>NC_092051.1:143078383-143766453 GCF_003086295.3 Arachis hypogaea
CATTTGTTTTGTGACTCACATGATCATCAACCTAAAGAAAACATAAAATAGCCATGGAAAATAAATAGATATAATTAAATACATTGGTTGCCTCCCAACAAGCGCTTCTTTAATGTCAATAGCTTGACAGTGAGCTCTCATGGAGCCTCACAGATAATCAGAGCAAGGTTAGGACCTCCCAACACCAAACTTAGAGTTTGAATGTGAGGGTTCAACACCAAACTTAGAGTTTGGTTGTGGCCTCCCAACACCAAACTTAGAGTTGACTGTGGGGCTTTGGTTGACTCTGCAGTGAGAGAAGCTTTTCATGCTTCCTCTCCATGGTTACAGAAGGAGAACCTTGTGTCTTATAGTTTGCAATGTCTGCAAACCACAGAGCTTCCTGAATAGCAAACAATTGCTCATCCGAAAAGGTTTCAGAGATCTCAGTAGGAGGGAGGGATGCTCCTGCTACTGGTTCTATCCGGGACAGGTGATCAGCTACTTGATTCTCTGTCCATTTCTGTCTCTTATTTCTATATCAAACTCTTGCAGAAGCAACACCCATCTTATGAGCCTGGGCTTTGAATCCTGCTTTGTGAGTAGATATTTAAGAGCAGCATGGTCAGTGTACACAATCACTTTTGATCCTACTAAGTAGGATCTAAACTTGTCAATGGCATAAACCACTGCAAGTAATTCTTTTTCTGTGTTGTGTAATTTTTCTGGCATCATTTAAAATACTGCTAGCATAATAAATGACATGCAGAATCTTGTTATGCCTCTGTCCCAATACTGCACCAATGGTATGGTCACTGGCATCACACATTAGTTCGAATGGTAATGTCCAGTCTGGTGCAGAAATAACTGGTGCTGTGACCAGCTTAGCTTTTAGGGTCTCAAACGCCTACAGACACTTTGTGTCAAACACAAATGGCATGTCAGCAGCTAGCAGATTGCTCAGAGGTTTTGCAATTTTTGAAAAATCCTTTATAAACCTCCTATAGAATCCTGCATGCCCCAGAAAGCTTCTGATTGCCTTAACATTGGCAGGTGGTGGTAATTTTCAATTACTTCAACTTTAGCTTGATCCACCTCTATTCCCTTGTTTAAAATTTTATGCCCAAGGACAATCCCTTCAGTCACCATAAAGTGACATTTTTCCCAGTTTAAAACTAGGTTGGTCTCTTGGCATCTTTCAGAACAAGTGCTAAATGGTTAAGGCAGGAGCTGAATGAGTCTCCAAATACTGAAAAGTCATCCATGAAGACTTCCAGAAACTTCTCTACCATATCAGAGAAGATAGAGAGCATGCACCTCTGAAAGGTTGCAGGTGCATTACACAGACCAAAAGACATCCTTCTGTAGGCAAACACTCCAGAAGGACATGTGAATGCTGTTTTTCTTGTTTCTGAGGATCTACTGCAATTTGGTTGTAACCTGAATAGCCATCCAAAAAGCAGTAATATTCATGACCTGCTAGTCTCTCTAGCATCTGGTCTATGAATGGTAAAGGAAAATGATCCTTCCTGGTGGCTGTATTGAGCCTTCTGTAGTCAATACACATACGCCACCCTATAACTGTTCTTGTAGGAACCAGTTCATTTTTTTCATTATGAACCACTGTCATTCCTCCCTTCTTAGGGACAATATGGACAGGGCTCACCCAGGGCTATCAGAAATAGGATAGATAATCCCAGTCTCTAGTAACTTAGTGACCTCTTTCTGCACCACCTCCTTCATGGCGGGATTTAGCCGCCTCTGTCGTTGAACCACTGGCTTAGCATCATCCTCCAATAGGATCTTGTGCATGCATCTGGCTGGGCTAATGCCCTTAAGATCACTTATGGACCACCCAAGAGCTGTCTTGTGTGTCCTTAGCACCTGAATTAGTGCTTTCTCTTCCTGTGGCCCTAAGGCAGAGCTTATGATTACAGGAAAAGTGTCACCTTCTCCCAGAAATGCATATTTCAGGGATAGTGGTAGTGGTTTGAGCTCGGGTTTAGGAGTTTCTCCTCTTCCTGAGAGTTTTCAGAGGTTCTTTTATTTCCTCTGGTTCCTCCAGATCAGGCTGAACATCTTTAAAAATGTCCTCTAGCTCTGATTCGAGACTCTCAGTCATATGGACCTCTTCCACCAGGGAGTCAATAATATCAACACCCAGGCAGTCGTCTAATGTGTCTGGATGTTGCATAGCTTTGACAACATTCAACTTAAACTCATCCTCATTGACTCTCAGGTTATCTCCCCTTTTGACGTCAATGAGGTTCGTCCAGTTGCTAGGAATGGTCTTCCTAGAATGAGAGTTGCACTCTTGTGCTCTTCCATTTCCAGCACTACAAAGTCAGTAGAGAAGGCAAATGGCCCAACCTTGACAATCATGTCCTCAATTATGCCTGATGGGTATTTAATGGGGCCATCAGCAAGTTGAAGACAGATCCGGGTTGGTTTGACATCTTCAGTCAAGCCAAGCTTTCTGATAGTGGATGCAGGGATTAGGTTGATGCTTGTCCCAATATCACATAGAGCTGTCTTGGTACAGTTACCCTCTAATATGCATGGTATCATAAAGCTCCCGGGATCTTTAAGCTTTTCTGGGAAGCTTTTCAGAATGACTGCACTGCATTCTTCAGTGAGGAGAACTCTTTCAGTTTCTCTCCAATCTTTCTTATGACTCAAGATATCTTTCATGAACTTGGCATAAGAGGGTATTTGCTCAAGTGCCTCTACAAATGGAATCTTTATTTCAAGAGTCCTGAGATAGTCTGCAAAGCGGGCAAACTGCTTATCCTGCTCCTCTTTGCGGAGTTTTTGAGGATAAGGCATCTTGGCTTTGTATTCTTTAACCTTAGTTGCTGCAGTTTTATTTCCTACAGAGGTAGGTTGAGAAGCCTTCTTGAGGGATTTATTATCAGCACTTGCAGGTGTCTGATCCCTCACTGGCATTTGAAAGCCAGGGTTGGAAGCTGGAGTGGCATTAGACGCCAACTCCTCATCTGTTCCTGGCATCTGAACGCCAGAACTGTGCTTTCTTTGGGCGTTCAACGCCAGTTCCTTGCTTGTTTCTGGCGTTGAACGCCAGTCCTGAGCATGGTTTGGGCGTTCAGCGCTAGCCTTCCACCCAATTTCCGGCGTTTTAGTGCCAGAATTATTTTTCCCCGGGCTCTTACTGTCTTCAGATGGAATTTGGGTAGTTTGCTCATTTCTTGGCTTCCTGCTGCCTTGAGGTGAGATATTTAATATTTTCCACTTCTTAATTGAACTGCTTGGCATTCTTCTGTTATTTGTTTTGACAGCTGCTGCTTTGTTTGCTTTAATTGTTCTTCCATATTTATATTAGCCATCCTTGTCTCTTGTAGTCTCTCCTTGAATTCGGCTAACTGTTTTGTTAGAAAATTCAATTGCTGATTGAATTCAGTAGCTTGTTCAGCAGGACTGAGTTCAGTAGTCACTGTTTTAGCCTCTTCTTTCATGGAAGGTTCGCTGCTTAAGTACAGATGCTGATTTCTGGCAACTGTATCAATGAGCTCTTGAGCTTCTTCAATTGTCTTCCTCATGTGGATAGATCCACCAGTTGAGTAGTTTAGAGACATCTGAGCTCTTTCTGTAAGCCCATAATAGAAGATGTCTAGCTGAACCCACTCTGAAAACATCTCAGAGGGGCATTTTCTTAGCATCTCTCTGTATCTCTCCCAGGCATCATAAAGAGGTTCATTATCTCCTTGTTTAAAGCCTTGGATGTCCAGCCTTAGCTGTGTCATCCGTTTTGGAGGAAAGTATTAATTCAGGAATTTCTCTGTCAGCTGTTTCCATGTCTTTATGCTAGCCTTAGGTTGGTTATTTAACCACCTCTTGGCTTGGTCTTTTACAGCAAATGGAAACAGTAATAATCTGTAGACATCCTGATCTACTTTCTTATCATGTACTGTGTCAGCAATTTGTAAAAAATGTGCCAGAAACTCTGTAGGTTCTTCCTGTGGAAGACCGGAATACTGGCAACTTTGCTGCACCATGATAATGAGTTGAGGATTCAACTCAAAGCTATTGACTCCAATAGAGGGTATACTGATACTACTCCCATATGAAGCAGTAGAGGGGTTAGCATATGACCCCAGAGTCCTTCTGGACTCTTCATTTCCACTTAGATCCATAATGGAGAAAGGGAGATGATGTAAAATAGAGAAGAAATATTTTTATTTATTTAATTATTTATTTATTTCGAAAATAAAATAAATTAAAATAAAATAAATAAAAATGGGTAAAGATTTTCGAAAAAATGAGGAGAGAGAAAGTGGTTAGGAAGTTTTGAAAAAGATATGATTTTTCTTTTAAGTTTTAAATTTTGAAATAAATAAATAAAAATAAATAAATAAAATCTGAATTTTAAAATTGATTTTCGAAAAATTGCTTTAAAATAGAGGGAAAAGATATTTTTTGAATTTAATGAGGAAAGAGAAAAACAATAAAATAACACAAGATCTAAAATTTTTAGATTTAATGCTCCTTATTTTCGAAAATTTTAGAGGGAAAACACCAAGGAACACCAAACTTAAAAATTTTAAGATCAAGACACAAGGAAAACTTAAGAACGCCTTGAAGACTCACAAGAACAACAAGAACATGAAGAAGGAACACCAAACTTAAAATTTTTAGAAAACCAAACTAAAATTTTCGAAAAACAAAGAAAAATCAACAAGAAAACACCAAACTTAAAGTTTGGTACAAGATTAATAGAAAAAAATTATTTTGAAAAAGAAGATTTTGAAAAGAATATAAAAGATTCTGACCCAATTACCAAGAACACAGACTAACGCTCTAGCCAACTGAGTTATGAATGTAACACTTGTTTTGAAAAAGTATTTTTAAATAACTAAGAATGAGAAAATATTTTTTTTTCCGAAAACTAATGTTTTGAAAAGGCACAAGAAAAACAAGAAAAATCACAAAACAAGAAAAACTAAAGATCAAACAAGAAAAATAAACAAGAACAACTTGAAGATGGAGAAGAAATAAAGAACACAATTTTCGAAAATTTTTAAAAGACAAAGAAAGGCATGTAATTGACACCAAACTTAGAATATGACACTAAACTCACAGAAAAACTAAAAACTAATAAAGAAAAATAATATTTTTGAAAAATCTTTGCAAGGAATATAAAAGACTCTGACCCAAAAGACAAAATTTTCCTAATCTAAGCAACAAGATAAACCGTCAGTTGTCCAAACTCGAACAATCCCTGGCAACGGCGCCAAAAACTTGGTGCACGAATTGTGAATCACACTTTTCACAACTAGTACCACTAACCAGCAAGTGCACTGGGTCGTCCAAGTAATACCTTACGTGAGTAAGGGTCGAATCCCACGGAGATTGTTGGTTTGAAGCAAGCTATGGTTATCTTATTATTCTTAGTCAGGATGCCAACAACAGTGTTTTTCAACTTCAATTGTAAAGAGTCAAAGGGCATAAATATAAATACTTATTGTGCAATGATGGAGAATATGTTGGGGTTTTGGAGATGCTTTGTCTTCTTTATTTCAGTTTTTCTCTTGTACTCCTCTTCACACACGCAAGGCTCCTTCCATGGCAAGCTGTATGTAAGGTGTCACCGTTGTCAATGGCTACTTCCCGTCCTCTCAGTGAAAATGGTCCAAATGCTCTGTCACAGCACGACTAATCATCTGTTGGTTCTTGATCATGTCGGAATAGAATCCCTTGATTCTTTTGCGTCTGTCACTACGCCCAACAATCGCGAGTTTGAAGCTTGTCACAGCCATTCAATCCTTGAATCCTACTCAGAATACCACAGACAATGTTTAGACTTTCCGGATTCTCATGAATGCCGCCATAAATTCTAGCTTATACCACGAAGATTCTGATTAAGAAATCTAAGAGATACTCATTCAATCTGATGTAGAATGGAGGTGGTTGTCAGGCACACGTTCATGGATTGAGGAAGGTGATGAGTGTCACGGATCATCACCTTCTTCATAGTGAAGCGCGAATGAACATCTTAGATAGGAACAAGCGTGTTTGAATGGAAAACAGAGATAATTGCATTAATTCATCAAGACGCTGCAGAGCTCCTCACCCCCCAACAATGGAGTTTAGAGACTCATGCCGTCAAAGAGTACAAAGTTCAGATCTAAAAATGTCATGAGGTACAAAATAAATCTCTAAAAGTCGTTTAAATACTAAACTAGTAACCTAGGTTTACAGAAAATGAGTAAACTAGGATAGATAGTGCAGAAATCCATTTCTGGGGCCCACTTGGTGTGTGCTGGGGCTGAGACTTAAGCTTCTCACGTGCCTGGGCTGTTTTGGGCGTTCAACGCCAGGTTGTAACATGTTTCTGGCGTTGAACTCTAACTTGTAACTTGTTTCTGGCGCTGGACGCCAGATTGCAACATGGAACTGGCGTTGAATGCCAGTTTACATCGTCTATCCTTGAGCAAAGTATTGACTATTATATATTGCTGGAAAGCCCTGGATGTCTACTTTCTAACGCAATTGAGAGCACGTCATTTGGAGTTCTGTAGCTCCAGAAAATCCACTTTGAGTGCAGGGAGGTCAGAATCCAACAGCATCAGCAGTCCTTTTTCAGCCTGAATCAGATTTTTGCTCAGCTCCCTCAATTTCAGCCAGAAAATACCTGAAATCACAGAAAAATACACAAACTCATAGTAAAGTCCAGAAATGTAATTTTTAATTAAAAATTAATAAAAATATACTAAAAACCAACTAAATCATACTAAAAACTAAGTAAAAACAATGCCAAAAAGCGTATAAATTATCCGCTCATCAGAGGCATCGTGGCAGGCTCGTTCAAATCCACATCTAACGGTGCCTGTGTCCCTGTCGTCTGAACCCGTCCTCGTGCAGCCTCATCCTCCTGCATGATGGTCCGGATATCCTCAAGGAAATGTGGTCCACCGAACTCGGCGATAATCCCATCACCAGCAAGGAAGTCTGGAAACATGGAGCCCGGACTCACCCATGGAGTACTCTCCTGAAGGCTCTGATCGTCACCAGGCACACGGACGAAGTAATCTCCTAGAGGTCCTCCCCCAAGCCCAGCGTCAGTGTGACTCGAGGGATCTCCCATACCAGATCCATACCACTCCCCATCATGCCCCTCCTGATGGGTCCTCCCAACCCCCACTGCATCACCTCTTCGAGCTGCACCCTGACCAGGATGATGGGCATCCTCTCTAGCAGCAGCCCCCCTCCTCCTGCCTCCGCGCCCACGTCGTCTCCCGCCCCCCTACCTGCCTCCTCAACGTCCTCCATAGCATGATCCAGCCACCTCCACTCACGCTGGCTACGACGTGTCCCAACTCGAGCTCTCCTCTCAACATGACGTCTGTCAGGAACATCGTCGACTCGGTCCATATCAGGAACTCGGCCGTCACCCCTCTGCGTCGCCTCATCTGGAATAGGAATACCTCTCGGATCCCCCAAGTACATCTCGGGCGACAGGAACCTCTTTCCGTGCTGATGCCACCATGCCAAGAAATCAAGCGAGGGACCCGGGTCGGCCACGATGTCGAACTGTAAAATGTGCTCCGCACGATTCTGCCAGTGAAGATGCCAGTCAGGTAAGTGCGACGGGAACCAACTGTCACCTCCTCTCCCGTCCTTCGACATCAAGAAGTCGATGTTCAGGGCGGGATGCGGTGGGGGTGACAAATGAATTTTTGTCGGTATAGAAATTATCAAATGATCAATCGTAGTATAGTCTAAACCGACGCAAAATCCTTTATCAAACAAATCTACAATCTATATCCGAGAGTACTAGTCTCCCGAGTCGTTCTCCCTTGGAATTGCCAAAGTGTACATCTTATTGATTTAGTAAGCTTTGTTGGAATTCTTTGAGGGTTTTAGCAAGGTAATGAGAAACGAACAATCAATTATCAAAAGACTTGGCTTAGGGTTGGCATTGGAAATTCTATCCTTATAGTCCATACAATGTTGATAACAATTAGGCCTTGCTTCATTTAGTTATCCCCTAGGTGTAGAGGGAGGTCAAATGAAAGTAATCAACTTGAGTCACAAGTCCTAGCTTCACCTTATGGGAATCTAGCTTTAGTGCACTCCAAGCCAACTAGCAATCCCTAATTCCAAATCAACTATTGATACAACTATTCAACTTCTTCCAAAGACCAAACCCTATGCCAAGTGTGAAAATTCTACTCCATGGCTAGTGTTGTCATTTTATCAAACATGTGATGAGCAAGAAGGAAAGTCATAGTAAAATGAGAAGAAAAGTCAAATTGAAAGTGTTGCAACACAAAGATCTAACAACAAGTCTCAAAGAGTAGCAATGAAAATACAAAATAGAGATGAAATCCAAAACTACAAAGTTGAACTCTAGATCTATGAGAATTGATCAATTGTATCTACTACTTGAAATTGGAGAAGAAAATCTATGACATGAACAAAGTGGAGTGAGAATTGTAATGGATCTCACCAAAAAGTCATTGAGAATTCAGAAATTAGATGAGGATGAACCCTAGTGAAGCTTGGAATCTTCCTCTGCTTCTCCCAAAAAGTGTAACTAACTCTCTCCTCTCCCCAAAAAAAAGGAAAAATCTAGATCTAGAAGAAAATGAACTAAAAGTGTCCTTAACCCTTGTTCCTTTGATCTTCTTAAGCTTTTCCCGCCAAGGTGTTTCTCCAAGAGTGGGATCCTTAACTGCCTCTATGCCTAAGTCACGTGACTTCTTAAAAAAATCATGTTCGCAAATCGGCGCGTACGCGCAAGGCACGCGCACGCGCAAGGCACGCGCACGCGCCGTTGAGACGTCTTGTAATGTGCGCGGAGGCGTGATGTACGCGTGCGCGCCCATGAAGATCCTGGCTTAGCCGCTTCTCAAGCCGGCTCGTGACTTGGCTCTTGGCTTTGGCTTCATGTTGCCCTATCCGCGCGGGCGCGCAAGGTGCGCGCACGCGCCCATGCAGAAATTTCCAAGGCTTAATCCTCATGCTTCCTTCCTTTGCACCCGTCTTCCTTCTCTCTTTCGGTCCATTCCTACTCTATATCCTGAAACCACTTAACACACAAGTCACGGCATCGAATGGCATCAAGAGAAGATTAGAAATGTATCTGTTTTAGTGCGAAATAAGCATGTTTTCATTCATGAGGCAAAACTAGGGGAGGAATGCAAAATCTTGTATTTTCATATAGAAAGTGTGTGGAATCATTGATAAAACCCCTGAAATCAGCACAAGATAAACCCTCAAATTGGGGTTTGTCAACCTCCCCACACTTAGATTCTAGCATGTCCTCATGCTTAGAGAGATGCAAGGGAACGCAGAAGACCGAGGGATTGCAAAAGTATAAGACTCATGAAGTGTAACCTACTTATATGCATGCAACTATGACTAGTGCCACTATCCACTTGGTTGGGAGCAAATTAACCTTCTTAGGACATATGCAAGCACATGGGGTACAATGATGGTCAAAGCATAGGACTTGCCACTTTCTAAGCATCAAATGCAATATGTGCAACTTTGCATGAGGAATGCTCGCGAGAGCCGGAAATCAAAGGATTGAGCATTGAACCCTCGTTGGAGGTGTTTGCACTCTAATCACTCGGTGTTTGGGGTTTATTCTCTCAATTCTCCCCTAATCATGCTTTCCAAGAATTGTTTTGCATCTAACAATCAACAATTATTCAATGCATGCACACAATTATCATGAGGTCTTTTCCTTAGGTTGTAATGGGGTTAGGGTCAAGGTAGGATCATATATGGCTAGTGGACTTAGGATTTGAATCTTTGATTAACTTAAACTTTCCCTCCTAACCTACATAATGACCTATACAATTAAGTACTAGCCTAACTACCCATTCCTCACTTTTCCACATACTCATGCATTTTCCTTTTCGTTTCACAATACTTATGCATTGATTCCTCTTGAGCTTCACTTTGGGGCATTTTGTCCCTTATTTATTATTATTTTTTTTCTTTTCCCCTTTTCTTTTTTTTTCTTTCTTTTTCTATTTTTCTTTTCTTTTCCATATTGTTCTTCTTTTTCTTTTGTTCTTTTGTTTTTCTCATTTTTTTTTCTATATACAAGAGCGTCAATGCATAAGGTTTTTCATTTGATCAATACATGCGTATGTACCCAATTCCCAATATTTTCACTAATAATACAAAATACCCTCTTATTCACCCAATGTCCCAAGGTTCCCACACTTGAATGATACTCACACACACTAGCCTAAGCTAATCAAAGATCCAAATAAGGACTTTTATTGTTTTCCGCTTTAAGGCTTGTAATGTGCTAAATTAAGAACAAAGTGGGTTAATCGTAGGCTCAAATTTTGCTAACAAAGGAAGATAGAAGGTAAGGCCATTTGGGTGAGTGAGCTGATGAAATTATGGCCTCAATCATATAAATGCATGAATACACCAAATAATGGACATAAAGAGTCAAACAAGTCAAAGATCACAATCATAGAAGGAGAATAATGCACACAAGAAGGAAAAATAAGTGGTTATAAGATGTAACCACACCATTAGGCTCAAATCTCACAAGCTTGTGTTCTTAGCTCAAAACCATGTTCCAAAATATAACTCTTCATGCAACTTTGGCATCAAAGCATTTAAAATTTGCAATGCCATGGTCGTCCCAAAGTGTTGGTTTCCTAAGAGAGAATTTCATTGTTCCAACCAAGCAGATTTATCATGTGAATGGTGTCAACTAAGACCTAATCATGCAACCTATCCTACTAAAACCTAATCATGCAACCTATCCTAATTTATTCAGATGTTACCTACGGAGATCGGTCGGCCGACCTCCCCACACTTAAAACTTGGCACGGTCCTCCGTGCTAGAGGTTAGGCGCACAGGTTGATTGAGCTCCGAGTGTGCCACATCTCCAATGCCATTGCTATCTCCGCTTGAAGTTGCGGTGGAGGTGGAGATATCAGGTTCCTCCATAGGTGGCGTGATTATGCTTAGAAGCCTCTTCACATGAGCATAGCGGCGTTGGTTACGCCTCTCATAACGGTCTAATTTGTTGTGAAGGTCTTCAAGGCGTTGGGCGGCCGATTTTTGTGATGTAGATGAAGTGGTAGCGTGGCCAGTTGGTGTGGGCAGTTCAATGTCCTTGGTGACTTCCGGAGGCTTGAGGCATCTCTTGGTTGGAATGATATCACCATCAACCGGTATTGAGGTTCGCCTATCTTTAGTCTCCCGGTTGACGCCGGCTTTCGCAACTAATGCCGTCACTAAAGCGGGGAATGGTAGATTTCCCTTGGCATGAATGCGCCCCATGGATTGGCGGATGGCATGCGGAACGTCGACCGGTTTCTCGGTCAAGATGCACCATATCAATAAGGCAAGCTCGGCGGTGATGGATGACCCATGCGTGCTTGGGAGCACGTAATGAGCTAGAATTTGGGCCCATGCCGTGGCTTCTTGAGTGAGGTGGCGGACATCTAAACCCTTGGGTCTTCGCTTTATGGTCCCCCGAATCCAAAACGCGTCAGGTAAAGCAATGACGCGGAGGATCGCGCTCCAATCGAATGCGCGGTCAACGCATGTAGCCAAGACTTCTTGGTAGGCGTCATATGCATCCGTTGACGGTGCAATCCCAAGGACTTCTCGGATGGTTTCCACGGTGACCGACACTTGTTTTCGGCGCACAAATATGGATGTGAGATGAGGTGAGTGGAAGTTGGAGTAGAATTCCACCACCCAAGAGAGATTGGCCTCCGTTGGTTGCCTCAATAGGAATCTCCAATGCCTCCGGTCAATGTGTGGCATCACAATCGGACTGAGGTGAGCCGGTAAGACTAGGAGAGGTTCCGGATGGTAATTCCTTTCAATCATTCTGGAGTAAACAAGTTCGCAGTAATGGTTGGGAAACTTGTTTGAATCCTTAGGAGGGTTGTCCTTCTCTAGAATGTCAACGGGGCCCTTGGTCTTCTTCAGGAGGGGCCTGGCCGTTAGTTCTTGGCGCGCTTTATTGGAGGCTGGCTTCTTGGGGCCTTTCCCGTTGTCCTTTTTGATGACCATCCTGTGGAAGCAAGAAAGGAAAATATCAAACCCAAAGAAGTGGAGGTACATGAGCTCTATGTAATGAAAGTTATGCCATAAAATATGGGTATCTTTGTTACATGACAGCTGCAACATGTAACTAAGATAATGTGTGAAGAGCAAGGCAAATTATTTTCATGTGGTGCAAGGGTAGTTTAAGCATGCAAGGAAGAAGCATGAGAAGCACACACCCTTGGGGACCATAAATGGGGATGAATGGTCTGTGGAAAGTGGGGATGCACTCAAAAGTGATTGGTTGAGAGGCAAGGTAGTCACAATAAGTCCAAAATTCATGTGTGCCTTTCATCGAACACTTGGTGTGCATCCCTCAAGTAGTATGTGATTGTGTGAAAATGAGAGCAATGTAACTTTCCACAATCCATTATTAATGATTATAATGCATATTGGGTGCAAGAAAAGTAAGCAACACCATTCATCTATTCATGTAAGTGAGTTTGGGACCTAAGTGCTCATGAAGAACAAAGAAGAGAGAAGGAGGTGACTAGAAAAAGGAGGAAGAGAGAAAGAAAAGAAGAAGAAAGCTACCTACAAGATGGTGCAACTAAATGAATAAGAACTACAAGAGATTAATGGACTAAGAGGGAGCCTAGTATAATACCTTGTGAGATGGAGAAGGATATGGGAGAAGAAGAGGAGTGGAATGAGAATGAAGGGGTAAGTGTGGCCTTCTTAAAGGTGGCGTCGATCACCGGCGCGTGCGCGCGCGGTGCGCGCTCGCGCAGGGAGCAAGGTGACTAGGGGGGCGCGCGCGCGCACATGTCGCGTGCGCGTCCATGCGCTTGAGCTGGGGGCACAGGAGAGGCACAGGGGTGGCATAACTCTCTGGACGAAGTACCAGAGATTGCTTTAGCGTGTGTTGGCGCGCGCGCGCACACTGCGCGTACGCGTCCACGTGGTTGTGCCCCAGGCACGAGAGGGGCCTGGAGGGGGCTCAACTCTCTGTGAAATGGCCCAGAGAGGAGTGCAGAGTGAAAGGGCGCGTGCGCGGCTGTGGCGCGCGCGCGCATTCTGTGCTCGCTTTGTATGGACGCGTGCGCGCCAGGTGCGCGCACGCGGCAAAGGTGCTGGGCTGGTGGCTTAGTGTAGGCTTGAGAATGGCTTAACTCTCTGTAAAATGTACTAGGGGGGGAAACAAGGCAATTGGCGCGGACGCGCACCATGCGCTTGCGCGTCGATTGGCGGATTTCGCTCATGTGCGCAGACGCGCCATGTGCGCGCACGCGCAGAGGGGTGGGTTTTTCTAAATTTGCAAGTGGTTACACCGTTTTTTGACATTTCAAAACCCCCCCTCCATACAGCCACTTATGCACTATAGCAAATGAAGTTAACAAATGGAGGGGAGTTGTCATTAAAATCTAGCTAACAAACATGAAGTCAAGTGTCTATGTACAAGTCTCAAGGGAAGATCTTACCATGGTGGGGTGCCTCCCACCTAGCACTTTTGTTTAACGTCCTTAAGTTGGACTTTCAGTAGCTTATAGTGTTTATTCAAGAGTTGCATCCCTCAAGAGGAACACTTCAAATTCCTTGGCGTTCTTCCTTTGCTCACCATGATACAATTTGAGATGGTGCCCGTTTACCTTGAAGATGTCCGGGCTTGATGGGTGGCGCAAGTGGTAGACTCCATAAGGTTCTACTTTCTCCACTTGGTAGGGCCCATCCCACCTTGATCTAAGCTTTCCGGGTAGTAATCTCAACCTTGAATTGTAGAGAAGGACTAGGTCACCGGGTTGGAATTCTCTTCTCCTAATGTTCTTGTCATGGATGGCTTTCAACTTTTCCTTATAGAGTCTAGAGTTGTCGTAAGCTTCCAATCTTAAACATTCTAATTCTGCCAATTGAAGCTTTCTCTCTACTCCGGCTCCACCCAAGCTCATATTACACTCCTTTACGGCCCAATAAGCTTTGTGTTCAATCTCCACCGGTAAGTGACATGCTTTACCATATACAAGCCGGAAGGGGCTCATGCCAATGGGTGTCTTGTAAGCCGTTCGATAGGCCCAAAGTGCATCGGAGAGTTTAATGCTCCAATCTTTCCTATTCGGCTTCACAATCCTTTCTAACACATGCTTGATTTCCCGGTTAGAGACTTCGGCTTGGCCGTTTGTCTGAGGGTGGTAAGCCGTGGCGACTTTGTGGATGATGCCATATTTTCTCATGAGGCCGTCTATTCTTTTGTTGCAAAAGTGGGATCCTTGGTCACTTATGATTGCTCTTGGGGTGCCAAAGCGACAAATGATATTGTTCCTCACAAAAGAATACACAACATTAGCGTCATCCGTTCGGGTGGGGATTGCCTCAACCCATTTTGATACATAATCGACGGCTAACAAGATGTAGAGAAAGCCATTGAAATTTGGAAATGGTCCCATGAAGTCGATTCCCCATACGTCAAAGATTTCGCAAAAAAGCATATTTTGTTGGGGAATTTCGTCCTTCTTGGAAATATCTCCAAACCTAATACATTGGGGACAAGATTTGCAATAGAGAGAGGCATCTTTGAGAAGAGTTGGCCACCAAAATCCGCAATCAAGGATTTTTCTTGCCGTTCTTTGGGGCCCGTAGTGACCACCTCCTTCGGAAGCATGGCAAGCGTCCAAGATTGCTTGGAATTCGGTTTGAGGTATGCACCGTCGCACTATTTGGTCCGCTCCACACCTCCACAAATAGGGATCATCCCAAATATAGTATTTGGATTTGCTTTTCAGCTTATCCTTTTTGTGTTTGTTGAGATTGGGAGGGAAAGTGCGTGAAACCAAATAGTTTGCTATTGGGGCATACCAAGGAACCACTTCCGAGATTGCATGCAAGGCATCTAAAGGAAATGAATCATTGATAGGAGTGGTGTCGCCTTTTGTGTGCTCGAGGCGACTTAAATGGTCCGCCACTAGGTTTTGGGAACCGCTCATATCTTTGATTTTCAAATCAAATTCTTGTAATAAGAGCACCCAACGAATTAATCTCGGTTTTGATTCCTTTTTTGCCAACAAGTACTTTAGTACCGCGTGATCCGAGTATACTACTACCTTGGAACCAAGAAGATAGGCTCGGAACTTGTCCAAAGCAAAAACAATAGCTAGGAGTTCCTTTTCGGTAGTAGTGTAGTTGGATTGGGCTCCGTCTAATGTTTTGGAAGCATAAGCTATGACATAGGGAGTCTTACCCTCGCGTTGTGCTAACGCGGCTCCTATCGCATAATTCGAAGCATCACACATGATTTCAAAGGGTTGAGTCCAATTGGGTCCTCGTACAATAGGGGCTTGTGTCAATGCTACCTTGAGTTTGTCATATGCTTCCATACATTCCTTGCTCATCTCAAATTCGGTGTCTTTTTGTAGTAATCGAGAGAGAGGTAAGGCCACCTTGCTAAAGTCCTTGATGAATCTCCGGTAGAATCCTGCATGTCCAAGAAAAGAACGGACTTTCCTCTCGGAGGAGGGGTAAGGTAAACTAGATATGACATTTATCTTTGCCGGATCTACGGAGATGCCTTCCTTTTATACTATGTGTCCCAAAACAATGCCTTGTTTGACCATGAAATGACATTTTTCAAAATTTAAAACAAGGTTTGTTTTGGTGCATCTTTCTAAGACTTTTTCAAGGTTACCTAAGCAATGCTCAAATGACTCACCATACACACTAAAATCGTCCATGAAAACTTCCATCGATTGCTCTAGAAAGTCCGCAAATAGGCTCATCATGCATCTTTGAAACGTTGCCGGTGCATTGCATAGGCCAAATGGCATACGCTTGTAAGCATACGTTCCAAAGGGGCAAGTAAATGTAGTTTTTTCTTGGTCTTCTAGAGCAATATGAATTTGGAAGTATCCGGAGTAGCCATCAAGAAAACAATAGTATGATTTACCGGCTAACCGATCAAGCATTTGATCGATAAATGGTAGTGGAAAATGGTCTTTTCTTGTGGCCGCATTCAATCTTCGGTAGTCTATGCATACTCTCCAAGAATTCTGCACTCTTGTTGCTATAAGTTCACCACTTTCGTTTTTGATTGTTGTCACTCCGGACTTCTTTGGCACTACTTGGACCGGGCTTACCCATTCGCTATCCGAGATAGGGTAGATGATGTCCGCTTCAAGTAGCTTAGTGACTTCTTTCTTCACCACCTCAAGAATGGTTGGGTTAAGTCTCCTTTGAGGTTGTCGGACCGGTCTTGCTCCTTCTTCGAGAAATATGCGGTGCTCGCATACTTGGGGGCTTATTCCCACTAGATCCGCCAAACTCCACCCAATTGCCCTTTTGTTTTTCCTCAATACATTCAGCAATTTTTCTTCTTGTTGAGGAGTTAACTCTTGAGCAATTATCACGGGTAGCTTTTGGGCTTCATCAAGGTATGAATACCTTAAGTGAGGTGGTAGTGTCTTCAATTCCATCTTCTTATCATTCTTTGAAGTTTGAGTTTCCGGATGGTTTGTATGGTGTGTGGTGTTTAGTTCGCTCGACTCTTCATTTGCTTCTTTGACCATGCACTTCTCATCTAATCTTGCAAGATGCACTTCGGCTACTATGTTATCGATTGGGTCACACCGAAATAGAGAATGGTTCTCCGGTGGATGCTTCATTGCTTCCTCTAGGCTAAAGCTTACAATTCTTCCATCAATTTCAAATGAGTAGTTCCCCGAGTAAGCATCAAGCTTAAACCTATAAGTTCTCAAGAAGGGCCTTCCAAGTAGGATAGAGGATGCTCTCTCGGTTTCGCTTGACGGCATTTCAAGGACATAGAAGTCAATCGGAAACACCAACCTTTTATATTCACCAATACATCTTCCGCAACACCCGCTACGGTTATTATGCTTTTATCCGCTAGGACAAATCTTGCCGTCGACCTTTTTAGTGGGGGCAAGTTCAGTACCCGATAAACGGAGAGCGGCATGATGCTAACACATGCTCCGAGGTCACACATACAATCTCTAAATTGAACTCCATTGACGGTGCAAGTGACCATACAAGGGCCCGGGTCATCACACTTCTCCGGTAATGTTCCCATCAAAGCGGAAATAGAACTCCCCAATGGGATGGTTTCCAATTCAAGAATTCTATCCTTGTTTATGCATAAATCCTTGAGGAATTTGGCATATCTAGGAACTTGATGGATGGCATCAAAGAAGGGGATGGTTACCTTAACTTTCTTAAACATTTCTACCATTTTGGGGTCGAGTTCCATGCGCTTTTTAGCCTTCTTTGCAAGTGTTGGAAATGGAAGTGGTTGAGCTATTTCTTCTTCCAAGGTTCTTTTGGCCTTGGTTGTCTCCCTTGTTGGTTGGGCTTCATCCTCAACTATGGCTTGTGGTGTCTCCTCTTCCACTACCTCCTCTTCCACTACCTCTTCTATATCTATTCTCTCTTCCTCTCGGGTGGTTGTGATAGGACTTGGGTCCTTTGCTTCCTTTTTTTTAGTTGTGTACCGGATCTAAGGGTGATGGCATTGATGCCCCCTTTTGGATTTGGTTGAGGTTGAGAGGGAATGACACTTTGGATTGGGGTTGAGGAGTGGGGGTCGATGGTGTGTCCATGCGTGCAAGAAGAGCTTGTAGTGTAGAGGTGAGGCCGGTGAGGCCGGAAGCAAGTGTGTTTTGTAATTCCTTTTGGCCTTGGATAATGGTCCGGAGTGTTTCGTCTTGGTTGGAGGGGGTGGTTGCATATGTGAGTTGAGGAGCTTGTGATTGGTTGGGTGGTGGTCTTTGATGTGGTGGTTGATATGTTTGGTAGTTTCTTTGTGAGTTTTGTTGGTTGTATGGTTGATTTTGGAAGTTGTATGGTCGGTTTTGTGAGAAATTTTGCGAGTTGTTATTCCATCTTTGACCTCCATTGTTGTTGTTGTCCCTATTCCCTTGTTGATGATTGTCTTTCCAATTTTGATTATTGTGTCCACTTCCTTGGTTGTAGCCTCCTCCTTGATAAGGGTGCCCTTGGTTAGGATTACCTCCTTGGTAGTACCCTTGATTAGGGCGGTCATAGAAATTATGGGTGGCCGCCAAAGTGTTGTCTTCTTGAAGGTTTGGGCACTCATCCGTGTAGTGAGAGTAGCAAGAGCAAATGCCACATACTCTTTGAGGGACCAATTGTTGTTGGTTGTGTTGTTGAGATGGTGGATGGTGTTGTTGATATGATTGAGGTTGTTGTGGTTGTTGTTGGTTCAATTGGAGTTGCCTCAAGACGGATGTCATCTCATTCAAGGATTGAGTTAGAGCGGTGGCTTCACTACTAGTTGATACCTCGTTCACGGTCCTTGGACGGTTGACTCTTCGCCTCATATGTTGATTTGATTCGGCTAAGTCAATGATGAGTTGCCATGCCTCCTCCGCGGTTTTATATTTGGACAAAGAACCATTGCTAGAAGTGTCCAAGAGGGTTCTATCTTGCTCTCGCATCCCTTGACATATGTATCCAAGCAATACTTGAGTGTCGAGCATGTGATTAGGGCATGCATCTAGTAGTTTGCGAAACCATTCCCAATACTCATAGAGTGGTTCCGTCTCACCTTGCACAATACAAGACATTTCCTTCCTTAGCCTATCCATCTTTTCCGGGGGTAAGAATTTATCCAAGAACCCCCTTCTAAGTAGGTCCCAATCGGAGGTAACTTCACTAGAGAGAGTGTAGAACCATTCTTTGGCCTTGTCCTCAAGAGAGAAAGGGAAAGCAAACAACCATATAGCAACTTCATCGGACCCTTCCCGTCTAGTAGTTGAGCATATGCGATGGAAGTCCTTGAGATGTCGAATAGGGTCTTGTGCGGGAAGCCCGTGAAACTTGGGTAGGAGGTTGATCAAAGCGGTCTTCAATTCAAAATTCGCATTCAAATTGGGGTGAGTTACATGAAGGGGTTGAAGGACATAATCCGGTGCACCCGCTTCCTTGATGGTAACTCTCCGTGGAGCGTCCATGGTATTAGTACCTAAAACAAAAGGAGAATTGTTAGTGAGATTGATGGGAGTATGATTAATGCCTTCTTTGAGTGACGGTTCAATGTTCACTTCTAGTAAGGTGGTTGAGGTGGTGAAAACCTCTTCACCCTTTCCAAATCTTAGCCGCCTCCGAGCTTGTCTAATATGAAACAAAGTTCGTTCTATTTCCGGATCAAAAGGGATTAAGCTCGGATTCGGTTGTGAACGCGTCATGCAATGAAGGAGAAATGGAATTCATTGTAACGATGAGGAGTTAGTCAATTGAGCAATTTACAATGAAGTGCAACTATGTACATATATACATGCTTAATCCAAAACAATAACATGGCACACTAAGCAAAATTTCCCGGCAACGGCGCCATTTTTGACAAATGAATTTTTGTCGGTATAGAAATTATCAAATGATCAATCGTAGTATAGTCTAAACCGACGCAAAATCCTTTATCAAACAAATCTACAATCTATATCCGAGAGTACTAGTCTCCCGAGTCGTTCTCCCTTGGAATTGCCAAAGTGTACATCTTATTGATTTAGTAAGCTTTGTTGGAATTCTTTGAGGGTTTTAGCAAGGTAATGAGAAACGAACAATCAATTATCAAAAGACTTGGCTTAGGGTTGGCATTGGAAATTCTATCCTTATAGTCCATACAATGTTGATAACAATTAGGCCTTGCTTCATTTAGTTATCCCCTAGGTGTAGAGGGAGGTCAAATGAAAGTAATCAACTTGAGTCACAAGTCCTAGCTTCACCTTATGGGAATCTAGCTTTAGTGTACTCCAAGCCAACTAGCAATCCCTAATTCCAAATCAACTATTGATACAACTATTCAACTTCTTCCAAAGACCAAACCCTATGCCAAGTGTGAAAATTCTACTCCATGGCTAGTGTTGTCATTTTATCAAACATGTGATGAGCAAGAAGGAAAGTCATAGTAAAATGAGAAGAAAAGTCAAATTGAAAGTGTTGCAACACAAAGATCTAACAACAAGTCTCAAAGAGTAGCAATGAAAATCCAAAATAGAGATGAAATCCAAAACTACAAAGTTGAACTCTAGATCTATGAGAATTGATCAATTGTATCTACTACTTGAAATTGGAGAAGAAAATCTATGACATGAACAAAGTGGAGTGAGAATTGTAATGGATCTCACCAAAAAGTCATTGAGAATTCAGAAATTAGATGAGGATGAACCCTAGTGAAGCTTGGAATCTTCCTCTGCTTCTCCCAAAAAGTGTAACTAACTCTCTCCTCTCCCCAAAAAAAAGGAAAAATCTAGATCTAGAAGAAAATGAACTAAAAGTGTCCTTAACCCTTGTTCCTTTGATCTTCTTAAGCTTTTCCCACCAAGGTGTTTCTCCAAGAGTGGGATCCTTAACTGCCTCCAAGCCTAAGTCACGTGACTTCTTAAAAAAATCATGTTCGCAAATCGGCGCGTACGCGCAAGGCACGCGCACGCGCCGTTGAGACGTCTTGTAATGTGCGCGGAGGCGTGATGTACGCGTGCGCGCCCATGAAGATCCTGGCTTAGCCGCTTCTCAAGCCGGCTCGTGACTTGGCTCTTGGCTTTGGCTTCATGTTGCCCTATCCGCGCGGGCGCGCAAGGTGCGCGCACGCGCCCATGCAGAAATTTCCAAGGCTTAATCCTCATGCTTCCTTCCTTTGCACCCGTCTTCCTTCTCTCTTTCGGTCCATTCCTACTCTATATCCTGAAACCACTTAACACACAAGTCACGGCATCGAATGGCATCAAGAGAAGATTAGAAATGTATCTGTTTTAGTGCGAAATAAGCATGTTTTCATTCATGAGGCAAAACTAGGGGAGGAATGCAAAATCTTGTATTTTCATATAGAAAGTGTGTGGAATCATTGATAAAACCCCTGAAATCAGCACAAGATAAACCCTCAAATTGGGGTTTGTCAGGGGGCTGAACGCCGCCAAACTGTGGTAACACTCGATCAACCTGATGCCACTCAACTACCGCAAAATATATCAGGGACATCACACACCGCTAACATAAACCACGTGCAAAAACCATTAACAAAAACAACAAACACTAACCACTAAAACCGTTAACAAAAACCGCTATCCTATACCTCTATCCTAAACCACTACCCTAAACCACTAACAGTCACTAAAACCACTATCAAAAACCATTAACAAAAATCACTAACAAAAACCACTAGCCTATACCACTATCCTAAACCGCTAACACTAACATAAAGCACTATCAAAAATCATTAACAAAAACCACTGGCCTACAACACTATCCTAAACCACTAACAATAACATAAACCACTATCAAAAACCATTAACAAATACCACTATCATAAAACCACTATCATAAACCACGAACAAATATCACTATCATAAACCGCTTTCATCAACCGCTACCATTAACAAAAAACACTATCAACAGCGCAACATCAGAAACCACTAACCTCGTCGTTGATCACCCCGGCGATATGAGCAACTCCGTCCAAACGATAAAGCCTCCCCGGATCGTCCCCCATCGCTTGAATATGCCGCTCCGGTCTTACTTGACCCGAATGTTGGTCGTTTTCTCTGGGATTTGGTGAGGTATGAGAATGAGAAAGTGATTCGAATGAACTTGGTTCGAACTCCTTATATAGGCGAAACCCTTGTAATTCGAATCAACTAGATTCGAATTACTTAGTGTAACCAAATTCACGTAATTCGAGTCAATATGATTCGAACTCTACTCGTGTACCCTTCTCCTAGTAATTCGAATTGATATAATTCGAACTACCCTTATATAAATCGAACGAATTCGATTCGAATTACTAACGAATTTTGCATGCATAATTCGACGCTAGTTGATTCGAATTACGTGGGAATAGTCCATGTGAGTAATTCGAATTGAATCAATTCGAATTATGTGCAAAAATGATTCGAATCATATTGATTCGAATTATATAAAAATGTGTTCTGGTGGATTGTGGTATCAAAATTTGATTTGGCGGATTTGGGTTAAAATGAGCTCTCCTTGGCTCATTTGGATTTTTTACCCAAAATATTAAAAAATAATTAATCAAATTAATTAGATGATATAATTGAATTATTATAATTAATGAAATTTAATAAATTAAAAATAAATAAAAAGATACTCTAATAAATATGTTACGTTAGCTTTATTATTAAATGTAAAAATTTAATTTTAATATAATATAATAAATAATAGATATAGATAATAGATCAAATGAAGGAAAAAAAATTAGTACCTATGGAAATTATACCTAATTTATCTAAAAGTAGAAATAGAGTTGGTGAATACTGAATACTACCTTTTTATGTTTAAATTTTACGAGTGAAACTAGTAAAATCACCGACGAAAAAGAGACACCATAGAAAATGAAAGTAAAATCAAGCTCTGCTGCTGACACCGGTTTTATGGTGGTGTTTTTCAAAGCAGCGTAACGTGTTTTCTATCTTCTGTGTCAGCTTCAGCTTCATCACTCTGATATTAAGTTTGTGAGAGACACATTAATGTTGTCACGTTTATCTTAGTTCGTGTGTTAGAACTTAGAAGAGCTTCAAGAACTCTTGTGGTAGTTCCAATGTAAGAGTCAATGCCAAGTAAGGTACTAAATATTATAGTTCTCTTTTTTTTTTTTTTAATTGAAAATTCCACAAGCAACTCATGTTGGTGTTTGTTTCTGGATATGCATGCAAAAAAGGAAAAATATTGGAACCTCCTAGGAGGTCCATGTTGACTAAATTAAATTTTTTTATGATATTCAATTTAAATGGAATCTTTTGTTCTTGTCTTCTTTTTCTCATAGAAGAGTCGCATATTGTTGTTTTCTCTGTTCATGAAGTTAAACTGCTCTTAAGTCCTTTTCATTTTTTTTTTTTTATTGTTTCGTTTTGTATCTTCTGTTGTAGTTCGGAGTAAAAAATTGAGGGTTGAAATTTCATTATTGCATGGTGGATAAGGTATCATCAAAATTGAACCTTTTCTTGTTGCATGTCACAGTAAACGACTAGTTTGTGGTTTGGTCAATGGTAGTTTCAAATTTTGGTTGGTTTTGACTTTGAAGTTCCAATCTTTCCCCTGTTTCTGGATTTTGATTTCTGCCTCCAAAGGAGAAGAAAAGGTGAGTTTCTCTTCCATTTTTTCATTTTGCTTCTTTGAGTTTCTAACTCAATTTTGTTTCAGTAGAATTTAATTTCCTGAATCATATGACAATAAAATTTGCTTTTTGAGCATATATATTACTTATTTGAAAATTCATAAACTGGTTTTGTAGAATTGAATTTATGTGTGGAACTCAGCAGTCAGAATCTTGGTCTATCTATTCCACAACTATGCTTGAATTTGAACAAAAAATAAAAATTTCTGGTGTCAACTTTCTTGATTTTTTTGCATTTCAATTTGAGTTTATGTTAGCTACATGTGAGACTTTTTTATTTTTTATTTTTTAAGTTTTTGTGGTATATTATTCCACAGAGATGCTATGGTCATTCTAGACAACTGATAATTGTTGAAGAATTTTAGCAAAATGGGTCAAGAATTCTCTTCCTTCTTTCGGTTCGAGTCGAAGAGGTTGCTATGGTTCATTGGCATTACTTTTGCAACAATTGTAGCTTTCCAGTATCTTGAGCTTCCATATGGTAATGTTCTGCTCTCTCTATTCTCTGCCGGCAATATACCTACATCAGGAAGTAATAAAATCCAGGGCAAAGATCCTCCTCCGGTGCCGGAACCTATTAACAATGTAACCATTTTCAATCAAGGAAATGTGACTATTGAAAGTTCCCTTGAGACAGATAATAGAACTAGAGTGTCAGGGGTAAATGATAGTTTTTTCGACTTGGAACCAAGAAACCAAGCAAACAGTTCTCTAGAACTTGGTGAATCTAACAAAAGTTCGACGGTAGAGGGTATTGAGAAAACAGGTAATGTATCTGTGGGATGGAAGGAAGAAAATCTTAGGCTTAGCAGTTATAACAATTCTATGGGTTTGGATCTTTTGACAAATCATTCTGGAGAAGAAAACGTTTCAAGACCAGAACATGAGTCTGCTAGCCTTAATGCTAATTCTACTCCATCTATGACAAATGTGAGCCCGAGAATTTCGACTAAGGTGACTTCGAATGATTCAAACATACCTTTATTTCAGAAAGACAAAAAGTCTAATTCCATGAAAGAAGAGAATGAAGGCAATACACAAACTAAGAATTCTGCTACAGTCAGCATGCCTAAGGAGAATCACAATTCTCATGTGGCAGTTCCGGAAGTGACAACAGTGTCTGAAATGAACAAGTTATTTCTTCAAAGTCACGCTTCATATCGTTCTATGGTATGTGATTATGAACTATGAGAATTAAGCTTTATATTCATGACATTAGTATATATATTTGCATTCTGATATTCTCATGCTGTCTTGTGCCATTAATTGGTTGCTAGAGGCCAAAGTGGTCTTCAGGAGTTGATCAGGAGTTACTATGGGCGAGATCAGAGATCGAACATGCACCAATTGTAAAGAACGATCCGGATTTATATGGTCCTATTTATCACAATGTATCCATGTTCAAGAGGTAATTTTTTAAATTAAGATTCCGATGAAACCGGTTCACACTGATATCATCTCAGATTCCAATAACAATATTTTGTCCTGAGTTCTTTTCCTTAAATTAGACTATAGTTAATATTTTTTTTTAACGACAACGTGAACTAAATAGGGACCATTAATATTGTCTATAGTCCACTCAAACAAAACTTAGTACACATGAAATGAACTTCGTTTGGAAAATTTGTGCTTTCACTAGATGCATAGTAGGTTGGAAAATGTTTATTGATGTTTTTGAGCCTGTATTTTGCTAATTGCCATGTAACTGTTTAATTCTCAGGAGCTATGAATTAATGGAACAGGTGCTGAAAGTGTATGTATACCGAGAAGGAGCTAGACCCATCTTACATACACCATTTCTCACTGGAATTTATGCTTCCGAGGGATGGTTCATGAAGCTAATGGAAGCAAATACAAGATTCATTACTAATGACCCGAAGACGGCACACCTGTTTTACTTACCTTTCAGTTCTCGGAAGCTAGAGGAAGCCTTATATGTACAAGGTTCACATAGTCATAAGAACTTGATTCAGTATCTGCATAACTACGTAGAATTGATAGCGGGCAAACATCCTTTTTGGAACAGAACCAGAGGTGCTGATCACTTTCTTGTTGGTTGCCATGATTGGGTATGCTATTTGAGCTTTAGTTATTGGTGCATTCTATGGTGGCTACAATTACCATGACTGAGGTTTTGGCAACACTTAAAAAGTGCAACTAAAATTAAGGTCATACTCTTTTACTATTTGACAATCCTTTGTGATTAAAAAAAAAAGACAGTCTGCTGCACAAAAATCCTACATTAAGGCAGGGCCCGCGGAATTTAGTGGCGGTTTCCACAATTTAAACCCGTAACCTTGAAGTCACAGAGACAACTCAACCATTGCTGCAAAGTTCCTCTTCAATCATTTATAATTTAAAAAATAAGTGTGAAAATTAAAATGTGTTGTCAAATAGTAAATAAGTATGAGTTTAGTTTTAGTCACACTTTTTAAGAGTTGTCAAGTTTTATAACCACTGCATCCACCATAATCATAGTCCCCATAAAATTCACCTTAGTTTTCTTCTTTGTTTCTCTGTCAATTGCACTAGTCCTTAACTCTTTCTAATTTCTACAGTTTGTTACCAATCCTAGATAATGAAAGTAACATTTTTATGAATTTTCACATGGATAAATTATGTGACTATTGGCTTGGTCGTTGGCCGTAAGCAATGCTATTTATACCTAGATCATGCTGCTGCATGTGATTTTTCTGATTCAATCCGGCCGACTAGAGAAAAAGATTTTATTGTTTTTTTGTATTACTTTCAAGTCTCAACCATTCTACAGATGACACTTTTCCACTTTGCAGGCCCCTTCCGAAACAAAGGTGGACATGTCTAACTGCATAAGAGCCCTTTGCAATGCTGATGTAAAAGAAGGATTTGTCTTTGGGAAGGATGTTTCACTTCCTGAAACACATGTCCGCAATGGCCTAAATCCCACTAGAGATCTCAGTGGAAAATCGCCGTCCAAGAGGAACATTCTGGCATTCTTCGCCGGCAAAATGCATGGTTATGTTAGGCCAATTCTGTTGCAGCACTGGGAAAACAAAGATCCTGACATGAAAATCTTCGGCAAGTTGCCAAAGTCCAAAGGTGACAGGAACTACATTCAATACATGAAGAGTAGTAAGTACTGCATTTGTGCAAAAGGCTATGAAGTGAACAGCCCGCGAGTCGTGGAGGCGATATTCTACGAGTGCGTTCCGGTGATCATATCGGACAACTTTGTGCCGCCATTTCTCGAGGCTCTGAATTGGGAGACCTTTTCTGTCATTGTTTTGGAGAAGGACATTCCAAATTTGAAGAGTATACTTCTTTCTATCCCACAGAAGAGGTATCTTAGACTGCAGATGAGAGTCAAAAAGGTACAAAAGCATTTCCTTTGGCACAAGAATCCTGTTAAGTATGATATATTTCATATGATACTTCATTCTGTTTGGTATAACAGAGTTTTCTCTGCAATAACTTAGATTGATACAATTTTCTTCATCTTTGCCTTTGTGGCTGGTAGTTTGGGGAATATTTGTAACCAAATAAAAGGTTGATAAGTTCATTTATTGTGATTAGCTCTGTAGGTTTGGTCTTTAGTAAATAAAATAAATTTGTTTCCTATTTTGTACATCTACAAATGAGTGTATATTAGACCCTCAAGGGGATAACAATTTCATTATAGTGGTGGTGTGTATTTAAATGAACACCTATTTTTTTATGTACAAATAACAATTTTTGTATAAATGTATGTGCTTAACTCATTTTAATACATTTTTATATTTTAAGGTATATTTTATATGGGAGTTGATTTTGTGAGTGAATTTTTTGTGGGAGCATAACATTCTTGTGCTTTAAATATGATAGAGTTTAATAAATAATGAGAGGATCAATATGATTTATATTCTTCCAAATAAACCGGGTGTTCGAAATTAAATCGACCAAAGACAGAGTAATGTGCGTACTTTACAATGGTGGTGTTACTTACACGAGATAATGAAACAAATTACACAAATCAACTAACCCTAGAGCTTGAAATTAATAACCAAGCTTAAAGGCAACACCTCTTAATTCAAGTTTGTAACGTATAAATAAATTTGCATAAACTTCTTTTACATGCACAATAATAATACATGTCCATCTCACATGAAAATAGGTGTTGTTGCCATAGTTTTAAATTGTGCTACAATGCCAAATTTGTGGGAAATACTTATGTGCAACTGTCACAATTGCTATTATGACCCCAAAAGTTGTGTGAGAACTTGGATTGATATTTTTTGGATTTTGTTAAAAGCTTGAGAGATGATGATGATTGAACAGAATATGCAATGGTAATATTGTAGCTGCAATTGGGTTGTGAATCACAATTTAAAACCCTTACTCTGTTAGATCACTTTTTCCTGGCGGTTTGATTATCTATGACAGTTTGGAATGCACCCGCCAATGCCCTAACCTTGTTCATTTCCTCCATCAACTTGGTAGCAGTTTCTTCAATCACTTCGTTTGATAATTGAGATTCTTTCCTTCCATGCCCGCTTACTATTATTTCCCTTTTCTGTTGTTGTTGTTGTTGTTGTTGTTCTTTTTGTGGTTTTGGTTCTTCTTCTTTGGTCACTTCAACTGCTTCTTCTTCACTTTCACTTGCTCCTCCCTGAATTAGTAGTTTCATGTTCTTCTCTTCCAATTTCCTTTCCTCCTCGTTTGTCTCGCTTTCTTGATCTTCTTCTATCACTCCAAGTTCCTTTTCAGGTTCTTCCACAACCACAACCACCGCCTCCTTCGTGGAAGAAGAAGAATCTTCTTCTTCAGCCGCGAAGACATGAGGATCTTCTTGATCATTATCATTCTTGTTTGTGTTCTCTTCCTCTTTTGGTGGTGATGATTCTTCCTTGAGTTCTTCAGACACCGTAGAAATCACCCTCTCATCGTCGCCAAAATCATTTAGGTCATGGACACCACCTTCTAGAATCTGCTCCTCTTCATTTTCAAGAACATCTGGATGATCAGGTAGAAGAAGAAGCTCATCAACCTCAACATCATCATGATTCTCCTCTTTAACTACTTCAACCAGTTCTTTCACTTCCTCTGCTTCAACATCAGACACCTCCGAAGAAGCTTCAGCAGAAACAACCTTCCCAGGCTTGGGCTTAACAGAAGAACCACCATTACTATTCGTCAAAACCGGCTTCTGTTTAACATCCCTAGGAATCCTAGAGGATGTTCTATCAGAAGCCGGTCTTGGCGAAGGGATACTAGTACCTTTTGAAGTAGTAGTATCCCTAGGGCGGCCGGGAGAAACAAGTGCTTTCTGAAGTCTTGTAGTAGTGCTCGAAACTGGTTTGGCCGGACTGGACGATGGCGAAGAGGTAGGTGTCAGTCTAGGTTCAAAAGATCTTCTTCGGTCAGATTTATTAGGACCAAGAGGACTACTACCATCCTTGAATGTGGAAGCATAATCAAGGCTTGAGCGAAATGTTGCCTTAGGATAAACCAAGCTACTACTATTGCTGCTGCTGTTGCTACTGCCAAGGGATTTGTTTCTCTCTAATGTTGCAGGCGTGGCGGTTGTGGTGGTAGTAGTGGTGGTGGTCTTGTTTGCCGTAGTAGTGGTGGTGGTGGTAGTGGTCTTGTTTGTTGTGGCAGTTGCTGTTGCCGTGGATGATTTTGTGGTTCTTCTGAAGCTTGAAATTAGAGAAGATGTCTTCTTCTCCTTCCCTGCAGCAGTTACCGGTTTTGCTTTTGTTGCCATGTATTCAGATTCTTCCTCAGCCAACAAATTCTTCGGAAGAATCTGCATGTTCCATGAAAGAAAAATGTTATTTTAATCAGCTTGTACATATTTTAATTGAAAATTCAAAAAATACCACACCAGATTTTTCTTAATTGTTTCATTAAATATTTGTAGTCCAAGACTCACATGAGTTGAAAACTGTTAGATAATAATTTAGTCAAATATATCAAATTATCTAATTATTCTTAACTAGTAACTTTACATGAAAATAACTGTAAGTGAGTTTTTACTAACATTTTTTTTGTTCTATATACTAAAAAATTATACTTTATAACAATAATTGAAAAAAAAATTAAGAGGATATGTTTTTATATAAACCAGTATTATGCAGAATTTTCATATATAAATCATTACATATTGTATTCTTTTTATGATTTTATATCAAAATATATAATATTGCCACTTCATACATATGAATCATTATATATTATATCCTTTTATTTCAAAATAAATAATATGTTGCTACTCCTGCTTTTTGCTGCATGCTCTTTTGTTTTTTTTGTTTTTTTTACGATTTATTTTTCTGTTTGAAATTTGCATGTAATTTAGTGCTTGAGTGTATTAAAAAATTATTGACCCCCTAAGTCCATCTTATACATAACTGAGAAAAGTGCAAGTTTGTTTTTTTCTGCTTTTAACATTAAAGTTGAGAGAAAATATTAAGAATATTATTCAATTATTTCTTCACATTAGATACTTGTTGGACAAGCAGAAAAAACATGATCTTTCTTTTTTCTTGAAAATAATTTTTTTTCCCCATGCATGGGGATTTAAATGACCCATACACCCGTTTTGCTTTTAAAAGAAATCGCGTTTTATCAATTCACTTAAAACTCATCAATTATCAATATATTTTATTCTGAAATCTTCTTTTATTACTCATATATATAAATTAAAAAAATACAAGGAAAAGATGAAGCAAGAAATCATAATGCATGCAATTATATCAAAGAAAAGATAGATAACATCATAGCAAAATATAACCCTTTAAGAAAAATATAACCCTTTAATATCCAAAGAAAATAACATCATAGCAACCAAATGAATCAAATTAACCAAAAAGCAGGTAATGTCACGTTTAATTTAGATAACATACCTAGATAAATGAAAGACCTTAGAAGAATGATTCTTGGGCAATGCAACAAAGCATATGAAACTACTCAAGGAAGAAGGAATTTTCCTCAGAAAGAGGAATTGAAGAGAAAAAGAAGAAAAAAAAAAACAGAGGAAAAAGAGGAGGGAAATTTTTTCAGAAAGGGGTTTTGACTTTTGATGAGAGGCCTAATAATAATAAGAAAATAATAAAGTAATTTTGCGCAAATTTTGCAAAACTCAGAGGTGATGCAATCATGCAATGAATTGAAGGGAATGAAATTGATGCAAACCCTGTCTTATATTTTTGTAAACGAGCTGTGAATAACCGCGATAAAATGGGATGCCTAGTTGACATTTTCTATTCTCGGAAAGTAAATGTAAATCCAACTCAGATGATCTTTTCCAGCTACATATATCTTCAATTTTGGTTGTTTTCTTGCCACTAATTTTGTCCAGTGATTATATTTATATATGTTATGGTATACACAAAAAAAAATCATTAAATCAATTATTTTTATAAAATTATATATTAAATATAAAATATATTAAAAATAAATTAAATAATATATATTTATATACAAATATATAATAACTGATTTAGGGACTAATTTTTTATATAGAGATGACTTTTTTGTTTATCAATAATGAAAAATATTGAAATATTTTAAACTGTATTTAATTTCTCCTGTTATGAAATTCATCTAGTAACACACTAACACAAAAATCTTTCTGTAGATAATCTGTTTTTAAATGAATATTTTTAACTCTAAATAAAAATAATTATTTTAGTTAAATATTTTTTTTATAATAATTAATCATTAAGAAGTATATATATAATTTTAAAAGTATTCTTTATGATATTACTTTGTAAAGAAACTTCTATTAACACCTATTTTTTATTGTTAGTAGTGATTAAATATATAAAAAAATATATTATTGTCAGAAATATTTTTGTGAAGATTATTTTGATGGTTACAGTACCTTTTGGACACTTTTTATTCATAATTATTTAATAATTTAATTTTAATATACTGTTAATATAAAATAATTTTATATATGTATTTGATTATATAACGTTATATGTGCACAAATATCTGTATTTTGCGTTGATTGTATTTTGTGAATAGATATAATTACATGATTGTGTAAATATTTTACCTTGTTTAATAACCATAAAAAAAAATTCATACTTATATTTTACCTTGTCTAATAACTTTTTTTTTTAATTATCATTATTAAATTTTTATACTTATATTTTTAATTCTAAATTTTATATAAAAAATAAAAATAAATTAAACTTTTTATTATTTATTCTATCTTATATTTAATTTATTATTAAATAAAATATAAAAATAATATTTTTGTGTTTCAATTCTTTTGTGTTCTCTTTTCAATCCGGTCTTTTTCTTTAAATCAAACGCATGATTTTAGCTTAGAAGGTGTTTACTGTTTACAGTTACAATAAAAAGAAAAAAAAATGTTAATATATATAGGAGAATTAATTAAGCTCGCAATTCTTTTAAAATTGATGGTAATTAGTGGCTAAGAGAAGAGATGAGTTGAATCTTAGCCCCTTTTGCTAAATATTAATTTTTACTTTTTCAAAAAAATTTTAAAAGATATTTCTGCTTTTGTCTCGTAACAAATGAAAAGACATTTTTTTTTTGTCTCGTAACGGGTTAGGAGATATTTCTTATTTTTGTCTCTAACGCAACAGAAACAGAATAGGAGTAGAAGAGAAAGAGAAAATCATACCCAGATGTATCTTGATTCAGCTACTAAGTGCAATGCAGCCTACATCCAGTTTCCATCACAACAGTGACGGAATTTCACTATAATCATCATATTACAAACACCAATTCTTCCCTAGAATCTACCAATCCTATTTGGGACAAATCCAGAGTCTATCCTCAAATCTAAATTTGACTTGGACTCCTACCAAATTTTCAACCATAAAGTGCTAACCCAACTTGTAAGAGAATTCCCACAAGATCATGAAACACAACATACAGATATACAAAGAAACTCTGAGACATCTATGGTTTTTTCTTTAATTTTTTTCGCTACCTTTTTTCTCTCACTGGTTTTTTCTTACAAACCTCACCATGTTTGCCTTTTACCATGAGACTCAAACAGACAAAACTAAAGAAAAGAAAACAAAATGAAACTCATTGAAGGAGAAGAACTTCAGATAGTTTGGGAAGCTATGAGAACTCTGTGCTTTTTCTTTCTCTCCTTGTCTCAACCCTTTGCTGTTCACCCTTATTATAGAAGGAAAAGCTTCCAAGGTTGAAATCGATTCAACCAAGCAACTTCTTCTCCAACCCAGAGTAGCAGCGGTTCAGACAGAGAGAAGAGAGAGGGAAAACCGAAATCAAAACAACATGCATGTACCTCTCTCATCCCTTTCCATCAAGTTCCTTCACTCCGAGCTCTTAGTCTTGACTTTGGCTCCAAGAAAGAACTCTAACCCTTGATGAATCTCTGACCCAGGAATGCTTCTTTCCTTCCATTTTAGCTTCTTCCTATCCGTAGCTTCAGAGGCTAGCTTCCTTTTCTGATAAACAAAAATGGAAGTGAGCTTTTGCAACTGAGATCTTCCTCTCTGGTCGAAGCAAATTCTTTCTTTTCTTGGTATCAAAATCTTGAAACCATCTTTAAAAATCTTTCCTTCAATGACAAAGATCTTCCATACCTTGCTTCAAATCTTCCTTGTTTCATAGCTTTTCTTCCTCCTAGCCTTTTTCTTCTTCTATAGCTTCTATGTTTACTTTCTCTGATAAATTGTTTTTCTTTTCTTCTTCTGATTGAAGTGATCGAATAGCAAAGAAGAAAGAGGAGAGAGGAGAGACAAAGCTTTCAATATAGATTAAATTAAATTGAAATCCAATCTCAGTCCCCAAGAAGTGGAGTAAGGTGTGGAGCATTTAATGTAATTAAATCAATTTGAATTTTCTCTTTTAGTTACCAAGACATGGACTTAATTAAATTAAAATTTGAATTTCATTAATCAATGAAAGTAGTAATCGAAGAGTGCATGCTTCAATTCCTTCTTTCTTCTTCTAATTCGGACCCAAAGATTTATTGGTCCTAGAGAATATTAATTTGGGCTTATGATATAGACTTCTTTGAATTTTTTTAATTTCAATGCACAGCTACTTATATTAATTTTGCACAAAACTAGATTAATAACAAATTAAGTTTATATTGCCTTTTGACCCAATAATTAAAATATACACACTAACAAACACATTAACCAAATAATTAAAAATAATTTAAAAATTAATAATTTTTTAATTAATAATATTTAATAATGATGATAATTCAAATTTTCCAAACTCAATAAAAAGTTAAAAACCATCCACGATAAACTGAAAATTGTCGCAGAGCATTGTAGAGAACTAAACTAAATTATTAAGGGAAGAGTAGTTGGAAAAAAAATTATAAACTAAAATGATGAGAGTGCACCAGAAATTAATCATCACATAATTTTTTATCGGAAATGTTTGGTAACAAAAAAAATCAACCAAAAACAGCCATAATTTACCTTATTTAGCATTCATTAATTGTTGTGATAATTAATTAATGCTAAATAAAGTAAGTTCTGACTATTTTTTTTTTGTCTACCTAACATTAATATTTATGCATGTTTTACATTTTTTTAATAAAATAATCAACTATTAAAATAATTAATTTTTTCACAACAAAATAATAAAACATTTCCTGAATACGTCACTATTATATTTTTGCACTTTTGTTTTTATTTTGACTATAAACGTGAATCTAATTTTATTATTACGTTATGTATGGAGTTTTATTTTATTATACATATGAATACGAAGTCATTCAATATTCTTATATGAGTAGTTGATTAATGATATCTAGTGTTTACGTAGATGATAATACTTGAAACTTATGATTTGTTCGGGTGAATTAAAAAAAAAAATTAAATGATCTGCTTTTAAAAAAAAAAAAATAATTTATTTAGATACTCATATAAAAAAATTTATCTATTAATTATATTTGAGTATAATAATATAAAAATATTTTTTTATTTATTGATTATATAAAAAATATATTTTTAAAATAAAAAGGATCTTTTTATAAAGAGACATAAATTGTAGTTTAAAATTTTTTTTTTATATTTTTTAGTAATTTTATTTTCATTATTAAAAATTTATCAATCACATTAAAAAAATAAAAAAAGAGATATTTTTTATTTAAAAAAAAAATCTCTTTTCAACAACTTAATGATATACACACAAGTTTTTATTTTGATAAATATTCTACTTCTCGAAAGTAGTTTATTAACATTAACTTTTGAAAGATAGTTTTTTTTTTTAATTGTAGTATCTATATTTAGTAAATTAAAAATAATTTTTAATAAGTATAAATAGTAATAATTGTATTTGATAAATTTATTTTTTAAAATAAAATACTTTAAATTAGTTTAAAAGATACAATCATAAATTATATTATGAGTAAAGTAACAATTTACTCCTTGAGAAATTTTGTATAAGACAAATTAGTCCCTAAATAATAAAAAGTACCAAATTAGTTTATGTAGTTAGCTTTCGTGGGACACCGTTAATCCTTTCGTTAATTAGTCAGTGAATGTCATTAAATGATGTCGTATTGAGAAGGCACGCTGGACAAAAAGCAAGCCTTCATGGAAGGAGAGATACGAACGTTGTTGATTTCATATTAAGTGATAGTGAAATTTGTAAACCTAACCCCAATTGCTTTGTAGATGGATGGATGATTGAAAAGCATGAACATCCATAATGTGAAACGAAACTCAGGATAAGATGGAAATTTAAAGAAAATAATTATCTACCTCAATTTAATTTTTTGATGTAATAATTAAGAGAATCACTATATTTTTTTTTGTTCACACTTAAGTTTTTAAGTTTTTGAAAGAAACTCAAAAAAAAAAAAATTTATTCATAAAAAATTAAAGAAAAAAAAGTAGCTACCAGATTTTAAAAATTTTATACTTCTTAAGTTTAAAATTCTAATTCATAAATCTACTAAAATAAAAATGGGACAAATTATAATTGAGTCTAAAACAAACAAAATAAAATAAAATAAATATAAAATAAATCTTAAAAAAATTTACTAAAAAAGTGATGCCTATTTTATTCAATTTGACTAATGAGAGTCTTTAATGCAGTTTGTAAATAGTAAGACGTTTGACTTTCCATAATCGTTTATCATTGTCTTGCCCAATTCTTGATGCATCTCTTAAACAAATGATTTAGCCATGCTTGCAAAACCTTCTTTTATTCTCTTATTTGTTACTCTTGTAATTGAACCAATTGGCATATGACGATTCTCAATTTGTCCTACAGAGCTCGTATCATTCACTCCCTCCTGAAAAAGAGTTGTTCTCGAATCTGCATCCAAATCAAAAGGAGATAGGTCAAAAACATTAAAAGTAGCTGATACATTATACTCACCTGAAAGATCAATCTTATAAGCATTGTTATTGGCCTTTCGAGCACCTGAAATGGATCATCATCCCTAGGGTCTAATTTGGATTTTCTTTGAGTAGGAAACCTCTCCTTTTTCAAATGAACCCATACTTAGTCACCAGGTTCAAAGACAAGTTATCTTCGACCTTTATTCACCCTTTGAGCTGTCAACCTGTTTTTTTTTTTTTTAATCAACTCACGTGCTTTCAAGTGCATTGTTTTAGCCTTTTCAGATTTATCTTCTGCATCCAAGCTAATAAGGTCACTCAAAGACAAAGGTAAGTCCAAAACAGTTAAATGATTATAAGCAAACTCAACAAAAGATAAACAATCGTTTCAAGTTTTCATATTCTTACCAACAATAGCACGTAATAAGGTCCCTAATGTTCGATTTACTATTTCAGTTTGACTATCACTCTGAAAAATGACAAGTAGTAGAGTATAATAATTTTATGCCAAATTTATCCCATATCACTTTTCAAAAATGACTTAAAAATTTTATGTCACGATCAGAAACATTAGTTTGGGGAATACCATATAAGCGCACAACCTCTCTAAAGAACATATTAGCAATGTTTGTTGCATCATCAGTTTTATGGCATACAATAAAATGAGCCATTTTATTAAATCTGTCTACCACAACAAAAATGCTATCTCTACTTTTTCTAGTTCAAGGCAAACCAAAAACAAAATCCATAGAAATATCAATCCACAGATGCACAGGAACAGGTAAGCAAGTATACAAATCATGTGGTAAAGACTTAGATTTAGCCTGTTTATATACAATACACTTAGCACAAAATTTGTTAACATCTCTACGTTGTGTGGCCAGTAAAAATATTTTAGATAACACATCTAATATCTTATGCACACTAAAATGACCTGTCAAATCTCATTATGTGATTCCAGAACAAGTAAGTTCCTAATAGAACAAGTAAACACACAAATTCTATTACCACAAAACAGAAAACCTTCATGTGTATAAAATTTATTAAATGCACTATGTTCACAAGAGGCATAAATAGTAGAAAAGTAAGAATCAGTTACATACAACTCTTTTAAAAACTCAAATCCTAACAACTTAGAAGTAAATGTAGTAATCAAAGCATACCTCCTAGATAAAGTATCCGCAACTACATTCTCTTTGTCTTGTTTAAAGGCAAATCACATATGGAAATGTCTCAATAAATTTCACCCTATTTACCATATCTTTTATCAAACTTACCTTGTCCCTTTAGGTGCTTCAAAGATTCATGATCCGTGTGAGTCACAAACTCCTTAGATAAGAAGTAGTGTTGCCAAACCTCTAAAACTTGAACCAAAGCATATAATTCTTTGTCATAAGTTGAACATTTATGCCGAGTTAGATTTAACTTTTCACTAAAGAAGGCAATGGCTTACTTTTCCTGCATCAAAATAACACCTATATCAATCCCAGAAACATCACATTCGATCTCAAAGGTTTTATTAAAGTTAGGTAAAATAAGAATAGGGATAGAACGCAAACAATCTTTTAGGGTATGAAATGAAATTTTTTGTTCCTTTTCCCATTTAAACTCAACATCTTTTTTGATAACCTCTATGAGAGGCACATCAATGATAGAAAACTTTTTCACAAAGCTCCTGTAAAATTCAACTAAACCATGAAAACTTCTTATCTTAGAAGCATTCTTAGGCGTTGCCCATTCATAAATAGCCTTCATTTTTTTCTCATCGACCTCAATTCCACTCGCATTCACAACAAAATAAAAAAATACAACTCTATCAATATAAAATGTGCACTTTTTAAAATTGGGATATAATTTTTTTTCGAAATATTTTCAAAACAGTTGAAACATGTGACAAGTGATCATCTAAACAAGTGCTATAAACAAGAATATCATTGAAATAAACAACAATAAATTTACCCAAACATTTTAGCAAAACATGGTTCATTAGACATATAAAAGTATTAGGTGCATTAGTTAATCCAAAAGACATTACTAATCACTCATATAATTCATGTTTGGTTTTAAATGCAGTTTTCTATTTATCTCTGAATTTCATTCTAATTTGATGATACTTACTTTTTAAATTAATTTTATTAAATATGCATGCACCATGTAATCCATCAATCATATCATCTAACCTAGGAAAATGATAACGATACTTTATCGTAATCTTATTTACTGCACGACAATCCACACACATCCGTCAAGTACTATCCTTCTTTGGAACCAACAAAACTGGTACAACACATGAACTTATACTCTTCCTGATGTGACCTTTGGCTAGTAATTTATTTACTTGCCTTTGAAGCTCATTTGTCTTCTCAAGGTTACTCCTATAGGCTGATCTATTAGAAATACTAGCACTTGGAATAAAATCAATTTGATGCTCAATCTCTCGTAATTGAGGCAAACCACTTGGCACGTCAATAAGAAAGATATCTGCAAATTTCTGCAGAGACAAAGCTATTTGGCAAATTTGGATTAAGTTCAGTGTCAGATAATAAAGTATCTCTAAATCAAACCATAATCATAACTCTCTTGCCTATTAAAGTACTCTTTAAATCTCTCTCTTTTTCAAAGAAATATAATTTTCTCTCAACTCTCTCAATTTTCTCTGTATTCGCATTAATCTCATGACATGTGCTCTTTTCTTTCTTTTCATTCACTTTTGGACCTTTTGCTATATTCTTTTCTCTCAGATTTTTCTTTGACCTCACATCCCTTTTTTTCTTGTTATCCTGTTGAAGTTTCAACTAATCAAGGTAAACCTTCTTAAGTGGTAATGGAATAATAGTGATCTTACGACCATAAAATCAAAGGAGAACCAATTCGTGTAACTATCATGAAATACTTGACAGTCAAACTGCCAAGGTCTCCCTAATAATAATTGACAAGCTTGTATTGGCACCACATCACACAATGCCTCATCAACATACTTTTCAACAGAAAATGTAATTGTCACCTGCTTGTCAACCTTGATCTCACCACTATCATTCAACCACTGCAACGTATATGGTTTAGGATGTTGAACACATGTCAAATCCAATTTTTTCACCATAAGTGTACTAGCCACATTAGTCCAACTCCCACCATCAATAATCAGACTACACACCTTTTTACCCACCAAGTATCTAGTGTGAAAAAAATTTTGGTGTTGCTCTAGACTATCTTCTTTCACTTGTAAATTCAAAGCACGTCTAACAACAAGAGATTCACCATGGACTGCATATTCAATATCACCATCAGAACGATCCTCCAAAGATTGCATACTATTATGATCAGAATCATCACCAAGATCAGAATCAGACACAATGTAATCCCCTCTAATAATCATCATCCTCGTGTTTGGGCAATTACTAGCATAATAACCCATACCATGACAGTTAAAGTATTTAATGTCTCTGTGTCTAGAAGTAGTAGAAGAAGAGTTATAATTACATTTCTTCTTTATAGCATCAAACAACTCCTTGGATTTAGCACTTTTAGTCTTTGTTTTGTCAGCACTACGAGACTCCCACTTTAGATTAGCATGAGACAATTTCCTTGGTGCTTTTCTTTGTTGTTGCCTCTCCACTTTCATTTTCATACTGACTAAATCTTCCATCTTCACATAATGATGTAACTCCACCACATCAGCAATCACTCTATTCAAATCTCCTATAAACCGTGCCATAGTAACCTCAGTATTCTCTTCTATGTTGGCAGTGATCTCTATTTTCTTATGGTAATTTTCAACGGACTTGGAGTCTTGAGTCAAACGATGTAACTTTTGATGCACTTTCCTGTAGTAGTACAAAGGCACAAATTTCTTCTTTATGAGTCGCTTCATAAGATCCCAACTCTCTATAAGGTGATTGTCATTCTATCGTCTTGTCTTCACTGGTTCATTCCACCAAAGCAAGGCATAGTCAGAGAACACAACTGCTGCCAAATAAACTTTCTTTGCCTCAAAGTAATTAAGACAAGCAAAAATTCTTTCTACCTTATGTTCCCACTCCAAATAAACTTCAAGATCGTTTCTTCCTTTAAATGGTGGTATTTGCATCTTGATGGCATTAATATTGCTATTTTGACTTCTGTGTCGAGGTGTTGTAGCCCCATCAAAGTCATCATTAGAAGGTATATAATTCTGATGCTGATTCTAAAAAGTTTCTTATTTAGTATTCTTGGACAATGTCTATGTCACCTCCTGCCTCCATTCTTTCAATTTATTTAAGCGATTAGTTAAGTGTTAAATGACTCTTTGTATCATTCCCATGTCAACTAGAGTTTCTTCTGAGTGGCTCGTCATAGCAATGAACCTGCAAAAATATTATAGAAATGACCTCGCAATCATTCCCTCACGTGTTTCACTCAAGGATGGACACTCGTGTTTACTCTCAAAATTGGCTTTTACCCTGTATCAAACTCACCACTTTTACCTTTTATCACTTTTAAATTTCTTTGGCTGTTACATTTTAGAAATCAAATAAAAACAAGAAAAATTAGAGAAAATTCGACACAATAATAAGAGAAAAAAGGATTGAAATAATAAACAAAAGATAAATAGTATAAGGAGATAAAAATAATAAAATTTTCTAAAATTTTTTTTTAGATTTTTTTAAGATAACACAAATTTTTTGTGTTTTTTTTTAAAACCTAAATGCTACTGGACAATATTTTGTTGTTATTTTTCTTGTTTTTTTTTTAAAGAAACCTAAACTGTATGGGAATAATAAGGAAAAAGAAAAAGAAAAAAAAAAGAAAAGGTGTAAAACCTGCAAAATTAGTAAATAATTTGCTAATAAATTAATTATTATTTAAAAATTAGAAAATTAAATTTTATAGTTTCATGAAGTAGAAATAATTAAAATATGAATTTTGACACTAATTTTAAAGATTTTGGCTTAAAATTAGGCCATTTAGCCGAACCGATTAGACCGGATCCAAATCGGACCCAAGGCCTAACTATATAAGGCCATGAATCAGCCTTCTTCCCCATCACATAATGAAATTACGCTGAACTTGGGGGTGGGAGTAACAAAGGAGAACCCTAACCTAATTCCAACTTTAAATCCACGTAACTTTCAATTCGGAGCTCTGATTGACGACCGTCAGCGGCCACGTGTTCGTCTCGGAGTCCTCTTCATTTTTATCGAAATAAAGTGGTAAGAAACTCTGTATATTACGTCCAGTTTCTTTCCCTTTTTCTGAATTCGTATTTTAGTGTGAGTATTAAATGATTTTGGTGATTTTGATGTTTTAAGGATACCTTAGCAGTGGATAATTATTGGATTTTGTCCAATTAATCCGTGGATAAGGTAAAGAATCATTACTTTCCTTCTAATTTGTCAATTTCATGAGATTAGGGTATTGAAAATTTGTATGTATATGGAATTATATGACATTAGGTTGTATATGTGTGAAATTGAAGTCAAATGGCGAAGTGGTATACTTGAATTGGAGCTTTTAGTGGCTGAAACCTATAGCACTTGATTTGGAACCTTGGAGGCTTGAATTGAGGTGTTTGAGTTTGGAGAGGAATCGGCCAAGGTATGATTTCAGTTTCTCGTAACTAAAATATAATGTGTCGTGAAGACTTAGGCTAGTCGACCATAGGATAGGATGAATATGTGCATTGTTGTGATTAGTAAATAATGAGGATAATTGTTGAATATGATGTATATGGATATTGAATTGGTTGGTTGGATTGATTAGTTATTGTGTGAGCATGAGATGTGGATTTTGATGTTTGATATTGAAATTAATGATGAACCACGATGATGATAGCTTGATGAATAATGAAGTATGTTATATAGATTACGGTGCACTTGCGGTGAGAATGATGATAGTTGGATATATGATTGTGAATTGAATGTGAATTTTGAGGTTGAGTTTGGTTAATTGTGAGTTAAAGTTGTTAAGCTTATTGGGGTTGTGTGTTGGGGTACTATGGAATGAATTGAGCATTGGGATGACATATATATATATATATATATATATATATATATATATATATATATATATATATATATATGATGAATCTGGCCTTAGTGAATGGTTTTGAATGATTATGAATGGATATGAATGAATGAGTTATAATAAATTTGAAAATGAATTTGTTTTGAACTTGACCTGACAAGGTTCGTGGTGTTTTACCGCTTGCGCAGTGTTGAGATGTATGTGGGGTTCGTGGTGGTGTACCATCCACATGTTTTTAAAGAGAATGTTATGTGGGATTCGTGGTGGTGTACCACCCACATGTTTTTAAAAGAGAATGTTATGTGGGGTTCGTGGTGGTTTACCGCCCACGTGTGTGTGTTATTTTCCAATTGAAGATCTTGCGAGATTTGTGGTGGTGTACCGCTCGCAATGGTGGGGTTCGTGGTGGTGTACCGCCCACCGATTTTTAAGAGGACGATATCCGGGTTAGCTACGGGATGTGTCAGGTTCTGGCAAAGTAACCGACACGTGAGCTCATGGCCAGTAGGAAAGGCATGCATCATATGCATTTATGTGACTTGTTTGGTTTTGCATTACTTGGGTTTGCTTACTTGAATATCTATGCTTGTTTGCTATAATTGCTATATTTGAATATCTACTTGTGTTTACTTTGTCTGCTTTGTTTGTCTGTGCATCGGTATTTCGGAGGATTGGAGGAAAGGCAATGAACTTAGGGGTTAAGTTAGGAATTGAGTTGGAACCAAGAATCCTTAGATACCTCACCCTGTTTATGGTTTACAATGTTAGTTTTAAGTTTGAATCTAATGTCGAAAGTTCTAGGATCGTCTTCGGCTTTCCCGGGACCTTATATGTTAGTTATGTGGGCACCGTTACCATGCTGAGAACCTCTGGTTCTCATCCTATACATATTTTGTGATTTTCAGCTGCAGGTCAAGCGGCACCTTGCTGAGGCATTCTGGGAGCATATGTCAGCGAAGGATTCTTGTGTTTTGGGCTTTTGTTTTTGGTTAAGTTGTATGTATGGATACATTTATCTCTCCACTATGTATATATTATGCTTGGTCCCTCCTAGAAGTTGACTTGGAGACACATATTTTGTAAACAGTATTTTGGGTACTTTGGGTTATCCTTGTATATATGTATGTATATATATGCTCTGATCGGCTTTAACTTCGCTAATCGAGTCAGAAGCTTTGTTATCTGTATCCTTGGAAGTCACCTCTTGTATATATATATATATATATATATATATATATATATATATATATATATATATATATATATTGCGTTACTCTTATCCTATTTGTTTTATGCTAACGTTCACGTGAGTATTGCGTTTTTCGGTTTAACATTTTGTTTTATTTTCCTTCAAAGGCTCCTCGATAAAATTTTCTTTCAGCTATATATATATATATATATATATATATATATATATATATATATATATATATATATATATGTTTTATTTTTAGAGGTCGTAGCGCCTCGCCACTTCTGTTTTACATCCTAAGAGTAAAGTTTTGTGTGGTAAGGTGTTACATTATGGTATCAGAGCAGTTCGTTTCTGTAGAGCCTGAAGAATGAACTGACTATGCTTCTGAGCATTCTCTGTCTGCATGTATATGCTATCTAGGATGTCTGCTTAACATATATAGCATAAATATTCATGAGCATACTTTTGGAGATTCGAAGCATTAAACTTGAGATATTTAGTCTGATCACCTTAATATCAATTGTTCGGTGTGGACAAGACCCAAAGGACATCTCGTGGACGCGAGTGAGGTGATACAGTTGATGATAGGGCTGCTGCTGTACAGGCTATTGCTGTCAGGTTGAGTCAACAAGCTAGAAATAGTGATAGAGGAGGTAATGGACCTGGTGGTGAAGAAAATCAAGGGATTAGAACTCGTACAATTGGAGTAAAGGACAATGGCGTTTAGTTAGAGAGATAAAGAGATTCAAGGAGTGTTCTGGCAGAGTATACGAGTGATTAAGTCCTTAATTGTTTAGAATTAGAGTGGCGCTATGGAAGCGCAATGATTTGGTGGCTCTAGAGTTGTAGTGGTGTGAGAAAAGAGTATTGGGAGATTATTTCGAAGATTGACGTAGGATCAAGAAATGAAAAGTGTGAGTGTGTGATTTAGGTTATAGCGGTTTGAATCGGAGTAAGAGATTGAGGAATTGTTTAGTGTTTGAGATAGTGAGAAGCATTTGAGATTATTTTGATTTAGATGATAACCTTAAAGGGTAAGAGAGCGTGTAGATACTGAGAAAGAACTAGACGAAGCTAAGAGTGAAACAAATCGGTATGACTTAGGCTTGAATTTGGTTAAGTTTATGATCTTGTACATGAGAATGGAGAATGTGAATTAGTGTTTGAATTTGTGTTGAAGAATGGTAGAAAGTGGCTGTGAGGTTGGTTGGTATTGAGAGAGTGTATATGAAGATTTGAGAGCGAATTTTTGGGACAAAAATTTCTGTTAGGTGGGTAGGATGTAAAATTTGCAAAATTAGTAAATAATTAGATAATAAATTAATTATTATTTAAAGAAATTAGAAAATTAAATTTTATAGTTTCATGAAGTATAAATAATTAAAATATGAATTTTGACACTAATTTTAAAAATTTTAGCCTAAAATTGGGCCATTGAGCCGAACCAATTAGACCGGACCCAAACCGGGCTCAAGGCCCAACTATATAAGGCCATGAGTCAGCCTTCTTCCCCATCACATAATGAAATTACACGGAACTTGGGGGGTGGGAGTAACAAAGGAGAACCCTAACCTAATTCCAACTTCAAATCCACGTAACTTTCAATCCGGAGCTCTGATTGACGAGCCGTCGTGGCCACGTGTTCGTCTCGGAGTCCTCTTCATTTTTATTCAAACAAAGTGATAAGAAACTTTGTATATTATGTCCAGTTTCTTTCCCCCTTTTCTAAATTCTCGTTTTAGTGTGAGTATTGGATGATTTTGGTGATTTTGATGGTTTAGGGGTACTCTAGCAGTGGATAATTGTTGAGTTTTGTCCAATTAATCTATGGATAAGGTAAAGAATCATTACTTTCCTTCTAATTTGTCAATTTCATGAGATTAGGGTATTGAAAATTTGTATGTATATGGAATTATATGACATTAGGTTGTATGTTTGTGAAATTGAAGTCAAATGGCAAAGTGGTATACTTGAATTGGAACTTTTGGTGGCTGGAACTTATAGCATTTGATTTGGAGCCTTGGAGGCTTGAATTGAGGTGTTTGAGTTTGGAGAGGAATCGGCCAAGGTATGGTTTCGATTTCTTGTAACTAAAATATAATGTGTCGTGAAGACTTAGGCTAGTCGACCGTAGGATAGGATAAATATGTGCATTGTTGTGATTAGTAAATAATGAGGATAATTGTTGAATTTGATGTATATGGATATTGAATTAGTTGGTTGGATTGATTAGTTATTGTGTGAGCATGAGATGTGGATTTTGATGTTTGATATTGAAATTAATGATGAACCATGATGATGATAGCTTGATGAATAACGAAGTATGTTATATAGATTACGGTGCACTTGAGGTGAGAATGATGATAGTTGGGTATATGATTGTGAATTGAATGTGAATTTTGAGGTTGAGTTTGGTTAATTGTGAGTTAAAGTTGTTAAGCTTATTGGGGTTGTGTATTGGGGTACTATGGAATGAATTGAGTATTGGGATGTGATATATATATATATATATATGTTTTACTTTTAGAGGTCGTAGCGCCTCGCCACTTCTATTTTACATCCTAGGTGTAAAGCTCTGTATGATAGGGTATTACAAAAGGCACCAAAAAACACAATCAGAAAGGAATAAGAAGGAAAACAAGGCACGAAAGAAGGCACCAACGAGAAACAATGAACGACGCAGTAATGACGGCGACCACTTAGGTTGATTTTTTTATGAACAAGGTCAAGGAAGAACAAATATAGATTAATAAAGATGAATTTAATATCCGAAATCTGATATCAAATGATACGGAACGGAATCTAGGATAAGATGAAAATTTAAAGAAAGGGACTTCTCTACCTCAATTTGATTTCCTGATGCAACAGTTAAGAGAATCACTCTATCTCTCCTATGCACACCTAATTTTCTCAAAGAAACTTAAAGAAATTTTTATTTATCAAAAATTAAGGAAAAAAGTGGCTACTAGATTTCAGAGATTTTATACCTCTTAAGTTTAAAACCCTAACTTATAAGTTTGCTGAAATAAAAATGGGCCAAATCATAATTGGGCTTAAAACAAATAAAATAAAATAAAATAGAATAAATATAAAATAAGTCTTAAAATAAATACTAAGAAAATTATGTCTATTTGATTCAACTTGACTAACGAGAATTTTCAATGTAACTTGTAAATGGAAATGGATCCTCTCCATTTTTTTTAACACTTGAGAGAATAAAGTGTGATCTGTCACCTTTAATTCTATAAGTGGGATCAAAAATAAATAAGAGAGAAAAATAATGAAGGGTGAGATTAAACACTGGACACCATCCAGTTTTTTTTCCACTGGAGAGGATCCACTCCCCTTGTAAATAGTAAGAGTTTGGCTTTCCATAATCGTTAACCATTGTCTTACCCAATTCTTGATGCATCTCCTTGACAAAATAATTTAGCCATGTTTACAAAATCTTCTTTTATTTTCTAATATACCAATTGGCACATGATAATTCTCAATTTGTCCCACAGAGCTCGTATCAAGCAACGAAAGCTCTAGCTTTAGTGGAGGAAGAAGAGGGGCGACAGATTGCTCAAATTGGAGTGGTGAAAGTGTTGGTGGGAAGGAAAGGGGATCAAGCATCGTTCTTGCCCCCAAGCAATGTATATGTGACACTCTACAAGTTAGGCACCAGGGAGAACATGAGCAGATTATTCTTTGGGTGCCTATATTACAGGGTAAGAATCAATAACTTTTACATGATTAGCTACCATTTAGGTTCATATATTGTCATCTATTATTTTCTGTTTTTCATTCTTTATAAGAAAAGCTGCGATACTGTAAGTTTTTTAAATGGTTTGATGAAGTTATTGGTGACCATCATGAAGAGAAGGCCAGGTAAGTGGTTCAGGCGAGATTGTTGGAATTAGAAGAAAGGATGAAAAAATTGAAGGACAAAGTTGAAGAAAAAGAAAGAAGAACTGTCAGTGTAGCTAGATCTAAGTGTGAAATTGTTGGTTCTGAGTTACTTGTGTTGTTAGTTGTAATTACAATGACATTTTTAGTTGGAAGTTTTGGCTGAATTATTGTAGTTACTAGTTGATTATGATATGGATGTCCTGTTTTTGTTACAAGAGAATAATGGCAATAATAAGTGGTACCTTGATTCGAAGTGTTAGAATATAATTATGATCAATTAGGATCAATTAGTATTATTTAGTATATGTGAATATTTATTATAGGAGATTACGTCTTTATTATTACAATTCTCTTAGTACCTATAAATACCCTTTTATATTGTATCATTCCAGACAATTCGAATAGACAACTTTAATACACTCAATAATACACAAATCCTTTCTCTAGTTTAGTCTCTTGTTTCTAACCTGGTATCAAAGCCATGGTGTTCTCCTTGAAGAGGATATGTTATTTTCCTTGTGGTGAAATCACCGTAGTTTTTGCACTTTTTTTTTCTATGCCATTTTTCCTTACCTTTTGTCACTCGTTTGATAATTTTTCACCTCACTAACTAGCTTGTTCTCTTTGTCTTGTGTTTTTCCGAGTCGAATCAAACACCATTGTCATCCGCTGCTTACCTATTCTCATGAACAAATCATATAGTTTTCGCTCTCTTTCGGCAGTTTCGTCTGCGTTGTCTTGTGGTAGTTTCGTCTGCGTTCTCTTATGGCAGTTCCATCTGTGTTTCATTTGTATTTCCTTGTGGCAGTTCCGTCTACGTTTTTTGTGGCAGTTCCGTCTGCGCTTCCTTCAGACAAGCGGCAGTTCCATCTGTGCTTCTTTTCGGCAGTTCCGTCTGCACTTCTTTCAGACAGTGGCAGTTTCGTCTGCGCTTCTTTCAGACAAGCAGGAGTTCCGTCTGCGCTTCCTTCAGACAAGCGGCCGTTCCATCTACGCTTCTTTCCGGCAGTTCTGTCTGCACTTCTTTCAGGCAGCGGCAGTTTCGTCTGCGCTTCTTTCAGACAAGCGGCAGTTCCGTCTGCGCTTCCTTCAGACAACTCCGTCTGCATCTATTTTATCAGTTTATGCAGTTTTTTTCTCTTTATTTCGTTGTTTTAAATAAGTTTCAAACTCAAGTGATGTTAGAATATAATTAGGATCAATTAGGGTCAATTAGTATTATTTAGTATATCTGAATATTTATTATAGGAGATTACGTCTTTATTATTACGATTCTCTTAGTACCTATAAATACCCTTTTATATTGTATCATTCCAGACAATTCGAATAGACAACTTAAATACAAACATTTTTCCTATTGCTCCCTCTCCCGTTTCTAACACGAAATACATAATCATATCAGACTCATTTACAGTTTTGGTTTCCCCTCAAAAGCCCCAACGAATGGATTGCAAACACATCCATCTAAAAAATGCATAAAATTACAATTAAATAAACAATGTTTTTCATGTCCATTGTTACAATTCTTTCTGTATTGTTCCATTTTACACTACCAATGCAACTGTTTACAAACCATGACCGACAAACATTTCAAATTTTTTTATTATTTTAACAACAATGCGGAAATAGTAACCTTTGAAAGAAGTTGGAATCACTAACCTCACAAGTTTGCGCGCGCTGGAAAAATCTCTAGCAAGTCGTCTTCCTCACTGTAGGCCTTTATGAACAATGGATGGTTGAGTTTTGGAGTGAAGTCGTAGTGTCTTTGAGTGTAATTAGAGGTAAAAAAAGACAGGCAGTTTGTCAAGGGGTCTACAGTCTAGTCTGTGTTTAATCTAACTTGTTATAAAATAGGTACAGACTCATAATATGTTAATATGTTAATAGGCTAGATCCATGACTAACTAGTTTTATTAGTCTGTCAGCGCTGTCTGAACTTGTTAAAACATAATTAAATATATAAATAATTTTTTTGTTATTAAAAAATTATGAGATATTTTAAATTTATTATATTTTATTATAAATAATTTTGTATATTTTAAATACTTTAAAGTTTAAAATTTTTTATAAATATTAAATATGATATATTGCATATAAATATTTTTATTAAAAAATATTTTTTTAAATAATATTTTTATTTTTATAAAAAAAATTATTAAGTCTTTTAACAGATTTCAGGTCAGACCAAACTAGATAATATGTTAGGTTTAATACTTTAAAAAAAGTCTATAATAGACTGCAGGTCAACCTCAGACCAATTGACTACAAGACAGATCAAACATGTTAAAAAAAAAGTATGGCCTATCCTAGCCTGTTTCTACTCCTAAGTGTAATTATGCGAGTCTAGGTCTGAGATAAATAGAAACACAAGCAATGCTCACCTTTTATAAAACATAAGCATTTTGTGCCTCTTTGATACGACGTCGTTTAATATCAATCACTAACAGCGTTAACTGAAGGCCTAACGATGTCTGACGGAAGTTAAGGGACTAATTTTGTACTTTTTATTACTTAAGGACTAATTTATCTAATACGAAATTCTTTAGGAACTAAGTTATCACTTTATTCTTATATTATTTTTTTGGTGCTTGCTATCTTGTCTATATATACGGATACCTGCCTAACTTACTAAAAAGAGATAAAAATTAATATTTAAATTAAAAAATATAAAAATAAATAATTTTTTAATATTTAAAACTTACCATAAAAGGAAAGTTCGGCACTAAAATTATAGGCACCACATAATTTGTTTATTTTTTTTTCAAATATGACATAAGATTTCTTTTTGTAATATGTTATAGGGCGTGTTTAGATAAGCTTCTAAAAAAAGATTTTTTTTTTCGAGTTATCTTTTTTTTAAAAGATCTTATGGAAAAGTAAAAGTAATTTTATGTTTGGATATCTCTTGCAAAAAGATCTTTTTATCTATCAATTATGTTTGGGTATAATAATATAAAATTATTTTTTGTTTATTTATTATGTAAAAAATATCTTTTTTTAAGAAAAAAAGATCTTTTAAAAAAATATGTAAATTGTAGCTTATAAAAAAAGATGTTTTTTTTAGTACTTTTACTTTTACTACTAGAAATTTGCTAAACACGTTAAAAAATAAAGGGATAAGTATTGTTTTGGTCCCTAACGTTGAGGGTCAGAATTGAAACCGTCCCCAACGTAATTTTTTATTTAGAATCATCCTTAATATTTTTTTCGTATTAAAATTGTTCTTTTAACTTTTTTCAGACAAAAATACCCTCCACCACTACCAGCACCTTTACCTCCACCACCAAGAATAACAACATCAATAAAATCAACACAAATTCAACAAATCAAGGAATAAGAAATTCAACAAATTAACAAATCAACACAAATTCAACAACCAAATCAACACACAACAACAATAAAATAAGAAAACAACAAATCAAAATCAGAATTAAAAGTAGAAGCAGAAGCAGTCACAGAAGCACAAGAAGTAGAAGCAGAAAGCAGAGGCCAAAGCAAATAGCAGAAGCCGAAGCAAGAAGAAGAAGCAGATGCAGAAGCCGAAGCAGAACCACCGGCAGCTCGTGGATGACGGAGCGACGACGGTTGGGCAGATTGGCGGTGGTAGGAACCCAACTCAGCCTCAGATCCCTCTCTCTCCTTCGCGTGCCGCCCTCCTCACGTCGGGCTCCCCTTCCCGGTGACGCAGCAGTCACAGAAGCAGAAGCTGAGGCTCAAGCAGAAGCAGAAAGCTCCCCCTTTGCCGGCGCCGTCCTCCCTCCCCCGTTCCCCTTCCCCCTTCCCCCTCTCCCTTCCCCTTTTCCTTCCCCCATTGCCTCACGCCCTTCCCCTTTTCCCTTTTTCCTTGCCCCCTCGCGTGTTTTCTTTTTTTTTTTTAATTTTATAATTTTTTATTAATAAAGGTAATTTAGTAATAAAATAAAAATTTTTATTAAAAAGAACGATTTTAATATGAAAAAAATTAAGGATAATTCTAAATAAAAAATTACGTTGGAAACGGTTTCGATTCTGACCTTTAACATTAGGGACCAAAACAATACTTATCCCAAAAATAAAAAAGATATTTTTCATCGAAAAATTTTTTTTTTATCAAGATAATCGCACTCAAACAAGTACTATAGTCTAACTAATAGAACAATTAATTTGAGATATTTAATATTTTAAGGATTAAATTGAAGATAAACAATCTTTTAAAATTTATTTTAGCTAGGGAGATTCTATGGTACTAAAAGGCAAAACTTTCAACATCTACTGAACAACCGTGTCATCATCTTATAGTGAATGCCTGTCTTGACTTCATCATTTTTTTTATATTTCATTGCATGTGGTAACAGTATATATAGAGACGGGATCCACAATTTCAGAGTACTTGTTTACAGTGAACCAGTAACAATAATAAATTTCATTTATGTAGATCATTAAAATTTAGTAATTCTAATACTAATGCTAATGACGCACTGAAAAAATTAATTTAATAATAGTTTTTGTTTTTTTTTTTTTTTTTTTGAATGGTGGTAGATCTTGGTTTTGGTATGATGGCCGCTGATAAGATGTTTGGCCTTTTTTTTAAAAAATAATTGTAACTACATCAAACTCATGCAATAGGTAACCCCTAAAAAAAAGCAGTAGAAAATTCAATAATTTTTAAAAAAATAAAATAAAATAAATCCCACATCCTTATTCACTAACCATACTCACATCAATTTATAAACAAAATCTTTTAATCACTAATCTAACTAATCGATCGTGATCTGTTGTTAATTTCATCATCTTAAATCATTGCTCAAACAGTCATTAATGCATGAATCGTTGTTTCTTTAGCTCTCCTAAATCAATAAGCATGAACATACCATCAAATTCTAATGCCAAAAAAAATTTACTACTACTCTACACACCATGTACTGCAACAACTACAACTAATTTTAAATGATAATATTACATGGCCTATATTTTCAGGGCATAATACCACCCAAACTAACACCATGATTATCAAGTCTCTTGTTACTGTCTAATTAGTTTATATAATTGCTATTTGAACAAAATAGATAAAACATATTTCTACAACAAAATCCTAACTCATTAAGCCATTTGAATAACAAAAATCTCACTACCATCAACATCTATCTCATTATTAATAAATACTACGCATGAAAATTAATACCCTTAAATTTCTCAATTACATGACAATGCTATAATAGATTTTGACAATTCGTAATAAAAATCACAACACAACTTCACCCAAAACAACATGGCCTCAAGGAGCCAGAATTGTGAGCATGTAAATCGAAAAGAGGAGGACAGCAGACGCCGCAAGAAGCATGAAACCAGGGCCATAATTCGTGCTTGGTGACAAAATTGCAGCCTCTGCACTCTGATTAAGTTGGTAGTATGGGACTCACATAGTGTCGAGGAGATCATTCTCAACAGAAGTAGATGAGATATGTGGGGAAGATAGGGTAGAAATTAGGAGTTATATATTGATGAGTTTGGAAAACTCTAAATTAATATGTGTGATGACTAAACATTATTAAAATTAATTAATTGCAAAATTATTTGATCTGAATTTTTATTCAATACATTGATGATTATAATTTTGCTGCAGGTTTAATCATGGGCCGGAAACAAATGTATTGTGCTAAGCCCAATTTACACTCAGCCTTGGTTTTAATAACAAAAATAAATGTGGCTGTTTTAATGTTACTTGGGCCCAAATAATTTTCTGCTCTAAGCCCAAGTGGGTTACATGCTTTCCACTTGCTTTATGCATGTTCCAAATTTTATCAGGAAAGCAAATGTTATTAATGGGCCAAGATCAAATATTGTTGCTACCAAGCCCAATGTTGATGAATGTTTCCATGCCTTATTCGAATCCATGAAGCAAATGAAATGCCTAAATGCTTCCAACGGATTCCACTTCATTATTTTGAAGGATTTCAAATTTAATTAATACATTGGAAACATAAGAAAGAGAGAGAAGATTGATTTGATAGCTATTATGACACTACACGCTACTCAACAAAGGGAAGTGGGAAACTTGAATTAACTTTTACATTCTCTCTCTTTGTTCATTGATTATTGTTCAAACCCATTGAATATTTTCTCTTTCTTCTCTCTCACAACTCTTTCTCTCTTCGGTCTTTACTCAGAAAATATTGGCAGCCATGGAAGCAAAAGTAAGCTACCGAGATGAAGAGAAAGCAAGCCTAAAGACCATCACAATGATGGCAAGAAAACATACTAAAATAAAAATGAGCTGTGGCTAAGATATTCACCAAATGTGGTTAGATTTGGTGAGGTTATCTTGAGTCTTTCATGCTCAAAATGGAAGAAGAAGATTCGGCCAGCTGGAGGAGATTCTTGAAGCATGGCTTGTCTTCGATTCTGCTCAACCACCACAGGAAGTAGCTAGAGTGGCGAAGTGATGGTTGAAGGCAGAGATTGAAGCAGATGAAGTCATCATCATCATGAAGCATCAAGGGCCAGAATTCCATCTTGGAGAGCAAGCCAAGGATGGAGAGCTCGGATTGATGAAGGGTGATGATCAAGAAAGGACTAGAGGTAATTGCATGTTGGTTAATGCATGGTTATCTCTTCTCTCTCTATGTGGCCGAACCGGTTTTGTTGAAGGAAGAAGAAGTTGGTTCAGTTTTGGCTTCAATAAGTGGAGGCTCCCCTCTTCTATATTAAGGGTGGACAGCCACTGTTTGAAGCAAGGAGAAAATTTGAGAGTGCAAGGCACAGAGTTCTCAGAGCTACCTGAGCTAACAGTTTTCTCTTCTCCTTCAATGTATTCAGTTTTGTATTTTTCTGTTTAATTTTGTCATGTCTTGAGTCTCATGGTAAAAGGCAAACAGTGAGGTTTGTAATGAAAAAGCCATAGAGCGGAAAAAGGCAGAGAGTGCAAAATTAAAAGAAAAAAGCCATAGATGTCTTAGAGTTCCTTTGTTCATCTATGTTGTGTTTCATGATTCTGTGGGAATCCCCTTGTAAGTTGGGTTAGCACTTTACAAGTTGTAATCTGTTTGATTATAGTGAAATTCCATCATTGTTGTGATGGAGACTGGATGTAGGCTGCACTGTACTTAGCAGCCGAACCAGGATATATCTTGGTGTAATTTTCTTCCTCTCCTACCCCACTTCTGTTTTCTACTGCACAGGAGCAAAAACCAAAAATGTCTCGTGCCAAGTGACGAGACAAAATGAAAATGTCTCGTGGCTAGGGACGAGCTAAAAACGAAAAAGTCTCCTCTGAATCCATCAAGTGTTAACAAACAAAAAGGGGCTAAGATTCAACCCCCCCTTCTCTTAGCCACTGAAACCATCAATTGGTATCAGAGCTTGGTCTCAAAGAGATCAAGCTTTGCAGCTTGGAGTAAAGATCCTCATGGCAGAAAACAGTGGCGCAAATGTGGTGTCTTATAATCTAACTGAAGGACAATCAAGCAACAGACCCCCTCTTTTCAATGGGAAAAACTATACCTATTGGAAGGAGAGGATGAAGATATTCGTACAAGCAGTGGATTACAGACTTTGGAAGATTATCCTCGAAGGGCCTAAATTTCCAACTACCACAAGTGCAGAAGGAGTTGTTTCTATCAAACCAGAAGCAAGATGGACCGAGGAAGATAGGAAGAAGGTGGAGTTAAATGCCAAGGCAATAAATCTGCTCAATTGTGCTATCAGCTTTGAGGAGTACCGACGGGTATCAAGATGCACAACGGCAAAGGAAATCTGGGACAAATTGCAAATCACCCATGAAGGAACCACCATTGTCAAGAAGACTCGGGCAGATATGCTAAACAGAGAATATGAAACGTTTGCAATGAAGGAAGGAGAGTCCATTGATGAAATGTTTGAACGTTTCAATGCTATCATTGTTGGCTTAGATGCTCTGGGAATTACACATTCTGATTCTGTGCTAGTGAGAAGAGTGTTGAGATGTCTCACAAAAGAGTGGGAAACTAAAGCCTTAATTATTTCTGAGAGCAGTAGCTTAGACTCTATGACTCTTGATGATTTGAGAGGAAATCTTCTTGCTTTTGAAAATACCTATTTAAAAAAGGATACAAAAAAGAAAGGAATTGCATTTTCTTCTGTGACTAACCCCCTGGATGATGAATCCAGTGATAACTCTTCTGAAAATGAGTTTGTTTTATTTGCAAAAAAATTCAGGAAAATGGCTAAGCTCAGAGGCAAAGGCAGCAGCACAAGGAAAGTGAAGAAAGACCTCAGCAAGGTAACTTGCTACAATTGCAAGGAAATGGGGCATTTCAAATCTGATTGTCCCAAGCTGAAGAAGGAGGAAAAGCCAAAAAAGGGAAAGAAGAAAGGACTGATGGCCACATGGGAAGACTTGGAGAATGATTCTAATGATGATGATGAAGAAACCGAGACCAAGTCACAAACATGTCTCATGGCAGACCACATAGATCAGGTAGTCTTTCATAACCCTAATACTGAAGATCTCCATCTTATGATAGACCACCTTTCTGAAAAAATAAGATGTTTTCTGCTGGAAAATCAAGAACTTGAACAGCAAATTACCATTCTTAAGGCCGAAAACAGTTTTCTAAAAGAAAAAGTGAGAGAGGCCGAAACTGCGTGTGATCTTGTTGAAGAAAATAAACAGTTAAGAGCCCAAGTTAGGAGCTGTGAAAGTAACCATTGTGTTCTTGCATATGTGGACTGTTTTAAACAAAATGAAGAGTTGCTTAAAAAGGTTAAAAGACTTGAGGAAGACTTGGCCAAATTTACACAAAGTTCTGAAAGTTTAAATCACATCTTGGCTAGTCAAAAACCTCTTTATGATAAGGCTGGGTTGGGGTTTCATAAATCTGAAAATTCACATTTTGAAAATATTGCTTCATCTTCTAATGACACAAGATTTCAAGATCCCACCTACTTTAACAAAAAGGCAACTCCAAGGTTTTGTAGACTATGCAATCGGAATGGACACTTTCCCATTCAATGCTTTTTCGGTGAAAGAATGGTTGGTGACAAAGTTTATAAAATTGTTTTTGATTACAATGGCTTAGGACATAGAAGATGGTTTAACGTAAAAGGATCCAAAAAGATTTGGATACCTAAGGTTACTTAAGCATTGTTTTGTAGGTGTGCCTAGCATCCAAAAGGAAGGAAAATGTGTGGTATATGGACAGCGGATGCTCTAGGCATATGACCGGAAAGGCAACCTTCTTCATAAAGCTTGATGACTATGATGGAGGACTTGTCACTTTCGGTGATGATGCAAAAGGAAAAATTGTGGCTGTTGGGAAAGTTGGTAAAAACTTTTCTTCTTGTATAAATGATGTTCTCCTTGTACATGGCTTGAAACATAATTTGCTTAGTGTTAGTCAACTTTGTGATTTGGGTTTTGAAGTTATTTTTAAGAAATCTGTTTGTTTAGTTGTGTGTGAAAAAACTGGGAATGTTCTTTTTGAAGCTAAAAGATGCAACAATGTGTATGGATTAACTCTTGAGGATTTAAAGGAACAAAATGTAACATGCTTCACATCTTTTGAATCTGAAAAATGGCTTTGGCATAGAAAGTTGGGACATGCTAGCATGTATCAAATCTCTAAGCTAGTTAAAAGAAATTTGGTTAGAGGGATTCCAAACATCAAGTTTGATAAGGATCTTACTTGTGACGCTTGTCAATTGGGCAAACAAGTAAAATCCTCTTTTAAATCAAAAGATGGAATATCAACCAAACGGCCATTGGAAATGTTACATATTGATCTTTTTGGTCCTACTAGAACTCAAAGTTTAGGAGGTAAACATTATGGTCTTGTGGTGGTAGATGATTACTCTAGATTTGGTTGGGTACTTTTCCTTGCTCATAAGAATGATGCCTTTTATGCTTTTTCCACCCTTTGTAAGAAAATTCAAAATGAAAAGGATTTGAAAATTGCCCATTTAAGAAGTGATCATGGAAGAGAATTTGAAAATCAAGATTTTGAAAAATTCTGTGATGACTTAGGGATTTCTCACAATTTTTCATGTCCTAGAACCCCCCAACAAAATGGAGTGGTTGAAAGAAGGAATAGAAGCCTTCAAGAAATGACTAGGGCTATGTTGTGTGAGAGTGAAATTCCTAAATTCTTATGGGCTGAAGCTGTGAACACAGCATGTTATATTTTGAATAGAACAATCATTAGAAAAGGGTTAAAGAAAACACCTTATGAGCTATGGAAAGGAACCCCTCCAAATCTTAAGTATTTTCATGTTTTTGGATGCAAATGTTTTGTGCTTAATAATAAAGAAAACCTTGGAAAGTTTGATCCAAAATCCTATGAAGGAATGTTTGTTGGATATTCCACCACAAGCAAGGCCTATAGAGTTTATCTCAAGGAGCATAGGACAATAGAGGAATCCATACATGTTACCTTTTGTGATACTAACTTAATTCCCAGTATTGTGAAGGATATTGATTCAGATTGTGAAGAGGCTGGAACAAGTAAAGAAAATCCCAAATCTGTTCAAATTGAAGAATCTGTCAGTCCGGTTTTGTCTCGTCAGATTGGAGGAGACATTTCCATTTTGTCTCCTGAACAGGCACGAGCAACTGAAACAGTGAGACAACCAGAAGTTAATCAAAGCTCTACACCTGTCCGAAAGCCTAGAGAATGGAAGTCTATGAGAGGTTACCCTCATGATTTCATCATTGGTGATCCTTCTCATGGCGTAACTACAAGATCCTCCACCAAAAGGCAAACCGAACCTAGCAATCTTGCTCTCTTGTCACAAATAGAGCCCAACAATGTCAAACAAGCTCTTGAGGATCCATCATGGGTTAAAGCAATGCAAGAAGAGCTTGCTCAATTTGACAAGAATGAGGTTTGGACACTAGTACCTCATCCGGATGGTAAGAAAGTTACTGGTACTAAGTGGGTATTTAAAAATAAACTTGGTGAGGATGGACAAGTTGTTCGTAACAAGGCTAGATTAGTGGCCCAAGGTTACGATCAAGAAGAGGGTATAGATTTTGATGAGTCTTTTGCTCCGGTAGCTAGAATGGAAGCAATTAGATTGCTTCTTGCCTATGCCGCCCATAAAGGTTTCAAAATGTTTCAAATGGATGTTAAGTGTGCTTTCCTTAATGGCTTTATTGATAGAGAAGTGTATGTGGCACAACCCCCCGGTTTTGAACAAAAGGAGTTTCCAAATCATGTTTTCAAATTAACTAAGGCTCTTTATGGTCTTAGACAAGCTCCAAGAGCTTGGTATGAAAGGCTTAGTGCCTTCTTGTTGGAAAATCAATTTCAAAGGGGTACCACCGACACTACTTTATTTATTAAAGCATCTAATGATGACATACTTCTTGTTCAAGTTTATGTTGATGACATTGTATTTGGATCGGCCAACATTTCCTTGTGTGAAGAGTTTGGAAAACTCATGACTAGTGAGTTTGAAATGAGTTTAATGGGAGAGCTTACCTTCTTTCTTGGCCTCCAAATTAAACAAACTCCTAGTGGTACTTTTATTTACCAAGGAAAGTATGCAAAAGAACTTATCAAAAAGTTTGGCCTAGAAAATTCCAAAGCAATGAGTACACCAATGCATCCCAACACAAAACTTGAAAAGGATGATGATGGTCAAGATGTGGATGAAACAAGGTATAGAGGAATGATAGGTTCACTCATGTACCTTACCTCCTCTAGACCGGATATTGTTCAAAGTGTGGGTGTATGTTCAAGATTTCAATCTCACCCAAAAGAATCCCATCTTACGGCTGTTAAACGCATCATTAGATACATTAAGGGAACTTGTGATTATGGCTTGTGGTATCCTAAATCTGATGAATTTTGTGCAGTAGGGTTTTGTGATGCAGATTATGCGGGAGATAGAGTGGATAGAAGAAGCACGTCCGGCATGTGTTGCTTCCTTGGAAGCTCACTCAACATGTGGTCAAGCAAGAAACAAGCCACAGTGGCTCTATCCACAGCTGAAGCTGAATACATTTCCGCATCTGCATGTTGCACTCAATTAATTTGGTTAAAAACACAATTAGAAGATTACAAATTAAAAATCAATAGTATTCCTTTATTTTGTGACAATATGAGTGCCATAAACATTTCAAAGAATCCTGTTCTGCACTCAAGAACAAAGCACATTGAGATAAAATATCATTTTATTAGGGAACATGTGCAAAAGGGTACTATTGATATTCAATTTGTAAAATCTGAAGACCAAATTGCTGATATTTTTACAAAACCTCTCTGTGAAGACAGATTCTGCACCTTAAGAAAAAGTTTGGGAATGTTTGATTTAAGTTTCATTGAAAATTTGTGAATATGTGACTCTGTTCAGTTTTGCTCGTAGGTTTGGACAAGATAAAAACGCAAGCTTGATAGAGGAGCTCTGTTCAAGGGGGAGGCAACACAAATTTAAATTCTCCTGGGCCCCACCTAATAAATTCTGACCCCACCATGGCAGTTTAGTTAGTTATTCCTTGAAAAATAAAAATCACAAAATCTCTTAGATTGTCTTTTCAAATCTAGTTGGAAGATACATGTTGTCAAATCATATCTTTTCCTTCCAACTAAATCCCTTGATTCAAGGAAAAACTCCCTCTTTATCACTTTTTGAAACTCCCATTTGGATAATAACCGTGCCATTATGGTCATTAACCTCCCATCATCTCTCTCCAATCCTCATTTATTGCACCTCTAACCTCCTTTCATCCTCCTCTCATTCGGCCCTCACCCCTTCATATTCAACCCCTCATTCATCCACCATGAAAAAGAAAACCGCTGTTAGGCGAAGTAGCCGAACCCCCATTCCAAAAAACCCACCTTTCTCATCACCTCCAACCCATACACATATCCATCTCCATTCTACCTCATCCTCTACTCAGTCACCTCCCTCCAAGAAAACCGAAACCATGCGCCGAAAGGTTATTGCTCAGAAAACTTCAGGGAGAGGCAAGACAGGGAAGAACAAGCAACCAAGTGTTGAAGAAGATGAAGAAACATCACATACTACTCCACCTCCATCACCACCAAAAAGAACTACCCCTCATGCAAAAAGCTCCCAAAAGAAACAGAAAACCTTTGCTCTGCATGACACAAGCGAACCCCCCAATCTGGAATCTCTAGAGTTCAAAAACAAATTCCACAAAACTCATTCACATTTTGATCCTTCTCGCTTCCACTCATGTGCATTCTATGAATTTCACAAAGATGTTCTTCTGCAGCGCAATCTCTGCCCCTCTTACTTGGTGAACCTTCCAAATCTTGCCACCAAAGGAATGAACTTTTCGTCTCTGTTTGATGCTCTGAAATGGACTCCTCTGACTCACATTCAGAAATTGGTATACCCGGGGCTGGTCCGGGAATTTTATGCAAACATGCGCTTGATTGGTGGGTCAATCCACTCTTATGTCAAGCGTGTTTACATAACACTCACTCCTCAAACCATTGGTGCTGCCCTTGGGTATGAAGATGAGGGACCAAAGGTTTATATGGTTGATAAATGGGATGATCAAGTGGGAGTTACTCAACAAACTGTAATGCGACACATCTGTGCCAACCCGTCCGGGCTTGATGGATTAATCCCAACTCACAAATCCCTCGGCCCAGAGAACTCTCTGTTACACCGTATCATCACTCATATCATCACTCCTCAAAGTGGTTCTCATCATAGAGTAACAGTTTCTGACTCTATCATCCTCTTTGCTCTTATTACTTCCACTCCAATTTCATTTGCTTATATTATGACACGTCATATGTGGGAAGCAGTAAGAAGCACAAAAAAGGCTAATCTTCCTTACGGCATGTTTCTTACATGTATATTCGAATATTTTAAGGTTGATTTGTCTAATGAATCTGTTGAGAACAAAGTGTCACAGATTAAAGGAGGAGGAGTTTCGAACAAGAAAAGCAAGCAGTCTGTTGCCTCCGAACCTTCTCTAAGCGATTTGGAAAGCCACCCTGAACCCTCAAAGGTCACGGCATCCATCAGGGAGGCTCTCAGTGAATTCCGCAATATGTCCAAATTGATGCTAAAGTCAAGCAAGGCTGCCCGAAAATTGGCATATGCAAATGAGAAAGCCTGGACGAAGTGCTATGAAAGGGTCGGTTTCATGATTCAAACCTTTGATGATGAAATGGGAACAGGAGATTCTGAAGATGATTCTGGTTCTGAGTTCAATGTTTCTGATAATTAGTGACTATTCCTCTACTTTTATTTGATATTGGCAACAATAGGCTCAATCCTTCTTTTGTTTTTTGTAAAGGCATGACTTGATACTCCCTGCCGTATGATACTCTGAACAATTACTGCTTTGTTATAAATATTATGTATTGCTCATGTCTCTTGTTGCAGGTTTTTATGCCCCTTGATGCCAAAAGGGGGAGGAAATTTAGATTCCAAAATTGAAATTGGAATAAAACAGGGGCTGGAAAAACAGGGGACAAGGGTTGAAATTTTCAAATTGAAAATTCATGACTATCCTTGTTCAAAGAATGCATTTGTTCTATTATGATCCTTGATGTATGAACTGCATTTGGTGTTTGATTTATGGTGATGCCTGGCTGATGGTTCATATTTGACAAACTTGTTGGTTTGAAAATTTATTTTTGGCAGTTCCTTTAAACTGTGTTATCTAACATCTGCCATGCTTTGATGTGCTATTATGTGTTTCAAAAATATTTTCCTTATTTTGAATGACATTGCTCTGATATCTGGACTGGAAAATATTTGGAAATTTTCTGAACAACACTGGTTTGTGTTCTGTTGATATGTGTATGTTTGAGCAGAAAATCAAATTATTGATAACTAATGAGTTTTGATTATCATCCAACTCTGCTCATAAATCAAGCATTTAGCATCATGTAATAAATATGCTAAATAACATTGTTATTTGAAGCTTGATTAAAATTGTTACAGGTTAATGCTTCCCTTGGTAAAAACAGCATATATTAAGGGGGAGCAATGTGACAATTTGAAAGGGGGAGAAATACAAATTTAAAGGGAGTACTCTTACTCAATTTTAAATTTCTTTCCATTTCAATTTTAATATTGTTTGTCATCAAGGGGGAGATTGATGAGTTTGGAAAACTCTAAATTAATATGTGTGATGACTAAACATTATTAAAATTAATTAATTGCAAAATTATTTGATCTGAATTTTTATTCAATACATTGATGATTATAATTTTGCTGCAGGTTTAATCATGGGCCGGAAACAAATGTATTGTGCTAAGCCCAATTTACACTCAGCCTTGGTTTTAATAACAAAAATAAATGTGGCTGTTTTAATGTTACTTGGGCCCAAATAATTTTCTGCTCTAAGCCCAAGTGGGTTACATGCTTTCCACTTGCTTTATGCATGTTCCAAATTTTATCAGGAAAGCAAATGTTATTAATGGGCCAAGATCAAATATTGTTGCTACCAAGCCCAATGTTGATGAATGTTTCCATGCCTTATTCGAATCCATGAAGCAAATGAAATGCCTAAATGCTTCCAACGGATTCCACTTCATTATTTTGAAGGATTTCAAATTTAATTAATACATTGGAAACATAAGAAAGAGAGAGAAGATTGATTTGATAGCTATTATGACACTACACGCTACTCAACAAAGGGAAGTGGGAAACTTGAATTAACTTTTACATTCTCTCTCTTTGTTCATTGATTATTGTTCAAACCCATTGAATATTTTCTCTTTCTTCTCTCTCACAACTCTTTCTCTCTTCGGTCTTTACTCAGAAAATATTGGCAGCCATGGAAGCAAAAGTAAGCTACCGAGATGAAGAGAAAGCAAGCCTAAAGACCATCACAATGATGGCAAGAAAACATACTAAAATAAAAATGAGCTGTGGCTAAGATATTCACCAAATGTGGTTAGATTTGGTGAGGTTATCTTGAGTCTTTCATGCTCAAAATGGAAGAAGAAGATTCGGCCAGCTGGAGGAGATTCTTGAAGCATGGCTTGTCTTCGATTCTGCTCAACCACCACAGGAAGTAGCTAGAGTGGCGAAGTGATGGTTGAAGGCAGAGATTGAAGCAGATGAAGTCATCATCATCATGAAGCATCAAGGGCCAGAATTCCATCTTGGAGAGCAAGCCAAGGATGGAGAGCTCGGATTGATGAAGGGTGATGATCAAGAAAGGACTAGAGGTAATTGCATGTTGGTTAATGCATGGTTATCTCTTCTCTCTCTATGTGGCCGAACCGGTTTTGTTGAAGGAAGAAGAAGTTGGTTCAGTTTTGGCTTCAATAAGTGGAGGCTCCCCTCTTCTATATTAAGGGTGGACAGCCACTGTTTGAAGCAAGGAGAAAATTTGAGAGTGCAAGGCACAGAGTTCTCAGAGCTACCTGAGCTAACAGTTTTCTCTTCTCCTTCAATGTATTCAGTTTTGTATTTTTCTGTTTAATTTTGTCATGTCTTGAGTCTCATGGTAAAAGGCAAACAGTGAGGTTTGTAATGAAAAAGCCATAGAGCGGAAAAAGGCAGAGAGTGCAAAATTAAAAGAAAAAAGCCATAGATGTCTTAGAGTTCCTTTGTTCATCTATGTTATGTTTCATGATTCTGTGGGAATCCCCTTGTAAGTTGGGTTAGCACTTTACAAGTTGTAATCTGTTTGATTATAGTGAAATTCCATCATTGTTGTGATGGAGACTGGATGTAGGCTGCACTGTACTTAGCAGCCGAACCAGGATATATCTTGGTGTAATTTTCTTCCTCTCCTACCCCACTTCTGTTTTCTACTGCACAGGAGCAAAAACCAAAAATGTCTCGTGCCAAGTGACGAGACAAAATGAAAATGTCTCGTGGCTAGGGACGAGCTAAAAACGAAAAAGTCTCCTCTGAATCCATCAAGTGTTAACAAACAAAAAGGGGCTAAGATTCAACCCCCCTTCTCTTAGCCACTGAAACCATCATATATATATATATATATATATATATATATATATATATATATATATATATATATTTTTTTTTTTTTTTTTGTATCAGGAAGTATGTGGGGAAGATGGGTAGAAATTAGGAGTTATGTTTTTTTTTTTTGTATCAGGAAGAATTATGTGTTTGAATTTTCTGTCTCACTCTCTTAATTTCATTTGTATTTGGACTTGGTTCAGCTTCTACTTGACCTGAATTTCGACAAAAAAAAAAAAACTAGAGATATTATTATTAAATTTATTTTCACTTGCCTCATTAACAAACTATAAGTTTATAATGACCAGTATAACTTGAACTAATTTTTCTGACTTTCTAACAAGTAATTTTCATTGTGGGGTCTGTTTTTGTTCATGCTGTCACATCGTGCAACTAGGTATAATAATCAATTTATGTCTTGGATACGCGTCCAACCCAATATCATGACACTGCAATATACCTATTTGTTCGTTTGTAATACATTTGATACGCGTCCAACCCAGCATCGTGATACGCATTCAACCCAGCATCGTGATACGTGTCTAACTCTAGGTATTAAAACTTTTATCTTACAGCACCATAGAATTTTCCTTTTAACTATTAACCAATTTTTGTTAGTTTGCAATACATTTAATACATTGATACTTTATTTGTTCTCTAATGATAAGTGTCTCTTCCTAATTTTGTTTTTTATATCAAATTAATTGTATTTTTTATATTTCAATAACTCATTAATTAATTTATAGCATACCTTTTAAATATTTATTGAAAATAAAATATTAGTTAATATCATGAATTCATGATCATAGAGAAAAAATACATTGTGATCATAGCAATAATTTGTCTTTTACGTTTTACCTTCAAATTTGTAAATATTTAAGAAAATTTACTGATTATTTTAATCAATATATTCGATTAAAGAAGACAATTAATTTAAAAAGAATGAATAATGTCTTTTTGAAAAATAAAAAATCTCTATTTTGATTCTTTTAATCAATATCTTTAAAGTACCAAGGAATTATAATTTTTTCATACTCATCTAAGAAGTTACGAGTTTAAATTTCTCTATCTTCAGTAAAAAAAAAAAATATCTACACTCTTAAAAAAATATTTAAAGAGTTAAAACTTAAAAATTTTATTTTATTTTAAATATTTAATAAAAGAATGCACTCTTTAGTTGAATATTTTTTAAACAGACCAAACAGGGTGTTGAAAAAACTAAATAAAAAAAAAAAGAAAAGAAAGAAAGAAAGAAAGTGAGTGCAAAAACAAAAGAGGAAGAGGAACACTGTTAAGAGCGATCGAAAAGCTTCGCACTCACACAGAGGAAACAAAGCTCAATACATAATTTCAGCAAACAAAATAAATTCAAAAAAGGGGGAAAGAAAAGGAGAGAGAAAGAGATATATGTGTATACAGAGAGCGCCATAAGCCATAGTCGAAGCTTCGAAGATTCGGAATCAGCAAGTTCCGAGGTTCGAGATTTCTATGCAAATTCTCTGAACTGCGCTGAGGTCAGAGCACAATCAATAATAAACTTCAAAGCTTTATTTACGTCGTTGTTCTTCATTGTGCTTCCTTCCATTGTTGCAAATTTCAAGGGAAAAAAAAACTCTGGCGTTGCTCAATTTCGTTCAACTAAGTCGTCTTTTCAGGATTTGGAGTTCGGAGCTCTCGAATTTCGCGCGACAATGAGGATTTCTGCTTTGATGCAAGTGGTGTTGTAATGCTCGCGCTTCGCGCTTTTACGACGCAACGGGCATGGTGTTTCATGCCCCGAGTTTGGTGATTCAAGCTTAGGGTTTTGATTTGCCACGCAATTCGTTGAATTCAGGTTAGTTTCAATGTTTCCGTGCTCGGAGCTAGCACGTTCCGTTTGCGGTTTTGATCTCTAGGGTTTAGGTGTTTGGGATGTTGAGATTTAGCTTTTGCATTATTTGGTGTATTCGTTGGTAAATTTTGAGCTATGGTGTAACTGTTTTTCAGTTTCAGAATTGTAACTTTCTGATATGTTACTGTTATTGGTATGATTTGTGCATCTGGTTGTTGTAGTATTCAGGGCTTATGGTAGTTTAATTTGTTTAAATGATATGGGAGAGGGTAGATTTTGGTTTCTTTGCAAATAGAAATAACTGTAATTCAGTTGAAATTGATGTTCCGGGTTGGTTGGTTATTTGCTGATTTGTTGTCTGCTGTATGAATCTTTCTGTTCAGAGATGCAACCACAGCAGAGCTCTAGAATTGATTTGGTCGAATTGAAAGCACATATTGTAAAGAAGGTTGGAGCTGATAAGTCGAAGCGTTATTTCTATTACTTGGGCAGGTTTTTGAGTCAGAAGCTGAGAAAGAATGAGTTTGACAAATTGTGCTTTCGGTTACTCGGAAGGGAGAACATTCCATTGCATAATCATTTTATAAGATCAATTTTGAAGAATGCTTGCCAAGCGAATTCCGCACCACCAGTACAGCCATCCAGTACTCCGAAATCAGTGGCACATGCTTCTAACATATCTCCTAGTAGACAAGATGGACATGAACAGAGTGTTACCAACTTCCAAAGTCAAAATCAAAACGCACCCATTTGGTCAAATGGGGTTCTGCCAGTCTCCCCACGCAAGGTTCGGTCTGGAATGCGTGATAGGAAGCTTAAAGATAGACCAAGCCCTCTTGGACCAAATGGGAAAGTTGACTCTGTTGTTCATCAATCCACAGCTACTGAAGACAGTGGTAGTAAGGTTGAAATGGAGAATGGAACACTTAGTCATTGTGATTATCAAAGACCCATACATCATCTTAAAGCAGTTGCCGAGCTACCTGAGAATGAAATAGGGGATGTTATTCAGAGACCTGCCGAAAAGTCAAGAATACATGACAAGGGGCCAACCAAAACATCGATTGTTGAAGATGGGGAAGAGGTGGAGCAGTTAAACCACGTCAGTTTTTCCAGAAGTCCCCTGACAGCACCGCTTGGAATTCCTTACTGCTCTGCTAGCGTGGGTGGGACCCGCAAAGCAGTGCCGGTTAGTAGCAGTAGTGATTTTGTTAGTTGTTGTGACAGTGGTAGCTTGTATGATACAGATACATTGAGAAGGCACATGCAACAGATTACCATGGTACAGGGTCTTGGAGGTGTTTCTTTAGAATGTGCAAACACTTTGAATAATATGGTAGATGTGTACTTGAAACGCTTAATCAGGTCTTGTGTTGATTTAGTGGGCGCTCGGACTACAAATCATTCAAGGAAGCCCCTTGTCTCTAAACAGCAGATTCAGGGGAAGGTCATGAACGGCATATGGCCAAATAATCTTTCGCATGTGCAGAGTGTTGGTGGCCTGGGAGAACCTGAGCCCGAACACAGACCACCCTGCTCTGTATCTTTGCATGATTTTAAGATTGCCATGCAGCTAAATCCACGTCAGCTTGGAGAAGATTGGCCTCTGTTGTTAGAGAAAATTTCTATGCAGTCCTTTGACGAATAACACATGTACTAAAGTTTTTCTTCTTAAGCAAAGATTGGGTCTGTTTATTAAGGTTCTGTAAGGCTCTGGCAAGTTCGGTGTTCATTAGCACAATTAGTTCTGCTCTCATTGCCAGGAGGAACCAGGTGAGACTCATCTTGGAAAACTTCTAGCCCTTCCAGACTCAAATACAGGTTCTGAGTGCTAGTTAAAGGGCTAGTATGGATCACAGTTCACAGATTTATTTAACTGCAACCAGGGTGCTATCAAATCAAGCCCATGATTGGTTGTGCTGTTGTATGTTTAGCATTGATGTTGGCTGTATTTGCCATTGTTAAAGATCATAAGGTTTTTCTTTCTGCTTGCAGCCAATCTCTTAATAAAATTATCAGGTAGTAAGCCCATCCCAGGCATCCACGTGTCACAGTCATGTGAGTCCAGTTCCCACCATTTTGTTCGAGCATGTAATGTGCATCTTCCTACATGATCGATTGATGTCAATGTTTGGTGGATTGTAATTCTCTAGAGGATTTATTTTGAATGTTGTATGGGCAGTGCATGCTTTGCTCGGTGTGTCATGACCAACATACAATGTGTAGTGTGAAAAAAACTTGTTCCCAAAAGCTGTTTTCTCTGACATGTATTCTTTCCCACTTTGAAATTCAAATATCAAAATTTGGTATAAAAAAATCTTACATGCTTTTGCCCTCTCAATCAGGCTCGTTCATTCATTCATTCTTTCTACTCCCTCCCCCCCTTCCTTACTATTATAATGCTGCATCACAAAAAGAAAAATTACCAAAGCACACTTTTTCCTGTTTCATTTTTATCTCTCTTGGCTGCATCAAAATAAGGCTCAACCCCAAGAACACCAGGAACAGACTGTTGACCTAAGCATTGCAAAGAACCAGGTTGACTGGGGAAGAATGGAGATACACTGGAAAATACCAGGATGGATCAAAGATCAGGGATCAGCCTCAAAGGAGAACGATGGAGAGACTGAGAGAACTGGTTGTGAAGTAAGGATCTCTCAATCTCACTTTCTTCCCTGTCATACACATTTTTCCACACTCCTCTCAGCCAGCTCATTTCTCAAATAAACTAAAACGATGAACATTTGATCTCTCTTTCTTGATTTCTCTCTCATTATCTTCAAAGGTAGTGTGGTGAGAAATGGTGGTCTGGAAGGTCTCTTAGCCAGAGAAGATTACGCAGAGGAGGACGGATTTGAAGAACAAGAAATGGGAGCAAGGGAAGAATGGCGTCGAGTGAGAGAAACGGCTGCAATGATGGGTATTAAAAAGGTGATTGAAGGGGTTGATGGTGGTGACTGTGGAGAGCAGGGGGTCCTAGGTAGGTGTTTTTTAGGGTTATACTATTGGGCTCTAAGGGATGTGAGGCAATAGCCAAATTAAAATGATTTGTAGGTTTACAACATTTTTTTTCCATACAAAAACATAAGTCTTTTCTGCATTTTTTTATAGAATACTGTAATATTATGGAATTTATTGAATCTTTATTCATGTTCATTAAATTGGGTTCATGATTTCAACATGGCTTCAAGAAAAGCAGAAGCAGCTAGTTAGTTTTAGGCTCTTCTTGTGTTCCTAAATTATGAGTATTGTTCAAAAACTGTTATATGCTCTGCCCCAATGGTACCCTTTTTCTTAAGCTCGGTGATCTTTCAGCTACTTATGGATTGTGAAGAACTGTTTGATATTTGATTCTCTCAGGCAAATAGGATAATACATGGTAGAATGGAAATGAGAAGCAGATGCACTAGGATTCGATGCCATCAATTTGAACAAAAATAAAAATACTGATGTTTTGCCATGTAAAATAATCTCTTTCCGTAAAGTACTAAGGTTAATTTTGTGTTTGAACTTTTATCATTTTGAGTAAACTGATGTTGCAACTTGCAGTTTAGAATTAAGGCTTGATCTTGTGGAGTTTTGCAAATTATTTATGTATTTGTCATTATTTATTTATTTATTTATTACGTATACTTCAGTTGACAGAAACAAGGTTGTCCTCAAATCAAGTACGGATCGTAGGCCTGCAGCACAGGGATGTATATATATATATATATATATATATATCTTCTATTTTTGGTGTGATTATGTGATCTCAAAGTTATAGCTGTAAAAGGATCTTTGGAGATGAAATTCAGAGTGATAACCATCATCACATTGTGTGAGGTTCTAGCCTAGGAAGAGAGTTGGAGATGAAATTTAGAGTGATAACCATTGCATTGTGTGTTGGTTCTATCCTAGGAAGATAGAGCAGAAACTGTTGCCATGAGGCAGAGCAGTTTCAGAAGAACATATATTATGTAAGAGGGAAAAGGAATAAACCAAAAGTTAACTTATCTGACAGACGAGATATTTTGGTAAAGTTAATATCTTTAACAGACTAGGTTGACAATTAAAGGTACTTGCTTACTTAGTGTTGATGATCATTGTTCTTCCTGTTTTCATACTCTTTTATATATATATATATATATTGATGTGTATATTTTGCTTACCTAGTAGGATAAAGCTTTGTTGTTATTGTTGTAAAAATTATAAAGTCAAGATTATTTCAAGCTGAGGATGGACTTCGAAAATGTGGTATATCTCCATTATCGGTAGATGGATAAAATCTACTGAATCTTCACTGGTGTTGTGCCTTTTGGAGGTATACCATAAAGAGGTGAGCTCATTGTCCAAAATTATGTATAGATGGTCCTTTTGGTTCTGCTTCTCAAGACCATGTAAACTATGGCATTGTGGTACTGATTTTCTTTGGCATTGGACCCACAACTTCCATTAGCATCTGTAAAGATGTAGCTACAACACAGTGATCATGTAGGGGCTTTTATGTATATAGTCTGCTTTATATTTTTTGATGTTATAGTGCATAATGCTAAAATTCAATTTGATCATCATCTTTTCCATTAAGTAAACACCAAAATTTTGATATTTGTAATAAAGCAGTTTCAGATAATGCAGTCACTTAACAAAGGGTGCACTTAAAGCATATATTTGATCAGAAGAGAGCAAAACTGCTTTGACTGGGTTAGAGATATGATGAATGAAATTTACAACTTCAAACATGAATCAGGTATGTCTTAACTGACAGTGCAACCTTATTATTGTCTCATTCTTGCATAAGTAATATCATGTTAAATAATTGATATAAAGACAGCATCAGTTATGTCATGATATACCCAAGCTGTATTAACGTGATGTGTGAGAATATATTAAATGTTTTAAAGTGTAATATGTTTGACCTTGGAAGATGATAGGTGATTCATTACTATTTGTGTCAGGATTGGTTTGTAAAGATGATAAAAAGATGAGAGTAGCACTCCAACCTATAAGCTGACCCCGAGGTTTTTTTTTTTTTTTTTTCTAACTATTTCTCAAGATGTTGTCTCTCTTTTAGGCTGCATTAGATTTACAAATTACCTGTTTGAGTCATTGCCAACTGCTTGCTGTTAATTGAAATGTAGTGCAATTAGAAATAACAGTGAACTATGTCTATTCATGGTAGGTGGGTTTAGTGCTAGAAGCGAGTCAATTCTGTTCCTGAACCAACTTGAGTTCGACTCATTAATAACTTGATAAGCCGAGCTTACGAGTTTATGAGCCAAACTTGAGCTTGGATTTGAATTCTTATATATTAAATGAGTCGAGTTTGGCTTTTGGTAAGCTAAGCTAAACCAAGCTCATTGGCTTATGAGCTAACTTGATTATATAATTAGTTAATTACCATAATTATAATTTTATATTACTTATTATAAATTATAGATATTTACATTATTGTTAATATATATTACTTATTTTATATTCTTAATTTATAATAAGTGTGCACCGTATTTGTTGATCTTTTGATATAAAATTTATAGTTATCTTTATTTTCATAATATATATAATGTGATAAAGTATATAGACTAACAATAATATATATAATTGAAGTGTTTTTTTATATGTAATTTATAATTTTTATCAATTATGTTCAATTGTTCATGCTATTTGAAGTTTTGAACTAGAGTTTCTGGTGAGTCTGATTGGCAAGCTTGAGCTTTATAATTATGCTCAATTGCGAATCAGCCAGCCATGAGTCGAGCTCAATTTTGTTAACCAAGCTTGAACTTGGCCTGCCTAAGTATAGTTATGGTGGCTACAGTGGCTATGGAACAGTTGTTTGAAATTGTTTAATTTTGTTAATTGTGATTTATTAGGGGAGTCATAATAGTAAATTTTGAGACGTTTACTACAAGAGCAAAATATGAAAATTTACATATATACTGATTAAATGATAACAAATAGAAAGAACGAGGAAATAATATCGTATTGAGAAAAGATTGGACGTGGCCAAGCGTAATTTAATTCATCACTCATTTTAATCCATCAAAACACTCCACATAACATGGTGAAACAGGAAGAAAACATCTAAATCATTGTAGAATTAAACTCTGTAGTAAACACTAATTAACGTGTGGAATGTACTTCATTTGTTGTGAATACGTAATCAGAACCAGTAGCCATTTCTTGATTAGGATTTTTTTTTTTTTTAATTTTTATTATGTTGTATACATGTATTATATAGTCTCACCAATTTTCAGAAGGCAAGGACCCTCCTAATGAATTTTACCTTATTTTAAGAGTACAGATACAGCTTCAATAGCAGAACCATGTCGGGACTGTGTATATGGGTATCAACTTGATTATGATTTGTTTGGCATTGATGTGTTTTGTCATTATCATGAACACAGGAAGTTTGTTAGTTTAGTAGTAGTATGTTTAATAACGACTGTCCAATGGGAAATGTTATTTCCATTTTGGATCCAATTATTTGCGCTTTCCTTTTATACGTATTGAATATGTATTTTGTGACGACACAAAAGTTTTGAAATCTATGCAATCTTTGTTTTCGAGGAACACATAAATTTGTGTGTTTTCGTGTACACATGTAATGATATATGGTGACTATTGATAAAATTTTGCAGTGTGTTTTGACCAATGATATGAAGATAGCAATATGTTTTGTTTGGGGTCAAATAAATAGATCATTTAAGGATTCCTGAATTGATGCTGTAATAGATCGTAATTGCAGGGGGGGAAAAAAAAACCTATTTTGATCATTGTGAATTGTTTAGAGTATGGTAGGTTGTGGACAAAGAAAATAAGTTTTGCAGGCATACAGTTGTTTTAGCTGCGAGCAAGGGATTATGATATGTAAGTATGTAACAAGAGCCGAGGGTTGCTATTCAATACGAGGATTGATTGAAATTCAATATATTGTGACAACATTAACATCTGTTGAAGTTTTTTTTAGGTGATTTCCGTTTAATGCCCGAACTTGCTACCATTTTTCATATCAATAATTTGGGACAATAAATGAATTTCTCATCAATGTTATTTTGTCATGAAAAATGTAGAGATGGAATGTGAAGTATTACATTTGTTGTGTAAAATTTTTTATTCTCCCATCCAGCAAAATATAAAAAATATGCTCTCTTCTCTCGTTTCTTTTCATTCAAAATTGTCCTCATTTTTCCTTTTCCTCCCCCTCTTGTTCACCTTCTCTTCGTTTGTTCAACTAGTGGAGATAAAAATTGAAAGACTAGTCAACTTAGATAAGGATATGTGGTTTATTGTTAGATATTTCGTCTTTAAAAGTTGTTCTTTGCATGTTGTTTGATTTCTTCATGGAATTAACTCGATGGTTTGATTTGGACATTTAGTTGGTTCATGTTCCATGGTTCATATTTTTTAGTAAATTATATAAATAAAATTTTAAAGCTTTCAAAGTTATTTTTATATAATAAATGTGATTTGCTTAAAAAATATTTTAATATAATTTACTAACAAGTATATGCGATAGTTATTATAATTTTTTAATAAAAATATTGTATTAAAATGAGTTTCAATAAAAGTGATACTTTTAAAAGTGTCATTAATATTATTTTATTAAATGTATTGAATAATAATAATTATCTTTATTTTCAATATTTTAATTTTATTGTTAATTTTTTTCTGCTTTTATCTCTAAAGTTTTAATATTTTTCAATTATATTTCTGGATTAGTCAACATATGATATGACGTCGCAATTATATTTTGACACACATTAGTGTAGAATGCTATGATGCATTTTCTTTAAAAGTGTTAATACATAACGATATAATTGAAACATATTTAAAAATTAAAGACAAAATTAAAAAAGTTAAAGATTAATGATATTTTTAAAATTTTTTAAAAATTTTAGAAATAAAAAATATATTTGACCCCAAAAAGTATCACGCTCTTTAATATTTTTAATATTCCTAGTATACTTAAATATTACCAATACTTCTTAATATTTGTTAGTTATTTTGGAGTATATAGAAAAATAAACTTATATAGGTTTTGTTTGAATAGAAAATAAAATAATTTAAATAAGATAATGTGGTTAAAGATATTTTTTAAATAAAAAGGCATTTACTTTATCAAATATCACATATAAATTTAAGGGCAAAAAACTAGAATAAACCAAGGGAAGTTGCAAATTACCTAAATGAGCCAAAGTGAAATTCGTTTCTGCAATGAGCCAAACCCTATATTTATATAATTCGAACCAGTGTGGTTCGAACTCTATTCATGAGTAATTCGAACCAGGGTGGTTCGAATTACTAAGAGAGAAATTCATTCAAGTAAATCGAACCAGGGTGGTTCGAATTACTTGGGAGGAAAACGTAGCACATAATTCGAACCAAGCTGGTTCGAATTATATGGGGAGACGCTGCATCAAGTAATTCGAACCAGGCTGGTTCGAATTACACAAACTGAATTCGAACCAGTCCGGTTCGATTTAGTGGTAGACAGTGCAATATATATATGGTTCTAAACGTGAGTTGCTCTCATAGAGGGTGTAATATGGCTAGTGAGGAGAGTTTTGTGGTTTTGGTTCACCATAGAGGATCCATTAAGAGGAAAACTCGCTCCGGTGTGAAGTTTACAGATAAGGATCCTCTCTGTATTGTCGTGAAACCAACGACGAGCTATGATGATCTTGTTAGATCTGTGCTGATGAAACTTGGTCTGGAAGGTGCGAAGCGAGTGAAGAAGTTTTTCTATCGCATTCCAATCACTGTCTTGCAGGATACGGTGAAGTATGATTGCTTCACGATTGGTAGTGATGAGGACCTGCAATTAATGTTTCTATGTCGGAGGCAGTTTCCCGAGGTGAGGACACCAGAGTTGTTGGCAAAGTTGGTTGATGTGGTATCCAGCTCAGGGGGTTCGAACCGGAATGCCACCACTGAAGCAGCGGCAGCCGGTTCGAGTTCCAAGCCTGCCGTTGCTTCTTCGTCCGTCCCTGTGTACGAGCCAGCGGTCGAACCAGTCGCCTCCCCGTCTTTTGCTGTTGATCTGAATGATGGAGTAGGCGACGTGGTAGGATCAGTTGATATTCTGCCGAACACTTTACAGGGAGTTCCACCGGTTGGCGTCGGAGATGGAGTGTTGGGTGATGTAGAGGAGGACGACGTCGAGCCGGATATGATTGAGGATGACAGCGGCGACGAGGTTGGAGCGACTGAGCCTGCATTGGTGGTCGGTGGTTCTAGTTCTGGCACACAGTAGTATCCACCACATTTTTCCTCTTTGGACCTAGATGCCATGAGACAAGAGGGTGTTTCAGGGCACTCTGTTGGATTCGGAGCTAGAGATGCTGAAGGGACTGCTGGTTTGACAGAGTTCCAGGTTGGTCAGCAATTTCAGGATAAAGACGAGGCCCTGTTAAGTGTGAAGACTTACAGCATCCGGCGAGGGGTACAGTACAAGGTTGTGGAGTCTGATCATCGCCGTTATGTGGGCAAGTGTTCTGAGTTTGGGAATGGGTGCACATGGTTGATTCGACTGAGTCTGCGGAAGCGCAAGGGCATTTGGGAGGTCAAGCGGTACAATGGACCTCACACTTGTCTTGCGACCTCCATCTCGAGTGACCACATGAGCTTGGATTATCATGTGATTTCCGCGTTCGTTATGCCAATGGTTAGGGCTTATGCATCCGTCAGCATCAAGGTGCTCCTAAATGCCACGGCAGCACACTTCGGGTTTAGGCCGACTTACAGGAGGGTCTGGATGGCGAAGTAGAAGGCAATTGCCCTCGTATACGGTGACTGGGATGAGTCATACAACGAGCTCCCCAGGTGGGTTTTGGGAGTCCAGTTGACGATGCCCGGTACTGTTGCAATCCTACGGACGAGCCCCGTTCGAGTTAGTGGACAAGTAGACGAGTCTCAAGCTTTTTTCCACAGACTTTTCTGGACGTTTCCACCGCTCATCCAGGCATTTCGCCATTGCAAGCCCTTAGATAGCATTGACGGGACCCATCTGTATGGAAAGTACGGGGGTACTTTGCTCATCGCGATTGCACAGGACGGGAACTCCAACATTCTACCCGTTGCATTCGCACTAGTAGAAGGTGAGAATGCAGAGTCTTGGTCATTCTTTCTCTCCCACCTTAGACAGCACGTGACACCGCAGCCCGGTCTTCTGGTTATATCGGACAGGCATAACGGCATAAAGGCTGCGCTTGAGGCTCCGGACGGAGGTTGGTTACCTCCATCTGCATACCGTGCATTCTGCATTCAACACGTAGCGGCTAATTTTGCCCTTACCTTCAAGGGCAAGGATGCACGTAGGCTTCTAGTGAATGCCGCATATGCCAAGACCGAGGTTGAGTTTGATTACTGGGTTGATATTCTTCGGTCTGAAGACCCGGCGATGTGTGAGTGGGCGAACCGGATTGATTATTCCTTATGGACTCAGCATCGTGACGAGGGACGGAGATTCGGTCACATGACGACGAATATCTCGGAGTGTCTCAACTCAATCCTAAAGGGTGTCAGAAACCTCCCTGTATGCTCTTTGGTGAAGGCAACATATGGAAGGCTTGCGGAACTCTTTGTTCGCAAGGGGAGAGAGGCTGAGGCCCAGATGGGAACCGGACAGCAATTCAGTCAGTACTTGGTGAAGTGTATAGAGGCCAACTTGAAGAATTCGCGGTGCTTCACGGTGACTTTTTATGACCGGGATAACTCCGAGTTCACCGTAGCCGAGACCACTCCGACGGGCTCTTTCTCATTGGGTACCTACAGAGTATCGCTTGCGTCTCGGACCTGTGACTGCGGGTACTTCCAGGCACTTCATTTCCCGTGCCAGCACACACTTGCATGCTGCGCCTACTCACGGGTTACCTGGTCCTCTTATGTTCACAGCGTGTATCAGATTAGTTCAGTGTTCCGTGTGTACCAGATGGGATTCACACCGCCGATACCGGAGGGATTCTGGCCACCTTACGACGGGCCAACCGTGATCCCGGTAAAACAAAGTTATTTCCGTACTAACCTCTTCGTTGATGACCCCAGCTATATGGGCGACTCCGTCCAAGCGATATAACCGTGCCGGATCGTCCCCCATGAGCAGAGTATTCCGTTCAGGTCTTTCTCGGAGAGAATCTGGGTCGTTTTCTCTGAGATTTGGTGGGGCAGGGGAAGGTGAGAATGGTTCGAATGAGGCTGATTCGAACTCCTTATATAGCCCAATCACTAGTAATTCGAACCAGGGTGGTTCAAATTACTAACAACCTAGCTTAAGTGTAATTCGAACCAGGGTGGTTCGAATTACATGATGACCTCATTTACCCATAATTCGAACTGGCGTGGTTCGAATTACTTGCATTCCTAGTTCGAACCAAGCTGGTTCGATTTACTTTCAATTTTTTCTTTGAAATTCGAACTGCTCTGGTTCGAATTATTTGAAGATGAAGTTCGAACTAGCCTGGTTCGAATTACATAAAAATATGATCTGGCTCATTGCTGTATCGATTTTCATTTTGGCTCATATAGGTAAATTTGGATTGATGTTGGCTTATTATAGTATTTTGCCCTAAATTTAAATATAGAAGTCAAACGGTAATTTTATAATTATCTCACTCTCAATAATAAATATGATATAATAAAATAAAGAGGTAAATATTAAATCGGTACCCGAAAGATTTTGGCACTGATAAAATAGTACCTGACTTTTGTTATTGACAAAATATTCCCTAAAAGATTTTAAAATTTGACAAGTGTGTTTCCGAGCTTGCCGGAACAAATCTCCGACAAACACAATGCTGACATGCCACCTTATTCTAGTGACTTGGCAAACCATCCCCCAAACCCTAATCACTTCCTCCCAATGCAGACTCTCCCTCCATCTCCCTCCCAATCGCAGCCCTCCCCCTGTCCAATGCAACCCCCTCCCTCTTCCTCCCCATTGCAGCCCCCTCCCTCTTCCTCCCCATTGTAACCCCCTTTTTCTCTCCCTTCTCATCACAACCCCCCTCCCCAACGCACATTTCCCCCTCCTTCTCCCTTCCCATCACAGCCCCCTCCCCAAAGCATACTCCTCCTTCTCTCTCTCAACACTACCACTTGCAGCAACAATCACCTCAACATCAACAGCAAGCAGCAACAACAACAACAACCCCAACACATACTTCACTCTCTCTTCCCATTGCAACAACAATCTCAACAGCAATAGCAATCTCAACTGCAAGAGCACCATCAAGGACCACCGCCACCACCATCGAAGCCTCAACAAGGCCTGGAATAGCCACATCCCCTCAACTCCTCAGCCTTTCTCTCTTTATATTTATATATGCATGTTACGTGTTTGTGTAAATGTCTGTGTGTGTGAATGAATATTGTTATTGTTATTGTTATAGTCTTCCAAGAGGAGAAGAAAAGAAGCAGGGAAAAGAGAGAAGGAGGAACAAGCAAGGTTTGGTTCTGAATGTGCAGATTTTTCTGTTGATTCTGTTTGAAATTTTGATGGTATTGTTTTTGCTGTTATTGTTGTTTTTGCTGCTGCAATTAGGGAGGCAGAGGGAAAGGAGAGTGTGCATTAGGGAGAGGAGCTGCGATGGGGAGAGAGAGGAAAGGGGGCTGCGATAGAGAGAGAGTGTGCATTGGGTAGGGGAAGAGCTGCGATGGAGAGAGAGAGGGAGGGGGGAGTGTGTGTTGGGGAGGGAGGGGAGAAGGGGAGGCTGCGATGGGAGGGAGATGGAGGGGGAGTCTGCATTGGGAGGAAGGAATTAGGGTTTGCGGGATAGTTTACGAGGTCACCAGAATGCGGTGGCCATGTTAGCATTGTGCTTGCGGGAGATTTGTTCCGGTGAGCTCGGGGACATGCTTGTCAAATTTTAAAATTTTTTAGGGACTATTTTGCCAATAACAAAAGTCAGGTACTATTTTGTCAGCGCCAAAATCTTTCGGGTACCGATTTGGTATTTACCTCTAAAATAAAATAAAGAGTAAATACCCTTTCTGGTCTTTAACCATTTATTCGATGGACATTGCATCCCCTAACGATTATAAAAACACAAATCAGTCTTTTATCCACTTTTGTATTTGTTCAATCCAGTCCTTGAGACTAGTTGACAGCAGGTCAACGTTGACGTGTCAGGTAACTGTATCTACATGGCTTTGTCTCCTTTGTAATAGGGACAAATCGCCTCCTGAGCCCCTCAACCATCTCCCTCCTCCGCTTTACTCGCTTCGTATCTACCAAAAAAATAAATAAAATAAAATTTAAGTGTTAAAATAAATGAAACTCATGATGTTATTATGGCGGTAGTGGTAGTGGTGAGTGATGAAAAAAAATGAGAAAGTAAAAAAAAAATGCAGAGGGAAGAGAGGAGGGAGAGAAATTTTAGGAAAATATAAAATTTTTATTAATTATCATGCATAAATGGTGGTGATAATATTGTTAATGACGTTGATGATTGTGAGTGCAGTGGCGGTGGCAAAGAGGGAGGATAGGGAAAGGGAGGAGTGTGAGTGCGGTGGAGAAGAAGGAGGAAAGGAAGAAGAAAGAGTTTCGGAAGAGGGAGATGGTTGAAGAGTTCAGGGGCGATTTGTCCCTATTATGAAAGAGACGTTACCAATTGTTATGGTTGCTCTAGTATCCTTACTGTTAGGGCAGTATTGAATGTAGAAGATAAGGGTAGAAGGAAAGAACGAGTAACTGAACAGAGGAAGGAATTATCGATGTGATAATTACCCCACTGACAGAATAACTATTATAGATTTAAATGAAAGAAGAACAAGAATAATTGACTTTCGAGAGGTCAATTCTCTCCTACTAGATTTTCACTCCACTTATTTCCTGCCTACTAGCTTTTCCAGCCTTCCTATTTATAATATCTACTCCTATAACTACTGTCCTAAAGATGTGGAGTTTCAAAATTTAAAATTCAGTTTGCTACTTTTTCTCCTCTCCTTTTATAAGTATACTTAAAAGGAGTTAAATCCCTATTATCTCTCTGGTTTGTTGCAATACCCCTCCCATGAAGAGCCACCTTGTCCTCAAGGTGGAAAGAGGGAAATGTTGTTTGTAATGTTGCTACTGACTCCCAAGTGTTCTCGAAATCTGGCAGTTCTTTCCATTTGATAAGGACCTCAAGATCTCCCTGATTGTTGTAGCGGCTGTCAACGGCGTGTTCAGGTTCGACCAGCAATTCCCCTTCTTCCGTGAGTGCTTCGGGTAATGGTTGAGGATGTAAGGAGGGTCCAACACTTTTCTTCAACTGGGAAATATGAAAAACAGGGTGTATTCTTGCGGTGTCAGGCAATTTCAGCCTGTAGGCCACTGCCCCAATCCTTTCTAGCACCTCAAAAGGACCATAAAACCTTGCACCCAATTTCAGCGTTAACTTATTGTTAATCGCTTTTAGGAGAATATAAAAGTGGATGGGAACTAATTTGTGTTTTTATAATTGTTAGAGGCACAATGTCTATCGGATAAATGGTTAAGAACCGAAAAGAGCTTCTATTTTAAAATAAAATAAAAGATTGAGGAATAAATTGAAAAAAGATTATTATGTTATCAAATCAAATAATCATATGTAAATGATAGAAATCAATCAAATCGTAATTACTTGTTTTTTTTTTTTAACTTTTTGTTAAACTAAAAAATACATTAGCATATCTTGTAACGCTAATTTTCTAAGGATATAATTGAAATATATTTTAAATTTTAGATACAAAATTAAAATAAAATATTAAAAATATTTTAAAAAGATTTCAAAAACATAATGACGCAAAGTATATTTGAGCCAAAAATATTATAAAACCCTAACAAAATATTAGTACTCGTGTCTAATTTTCATGTGAGAGATGATACAAATTTAATCTTATCAGTTAACAAAATAACTAAATAATTTCTAAATATATTATTTAATAAGTTATTTAAATATGCAAACTTAATTGATTATTTTTATAACATCAAAATATAAATGTGTAATTTATTTTTTTAGATTTAAAAGCTAAACTAATTTTAAAATTGTAAAATTTTAATTGTGTTAAATTCATTTTTTAAATTGACTTATATGTATAAACATAGGTCAAATAACTAAATTTTGATTGATTTTTGGATTAACCTGATTTGCAAAGATATTTATTTAATAAAAGAGTAAAGTATTATTTTTGTCCCAATGTTTAGTGTAAATTTTATTTGTGTTCCTAACGTTTAAATCGTCTTATTTGTATCTCTAACGTTTGTAAAAGTGATTCAATGTTATCCTGCCGTCAATTACACATCATGAGCGCTTTAGTTTGAGTTTTAAAAATCTCTTCTTGAAGTTAGAATACAAATGTCTGGGATAGAATCGATGATCTACTCCGAAAAATAACTCATCAAATGTTGAAACTAATTCCTACAACATTTACCTAATTTACTTTTCTAGGGACATAATTGAATCTAGACATAAATAGTGGGTATAATATTAAAATCGAACACATCTAAGTGAGACCTAATTGAGAATGAATACATCCAAGTGAGAATAATTGAAAAATATACTCTGATTTGTTAGTATAATTGATAGTAGGATAACATTGAATAACTTTTATAAACGTTAAGGATACAAATAGGACGATTTAAACGTTAGGGACACAAATAGGACTTATCCCAAACATTTGGGACAAAAACGATACTTTACTTTTTAATAAATTTTTTTAAATGGAAAATAAAATAATGTAAAATAATTTTGTTTAAATAAAATAAAACATAGGAGTAATTTATATAATTTTGTTTAAATGGAAAATAAAATAATGTAAAATAAGATAAAAGATTTAATTTAAAAAAAAACATTTACTTTGTCAAATATCATATATGTAGAAAACAAAATAATGCAAGATAAGATAAAAGATTTAAATTTTTTTTAAAAAACATTTGCTTTGTCAAATATCACATATAAATTTAAAATATGAAAGTCAAAGTGATAAACTTATAATTATCTTTGTTTCAATAATAAATAAAATAAGACAAGGCAAAATAAGATAAAAGATTGATGAATAAATTAAAAAATATATATATTTACATTATGAAATCAAATAATCTTACGTAAAAGATAGAAATCAATCAAGTAATAATTACTTGTTTTTCATTTTTAATTTTTTTTGGTTAAAACATAAAAAGTTTTATTTAAGTCGTTGTTCTTCATTGTGCTTCCTTCCATTGCTGCAAATTTCAAAATTTTCTTTCTTTTTATTTTTTATTTTTTAATTTTCTTTTTCGCGCTGGCGTTGCTCAGTTTCGTTCAACTCAGTGATCTTTTTATGATTTGAAGTTCGAAGCTTTCGAATTTCGCTCAAGAATTGGGGTTTCTGATTAGATGCAAGTTGTGTAGTAATGCTCGCGCTTCGTGTTGTTACGATGCAACAGGCATGGTGGTTCGAGCCCCAAGTTTGGTGCTTAGGGTTTTGATTTGCCACGCAATTCGCTGAATTCAGGTTAGTTTCAATGTTTCCGTGCTTTTAGAGTTAGCAAGTTCCGTTTGCAGTTTTGATCTCTAGGGTTTTGGTGTTTGGGAAGTTGAGATTTGGCTTTTGCACTGTTTGCTGTATTGGTTTGTGAATTTTGTGCTATAATGTAACTGTTTTCCAGTTTCAGAATTGCAACTTTCTGGTTTGTTACAGTTATTGGTATGATTTGTGCATCTGGTTGTTGTGATATGCAGAGTATATGGTACTTTGATTTAAGTTAAATGATGTGAGAGAGGGTAGATTTCGGTTTCTTTGGAAACAGAATTAACTGCAATTCAGCTGAAATCGACGTTTCGGGTTGGTTGGTTATTTGCTGATTTTTTGCATGGTGTATGAATCTTTCTGTTCAGAGATGCAACCACAGAAGAGCTCTAGACTCGATTTGGCCGAATTGAAAGCACATATTATAAAGAAGGTTGGAGCTGATAAGTCGAAGTGGTATTTCTATTACTTGAGCAGGTTTTTGAGTCAGAAGCTGGGGAAGAATGAGTTTGACAAGTTGTGCTTTCGGGTACTTGGAAGGGAGAATATTCCATTGCATAATCGTCTTATAAGGTCGATTTTGAGGAATGCTTGCCAAGCAAAATCTCCACCACCAGTACATCCATCCGGTACTCCGAAATCGGTAGCACATGCTACTAACATATCTCCTAGTAGACAAGATGGACATGAACCGAGTGTTACCAACATCCAAAGTCAAAATCAAAATGCACCCATTTGGTCAAATGGGGTTCTGCCAGTCTCCCCGCGCAAAGTTCGGTCCGGAATGCGTGATAGAAAGCTTAAAGATAGACCAAGCCCTCTTGGACCAAATGGGAAAGTTGACTCTGTTGCTCATCAACCCACAGCTACTGAAGACAGTGGTAGTAAGGTTGAAATGGAGAATGGAACACTTAGTCAATGTGATTATCAAAGGCACATACAGCATCTTCAAGCAGTTGCTGAGCTACCTGAGACTGAAATAGGGGACGCTATTCATAGACCTGCTGAAAAATCAAGAATAAATGACAAGGGGCCGACCAAAATATCGTTTGTTGAAGATGGGGAAGAGGTGGAGCAGTTAAACCACCTCAGTTTCTCTAGAGGTTCTCTGACAGCACCGCTTGGGATTCCTTATTGCTCTGCAAGCGTGGGTGGGTCCCGCAAAGCAGTGCCCATTAGTAGCAGTGGTGGTTTTGTTAGTTGTTGTGACAGTGGTAGCTTGCATGATACAGATACCTTGAGACGGCACATGGATGAGATTGCCACGGTTCAAGGTCTTGGTGGTGTTTCTATAGAATGTGCGAACACGTTGAATAACATGGTAGATGTGTACTTGAAACGGTTGATCAGGTCTTGTGTCGATTTAGCTGGAGCTCGTTCTACAAATCAGTCAAGGAAGCCCTCTGTCCCAAAACAGATTCAGGGGAAGGTCATCAACGGCATGTGGCCAAATAATCATTCACATTTGCAGAGCATTGTTGGGCCGGTAGAACCTGAGCCCGAAAACAGACCACCTTGCTCTGTATCTTTGCATGATTTTAACATTGCCATGCAGCTAAATCCACGGCAACTTGGAGAAGATTGGCCTCTGTTGCTAGAGAAAATTTCTATGCAGTCCTTTGAAAGATAACGTGTATTAAAGTTTTTCTTCTAAAGCAAAGGTAGGGTCTGTTCATTAAGGTTCTGTGTGGCCCAGCCAAGTTTGGCGTTCATTGGTGAACTTAGTTTTGCTCTCGTTGCGAGGAGGAGCCGAACCAGATGAGACCCATGATACCATGGGTGACTTCTAGCCCTTCCAGAATCAAATGCTGGTTCTGAGTTCTATTTAAAGGGCTAATATGGATCACAGTTCACAGATTTATTTAACTGCAACCAGGGGTGCTATCAAATCGAGCCCATGATTGGTTGCACTGTTGTATGTTTAGCATTGATGTTGGCTGTATTCGCCATATTTAAAGATCATAAGGTTTTTCTTTCTGCTTTGCAGCCAATGAGAAAGAAAACTCAAGAAGTTTTGCAGGTATACTGTTGTTTTAGCTGGGAACAAGGGACTATGACATGTACAATAGCTGAAGGTTTCTCTTTATGTATTCTTAGAATATGAGGATTGATTGAAATTCAATATCAATAACAACATTAACATCTATTGAAGTTTTCTAGAGTGAGAGAGAGAAAGGGGAAGAGAGGGGGGGGGGGGGGGGTTCTTGATCCGCAGTTTTCTTCTTTTTATACATTGATAGATAACATATGTCTCGGTGAAAATTAGTTTTTGTGACAATAATTGAAGTTCTTATCATATGTTGAAGAGGCTTACATTTTTGACATATATGTTTTTATCAATTTTACCTTTATTTACTTTTCTCTCTGAAAATGAATATTGGATTCTTTTTAATCAGTTGTTTTCTTCTCTTTCTATTTTTGGAAATAGCGGTAGAGTACCCCTAAACTGCATGGAATCTAAATATTCATATTGCAAGTTGGAGGTAGTAAAGTTATTGAGAATAAGGTGACACAGCAAGGTGTTTTTTTTTTTTAATTTGTCTGAGACTCTGAGGGCCTTGCTAAAGAGTAAAGACAATGATTAAAGATATTATAAAAAAAAATTATAACATTTTTATGGACTTAGCCAGAACATTTACATGCTTTAAATGAAGAGTCAAAGTATAAGTATTTGGGTAATATTTTACCAGTTGAATGCGATGTGTTTTTGGATGCAAACGTCCGTCGAGGGCCAAACAACTAGAAACTTACTTTCGCAATCTCGCATTTACCTGAGATATTAAAATTAGATATTCATATATCAATTATCTATTTTAACCTTTGAAATATTGTTTCATATATATATATATATATAACTTTGATTTTGTAAACACTACACGGTGTAATATTCGATATATATAAGAAATTATAATATTTTGTATATTATTTATTTATTTTTTAATTAAAAATTGAAATATTATTTAGATATCTTTATTTTTAAAGTTAAAATGATACTAACGGACTAATCTACCTTTTAGATTTTTTTTTTTTGGTGACTATCTACCTTTTAGATTTAACTTTCTTATATTAATTACATCAAATATGATTTTATTAGTGTACTTATGGATAACACGAGAAAAAAGAATGTTATTATAAGAAATTAAAAAAAAAAATATGTATTTCTCTTAGGTGTGTTAATTACTTTCTTTTATTGAAAAAAAAAATATTAGTAGATATTATTATATGGAAAAGTATATGAAACCAAAAGCTTACCAGCTAAAAATTAAACAAAATCACATTAATTTATATTAATAATTAATTAATTTTAAATTTTTTAAATTCAAAATTTAAAAAATTTAAAATTGATTAGGTAAATCTAATTAAAATCTATAAAAATCTTCCTCTCCTCTTTCACGTTAACCTACCTACCTCTCTCTCTCTCAACCCTCTCCCCCTTGCGTCATGGCTTCCACCGCTGAAGTCGCAAGAGAGTTCCTCAAAATCCACGAAACCTCCTTCTCCCACCCCCCAACACATAAACCGTGGCCGCGGAGAGCCTATCCTATGGATTCAAGGACTTCGTGTTCGCTCCGTACGGATCCTATTGGAAGTTCATGAAGAAGGTGTGCATGTCGGAGCTCCTGGGCGGCAAAATGCTCCACCAGCTCTTCCACGTGAGGCAGCAAGAGAGGAAGAGGTTCCTTAGCGATTTGGCAAAGAAAGGGTTAGCCGGTGAGACCGTGGATATTGGGGCAGAACTCATGATGCTGACCAACAACGTGATATCGATGATGACGATGAGGCAGAAGAGCTGTTCTGAAAGGGGAGGAGAAGCGGAGGCGCTGAGAAAGGTGGGGGAGGACACGGTGGAGCTGAGCGGGAAGTTCAACGTGTCGGATTTCTTGTGGTTCATGAAGGGTGTTGATATTCCTTAGATCTTCTTGATGATGAGTAGAGGGAATGCGCATTTCGTTCTCCTATAGTTTGGTGGATATTTAGGTGTCGTTTTGATGATTAAAGAGACTGTAAACTACACACTTGATCTTAGTTAAAATTGAATAATTACAGAAATATAAAAAAAATATTTATTTAGTATGAAAAAGAATGTGTTGTTATTAATAAATTATATATTTTGCACGTCTTAAATCTTAAGGTATCAGGAGCTCAGAACCAATGTGCACACTACTTAAAATGAAAGGGGTATTTTAGACTTTTGGTGATGATCCAATCAGGAGAAAATAAATTAACAATATAATACAGATGTAAGAATTTTGGTCACAATGCTACATTTTAAGTGGTGGTTGAGGTTTGTGCGTATACAGCTTTTATCACACTTTGTTGCTGCAAATATAACAATAAAAATGAAGCAAAAGAAATGCTAAACACCATACTTCTCTCTGGATCCAATTAACTTTTTTTTTTCCTTTTCTGTTTTTCTTTTTTCCAATTGAACCATTGATCTCGGTCCTATCTCTAAGAATTCGATTTACCCATTACAGAGTCCAAAATGTCTCAAATTGTAGTTGGCATGCAATTACATTAAAGAGAAAATCAGATACTAAATTACTGAGTCATATAAAATATACATTAAAAGGGTAAGAAATAATATATATATATTATATTATAAATTATTAAATAATATGCTTGACTAATTGATAGAGTATTGATGAGTTTAGTTTTATTGTTATCATTTGGAATACTTGATTGAAAATGAAAGATAAAATCGTCAGAAATAAAGAAACAAGTATTGCAAAAGTAATTAATAGGTCGATTAGGAGTTACAAAGACTGAAGTGATATTTGATATTTTGGGTTGTTAATGGCATTGCCTAAAATAATTATGAATTAGTTTATTTTATCTGTAATATTTTTTTATTGATGCTCCATCTTGTTGTGTTGAGTTTTTTGTTTAAAAAAAACGTTTGACTAAACCGTCTAACTATTTTTAATATTATTTTTATACGAGGACTTTTTAGTGGTAGTATCTCCCTTGATGCACTTTGAATAAAGAAGTTGGTTCAGCACTCCTAAGAGCTCCGCTCACACAAATTAATGCAAGCATGAGAGTGCATGCTTTGTCAGACTATTCTCCCAAATGGCCAAAAAGCACTTCTTCTTGGTCTCTAGCTCTTGTTCTGTTTCCGTCACATTGAACAATCTAAGATTCCTCAGAAATTAAAAGGATATATATTTCCATTATTCTTACTTTCATTTCTCCTTTTCCACTATTTAAGGATGCAATAGTCACAAGACCAAAGTTAATATTGTTACACACAACACAAGATGAGTACTCAGATTCTATTTTATCTTGTTCTGCAGCTCTTGGCTAGTAATTGTGATGCTCAACTTCGCCTCGATTATTACCGGAACACATGCCCGGATGTTGAATCCATAGTTCGCACCGCCGTCGAAACAAAACTTCAGCAGACATTTGTTACAGCACCGGGCACACTGAGGTTATTTTTCCACGACTGTTTTGTTCGGGTTAGTACTTAGTACATAGTACATACAGTTATGTGTACTATTTTTCTTTTTGCGACGCAGTTGCTGTTACAATTGTTGTTATTGGATATACACACTTATTTCCAAGGATCTCTCACTTATACCACAGACAGGTGTTAGTTATGGCTATTGAGGCATGCAATGCGGTGGCTATTAAAACATGAAAATACTGAAATTTGTTTGTGTGTGGACAGGGATGTGATGCTTCAGTGATGCTGGCATCAAGAAACAGCAGTGCAGAGAAGGATAACGGTATCAATCTGTCACTGGCTGGTGACGGTTTTGATACTGTCATCAAAGCCAAGGCTGCTGTGGATAGTGTCCCTCGCTGCCAAAATAAGGTTTCTTGTGCTGATATTTTGGCAATGGCTGCTAGGGACGTTGTTGCTTTGGTAAATAATAAACATAAACTTTGCAGACTCATACATCTTTGACTTTCATATCTTTTGGAAGATTATGTATATAATCAACTTGGGTTGGGTTGGTACAGTAGTTAGCTCATCAGTCTGCAGTTCAAGTCCAGTCTTATATATGCAGTAACCTATTGTCCAGCTATAAACCCCTTAAATAAAGTTCGGATCCACAACAAATTAATTTTTGACATGCCAAACTGGAGAATACTGTGAAAATAAAAAAAAAAATTACGGTCTTAATATGTGCACTAAAACTTAAAAAAGGCAGTTATCACTTAGCAACGAAGTATTTTTTTTAAAGAATTATTAATCATTTACTGTTGGAGAGGATATAAACTACGTTAAAATTCTGTTCAATAGTAAATGATAAATAATAGAAGATTTTAAATGCAAAATGAATGTGAAAGGCACTTCTCCATATAATTTAGCTTAATCCAAATCCCAAAATGAGAATTTATTTGGTGTTTTCAGACAGGAGGACCATCTTATGCAGTTGAGTTAGGAAGGTTAGATGGGAGAATCAGTACAAAAGCTAGTGTGAGACACCATCTACCTCATGCTGATTTCACACTAACACAGCTTATTCAGATGTTTGCTTCAAATGGACTCACCCTTAGAGATCTTGTTGCATTATCAGGTATTTCATATTTCATTCATAATGATCAATATACTTTTTGAGGAAAGGTTCAATATTCATAATATAATTTATATTAACTTTCAATAAACATGGTTTATAGCTTATTTGGCAACTATGTTACTGAGAAATATAGAAGCACTGAAAAATACAAAATTTATTTAGAGGTGTGAAAGCATAAAAGAAAAAATATGAACCATTGAAATGTATGATCATTCACAGGAGCACATACTATTGGTTTCTCTCACTGCAACCAATTCTCCAAAAGAATCTACAACTTCAGAACCAAGAACAGAATTGATCCAACATTGAATCCGGAATATGCGAAACAACTCCTGCAACTGTGTCCTAAAAGTGTTGACCCCAGAATTGCCATAGACATGGATCCAACTACACCTAGAACATTTGATAACCAGTACTACAAGAATCTCCAACAAGGAAAAGGGCTTCTTTCTTCTGACCAGACTTTGTTCACTGATAAAAGATCAAGAAAGCTAGTGAACTTGTTCGCCTCGAACGGCACAGAATTCGAACAGGCTTTTGTGGTTGCTATGAGGAAGCTTGGAAGGATAGGGATCAGAGCAGGGAACCAGGGAGAAATCAGGAGAGATTGCACTATGATTAACTAAACAATTCATAATCAACTACTTGTTTCTGTTCTTTGTTATTCTTGCAGACATAGATAATAAGTTTTAAAACATGGAAAAGGATGGAAATAGTTCCTTGCTTATAAAATTGTTAAGATACTTTTACTCATATATAAATTTTTTACTATTGATTAGGAAGGTGTGGCCAAATTTAGGTCTGCAAACACAAAGTCTAATCAGTAGTGAAAATCTATATTTGTTTCACACATGAGGATCCCTTTCTGCAAAAGAACTTCGGTGAAACTTTATTTTTTAAGCATCTTTAAACAGAGTTAAGTGTCACTTTTTTTAATTTCTTAAGTTCAATTTAAACCACTACACATATCATAATTATCAATAGAACTTAGCTATCATGTATCCTGTTACCAATTAAACCATTTTTTATTTTAAAAATTTACAAAAAGTTAAGTCCCACTAATCTTTTCACATGTCTCTAGTTTTAAACTAGCTAAACTACCAACATATGGGTTTTTCTTATTATCTCTATATACCAACCACATGCTGCTTACATTATTGAACATTGACAGAACTTACAAGATTAGCGTTGAGGAATGTGAAGAGAACCAAATTCAATATTAGAAAAACCATATAACCACTGAGAATTATATTGGGCTATTAAAATGTGATCTTAACAACACTAATATCATCCCAAAAGAAAAAGGATGTTATTTGGTTGCAAAAGAGAACAGTACCTCTCTCATCCTAGCATAATTTGAGAAAAATGGAGTAACCATTCACATTTTCACAACACTGTTAACATTTCTTTTTTGGATAACCTAAAGACATGATTGAGATTTAGGCCTTTTGAGTCTTTCTTCCTCATTATATCTGCTTATGATCTCAGAAAACCACCAAACAGTTTCCACTGAAGCTTGTTACCTCTTCTGTTCTTTAAACTGTGTAGTGCTGCTGAATAGTATCAATGTCGAGTCCCTTGAGCTTCACCACAGATTCGACATGTCCCTTGAGAGTATGAAGCTCCCTAAGCCTATACAACACATTGAGATTGGAAGTTGTTTAAAGAACTTGATATAAACACTGTCTTGAAGTCATATAAGTTAACAAAATGGCCTACCTCGCAACCTCGGCACGTCTCTTTGCTTGCTCCGCAATCTCAGAAAGCTCCCTGTAGCTGTTTTTGTCATTGAAGAGGTTAGAGGTTTCAGGAGGCTGAAGACCATGGAGTGTTCTCTGTGCTGCAGCCCACTGTGCTTCCCTCTCTTCTTTTCCATAGTCTTTCTTGGTAGTGAAGGCAGTCTGTAATGAGAGCATGAGAAAAAGCATTTTGTGAATCTTGATCCCTCTTGATTACATCAAAAATGCTGTAAGAACAATGAATCATATAAGAACATACCTTGTTCTCCAAAAGATTGTCCCATGCCTTTCCACTCAGAATATAGCGGATCGCGAATTTGAGCAAATCAAGAGGAATGTATGTCACTAAACTGTAGATCCAAATTACACCAGCCCAACCCCATCCCATTCCCTTGATTCTTGCAAAGCCCCAGTTAGCATATACTGCTATGAAAGTTGCTACCTGTCAATTACAGAGAGAAATTCAAGACTAGTTGATAGAACAGCTCCTAAGGTAGTGTTTTGTTCTTGTTCAAGAATAAAAAGGATGGAAACAATGAGATAATAGATATGCATCTCTTTTGTTCTAATGATGAAACATACTCCTTAATTAGCATTTCAGACTTGAGATATACAGTTTTTGGGTGCTATAATAATTGTGAAAACAAAATTTCATATGCTGAAGGAGGAATAAGAGGTTCAAGCTTACCAGCTGAGCAATCAAGAAGGCACCTAGTAGGAGAAGACCGGGTCTTTCGACATACGACCAGCTGCGAGACCTAGTGACGAAAATTAGAGCCTGACTTATGATACTGACTTGTAGATACAGAGCTGCCATCATCTCATCAGGGTTATTTCTAATGTGCCTCACACCAAACTTGTTCTGCAACAATGTAAGTCATCTTCATCAGGTTTGATGATTTCATTACTTCATAATAGTGATAAGAAAAAACAACTAAACAATACATACAAAAAAGATAAAGATCTTCTAATGCGAAAAAATTGGTAAAGTGAGAAAGTGAAAGTTTAATCCACTATCTTGATTTAGCAGTGATTAGACATAAATTATTTACCGGGAAGAAGTTGGTATCTTTCATGGCCCAGAAAAATACTACTGTCATCAGTGCCATGTAACTGCCTAACACAACGCCGGTAGCAAATATCTCCCTCAGTTTCCAGCTGTCAGGCATCGGCGATGGCTTCACTCGATCCTTGGATATTGTCATAATGGTGCCTAATTGTATGAGAATGAGGAATATAGTGTTAGCACTTCAGCCAAATCAATAATTTTATTTGTATTTTATCTGTGACAAGGAGAAGAAACCAAGATAAATAACATGAATATGAAGCAGATATTATCTTACCATCATTTAGTATAGCAATAATCAAAACCATGAAGGGTGCAAAATCAAACTTCCAGATCAATGCAATGAACATGAAACCAAACTGCACAATAAAAGAATATACAAATAAATCACATGTGAAAAAGCTTAGCTTTCTTTAGTTTCAAACTATTTTCTTCACTTACCACAATACGAATAGTAATTGACACAGCATAGATCTGCTCACCAATCCAAAACAACTTGATATCAGGTAACTAGAAACATTAAAATGAACTCAAACAATAAGTTAGGTAATGAAAGAAACTAACAGTATAGTTCTTCATCCTCTGAAAAATAGCCCTGCTAGTGAGCACAGCACTGATAATGACACTCAAACCAGGCTCAGTGAGGACAATATCAGAGGCACTTCTTGCAGCATCTGTAGCATCAGCAACAGCAATTCCAATATCGGCTTTCTTCAAGGCAGGGGCATCGTTTACACCATCGCCCGTCATTCCACATATATGCTTCCTCTCTTGCAGCCTCTTAACAATTTCATACTTGTGTTCTACCATGTGATACAAAGAATAAAATAAGCAATTGAAATTTTGAAAGGTAATCACACTGCATGAAAAATCTACCAGGAAACACTCCGGCGAATCCATCAGCCTTCTCAATTAACTCATCAACTGGAAGAGCTGAAATAGAAGCATCCTTGTCTTGGCCAAGCAATGCAGATGATGGATACATGTTTGTTCCCATTCCGAGCCTACGACCAGTTTCCTTGCCGATGGCGAGCTGATCCCCTGAAGATTGAGGCACACAAAACATTTCAAAGCTATAGACTTGAAGTCATGGTAACACTATTATGAGTTACAAAAAATGTCTGATGTTAGCCTTACCAGTAATCATCTTAACATTTACACCGAGGTTAAGTGCTCTTCTAATGGTTTCTGCACTGTCATGCCTGGGAGGATCAAAGAGTGGTAGCAGACCAACAAATTGCCATGGTCCACCTGGACTATCTTTTGATTTCTCAGGTACTTCCTGTTACAAAGATCATACCAGCACAAATAAAAGATTAGTATCAGTATAGAAGCATTCAAGAGTAGACATTGGTATCAGCTTTGTGTACCTGTCTTGCAACACCTAAAGACCGAAGTCCACGCTCCGCGAACTTATCAATCACTGCATGAACCTTCTTCCTGACATCCTCTTTGCAGTTGCAAAGGGTTATGATCTAAATAAAGAGGGAAAAAAAGGCCTTTGTCAACCTTATAACCATCACAAGAAGGTGGCAATGAAACAAGTTTTTACCTGCTCTGGAGCCCCTTTGCTGGCACGGTGCCAATTTCCATCAGAATCAATGTAAGTTAGAGCAGTTCTCTTGTCTACAGGATTGAATGGAAGAAAATGGACCTCCCTGATTCCGGCTCGAGCCTGGTCAGTGAAAACATTAAAATTTTTATCTGTATCCTTCTTCTTGTCCTAAAGAGAGTGGTTTTGGTATATTTACCTCCTTTGGATCAGCAAGCATGCCAACAATTGCAGCATCTATAGCATCCTGATTTTCGGTCCTAGAGGCCCTTGCAGCAAGAAGGATAACATACTCCTTCTCAACACCCTTAGCAAAGACCTCAATCAAGTTTCTATCAACACTGAGCTTATTCAATGTCAAGGTTCCAGTTTTGTCACTGCAGAGGACATCCATCCCAGCCATTTCCTCAATAGCTGTCATACGTTTCGTGATTGCGCCCTGCTGAGACAGCCTGTGAGAGCCAATAGCCATAGTGACTGACAAAACAGTTGGCATGGCAATCGGAATTCCTCCAATCAAGAGGACTAACAGATTGTCAATTCCATCTCTGTACCTTCGGTGCTGTATGGGGTACATGACTATGAGCTCAATGAGAATTCCAACAGCAATTGAGCAAATGCAGAAGTTACCAATTGCTGTAAGCACTTTCTGGAAGTGTCCAACTTGGTTAGTGCTGTCCACCAAGTGAGCCGCTTTACCGAAGAAGGTGTGCACACCCGTGGCAATCACAACTGCTTCTATCTCACCCTTCTTCACTGTTGATCCAGAAAATACTTCATCTGTGGGGTTCTTGGTCACCGGAAGAGATTCTCCTGTTAAAGCAGACTGATCCACACTTAGAGGATCTCCCTCCAGAAGACGAGCATCGGCCGGAATGATATCTCCTAATTTAATGCTGATTATGTCTCCTGGTACTAAAATTGCAGCATCTTGTTCACTCCAGTGCCCATCTCTTAGTACCTTGGTTTTAGGAGCTAAACCAGCCATGAGAGCAGCAGCAGCATTTCCAGCATTGTTTTCTTCAATGAAACTGATTGTGGAGTTGATCACCAAAAGAGCAATGATTCCCACAAAGTCTTGCCAATCAGGGGGCCTTCCTCCACCATTTGCCAAAGCAATTGCCATTATTGCAGCAGCTTCCATCACCCATGACAAGGGGTTCCACATAAACCCCAAGAACTTCAAAAACTTGCTCTCCTGTAATCATAAATCAAATCACTTACATCAATTTTATGTATCCCTCAGCTCGACAGACTAAGGATTAATCAGTGGATCTAAGGATCTCAACTCGACATTTGCTTAAGCAGACGAATCGACTAATTCAAGTTGGTTATCTAACTAGTCTATAAAACTCTGAGAAACTGCAAGAACAATAGTATGTTAGAAGAAAACATACTTTTTTCTCTTCCAATTTGTTTGGGCCAAAGACTTGAAGGCGGTTGGCACCTTCGTCTGAGGTTAAACCTGCTCTTGAACATTTCAGCTGCTCAAACACTTCCTCAATTGGAATTCGTTCCTGTGGGGGACAACATTCAATTCAACCTTGTTATTCTTTCAAATCTAACAAAATAAATAAATAAGAAACGCAAAATGGTGCTAAGTACTAACAAGGTTTGCCAGTATCCGCAACAAAAGATTAGGAGAATGGACGATCACTTAATCACTTTTGTCATTTTGGTTCATATACTAACATGCAATGAACTACAAAAGTTTGTAACCGCCACTATCCAATCGCCACAAAAACTAGTTATTATGTAAAATGTAACGGTATGTTTTGTATATATTTTCATTTTATGTTTTAATTTAATAAGTTTAATAAAAGAATGTTATAAATCCTTAGTTAAAAGAATTTATTTTATCATTCTAATAAATTGAATATATAAACAATTTTAATAGCTTACTATTTAATTTACATTTATTTATTAATTTAAATACCTTTAACAAATATTCTTAATAAGATTTCTTTAGTTTTAGTATATTAGTTTCGAGAAATAATATTTACATTATTTTTTGTTTACACATATTTAAAGAATTATTTAAAAATTAATATAACCTTAATTTATATGGCTCATTAAAATTATAATCAAATACTCAATCAAACTCTTAAAGAGAATAGTATTTATCACTCAAGTCAAACATGAGAAACAGTAAAATACTAAAATTCTTACATCCTTGACCTTGTGGGAAGTGAATTTCATATTCCTAGAAGGAATCTTGACCTTTATTTTCAATTCTTAAAAATAAATATATTTATCTATCCAATAATTAAAATTAGGTAAAAACTCTAGTGAAGTCGACTTCACGTGAAGTTAATACCTAAAAGTTGTTAGATAAAAATTTAGTCAAATCAGTTAAATCATTTAACAGCTCTCAAGTATCAACTTCACGTGAAGTCGACTGCATCTGAGTTTCCCCTTTAAAATTATCTAAATAGAGAAATGAAAAAGGTTAAACTAATATTATAGATATAATTTTTGTAAATATTACTATTAGAAACAAATATGAAAAGATAATATAACTAGAAATAAAATAATAATATATAATTGAAAGGAACAGGCATGAAAATGATAGAGGCTAAAGTATTTATTAGAGAGAGATGGAAAAAGGCAGAAAAAATGGCGCGTGAATACCGAAATAGAGAAGCGTGCCGTACGCTCTGCCCTCAATTTTATTTGTAGTTACCCTCATCTCAACTTGCGCATTTTTCGGAATCTAAAGTCTAACTTAACCCAACAAAAAAGCTCCATACAACATACATTATCACAAATAATTGTGTCATCATATCTTTTACTTTTCTTTAATGGAAATACTTGTCTTCTCATCATGTGGAATTTAAAACTTTACTATTATCTTGTATTATTAAATTTGCAATATGTTATAGTAAAAAAAAAACATAACTCATAATATTGAGGGTATATTATATTATAAATAACTCCAATACTGGTCTCTAAATCTTGACTAATCTAAAAATTTAGTTTTAAATATTATTATTGAAAATGATACCACCTTTATGCTAAACCTCGTCGCTATCAAATGCATATAATTAATTTCAGGGTAGATTCACTTATGCAGTTATGCTATTAATTTCTTTGTACGTTACACACTTATATTTTAAAAATTTATGCATATTTATAAGAAAAATACTATCCGTCATTAAAATTTATTATTTTTTATTATTAATTATCGATTTAATTTTTTAATTTAATTTTTTTAGTCTAGTAATTCAACAATATACTTTATCTCATATTCTTAAACGTTAATAATTAATTAATGATCAAAATTAATAAATTCTGATAATTTTCTAATATTCTTCTATTTATAATTGTTAAAATTAATATACATAAATTTATAAATAAAATCAGAAAAATCTCCTCTTCTTTTTTCTGCTGTTATAGGACAAAAATAATAGTGATGTCTATATATTTTATAATAATTTAATAATTTTAATATTTGGCTAGCAGTTAAAAATTACGAAAATATTTAATAATAAAAAAATTAATCAAAAATAATTAGAATTTATTTTATTTTATATTTATTAATTAATGTTAAATAAAATAAATTTTAATTTTTTTGTCTTTTTAATATTACGGTAAAAATTTCATGTCATCTGTAAAATAGAACGTTTTTCCATCATTTACTTTTTTAAATCTATTATTTGATGTCCAACATAAAAGATGTGTTTATATGTTTATATAATAAAGAATTTTGTTAACAAGTGTATTAAAGTTATTAACTAAAACTATTTATCTTAAAAATTATTTTAGATTTTACATAATTTTCATATACTAAATTCTTTATAATTTAATTCTTTTAATTTTTTAATACAATTTTTTCCATATTTAATATCTAGTCTTTTTAAATAATAATTAGTTAAATCCTATACCAAATGGTGAATTATATTGTATATTTTAAGAAATAGTATTTATATTATTCTTTTATATATGATATTTTACTATAATTTTATAAATTACTTTTAATATTACAAAAAAAAAATACAATAAAAAGCATAAAAAAAAATGAAGTTAACGTAGAAATACAAATAAAAGTATAAAACTAATAAAGAAGATGATGGAGGATGCAAGTGGACCAGCCAGAATGAAAAGAGTTCAGTACTTCTCACTCCACACACTTTCTTCTTAAACACTCATTTGTTTCATGCTTTTAACAAAGCAGAATCAAAATAATTAATTAATAAAAAAAAAAGCATCAATAGTTGTAGCTTATAAATATTTTATTTGATAACTGTCCAGAATATCGATATAAAGTTATAAACAAAAAGTAAAAGCCAATAGAAATATTCAGTTAATCAATTTTATCTACCTAAACATCTAATAGTATATTAAAAAAAAAAAAACTCTTCCATCTTATTATTAATAGAGTTTCATTTTGATGCACGATCAAAATAAAATATTTTACATAGTCGTATAATTTATGTCATTAATATGAAGAATAATTATTTTGTATGGCATAATTGGATGCGTAAAATTACAGTACCTCAAAATTAAATTCTTATTACTATAATAATTAATTGTATAAAACTATTTATACAACTAATCAAAATTGAAGTAATAAAATACCAAAAGTACCCCCCAAAAATAACCTAAAGTCTTTAAAGTAACGAAACAACGTCTAGAATCCCAGGACACAGTTTCAGTTTTATTCAAGCCAAAAGTTTAGGAAGGAAAAAAAAAATCACAAATCTCTCTTAAAATTCAAACTTATTATTAGAAATTTAATATGTACATATATATAGAGAGAAAAAAATATGACAATAATAAAAATAAATACAAATTTTAATCAGTAGAAGTTGAAGCTTTCAATCCCACTGATCCAGTTTTCCATTTGTATGGTCATATTAAGCAAAGGCAAACAAGAAAAAAATAATAATGCAAATTTAAACTTAGCATAAATGGCATGGAAAATCTGTTTCTCGATCTTATTTCCTTTAATTTTGCAAAGTAGATATAGAAAAAATTTAATTGTCTAATTTTACCAAATCATTATAATTGACGAAACCAAAACAAAGAAAAATTGAGCAAGCTGATAAGCTCTTAAATTTTCCAAAAGAATAATGAAAGTGAGAAACAGAATGATGAAAAATGAAGATGAAGAAGAAGAAGATTGAAAGTGAAAGAAGTGGGTGATGGAAGATGTTATTACCAGATCAACTTGCTCGTTCTTTATCTCTTCGAGGCTGATGCCACCCATGTTTAATTCGTAACAAAGAGTAGTAGTTAGCTTCAACACTAACACTAGCAATGACAAAATAGATATATATGAATTGAATTATTATTATTATTATTTTTATTATTATGATGAAGATGTGGGAGAGATTTGTGTGAAGGAAAGAGACGCTTAAATAGAGGCGAGTGAATGCTTGTGAGTCATTGCATTAGAGCAAAAGTCCAAACCAAAATAAATGCTATTTCTTTTCTTTTCTTTTCTTTTCTTTGCTTATTAGTAATAATGTGCTTACAATGGATCGGCACTAGTCACATCAGGAAATGGATTCTCTCCGGTAAAAAAAATATTTGAAAAAATAAAGTGTGATCTCTTACCATTAATTCTATAAATATGACTAAAATTAAATAAGAAAAAAAAAATAATAAAGAGTTAGATTCAATACTTGACAGCATCCAGATTTTTTTTCACCGGAGAGAATCTACTCCCGTCACATCCTACCCATATTAGACCATATATAACATATAACATAAATTCAATGCATTTTTACACAACTCAAATTGAAAGACAAAAAGGAAAAAAAAAAAAGTAAAAGGAAATGAGGATTAGGCTTTGGGTTTGGTTTTAGGTTTAGGATGAGGGAGTGTTTAATGTTTTGTTTGTTTGATGTGTGATGTGAAGTGAATCTAAGTGCCCCCCTCTTCACCTTTGAATAAATTATGATTTGGAGGATGGCATGTATATATATGAGTGTATTATATTATTTATAATATATATGTGGCTATTCAAGGGACTAAAAGCTTTGTTATGTTACCTTACAATGATAAAAAGGATGGTGGCTCAACCTGGGTGGCTCTGGTTTGTGGGTGGTGGGTTCCACTCACCAACACTTTTGTATTCAATGCATTATTAATTTATTATTGTGTAGATTTTGTTTGGGGAAAAAAAGACTAATTAATTAATATTTTTCAAACCTGGAAAATTTCTTAAATTGTGTAGATACTAGATAAGTCAAATAAAACATATAGAAAATAATAACCACTATGCTGAAAATTTTTAATGAAAAATAAAATGTTAAAATCACCAATGCATTTAACAAATTAAGAATATTAGAAATTTTACCATTAAATATTTAATAATAATTATTAGTGGCATTATATGATACATATATATAGAGAGAGCAAAACCATTTTTTCTACAAATAATTTAATGTGGATATTATGTTGGCAAATTTTTATATTGTATGTATATGGCAATTAGAATTCAAGTTTGGTCTAATAGTATTTATCATTATTAGGCACAATATATATAATTTAATATTTATTACCTAAATTATTATATAAACCTTCTATAAATATAAGAAGTCTCTCATTAAATTAGTCATTATGTATTTAATTTATATAATATTTATATGTATTAATTAATGTATTATATCAAAGATACAACCAAATTAAATTTGTAGATATTTTTTGCGACGAATTTGACTACTTTGTCTAAACATATTAGAAAAAAAAAATTTACAGCAAAGCTAATATTTTCCTATTTACCGTGGAAAGTCACTTGTAAAATTTGGCGTGAGTCTCTAATAAATTCATAGCGGAAAATTACAGCATTTGTGTTTATGATAATAAATTTGTAGCAAATCCTATAAAAATTTCTTGACTCTCCTCACTTTTAAAGAAATCGTCCTTTCTCCGGATTTTTCCCTTTCTAGAACTCAAATTCAGGATCATTTGTTAATGACCAAAGAACTTTTTGTGTTCAATAATCAACCAACAAAAACAAATATAATTTTTTTAAGCTAACAATTAGAAGTTACCTAAATATTTATTGAAAAAAGTTTATTTTTATTTTTTTCATATAACAAGTACGTACCAAATTAATAAAAAATCTGGATTCAATCTATAGGATCTATAGTAGTATTTTATTTATATCTGATCCAAAATTTATAGATATGTTTTGATTCGTAAATTTATTGGATCAGATCTTATATCCACAAATAAGTTGGATCAGATAGCATATTTTATATATGTATTTGCAGATTTAATCTACAGATTTGCAAATTCGAATAATACAGAAAATACATATAGTAATACACTTTTAAAATGTTGATTGGTATATTAAAATTTATATTATTATTTGTTTGTTTTTATTGTTAGAATCTCAAAAAATTAGATTTGATTGTTTTATTTTTATTGTTTAAGAAATATTATTTAATAATATTTGAGAAATAAATAAATCTAAAAGAATGGAAAAAATTTTAAATTTTTGAATTATTTATTAATATTTTTTATTTTTTGTTTTTTAACTAGTAATATCTAATATCTAATTTAAAAATATAAATATCTAATCCAATCAGATCATATAAAAATTGAAAATAAATAAAATTTTGATCCGATCCGATTCGATTCGAGCCCACCTTAATTTTAATACTCTTATTTCACTTACTCTCTTTTGCTCTAATGCCTTGATTGCTAGACCAAAGAAAAATTACGTTTGATTGGTAAGTCCAACACCTTGACCCAAATAATAGTCACATTTCCATCAAGTACTTGCTAGCCACATTGGTTGCTCGGTAATATAAATATATATTTGTTTGGGCTATTCCAATAGATGAAGAAGTACATTAAGATCACATCCAAATAGTTCTTTGTTATGATATTTGCTGAAAATTATTGAGACCTAAGAAACCCTAGATTGAACTATACTCAAATAATAGAAGCTATTGGAAGACAATGGTAAACATCTTATTAAATGAGGAAAAGAGCATATACACCTATTATTGCTACAACATAGACACTATTTTACATGAGAATGACTTGATATGTCTTGTCTTGTTATGAATTTAGTTAAAGGCATTAATTCCATCGAAGTTAATAGTTGAGAATCGTCAGATAATTTGATATGTTTGACTAAATTATTATCATCAAACAATTTTTATTTATCAATTTTATATAAAGATAACTGCATATAAATTTTTACTTTTAATTTTTTTAAAAGATTGGGAAGCGTTAGTAACGAATAATACTAGTAGAACAATAACTTTGATTATTAACAGATAGAGTGAAGGTTAGTCTAGGCTTGTTTTGGAGCGTGGGTGGCTCAAATTTTGAAGAATAAGATTAATTGGTCTTTTATTTATATAGCAATGTCGAAGAAAAGAAAATTAATAAAATACTAAAATGATAACTCTCATATTTTGAATAATAAAATTCATTGGTGTTTTATTCATTCTTGTTTTGATAGCAATGACGAAAAGATGAAAATACCATAAAACGTTTATTCACAATAGTGATGATTTCTCTCTATGTAATTTAATTATAACACAATCTTTTTTCTGAGAAATTAGAAAAAAAAAAAAAAGCATTAGTTCTGTCTAGGTAAGCCTGGCAAGTAGTACCTAAACGGAATTAATGATGTCTAAAGAGGTGAAATAGAGGCTAATCATAAAAAAAGAAAAAGAATACTAGCTACTAAAAGATTGTGATTCAATTAATTTAGTCATAAAAAAATAGTGGATAATTTAGTTTGGTTCCAAAATTATACAAACATAATTCGCATTAGTCCTTATTCATTTTGTTAGTGTTTTTTTGAACCCATATTGATATGACTATATGACCTATTAAATTGAGATTCCGGTTCACACACAAGACTAATAATATGCTTTGAAAAAGGAGTCAATTCAATGAGTTTAAATATGACTATTAAATCAATTTGTGTATTCTCTTTTTTCAAATTCTAAACTTAATAGTAGAAAATTTTTATTTTTATTTTAAGAGTATATATTCAATTAGGTCTCTAAAAAATTTTGCATTAGACGTTTTCGTCCCTAAAATTTTTTTATTACATTGAAGTTTTTAAATTTTATAAAAATAAAACACATAAGTCTCTATCTTAACCAAATTCATAAAAACATCCGGTGCAAAAATTTTAAGGGACTTATTTGGATATAAACTCTTATTTTAAATCAATATTTTTTTTGTTTTAAAAAAGATATCATACACTTTATAAATGAGTAAAGTATTATTTTTGTCTCCAATATTTAGAGTAAATTCTAAAATTATTCCTAACATTTAATGTAAAAATTAGTAAAGCTAATTTTAGAAAATAAATAAATAAATAATAACTAAATAAAATGAAAGGTAATAAATAATCTTAGTTTATAACCTTAAAATTTTGATGGTTGAAAAAGAGAAGATTATATACCTTTAATTATCGGATGGTTCATATTGAAGAGACTCATCTATAAATTGAGTTTTTCTTTAATTCATTTAAATCAAGCCATCCAAATAGAATAATATAATATTTCTTTGAGTAGTTTTCTCCTATATATGTAGAGAGAAGTGTGTTCTCCTTTTGTCAAGAAAGAGTATTATTATAGTCTCCTTGTGATAGAGAGAAGTTATAATTCTCAAAGAAAATTATTCAATTGTTTTCATATTCTATACAAATTTCTAATTTTCATCTCTATATTTTGCTGTGTCATTTGTCTGGTACCTAACAATGGTATCAGAGCCAAAGATTGCTGATTGATCTTTTTTTTTCTTCCGCTACAAGTTATTGCGTAAAAAAAATGGCAGCAAAATATGAAATTTCAAAATTCAGTGGGAGTAATTTTTCCATATGGAAACTGAAGATAAAAACCATTATGAGAAAAGACAATTGCGTAGCATCAATTGAAGGTAGACCCACTGAAATTACAGATCAAAAATGGAAGGAGATGGATAACAATGCTGTTGCAAATTTACACTTGGCACTAGCTGACTCAGTTTTATCAAGTGTACCAGATAAAAAGACAGCAAAAGAAATTTGGGATGCTCTCACCAAATTATATGAAGTCAAGTCACTTCACAACAAGATATTCTTGAAGAGAAGACTTTATACTCTTCAAATGAGTGAGTCCACATCGGCAACAGATCATATCAATAATCTAAATACGCTATTTTTCTAACTCTCATAGTTGGAATATACCATAGCAGAAAACGAACGTGTAGAGCTCTTACTTCAAAGTCTACCAGATTCATATGATCAACTTATCATTAACTTAACTAATAATGTTTTGACTGATTATCTTTCTTTTGATGATATGGCTGTTGCAGTTCTTGAAGAAAAATTTAGGCGCAAGAATAAAGAAGATAGATTAGAGAGCTCAAAGCAAGCAGAGGTGCTGTTGATGATAAGAGGAAGATCAATGGAGCGTGGTTCCAGTGGGAGCCAAAGTAGACCAAAGTCACAAGAAAAGAAGCAATTCAAATGCTAAAATTGCGGCAAGAGAGGGCACTTCAAGAAAGATTGTTGGAATAAGAAGAGTATGGAGAAGGTTCCAGAAGGATCAAGTTCTCAAGGATGTGTTGTGAGTACCTCTGATGATGGAGAAATCCTATATGGCGAAGCAACAATTGGTTCTAAAGGCAGCAAACAGCTCACTGATGTCTGGATTGTTGATTCAGGGGCAACCTAGCACATGACTCCTCATCATGATTGGTTTTGTACATATGAACTTGTCTTGGAAGGATCTGTGTTTATGGGAAACGATCATGCCTTAGAAATTGTTGGAATAGGTACTGTCAAAATAAAAATGTTTGATAGTTCTATTCGTTCGCTTCAAGGGGTAAGACATATAAAGGGTTTGAAAAAAAATTTGTTGTCGATTGAGCAACTGGATGAACTTGGTTGCAAGATCCATATTGAAGGTGGGATCTTAAAAGTTGTTAAAGGAGCTCTTGTGGTAATAAAAGTAGTAAAGATTGCAGCAAATCTATACATGCTTGTGGGAGATACTTTATAAGAGGAAGAGACATTAGTTGCTTCAGCAAGCCAAGAAGAAATGACGATGATATGGCATTGCAAACTGGGCCACATGTCAGAACGAGACTTGAAGATTCTTGTAGAACGTAATCTCATTCCCGGGCTCAAATCGGTAAACTTACCATCTTGTAAGCACTGCGCTATAAGCAAGCAACATAGATTGACGTTTGGTTGATCAACTGCTCGGAGCAAGCACATATTGGAGTTAATTCATTCTGATGTGTGAGAATCGCCGGAGATGTCCCTAGCAGGAGCAAAATATCTTGTATCATTTATTGATGATTACTCTAGGAGGCTATGGATGTACCCGATCAAGAAGAAGTCAGACGTGTTTGCGATATTTAAAGAGTTCAAAGCAAAGTTAGAACTTGAATCTGGAAAGAAGATCAAGTGTTTAAGGACAGATAATGGAGGAGAATATGTCGATGGTAATTTTCTAACATTTTGCAAGCAAGCTATTCAACGGCAATTCACATTTGCATATACGCCTCAGCAAAATGGTGTAGCAAAGAGAGTGAATAGGACTCTCCTAGAAAGAGCACGATCAATGTTGCAAACTGCAGGCTTAGCCAAGTCTTTTTGAGTAGAAGATGTTAAAACCGTCTATTATATGATAAATCGGTCACCATCAACTGCAATTAGGTTGAAGACACCAATGGAGATGTGGCAATGTAAGCCACCTAATTATTCTTCTTTACATATATTTTGTTGTCCTGTGTACGTGATGTACAATTCCCAAGAAAGAAAACTGGACCCAAAGTCTAGAAAATGTATATTCTTGGATTATGCTGACGGAGTTAAGGGGTATCGCCTGTGGGATCTCACTGCTCGCAAGGTAGTTGTCAGTAGAGATGTGATATTTGTAGAAGATGAATTGCAAAAAGAACAAGAAAATGACAGCACTGTTAAAGAGATAACCACTGTTCAAATAGATGAAAAACGCAGAGAAGGTGATCTTTCTGAAGCAGAACCACAACACGAAGAACAAGAAGCAGAGACAAATGACATAGAAGTTTATCGATCCACTCGACAAAGAAGAACACCATCATGGCGCTCAAATTATGTTTTAACAAACCATGATGCATATTGTCTTTTGACAGAAGATGGAGAGTCAACAACTTTTATGGAGACTATGCGCAATCCAGACGCTTCTATGTGGATGACAGCAATGCAAGAAGAAATTGAGGCATTACATAGGAACCATACTTGGAAATTTGTTGAACTTTCAGTAGGTTAGAAAGTCATTGGTAACAAATGGGTTTATAAAATCAAACGAGATAGTAATGCTCAGGTGGAACGATATCGTGCAAGATTGGTTGTCAAGGGATATGCTCAGAAAGAAGGTGTTGACTACAATAAAATATTTTCTCCAGTGGTGAGACTAACTATTATTAGAGTATTTTTGGCTATGTGTGCTGTATTTGATTTACATCTAAAGCAATTAGATGTAAAGACTACTTTTCTTCATGGAGAACTTGAAGAAGAGATATATATGCTCCAACCAGAAGATTTTGAAGAACAAGAAAAAGAAAACTTGGTTTGCAGGTTAACTAAATCTCTGTACGGTCTAAAGCAGGCGCCAAGGCGTTGGTACAAGAGATTTGATTCTTTCATTATTAGCCTTGGATACAACAGACTTAGTTCATATCATTGTACCTATTACAAGAGGTCTAGTGATAATGATTTAATCATTCTGCTGTTGTATGTGGATGACATGTTGGTGGTAGGTTCCAACAAAGATCAAATCCAAGAATTGAAGGCACAGTTGGCTAGGGAGTTTGATATGAAAGACTTTGGATAAGTAAATAAGATTTTAGGGATACAAAATTCATCGAGACAGAAAGGATAGGAAGATTTGGCTATCACAAAAGAATTATTTAAAGAAGATCTTGCAACGCTTCAATATGCAAGAATGTAAGCCAATTTCAACCCCACTTCCTATGAATTTTAAATTATCCTCAAGTATGTGTCCTAGTAGTGAAGCAGATAGGATGAAAATATCTCGAGTACCGTATGCATCAGTGGTGGGAAGCCTTATGTATGCCATGATCTGTACAAGGCCAGATATTGCTCAAGCAGTTGCGGTGGTAAGTCGATTTATGGCAGATACGGGTAAAGAGCATTGGAATGTTGTTAAGAGGATCCTGAGATACATCAAAGGGACCTCGAATGTTGCATTATGTTTTGGAGGATCGGAATTCATTGTCAATGGATATGTCGACTCAGACTTTGCAGGTGATCTTGATAAACGAAAATCTACTACAGGCTATGTGTTTACACTTGCAGGAGGAGCTGTGAGCTAGATATCTAAATTACAGAATGTTGTAGTTTTATCTACTACAGAAGCTGAATATATGGCAGCTACACAAGCATGCAAGGAAGCTATTTGGATCCAAAGGTTAATGGAGAAACTTGGGCACAAACAATAAAAGATTCCTGTGTATTGTGACAGTCAGAGTACCTTGCACATTGCAAGGAATCCTGCCTTTCATTCAAGAACGAAACACATTGGAGTACAATATCACTTTGTTTGGAAAGTAGTAGAGGAAGGAAGTATTGATATGCAGAAGATTCACACTAAAGATAACCTAGCAGATGCCATAACAAAACCAATCAACACAGAAAAATTTGAATGGTGAAATTAGTAAAGTTAATTTTAGAAAATAAATAAATAAATAATAACTAAATAAAATGAAAGGTAATAAACAATCTTAATTTATAACCTTAGAATTTTTAATGGTTAAAAAAGAGAAAAATTATATATCTCTAATTATCGGATGGTTCATATTGAAGAGACTCACCTATAAATTGAGTTTTTCTTTAATTCATTTAAATCAAGTCATCCAGATAGAATAACATAAATTTTGTACCATTATGTGTTTCTTCTTCTTCTTTGTTGGATTTTTTTGTTTTTATTCTTGTTAAAAGAGTAAAACAAGAAGAAACTTGAGAAGATAAAATAAGAAAAAAAAGATGAATAAAAAAAAGAAGATGATGATGATGATGAAAAAGAAGAAGCAGCAGCAGAAGATAAGGAGAAGGGAGAAGAAGAGTTTTGAATTATGCAGAATTTATCAGCACACTTACATAAAAAATTCTTAAAGAATACACCCAAATATCTTTGTGTTATACCCAAATTTGCTGCAAATACAGAAAAATATTTTCTTTAATGTAGAACTTTTACATTACATCCAATTCAAACCATCAACGATGAAACATTATTCACCTACAGAATCATAAACTACTAACGAAAAAATTAACTAGAATCGAACCACACGTCAACTACTTGATTGGATTCAAAACAATAATCAATTTTGTTTTGGTTCAATTGACAATCTGAACTTGAATTATTCATTATCTTCAACAACAAGATAACTGATGATGGAGGTGAAAGAAGAAAAAGAAGGAGGAGAAGAAATTCCAATGAAAAAAGAAAGAGAAAGAGGAGGAGGAGGTGGTGGTGGTGTTCGTGACGACGATAACGAAAGAGAAAAACACCGAAAAAGAAGAAGAACATGCAGCAAGAAGAAGAAAAAGAAGAACGTGCAGTAACAGCACGAAAAAAAACGTGCGCACAAAAGTATAAATAACTTGTATGAAAAATGTTTGTATGTGTGAAATAATTGTTAGAAGAATTAATTCAATTTCATGGAAGGAGAGGTTGCCACCATTATATCATACAAGAGCGCTATAGAGTGGTGTGAGAAGAAGAACAACACAAGGTAGGAAGATAAGTTTCCATACAACAGATTCTGTATGGTAAAAACCTACTTTCAAAATTTAAAATTAAAGTATAGTATGCACAATGTAGATAGTATGATAGGTGTTAAAATAGTCCTAAGTTTCCAAGAAAATATAGAAATTGGGTCACAACGTTACAAGTGTAGAAGGATGGTGTAATAAAGCATACCTGGATATGTAAAATAGTACATACTAACATAAGGAAAGATGATGTAAATGCATTGTAGGAGGAACCTTTTGTAAATTTTCCATTTTAGGTCAAGAACTTAACAAAACTTTCTAACAGAAAAGGTATTAGGGTATTTAAAATAACAAATTTTATATCTCTTTAAATTATATTACTTTTAAAATAAATTTTAGAAATAAAATTTTACAATAAACTAAAAGAATTAAATCAAAGCAATCGTTCTCATCTATATACATTTTAAAGTATAGAGGTGGCAATGAATATGATAAGATTATAAAGTTTAGGTGCAATTTTAATCGTATCTGCGAATTAAAAATTTCTCTAAAATTCAACTCTATCCTACCCTACCTATGAATTGAGAATATTTCAATTCTAATCCTACTCGCACCTTAAAGTTCTAAACACAACCTTATCCAATTCTATCTTCAACAAAATTAATTTTTTAACCAAATGCAATATTTAATCATTCGTATTTCATAAACTCACTAATAAACAAATAATACAAAATTAAGTTCAAATTAAAATTAAGAGCAATAAAATCATAATATAATTCATGTTAAAAATTACAAATAATATATCGTTAACCACTATGAATTATAGAAAGAAAAGTATGTGAGTTAAATTCTCAAATATTTCACTATACATATATAATATTTTTTAATTATATGTTGTAATATATTAGAAGTACAGATAGATCGGATAAAATTTACCTTAAACCCTCGCTGATCTTACTTGTAAGTTAATTTGCTCTGCTTTTAACCCGATTTATTGCGGATTGAATTATTGTTAACTCTATTCCATCAGATTGAACACTTGAGAATAGAAATTAATATTACCAATCCTAATTTTAAGAAGTACATATAGGTATAAATATGGATTGACTTGTAATTTTTATGGCGTATAGAATTTATATATAGTTCTTATATAAACTAGAGAAGAAGAGTGATTTTTTTTCATATTAATTTATCACTCACAAAATAGTTAAAAAAAGGTATGATTTATTAGCATTCCTATTTCAATAATTTTTTTTTTATAAATTCATACATATATTATATAAAAAAAATATGTCTGGAGTGTCATTATCAAAAATAAAAGTAGTATCATTTCAAAAAAAATAATAAGATAAAATAAAAAGATAAATAAGTAATTGTTAAACAATAAAAGATGTATTATAATGCAATATTGTTTAACAACCACTAATTTATATTTTTTATTATATTTTTTTATTATTTTATAATGATAAATTAACTTAAACGATCGTTTTTTTTTTATGGTATATATAAGAATTATATTGATGCTATAATTTGTTAAAATTTGTCGGATTTATACCAAGAGTTAGAATATCATAAAAAAGAGAACTATGTATGTATCTCTTGTGATTCATGATTAGCATGAGTTAAGTGGTTGGAGGATAATATTTATGCGAAGTTTGGTACTTGAGAATACATATGCTGTCTAATCTCCTCTGGCATGCACGTAATGAATTCGTTAGTCGTAAAGAGAATTAGATAAAAGTGTAGATCTTTTTAAGTTTTAAGCATTAAAGACTTATGATTTATTTGGGTGAACTTTGAAAAAGAAAATATTTTTTTGAGTTATTTTTTTTAAAAGATCTTATAGAAAAATAAAAGTAATTTTATGTTTGAATATCTTATGTAAAAATTTATCACCCCAAACTCATCAGATACAAAAGCCATATGTAATCATTATGCTAGTTACTACCATTCTCCTTTTTTTTTTCAGGGTATTTCTTTATCTAAGGATTTGCTGCTAGTCAATAAATTCGTTACGGACTAATAAACTAACCACTAGACTAACCCAACTTGATTTATTACTACTCTCCTTTTGACCTTAGAATAAGCAACATAATTGTGGTATACCTTTCACTATATTTTCTTAACTAAAACTTAAGAAACAATAATTAAGATAAAGTTTTAGTAGTATTAATTAATTATGCATGTGATCTTTTTACAATATGTAGACACTTTTAATGTAATAGTTAATATAATGTCCGAAGTTAGTTTATGTGAGTTTATCAATTTTGATGTAATTAAAAGTCCTATGAATAAATTTAGACACTATATTAATTACAATTAAAAAGTGTTTGCATAGTTTAAATAGCCTTAGATAAAAGTTTGACAAGAACTAATAAGACTGGTGTTTCTCTAAAATTGGAGAACATATATAGTTAATCATTTTAAAAATTAGAAAATCAAATTAGATATTCCAACTAATTTTAGAACCAAAATAATTAAGCCTTACATGCATGTTAAATATAGAGTTATATATGGATTATTTCCACGGTTGAAAATTGCATGAGATTATAATTCAATGACCGCAGAGATATAATTATTTATATATTTTTTTATCAATTTAAATTTTAAAAAAATTATATATAACATTATATCAAAATTTTTATGATTGAAAAATCCAGATTTTGATACTTATTAAATTTTAAAAGAAAAAATTTAGAATAAGATAAATAAAAAAGAAAGACCAATATAAAAAATTATACAAATTTAAAAAAAAAATTCTTATGTAAAAAGTATATAAAGATATAATTATTCATTTGCCTTATTCTATAAATTTAAACTTTCGGGAAAAAAAAAAAAGTAGTATTTAACAATAGCCGAATCAATGAATTAGTTGCATAAAATGTGAAAACGAGGCTAACAACACGGCAGTAGTACGAAAAGGTTACACGTTGATATATATATGATATACATAAATTAAAATTGATGACATTCATCTGCCTTATTAGTACCTAAATACCAGAATTTGAAGAACATGGAAAATTCCTTGGTGTCCAAAGTAGGCAAGGTAGCCAAGTTTGTATCATCCTCCAATAGTAAAGAAAAGAATAGATGTCTCCTACTTAATTTAGATATATTTTATTTATTATTTATATCCAATGGCCTCACATGTTAAAAATTATTGAAAAGAAAATTCGTTGCATGAAGCTTTTTCTCTCTATTTATTCATCGTTTTATGTGACAGCACTAAAGTGAGACTTTCAAATACGACTCGTATCTTATGCCGATATATATCAATAATATTTTATCATAAATCGCCGCAGCAGAAAAGTGAGTTTTTACTTTTAAATTTATTTTGAGGATAAATCAGTCTTTTTCTCAGTGTTTAATTTCCAACCCTTTTATCCATCAACACATCTTCACCCTCTTCCACTATGGACATGGACAGCACAAAATTATTTACACAATTATTCTTTTGTTTTATTGAAATTAATTTGTTTAATATCTTAAAATATTAGAGATAAATTTTCAAATTTTTTTTTAAACTTAATTTGTCTACAACAAAAATTATAAAAAATAATAATTAGTGGTTGATCTTAAATTTTTTTTTTGTGCAAAAAAAATTATATCAAATAAACACTAAATATAATTTTAATTTTTTTAAAAGAAAAAAAATTAGAGACCAATTGTTTTGGCTAACAATCAATAAAATTTTATCTCTAGAATAAAAACTTTCAAACTCTTAATCATTTTTTATCTACTATTCTTTAGCTAATTGTCGATTAAAAAAAATGGTTCTCAAATAAAATAAAGTCAATTTTCAAAATATTAAAAAAAACATATTTGAATAAAGAGACTTCCAACCTTTTTATTTTAGAAAAATACAAATTTTTATTAAAAATTTGTCAAATAATAACATAAATTAATCTTGGAAGGAGGGTTATTTGTAATGTATAAGAATTTTAAACCCTCACAACATTATCGATATTTTCTTAATATATTCTCTTATTTCTTATTTAATATTTTTTTTTGAAAATTATTTATACTGCAATTACTTTTTCTTTTTTTGGCGATATCGATCACTTCTAATGATCTTTTTCTCTTAATCATTATCAATGCAAAAATTTTTTAAAAATAAACTCATTAATAATTTATAGAAATTTAATTGCACAACAGAAATAATAGAGATAAAAATTATAATAATAAAAATGAAAAATAATAATATTAGTTAATCCTATTATTGAAAAGAATGTTGTAAGGATTTAAAATTGTCTATAAATTACAAATAAAATTCTTACAAAATTAATTTGTGTATGTTATTATTTAACAAACTTTTTAATAAATAAGAATTATTCTCCACATATATACAAGTTATACAAATTATGTATATTCACGCGCTTTCATGTTTTTTTCCGTATTTCTTCTTCTTCTTCTTCTTCTTTTTCGTAATTTTTCTCACTCGTTATCGTCGTCATCAACACCACCTCTTCCTCCTCCTCTTCTTCCTCTTTCTTTTTTCATTGGAATTTCTTCTCCTTTTTTCTTTTTCTCTTTCTCCTCCATCATCAGTTATCTCGTTGTTAAAGATAATAAATAATTCAGGTTCAGATTGTCAATTAAACCAAAATAAAATTGATTACTGTTTTGAATCCAATCAAGTAGCTGAGGTGTGGTTCAATCCAGAAGAAAAAATATAGCATTAGAGAAAATATTTTTTGTATTTGCAGCAAATTTGGGTGTAGCACGAAGATATTTGGGTGTAACACGAAGATATTTGGGTGTATTTTAAGAATTTTTAGGTGTATTTTTATTCTGATAAGTTCTGCATAATTCAAAACTCTTCCTCTTCCTTCTCCTCATCTTCTACTGCTTCTTCTTTTTTTTTTCCATCATCATCACCATCTTCTTCTTCTTTTTTTCTTATTCATCTTCTCCTTTTTGTTTTACCTTTTCAAGTTTCTTCTTGTTTTACTCTCTTAACAAGAATAAAAACAAAAAACATAATGCTGTAAAATTACTTGGAAGAATACGAACTTACATTCATTTAACTAAAAGAAAGAAAGAAATAAGGAAAAAAGAAGAAAAAAAATACAGCATTAGAGAAAATATTTTTCTGTATTTGCAGCAAATTTGGGTGTAACACAGATATTTGGATGTAACATGAAGATATTTGGGTGTATTTTAAAAAATTTTGGGTGTATTTTTATTCTGATAAGTTCTGCATAATTCAAAACTCTTCCTCTTCTTCCTCCTCTTTTTTTAATCATCATCAACATCTTCTTCTTTTTTTTCTTATTTATCTTTTCTTTTTTATTTTACCTTCTCAAGTTTCTTCTTGTTTTATTCTCTTAATAAGAATAAAAACAAAAAAATAAAACAAAGAAGAAGAAGAAACACATGATGCTACAAAATTAGTTGGAAGAGGATGAACTTACATTCATTTAACTAAAAGAAAGAAAGAAATAAGAAAAAAAAGAAGAAGATAAAAAATGTAGCATTAGAGAAAATATTTTTTTGTATTTGCAGCAAATTTAGGTGTAACACGAAGATATATGGGTGTATTTTAAGAATTTTTGGGTGTATTTTTATTCTGATAAGTTTTGCATAATTCAAAACTCTTTCTCTTCCTCCTCCTCATCTTCTACTGCTTTTTCTTCCTCTCTTCTTGGAAAAAAAAATCAAACAAAGAAAAAAAATACATAATGTTGCAAAATTAATAGAAAGATGAGGAGAAAAAAATGCAATAACAACAACAATAATAAAAAAAAACAACGATGAAGACGAAATACGCGAAGAAAAATGAGGAGAAACGCAAAGAAGAAGGAGAAGAAGGAAGAGGAGGAGGAAAAGGATGAACGCAAAGAAGAAGATTCCATAATGGTGAGTGAGAGTGCACTTTGGAAACGGCTGAGTGACGCGCATATTATCACGCTCCAGTGGGTGAATGTAGTTTTTGTTAGATTTGGCCCAATTTGTAAGACTTGTAAACTAAAAAGACTTGTATATGTAGCATAGTTCAATAAATAATTCGTTTGTTCTAAAATAAAAAAAGGTTATAAATCAATTTTTTTTAAAGAATGCATTATTATCCTTTGCAAAAAATGAAGAAAGACCGAGTTAGTTCTTTATTCAATATATTATCCTTAAAAAAAATGGCTACATACCACAATTATAGTTCCAAGTTCCAAGTATTATAATTGGGATATGCTAACAAACAATGATACATGTTAGAAGAACATTAGGTGGAGATGTATTTTTAGGCGTGAAAGCAATTAGTGGCTAAGGCTTCGTTGGAGGAGTGAGTGGGACACAGCATGCTGCTATTGCTATCAATTTGACATTTCATTTTTGTGTACGTACGGTATTCGTAAGGATACACATCTAATTTATTGTGATAAAGATTGAGCATTCATTTATGTCTCACCATTTTCCTCATTCAACTTTTAGGGCTACCTTAATTTGCTTCTCTTTATGAACAAAAACAAAAGCACTTCATTTTAATTAAAAAAAATACTTTTCATATATTTAAGTTTATGGTTGGTTATGCTTATGAAAATAAGTAGATTATAAAACTTTGTAAGTTTTTTGCTTATTTTGGTAAAAATAAAATTTCATACTTGCTTATAGAAACAAGTTGAAACAATACGTAAACAAGGTGTGATAGAATAATAGAATACATGCAATTCAGATTCTCATATATGCTCTTTGTTTTCTATTTCTGTTTCTTGTAATCCAAGAAACCATTGTTATTAATTATAAATCAATTTGTATAATTGGAATCTTCATGAAAAGTGTTGAAGTCAAAATGGTCACAGAATTAAAGAAGCAAAGTTTGAGTTGAATATAATAATCATCAATTTGTTTAATTTTGCTAGAAATTAAGATTGAAGATTTTTCAAGAATATTCAAGAGAGTAGTATAATTACAATATATTACAACATTGAAGAAATTCAAAATCAAATTGAATTGAAATTGGAAGCCAAGCAACCTAAATTAGAAGATTATGAAAACTATATGAATGCAAGTTGTGTTTCTAGTACAAATTGAAGGAAGATTCATAAAGCCAACTCATAAAATGGTGGCCATTACAAAATTGATTTGTGATTCATAAATTATTATTTTAGTAGGAATCATTGTCCATATAAAAAAGGCACATATGCTTTATGTATTATGTGTGTTCCATAAATGAATGAATATGTTTTGAAATATTAGAAATTCTCTTCTTATTATTATGAGTGTTGGTGAGTTTGAGAGATTGAAAATATGATAGCGTCGTTTATATGAATGAGTGATCTTAAGGCCAATTAAGTGTGGGTATTATACTTTTATTTGGTATCAGAATTGGTTAATCCAGCGCCTGGTGTTTGAGAGTTTGTGAGGTGTGAGAGAGTTCTCATATAGTTGTTTATTCATAGGGTCGGTATGGCAAACACTTTTAATATTGTGTGGTTCGGTCCCAAGTTAGATGGGAAACTTGATTATAGTTATTGGGAGACTTTGATGTCTACCCATTCGAAGGCCTAGAACCTGTGAAATTTCATTGAATCGGGTTTGCAAGAAGGAGCAGATGCTGCCCAACAGAGGAGAGATCAATTGGCGTTATCTCAAATTCATCAAGGAGTAGATTATACGGTGTTTGGCAAAATAGCAAATGCCAAAAGTAAAAAAGAAGCATGGAACACGTTGAAGATGTCATTCAAAGGCATAGATAAAGCTCAGAAAGCAAAGTTACAGTCTTTGAGAAGAGAATATGAAAGGTACGAGATGTCTAGCTCAGAAACTGCTGAGCAATATTTTACTCGTGTTACAGATCTTGTCAATAAGATGAGAGTCTATGGAGAAGATATGCCCGATAGCAAAGTGGTGGAGAAAATTCTTCGCACCATGCCGATGAAGTATGATCATGTAGTGACTACGATACTAGAGTCCCACGATATGGACACCATGACGATTGCAGAATTGCAAGGAACCATGGAAAGCTACATCAGCAGAATACTGGAGAAGTCAGAAAAATCAACTGAGGAAGCCCTGAAAAGTCGAGTGAATTTAAACAATGTTACAGAATCAAGCCGTACACAAGAAGGACGAGGTCGTGGTTTTAATTTTCAAAGTAGAGTCAGAAGAAGTTTCAGAGGTAGAGGTTGTGGCAATTGCAATCAAGGAAGTTACAGTAATTTTACACCACCTTATCAAGAAAGAGGTGGAACAAATTTCAGGCCTGTCAACCGAGGAAGAGGTCAAGGAAATTTTTACCAAGAAAGAACCAATTTTTACTGCTTTCATTGTGAAAAGTATGGACACAAAGTAGCAGATTACAAATTCAAAATGGTGAATAACAATCAAGCACACGTTGCAGAAAATCAGCATCAAAATACTAATGATAATCCGAGTACTCAAACTTTATTTTTTACAAGTAATTCATGTGCTGAAGATGAAAATATATGCTACTTGGATAATGCTTGCAGTAATCATATGTCTGGTAGAAAAGAGTTATTTTCTTCTCTAGATGATTCAATTAAACTATTATTAAAGTTTGGTAATAGTACAAAGATCCCTATTGAAGAAAAAGGGCACATACCAATTAGATTGAAGGATAGATCTCTGAGTTATATGTCTGATATTTTATATGCTCCTGAACTTGATTACAATTTACTGAGTATGGGGCAATTATCTGAGAAGGGATATAAGATGATAACTTATCATAGATATTACACTGTGTTTGATAATAACGGAAGTTTCATAGATAAAGCAAAGATGACTTCAAACAGAATATTTTCATTAAAAATTCAACATGTTAATCCCTCTTGCATGAGTTTTGTGATACTTGATGATAACTGGCTGTGGCATATGCGGTTTGGACATTTTCATTTTTCTGGCCTGAACTACCTGTCAAGAAAAGGACTTGTTTCTGGTCTACCACGGATTCATATTCCCAAGTGTGTATGTGAGATTTGTCAACTAGGAAAGAAGCACAGAGATCCATTCCCTACAAGAAAGTCATAGAGAGCTAGAAGATTACTTGAAATTGTGCATTCAGATCTCTGTTCTGTAGAAGTTCCAAGTAATGGTGGTAGCAGATACTTTATCACTTTTATTGATGATTTTAGTAGATATACATGGGTATACTTTCTGAAGCAGAAATCATAAGCATGTGATGTCTTTAAGGCATTCAAGGCGTTTGTTGAAAAATAAAGTGGTTATAAAATTAAAATTCTCAGAACAAACAGAGGAATAGAATATCTTGCGTGTTCAGATTACTTTAAACAACACGGAATTCAACACCAACTAGCAACTAGATACACTCCTCAACAAAATGGAGTTGCTGAAAGAAAGAATAGAACCATCATGGATATGGTTAGATGCATGCTTAAGTCAAAACAAATGCCTAAAGAGTTTTGGGCAGAAGCAGTCGCAACGACAATTCATATTTTAAACAGGTGTCCAACGAAGAGTGTTCGTGATAAAACTCCAGAGGAAGCTTGGAGTGGAAAGCGGCCATCCATTCATCATTTCAGAGTCTTTGGGTGTATAGCTTATGCCCATGTACCAGATCAATTAAGGAAGAAGTTAGATGACAAAGGCGAGAAGTGTATCTTTATCGGCTATAGCACATAATCAAAAGCATACAAGTTGTATAATCCAGAAACAAAGAAAGTAATCATCAGCAGAGACGTGACGTTTGACGAGAAAGTCATGTGAGACTGGGACACAAAGACAGAAAAGCAGCCGATTGTAATTTCAAATACATGTGATGATGAAGAAGAAAGACAATCGGACGCAACCGAACAATCAGAATCATCTAGATGACCTCAAAGAGAGCGGAGACTACCTGCTAGATTAGCAGATTATGAAGTTGGCAATGACAATGATCCATTCGATGAAGAAATCATAAATTTTGCTCTATTTTCAGATTGTGAGCCGTTGAAATTTGAAGAAGCCTCTAAAGACAATAATTGGAAGAAAGCAATGGATGAGGAGATTCATGCCATTGAGAAGAATGACACATGAGAGCTGACAGATTTACCAGCAGATAAGAAGCCGATTGGAGTAAAGTGGGTTTACAAGACTAAGTACAAATTCAGTGGTGAAGTTGATCATTTCAAAGCAAGATTAGTTGCTAAGGGATACAAACAAAAGCCAAGTATCGATTAGTTTGAAGTATTTGCTCCTGTTGCAAGATTAGACACTATTCGTATGATTATTTCACTCTCGGCTCAAAATAAGTGGAAGATACATCAAATGAATGTTAAGTCTGCATTTCTAAATGGCACTTTAGAAGAAGAAGTGTATGTTGAGCAACCTGCAGGATATGAAGTTCTTGGAAAAGAAGATAAGTTTACAAGTTGAAGAAAGCCTTGTACGGGTTAAAGCAAGCACCAAGAGTGTGGTACAAGAAGATTGATTCTTATTTTACTCAGAATGGTTTCAAAAGATGTCCATTTGAACATACGCTTTATATCAAGTTCGTTGAACCTGGAGATATCTTGATCGTGTGTCTTAATGTTGATGATTTAATCTTTACTGGCAATAATTTGAAGATAATTGCAAAATTCAGGGAGGCTATGATAAAGCACTTTGATATGACAGATATGGGTTTGATGTCTTATTTTCTTGGCATTGAAGTGGTTCAAAGAGAGGATGGAATTTTCATTTCTCAGAAGAAATATGCAAATGATATTTTGAAGAAATTTCAAATGGAACATTCAAAACCAGTTCCTACTCCAGTCGAAGAGAAGTTCAAGTTACTGAGAGAAGATAAAGGAAGAGCAGTAAATCCTATATATTACAAAAGCTTAATTGGAAGTCTGAGATACTTAACTACAACCAGACCAGATATTGTGTTTGGAGTTAGTTTGCTTAGCAGATTTATGGAGGAGCCTTATACCAACCATTTGCAAGCGGCAAAAAGAATTCTTCGATATATCAAATGTACTTTAAATGATGGTATTTATTATGAAAATACTAATGAAGTAAATCTTGTTGGATACACGGATAGTGATTGGGCTAGAGATATAGAAACAAGAAAAAGTACTTCAGGGTTTGTATTTCATCTTGGTTCTGGTGCAATTTCATGGTCTTCAAAGAAACAACAAGTAGTTGCTCTCTCTATAGCAGAAGAAAAATATATAGCAGCAACAAGTTGTGCAACGCAAGTAGTTTGGCTAAGAAGAATTCTTGAGGAATTGAATGAGAAACAAAGTACTCCAACAACAATATTTTGCGATAACAAGTCTGCTATTGCACTTTGCAAAAATCTAGTATTCCATGAAAAGTCAAAGCATATTGATATTCGGGTTCATAAAATCAGAGAGTTGGTAAATGAGAAAGAAGTTGTGATGGAGTATTGTCCAACTGAAGAACAAGTTGCAGATATATTTACAAAACCGTTGAAGACAGAGTTATTTTACAAGATGAAAAAGATGCTTGGAATAATTAATTTTGCAAGCTTGATTTAAGGGAGGCAATGTTATTAATTATATATCAATTTGCATCATTAGAATCTTCATGAAAAGTGTTGAAGTCAAAATGGTCAAAGAATTAAAGAAGCAAAGTTTGAGTTGAATACAATAATCATCCATTTGTTTGATTTTGCTAGAAGCTAACATATTGGAAGATTGAAGATTTTTCAAGAATATTCAAGAGAGTAGTACAACTACGATATACTATAACATTGAAGAAATTCAAAATCAAATTGAATTGAAATTGGAAGCCAAGCAACCTAAATTAGAAGATTATGGAAACTACATGAATGCAAGTTGTGTTTCTAGCACAAGTTGAAGGAAGATTCATGAAGCCAACTGATGAAATGGTGGCCATTACAAAATTAATTTGTGGTTCATAAATTATTATTTTAGGAGGAAGCATTGCCTATATAAAGGCACATATGCTTTGTGTATTGTGTGTGTTTCATAACTGAATGAATATGTTTTGAAATATTAGAAATTCTCTTCTTATTATTATGAGTGTTGGTGAGTTTGAGAGATTAAAAATATGATAGCGTCATTTATATGAATGAGTGATCTTGGAGCTAATTAAGTGTGGGTATTATACTTTCAACCATCTTCTTCATCTTTCTGAATGAATGTAACAAGACTACAACTTAAGCTCGTGGATCCTTGCCTTTGTCAATCCCTCCTTCAAAAATCGCATTATTCATTGTTCAAGTGCTTTGGAAATTTGGCAGAAGTTGCAGAATTACCTTGCCAAAACTATAATGTTCAATATCAACCAACTTCAAAATCAATTGAAATTCATCAAGAACAAAAAATAAAATCTCAGATTATTTGGCCCAAATCAAGAATTTGGTATATTCTCTCATCGCTATTAGTTATGATTGTTAGAATATAATTACGATCAATTAGATCAATTAGTATTATTTAACATATCTGAATATTTATTATAAGATATTACGTCTTTATTATTTCGATTCTCTTAGTACCTATAAATACCCTTTTATATCGTATTATTCCCAACAACTTGAATACACACAATAATACACAAATCCTTCCTCCACTTTAGTTTCTTATTTCTAACATAGTATCAGAGCCATGGTATCCTCCTTGAAGAGGATATGTTGTTTTCCTTGCGGTGAAATCACCGTAGTTTTTGCACTTTTTTTTCTATGCCATTTTTCTTTACTTTTTGTCACTCCTTTGATGCTTTTTCATGTCACCGACTAGCTTATTCTCTCCGTCTTGTGTCTTTTCGAGTCGAATGATCAAACACCAATGTCATCCGCTGTTTTACTATTCTCATGAAGAAATCATATAGTTTTTCCTCTCTTTCGGCAGTTCCGTCTGCGTTCTCTCGTGGTAGTTCCATCTGCGTTCTCTCGTGGTAGTTCCATCTGCGTTCTCTCGTAGCAGTTCCGTTTGTGTTCTCTCGTGGCAGTTCCGTCTGCGTTTTCTCGTGGCAGTTCCGTCTGCATTTCGTCTGTGTTTTCTTGTGGCAGTTCCATCTGCATTTCTTTCCGGCAGTTCCGTCTGCACTTTCTTCAGATTAGCGGCAGTTCCGTCTGCGCTTCCTTTAGACAAGCGGCAGTTTCGTCTGCGCTTCCTTCAGACAAGCGGCAGTTCCGTTTGCGCTTCCTCCAGACAAGTGGCAGTTTCGTCTGCACTTCCTTCCGGCAATTCTGTCTGCACCCGTTTTAGAGAGTTTATGCATTTTTTTTCTTTATTTCGTTGTTTTAAATAAGTTTCAAACTCAAGTTGTCACTTGAGTTTGAGAGGGGATGTTAGAATATAATTAGGATTAATTAGATCAATTAGCATTATTTAACATATCTGAATATTTATTATAAGATATTACGTCTTTATTATTTCGATTCTCTTAGTACCTATAAATACCCTTTTATATTATATTATTCCAGACAACTTAAATACACTCAATAATACATAAATCCTTCCTCCAGTTTAGTTTCTTATTTCTAACAATGATCTTAGCAATGATGATAACATCGAAGCCATATGTGAAAAAGAATTTTCAAACTACATCACACTTGTTCAGGCAAAACCAAAATATTCAGCATTAGTGAGGTTGAGAATTTTCTTCTCTCCCATGGGGACACAATAAAAAAAATTCAAACAAGCCTCACTCTCTCTTGCTCAAGCCAATCTTGCTTAGTCTTTTTTCCCGAATTCAAGAAATCTTGGTCAAGGTTTTGAGGACGAAGAGGAACTCAGTGGTAGGTTCTTCAGAGGAGGAAGAAGCTCCTGAAAACTTGGCAATTGCCAATTCTATTAAATTTGTAATCATCCTAATCACACTATTTTATAATGTTTCTTCAGGTTTGATCACAATTATCAAAGTAATTCTTCTTCTGGTTTATCCTCACAATCTTTTTTACACTACAAGAAAAATGTTGAGTAGTGTCAAAATTACTGTAAAAAACGAATAAAATCCGACGATAAGTTAATTACCGACAGTATAAAACTCGCCACTAACTAGTTACCATCAGATATTTTTGTCCGACGGTAATTCTGTAATAGATTACCTACCCGAAAAATTATTTAGTTACTGGCAAATTTTTCTGACGGTAATGTTGGCACCACAATATCTTATTTTTCACATTATTACCGTTGGATTATGCCCTTTAGATAGTAATGTCAATTTTTTTTTTTTAAATATTGTGACACATGTTTTTAAATATTTTCTTTTTAATTTTATTTTTTTAATTTATTTTTTACATAATTAGTGGTCAAATTATAAATAATAGAAATTAATTATGTAATGTTAAATATCAAATATTCAAATAAATTAACATTTAAATAAATCAAATACAATGAAACAGTAAAACAAAGGCCTAATCACTAAAGATCCTGGTAGTCGTCGTCATTGTCATTAATGTGGTCTGGTTGAGGCGACAGAGAAGACGGTGATGTCTGTGTCCTACCAGCAGCACTGCTGCCACCAACAACGCCGCTACCACCGGCGCGCATATGAGTCTAGTACACCGTCATCTGTTGCTCTATCCACTGAAGTCGCTCCAACTGCTCCCTCCACTCCAGCCAAAGGTCATCCGTGTCAGTCATGCATGTGAGGATCTCCTGATATCTCTCCCGAGTTTCGGTCAGCTTCTGAGCCTGTTCATGAAGGCTCCGGGTGAACTCATGCACTTACAACCTCAAATCAATGCCTTCCTCGGGATCAACGGCTTGACTGGTGGTAGAGGTGGACGATGGCCTCAACGTGGAGGTGCGGAGGCTGCTGGCGAAGAACGACCCCAACCCATATACGTGATTCTTGTACGGCGCTGAAGCGGTCTCGCACTAAATCGCATCGGAATCGACAACTGAAGCAGCAGAACCACTGACGTCCTCCCCACTTTGCTGAGATTGATGAGTTGCGGCTTCCAGTTTCTGCATGTAGGACTTTTGTGTAACACATGTTATTATGATTAGGATGACATCTGTACAGTTAATTGAAAATTTTATATCACAAGATCCGATGTTTACTCACATAATAATCCGCAGACAGCTGATCAGCAAATCTCTCTTTGTTTTTCTTCAAAGTGTGGGTGTACTTGAATTAATAATCAGGATATATCAAACATTTTCAGCATATAAAAGACTTAAAGTAGTACTTATGTCGTTCCGCCATAAGGCTAGATTGTCAACCGTACAATGGAAGGTGGTGGAGGGGCATCGACTGGCTGGCTTCTATGAGAGGACTCCGGTGCCGCGGTGTCCGTCGCTGGAGGCGATATAGTCGAGACAGTGGGCTGTTGAGAGGATGGAGGCGGCATCGTCGTCGTAGATGCAGGGACGTAGTTGGGGTTAGACACCATGATGAACAGCTGTTCCGATGCACCTGCAACCTGTGACATCGATGGGGTAGTCGGATTAGAGGGAGAGGATCCAGAATTTCCAGGGGTACCGACAGAAACTCTTCCTCTGCCACGACTACGACTACGACCACGACCACTAGGCTGATCCGCAATACCTCCACCTGTTGTCATATCTGCAAAGAGGATACCAATTAAAGTGTACTAAACATATTCACAACATTATTCAAAATGCTTAATCAAAATAAACTATGTTAAACTTAGTTAAAGAAATATATTATCTGTTGAAATCAAATAAGACAAAAGAGGTAAATGCACATTCCAACTTCACAAATATTTAGTAATATATATTACTACAAGTATAATTTTATCCGTATGCAAATAAAAAATCATCCATAAATCATTTAAAAAGATCTCATATTTGATTTTTTTTTAATTTACTATCATTTTCACTCTTAAACATGTTAAAAATTAATGCGATTTTTTATCGGAGTCTTTAAGCTAAACCAAACAAAGAGAACAAATCAATAATAATCAACACAAATTAACAATAATCAGAAATTCAGAACAACAAATCAACCTTATAAATTATAATAACTAGTTCAAAACAAATCAACAATAATAAAAACATGTTTTAATTAGAATCGGAACAAATAAAACTAAATAAGGAACACAAATCAGAATATGTTCTAACTAAAATTGAAATTAAACAAATTCAGTAACTTAAGTTCAGAATTTTAGAAAATCTTAAATTCAATACAAGTTCAGTACCTAAGTTCAGAACTAAATAAGGAATAAAAATCAGAACATATTCTTATTAAAATTGAAATTAAACAAGTTTAGTATCCTAAGTTCAAAATTTTAAAAAATCCTAAGTTCAAACAAGTTCAATATCCTTAGTTTAAAACTAAATAAGGAACACAAATCAGAACAAGTTCTAATTAAAATTAAAACTAAACAAGTTCAGTATCCTAAGTTCAGAATTTTAGAAAATTCTAAGTTCAAAACATGTTCAGTACCCTAAGTTCAGAACTGAATAAGGAACATAAATTAGAATATGTTCTAATTAAAATTGAAACTAAATAAGTTTAGTACCCTAACTTCAAGATTTTAAAAAATTCTAAGTTCAAAACAAGTTCAGTACCCTAAGTTTAGAACTAAATAAGGAACACAAATAAAAACATGTTCTAATTAAAATTGAAATTAAAATTAGTTCAGTACCTTAAGTTCAGAATTTTAGAAAACCCTAAGTTCAAAACAAGTTCAATACCCTAAGTTCAAAACTAAATAATCAACAATAATCAAAAGTCTCAAAACAGCAAATAAATTATATCAACGAATCAGAATTTCAGAAAACCCTAAGTTTAGAAGCATTACCTGAAGTAGAGCACCAGAGCTGAGAAGAAGAAGCGGCATAGACGGCGGTAGAAGCAGCGGTGTAGACAACGGCATAAGCAGCGGTGTTCGCGACAGCAACCGTAGCAGTAGCAGCTCGTTCAGAATCCGACAACTACAACAATGGCGACAAAAATGACGAGGAGTGGCTCCCGGAGAAGAGGGGGTGCCGGGGATATGAGAGGGATAGAGAGAGAGGGGGAGGCGAGAGGGTTAGAGAAAGAGAGACAAATTCTAATGAGAGGGAAGAGGGTTCGTGCTTCAAATTTACGGGATAGTTACCGTCGGTTTTACCGTTAGAAAAATTCAACAGTAACGTATTACGGGTCGCCAAAACGAAGCCTTTCACTAAATGGATTTACCATCGGATTTTTCTGCTGGTAAATCCAACCTTAAAGGATACGCCAATTTTTTTCTTGTTTTTCCTTCAATTATTACTGGCGGCTTTACCGTCGAAATCGTAAATCCAACAGAAATAATTTGACCTGACGAATTTGACACCTAACTCATCGGTAAATCCGCCATTATAACTGCAGCTACTCTGCGACGCTAAATCTAACGGTACTTAGCGTTTTTCTTGTAGTGTCAATTGAAAATCAACCATCCTCACCTTTTGCTTCATTCCATCAACCACAATCATACTTTGCCACACCTTTTGTCTTGAGCGATCATTTATGGTATTTTGATCCTAGTGCTAGTCATTATCTTACTAATGATGAGTATAGTGTAATTTCAGCCTTTGGATTGAGGTTTGTCAAACTAGAGTTTGAATAAAAGTGATTTTATAGAATTGATTTGGGTAAAAGTGAGTTTATGCCAACATGATTTTTGTTTGGTAATTTTATACTAAAATTAATTTTGATAAAATGAATATTGTTTGGATAATATTAGTTAAAATCACTTTTAGATAAATAATTAGTTAATTACTAAAAAAATATAATATTAAATTATAATATTATTTTTTAAATATATTTAATCTTTTTTTATACTTCTTTTAGTATTTTTTTATATAGTATTTTTCATAGTACTATATTTTAGTATGTTATAATTTTTTATTATTATAATAAAATTAATATTTATTTATGAAATTAAAAATAACATATAAAAATTGACAACTTTTTAAGTATTTTTTATAATAAAAATTAATATTTATTTATTAAATTAAAAATAAAATATAAAATAACATATTTTAATACTCTTTTTAAGTATTCTTAATAATTTTATTTTTATTATTGTTTTAGGTTATAACTTTTTACTAATTATATTTTTATTATTATTTATAATTAATTTTTTATTTAATTTATCATTTCTAATAGGAACAATTATAAAAAACTTATACATATTATAAAAAAATTAGAATAATAAATAGTGCACAAGAATAACAATGATAAATTTTACAATATCAAACAAAAAATTATTCTATAATTGTTTTAATATTCTCATTATTCTTTTATTTAGTATTATTTTGGACGATAAAATTTTATTACTTATGACTCTATTGTTATGTTATGTATGATCACTTTTTTTATTTACTTTGTCTTTTTTAATAAAATTAATAATTTATATTATAACAAAATTACAATAAAAAATTAAAATATAAAAAAAAGTATTAAAAATGATAAAAAAATTAGGAAAAAAATTATTAAAACCAATAATAACCAGCAAAAAACCTAAACGCACGTTAGTCACAAAAAGAACCTCTACACACGTTAAGTACATGCAGAAGTTATAATTTCTTACTTCAAGTCGGAGAAAAAAAAGTTGTCGAACATCAAAAAATAACGTTAAAAAAAAAAACTTAAACACACTTCTATCCTCTCCAATAAATTTGTCAAACACACCATGCTCGTACAAATCAGTTCTATCTTGCCAATGACTTAGATATTTCAATCCAAAAGATTGGACATTCTTATCTTACTAATTATAGTTCTAGTAATCTTTTATCTTTAAAATCTTTTACATTTTTCCACTCTAGCAAAAAAAATATCAGCATTTTTCTCAATTCTATTTAGATAATGGATTTTTTTTTAATTTCATCTTTTTTATTGTTTGGTAAAATTACAAATATCTAAAGAAAATACTCTTTCGAGGACTGTTTAAACATAGTTTATATGCTTTTGATAATCTAAAAATTGATAGGCCTCTACATAATAAAATTAGTGTTCATTCTTTTTATCATTTTGTAAAGGACTTTATTAGGTAGATAATAATTTTTATGAATAATGTGAATAATTGATTCTAAAATTGACTTAATCAAGTAAAAACATATTATATCTCTAAATTATCTACCTAAATTTTAATATTAGGATAATTATCTGCACACTTAGTAAATTAAATATTTTATATATATATCTATTGTAAATATTATTTAATATTTTCATTGTCTACCTATATTTTTCCTTTTATAAATAAAATTTAAAACTTTGATATAAGAGATTGGAACATCACTCAAATGTTACTCTACAAAATGTTCTAAAAGAATGTAATATATTCTTTGACCATAAATCAAATTCTAGTCTTCTGTTTGTCAATGTTGCCGTCGAGGAAAATTGCATGTGCTCCCTTTTATAGATTCATCTTTTATCTACAATTCACCTCTCCAATTAGTGTTTGTTAATGTTTTGGGGTCTTGCATCAACTATCTCTAGGTATAGTTATAAATTTTATATTAATTTTGTGGATGCTTTTAAAAGATAATTTAGTAAAATTTTTATTTTTTAAAAGTAATTTATTAAAATTAACTTTTAAAAGGTAATTTTTAAAAAATTATAATATTATATTTAATAAATTAAATTAAAAAAATTTAATAAGTACAAGCAATAATAATTATATTTAATAAAATAATTTTTAAAATTTAAAAATATTATAATAAAATAAATATAATAGTAAATTTAAAAATTTATTAATATACGATGTTATATTATACTTTTTAATTTTAATAAACATAAACCAATTTTAAAAAAGTTCATCTTTTAAAAGTTGTAAATACAAGTACATGATCTTTTTTATTTTTTTGGTTTCCCACGGTATCCCCCAGCCCGACAGGCCAAAGACTAATCCGTCGCGGTACTGAGCTCCATTTAAGGGTTTGCCGCTGGCCAATGAGTTGCTGCATGCACAAGGCGGGATTCGAACCCCCGACACTTGCTTAAGCGGACTAGTGAGCTAACCACTAGACCAACCCAACTTGGTTATGATCTTTTTTATTTAATAAATACAAAATGAGAATGTCGTGATTTGTACAAAGAGTCCAACAACAAAACAACAACAACAACAATAAAGCCTTGTCCCACTAGGTGGGGTCGGTTACATGAATCAAACGACACCATTGTACTCTGTCATGTATCATGTCTACAGAGAGACTGTTTACATGTAGATCTCGTTTGACCACCTTATAGATGGTCTCCTTAGGTCTTCCTCTGCCTTTCTTCCCTTATCCATCTTTCATCTCATCCACCCTCCTGACTGGGTGTTCTATCGGTCTTCATCTCACATGTCCAAACCACCTGAGACGCGATTCAACCATCTTTTCCACAATGGGTGCTACTCCAACTCTCTCCCTTATATTTTCGTTCCTTATTTTATCCAATCGCGTATGACCACTCATCCATCTCAACATCTTCATCTCTGCCATACTTAGCTTAAGTCTGTGCTCCCCTTTGACCGTCCAACACTCCGTACCATGAAGCATAGCCGGTCTTATAGCGGTACGATAGAATTTACCTTTAAGTTTTAAAGGCACTTTTTTGTCGCATATAAAACCAGATACACTCTGCCATTTTGACCAACCTGCTTGGATCCTATGATTTACATCATATTCAATCTCTCCATTATCCTGTATGATGCACCCAAGATACTTAAAACTTTTAACTTTTCGTAGGATGTTTTCTCCAATCATCACCTCTATATTAGGGTTTTCCCTTCTCAAACTGAACTTACATTCCATATATTCCGTCTTGCTACGGCTTATGCGCAAACCATATACTTCTAGAGCTTCTCTCCATAAGTCCAACTTCTTATTTAGGTCTTCCCTTGACTCTCCCATAAGGATGATATCATCCGCAAAAAGTATGCACCATGGCACAGGCTCTTGGATGTGCTCTGTGAGTACTTCCAAGACTAATGTGAAAAGTTATGGACTTAAGGATGATCTCTGGTGTAATCCTATACCAATAGGAAATTCCTCTGTCACACCACCTTAAGTCTTCATACTAGTTGTGACCCTATCATACATGTCTTTAATTGCACGAATATATGCGATACTTACTCTCTTCTTTTCTAAAACCTTCCATAAGGCCTCCCTTGGCACCCTATCATACGTTTTTTCTAAATTAATAAACACTATATGTAGATCCCTTTTATTACTATGATACCTCTCCATCATCCTTCTTAATAGGTATATCGCTTCAGTGGTAGATCTGCCTGGCATAAATCTAAATTGGTTCTCTGTTACTTGTGTCTTTTTTCTCAACCTCCGTTCTATCACCCTTTCCCATAACTTCATGGTATGACTCATGAACTTGATCGCTCTATAGTTTTCGCAACTTTGTATATCCCCCTTATTCTTGTAGAAAGGTACCAAGGTGCTCTTTCTCTACTCATCAGGCATCTTCTTTGACCTTAAAATATCATTAAAAAGCTTGGTTAACCAGTTGATGCTTTTTCCTCCAAGACCCTTCCAAACCTCAATTAGGATATTATCAGGTCCTACTGCCCTGCCATTTTTCATCTGCTTTAGAGCATCTTTTATCTCGAAGTCTCGAATACTTCGATAGTAGTCAAAGTTTTTATCTTCTTCCCTTGTGCATAACCGACCAAGACTCAGAAGAGTCTTCTGTCCCTCATTAAATAACTCGTAGAAGTAGCTCTTCCACCTTTCATTAATCTTCTCCTCTTGAGCCAGCACCTCTCCATCCTTATCCTTTATGCACTTAACCTGATCCAAATCTCTTGTTCTTCTTTCACGGCTCTTTGCGATTATATATATACATTTTTCTCCTTCTTTCATGCCCAAAGACTGGTAGAGACCCTCATATGCTCTTGTTCTTGCTTCACTTACAGCCACTTTTGTCTCTTTCTTAGTCACCTTATATTTTTTCCTGTTATCTGTGTTGCGGCATAAAGACCACTCTTTAAAGCACTCCCTTTTTATCTTTATCTTTTCTTGTACACTCGCATTCCACCACCAATACTCCTTGTCTCTTGGTCCTATTCCTTTAGATTCACCAAAGCTTTCTTTTGTTGTTCTTCTAATAACTTCTGCCATCTCCCTCCACATCTCTTCCGCGCTTCTATTCCCATCCCACTTTGCCTCTTCTCCTACCCGTCTTAGGAAGCTTAGTTGTTCCTCACCTTTCATCCGCCACCACCTCGTCCTTGGGTTCTTCGTATGATGTCTTTTCCTCAACTTTTACTCAACGCAAAAATCCATGACGAGCACTCTATGTTGTGTTGTCAAACTTTCTCCCGGGATAATTTTACAATTAATGCAAAATTTTTGGTCGACTCTTCTCAATAAGAAAAAGTCGATTTGAGAGCTTGTCATGCCACTTTTATAGGTTATAAGATGTTCGTCTCTCTTTTTAAAATATGTATTTGCGATGAGAAGATCAAAGGTTGAAGAAAAGTCCAAAATAGTTTTACCCTCGGTATTGATCACCCCGAAATCATGGCCTCCGTAAATACTCCCATACCCAGTCACTTCTCTCCCAACATGGCCATTTAAATCTCCTCCTAAGAAAATCTTATCTCCCGAAGGTATGTCTTAAACCAAACTCTCTAGATCCTCCCAAAACCTTATCTTGTGTTGTTCGTCCGAACCCACTTGCGGTTCATAGGCACTAATCACATAGAAAGCACCTCCCTCCACCACAAGTTTGATAGAGATGATCCGATCTCCCACCCTCTTGACATCCACTACGTCCTTCTTCCACTACTTATCCACAATAATTCCAATCCCATTCCTATTCTTCATCTTTCCTGTATACCAAATTTTGAAACCAGAAGTATCCAACTCCCTAGCCTTCACACCAACCCATTTTGTTTCTTGTAGGCACATAATGTTAATCTTCGTCCTTGTCATGGTGTCCACTACCTCCATGAACTTTCCTATTAGAGTGCCTACGTTCCATGTCCCAAATCTTAACTTTCTGTCACTCCGACCTTTAGCTTTTACTTTGTGAACTAGCTTATTTACCCTCGTCCATTCACGAAAACGCGAGAACCCTTGCTCATTTAACACTACATCCGGGCACCGATGCAGCGGCTCTTGCTCATTTGACACCGTACTCGAGGCATACAGCGCGTTGCTTTCGAGCAACGACCTAGCTTTAGCGCAATAATGTCTTTGATTCATGTCATGGGGATTCGACTATATTTTTATGTTGGTTGTCGAAGACCTAATACGACACTCCTCCTTTATCCGGGTTTGGGACTGGCTATGTACCGCAAGTGTAACAAAGGCGGAGTTGTACAAAAAATCCGTTTGGAAAATTTCAAATCCTATTTTTTTTTGAATTCTTGACTTATGAAAAATTATATTAATGTTATTTGGCACAGTTTTTTTAAATATAGTTTTAACTTCGTGAAAAGTTATTTAAGAGCTTTTGAACTCTTCTCGGAAGCTATTTTATCACTTTTATTTATTAAAATAATTTTTTTGGTTGCCGATGGTATTCTCCAACCCGACAGGACAAGAATTAATCAGTCGTAAAACTAAGCTCCATGTAAGGGTCTTCTAGCCAAGGAAATTCTAACTCTCGATACTTAATCTGACCACTCCACCAACCCAAAATAACTTATTTATAAACTGCTTTTAATATAAATTGATCCAAAGTCATTATGTTTTAAACTTTTTTAAGTTTAATTAAATTATTTACTTAAATTGATCCGAAATCTTTTTTGCTTTTTGAAAACATAAATTAAACATCTTTAAAAAACTTTACCAAATAAAAAAGTGTGTCATCATTGTCATTGTCTTTATTATTTTTTGTCATTGTGTACTTATAATAGGAGGTCTACAATTTCAACCTTTGGAGATAATATTAGAACTTATGAGATTTATGTTTTGTCTATGAATATCACAAGATTTAATCCTTAGTAAGTCGGGTTTAAAAATTAAGAATTGTGAGTACTATGGGAATATGTATAGTATCAAATATTTAGTTGTCTTTATTTTTGTTTTAATTTTTTAATTGTAATAAACTCCCATGTAAATATTGAGACCTTGCTTTTTAACTGTAAGTACTATTCTCACTTTTTCTGCTTTTGTTTTTTTTGTTATTGTGTTGGATTATGATAGTGTCCTAATTCTTAATACAGTAACCAAATATAAAGGTAATTTGTATTAAAATATATTATTAAAAATAAAAAAAAAGTTAGTGTGTAATTTACAAGAGAGAGGAGAGAAGATCTGTGAGGTTTGGTATTAAAGATCTAAGAGCAAATCAAAATAAGTGGACCAAAAAAGATTCAGAGGTAAGGTTAAGAAAAGAGATGCAGATTATAAGAAACAAAAGAAAAGAGAATCAATTGATCCTCCCAAGGTACAATAAACTCGTGATCAGAAACAAAGTCAATGTGTGACTGTCCGCATACCATAGCATAGCATTTCCCATCACATTTACATTCAGTTTTTGGGTCCACATGATAATAAATTATAAGAAATTTTGGTCAATGGTTTTTTCATTTGGTTTGTTTCTTTTCAATCATACTATTATTACTTATTAACAAGTTTTTATTCTTGTTAACTAATTTTTTTGGAATTATTAATGTACGAGTTAATATTCAATTTTACATTTAAGATTTGAGGTTAGATTTAAATTAATTTTTAAAATTATAATTAACTCAGTTTGGTTCTTAAAAGTTATAATAGTAATTTATAGTAGTTCTTGAGCTGATTTTCATAAATAACGTGTTGATTTTCAAGTTAACTTGCTAAAATTTGAACTTTTCACTTAAAATTTTATGTGACTAAGATTTACTAGACTTTTTAAAAACTTAATTAACTTTTCAACATTCTCATGAATCCGATGAATAACAAGTTCAGTTTAAAAATTTTGCGATTCTAAAAGTAATAATAAATTTTGATCACATAGAATCTGAATAAAAAACACAAATCACAACAAATTAATATAACAAATTAACACGTTACGATTATAAATTAAATTTCAAAATTCAATTTGAGTTCATTAAAATTTTAAAGGACAAATTAAATCCAATTTCAAATTTTAAAAATTAAATTGAATATTAACTTTACTATTCTAGTTTTCAACTCTCACAAATTTTCGTGTCATTTGTCAACCATCCCATGATCATTTAAGTTTTGACAGTACTAACATAGTACTCGATAGTTAAGTTGATGTTTGGTTTAATAAATATATCGTAAATGCATTAAAAATGATAATTTTTAATAAAAAAAATTGCATTAATCACATCAATATATATGATATTAGCAATATTTTTGTTTAAAAAAATAAATAATAATAAAATTTTCTGTTATAATAAAATAATTTTTAATATTTTTTGTGGTGACTGATAATTTTTAATTTAAGTGTGACTAAGTGAAAAGAATAGTTTATTCTCTTTCAATTAAAATACTCATGATTCAAATTTTATTTTAAATACAGAAATTTTCAAATTTTAGATCATGTCTCACTTATCAAGATACATTAACTAACATATACTAATTAATTGTGATTTTATAATAAAACATATTATTTTGTCTAAAAATCTAAGACTAAGAGACAGTGGACGACGTAGGTAATTATATGAAGATGAGACCATGCATTCATGAAAGATGGAAACTAATCACCGATTGATTTGTAAAAAAATATTTTTAAATATAGAAAATAATAAAAATGTATTTGATAATTTTAATATTTTAAAATTATGAAATTATATTTTTATTAAACGTATGATTTTAATTATTTAATTTTTTTATAAGTTAATTATTAACTTCTATACAATATGAATATGAAATAAATCATTATTTTATTATGCTATTTCAAAAAAATTGGTATTTCTTTTATCTATATATGGTTAGTTTTATATTTTCTATAAAAAAATATCAATTAAAATAAATAAATAAAATCACAACTAAAATTAATTCTATTCTATTTATTTTGTTATTGATTCTTTAGATTTGTACCTAGCAAATCAATTCATTAATATTAAAATTTGTTGATATAAACATATTTTTTAATAAATAATTTATTAAAAAATAATGAACAAATAAATATTAAAGTTAAAAAAAAAAGTTTAAAACTAAAAAGCCAACTTTTTTTTGTCAATATTTTTTGAAGTTTTCATTTATTCTTTTAATGTTTATTCATCGATACTTTTTAATTGATTGTCCATTTAAAAAATTGTTGTAGTTAATCTATTATTCAACATGAAAGATACAAGAATCAAGTATAAAATAAAAAAGATCAAAAGGGTTAAATGGAATAAAAAAATTTGAAAAGATACTTCATCTTCTTAAAGAAATATCTGTATAAGTTAAAAGTAAAAAATAGATACCCTGATAACAAACATGCAGAGAAGAGAGGAGTTGACATTAAAAATTGATGATAAAGAAAGAAGGAGAATAACTATCATGGAAGTACACTGATGAGTGATACTTGAGAAAAAAAACTTATAAAAAGGTGTAATAGAAGTTTCAATCTTTATCTCAAAATTAAAAATTCTGTGTTATGGGTTAGAAATATTTTCAAAAGTTAAAATTGAAAATACTAAAACATAAAAATATTTGTTTTTAACTTTGTTATTTTTTTTATTAAAACATTTTCATTAAAAATATTTTTAAAATATTTAATCAATTATATTTTTATACTTTATTTTTATTTTATCAAAAATAAAAATATCCAAACCAATTAGCCCCTAAATTTTCGGTGCTTTAATTAAATTCACCTTAGATTCATCGTCAAATAAGTAGTTTGATTAACCAAGATTCAAGGTAAAAAAATCTTCATCACTTTAAAAGTTGGAGTACATATCTTTCTTATACCAAATTGCAATTAATTACATTAAGTTACCATACTCAACAAGAGGTTTTTATTTTTCTTGTTAGTGGTCTTTCCAATTCAACTATGACTATGCTTAATTTCCATTTATGATTCAAAAGAGAGAGGAAAAAAAATGTTGTGTTTGTGATTATAGAGCAAAAATTGTGCAAATAGAGTTGAACCAAGTAGTGGGTGAGATTGAATAAAAGTGACAAATCTAATTATATATGGTAATAAGATGGTTCACTTTTGTTGAATAACCATTTTCCGTTTGTCACTTAATAACTTATATATATGCTTAGGAAAGTGGTCCTTTAATTTGATTCTTATATTGCTATGCCACAAATTTCCTTTGGTCTCACTCATTTGGAATAGGGCAATGGCCAGAAATGGCTCAAGTGTAATAAGTTGACCCGAAAAAAGAGTTGCAAAAGAAATAAAAGAATAAAAGAGATACATGCATAGTAAGCAAAAAAGGTATTTTATTTGTAGAGCTGAAAACTTGAAATATTTAAATTTTGTTTTAATTATTCTATTAATCTTTATAATTTCATTAAATTTATAATTAAATTTTTATATTTTATTTTCTTTCAATTAAGTCTCTATACTGTTTTTAATTTTATAATTAGATTCTTGACAATATAAAAAAGGTTAGAGTTGATAGGATATTTTTTTCCAAATTAAAGATACCTATAATCAAGAATCTAGTTAGATCTTTGATCACATATTTTTTAGAGGAACATTCTAATAATTTTAACCTTTTTAACATTAAAATGACCTAATTATAAAATTAAAAATAGTGTAAAAAGGACCTATTTAAAAGGAAAAAAATATAACTAAATACCTAATTATAAATTTGATAAAACTATAACAACTAACAGATTAATTAAACTTTAAAAAGTTGTTAGGAGTGAAACAAAGGTAAGAGAAATAAGCCCTTAGGCCTCTCTTCATAAACGTGACATTTTAATCATATAAAAGGGTGGCATTTGAGAAAAGGACAAAAGGTTATTCTTAATTGCAAAATGGTGCCCATTGTAGGAGTTAGCGACGGTTTCCTGTGTAGCCTTTTCCTGCATATGACCACAATTCGAAATGTGGCCTAGACTATTATTATTGATTTTTTAAATTTGAATTTTGTGACCGCTAAGCACGAATCTAATGCCTATCGCTGACATGCTTGCTTGAAGATGCAACCTCTAGCTATGAAAATTTGATTTTTTTTTTCTTCTTTTTGATGGTTCGAAAAATAACCAATGTCCAAGTGCAACTACCACTTATGAATGAACTGTAATGCCTTCAACTTAAAAATATGAACGAAAAAAAAAAAAGAAAAAAGACAGAAAAATGTTTATGCTACTTATAGAGAGCCATGACTATATACTATTTTCTATGATTCAATTGGGAAAATAATGTATGTTTATATCGAAGACATTATGGTCAACAACGGTGGTTGAAATAAATTCATTTGCAAAAATTAGAACAAGTTTTCAACATAACGAGAAAATATGACTTGAAAATGAATCCTCTAAAAGCGTGTGGTTGGTGTATCCACAAGCAATTTCATGTGTAAAAAAGAGAAATTGAAGTTGACAACAACAATAAATCAAAATGGATCCTAGAGGCTAGCAGCAACAAACGTAAAGCAATGGAACTTAATCCTTGATTAGGGAAGATTAATATCCTTTGACAAGATTAACGAGTTTCTGGCCAATCCTATAGTGATGATCTTCTCTCATATTATAGGCACAGTTACACTTTTGAAGCTTTATATTTTTTCTTAGATTATATCTAGTATAGAGAACTCATTCTAATTTTTATTTATGATCTATTTATTATAAAAAAATAGTTTTACATCAGATTTTATATTATACACGATAAATAAAAATTCAAAATATTTCTCTTTTTTTAATTAGGAGGAACTAAATTTAATTTTTATTATAATCTCACTTAATTAATTAATTAAAATAATTAAAATGAATGTAATTACTATGTTTTTACAATAATATTATAAGAATTTATAAATTCAAAACTAATTTATTATTAAAAAATATTAATATTCAAAAAAATTAATAACTTTATAAATAATAATAATATACAATATATAATTCAATATTAAACTAATTTATAATGTTAAAGATCGATTATGAATTTTTAAATTGTAGAGAAACACTATATTTTTTGAATAAATGATCAAAAACCGTAAAAAATATTTTACTCTTAATTAAATCAATAGCTATAAAATATTGATACTAATGTAAATACAGGATATGATATAAAATATACAAATATACTAATTTTCGATTTTTGTTAGATTTAGGGATATATAAAATAAATTACATATGTTATAACTATATCTTGATATTAAAATACAAATTAATACTTTGAATGTTATTTATGTCTCTTTTGATTATATAAAGCATTCTAGTTTTTTTTTTTTAATTTAGTAATCAATTGTATATAACTTCATTTCAAAACATAAGTCAAGAATAATGTTAAAAACACACACTAACATATATTGTCATATTTGAGTCTTTCCGAATAAGTTTGAAAACTTATTTTTTATTTTTGAGTTTATATTTTTTATTTTATCAAAATATAATTAGATATAAAATATAAAAAATACTATATATACATTAAAAATTAATTAACTATTATATATTATATATAAATATATATTATTTAATTTATTTTTATATATATTTTATATAAATAACTAATTTAGTAATTAATTTTTAGCATGCAACAACCACCATGTTCGTTAATAAAAGATGCATGTAGTGCATACGGCAATTCATAAAAAAAAATCCGTACTTGTAAGGTGTAGATGATGTAGTGGGTGATTACGACGGGTGTACTTTGATTCTGTGGTAGTTAGTAGATATCGGTGAATGCTACTTAATTAGTTGCATAATTATTTGAAGACGATGGCTAAAGATTTTTTTATGTTCATTTAAAAATGTTCAAGAACTTATTACTAGCTTAATTATTTTGATGTCGCTTTGTGAACTGGTCCCATTTACTGTTTGAAGAGCTTAATCTATCTTAAAATGACCAAAAAATTGGTTTATCCTATCTATAACTGTTAGAATATAATTACGAATTAATTATGATCAATTAGTATTATTTAGTATATCTGAATATTTATTATAGGAGATTATTTTTTTTATTATTACGATTCTCTTAGTACCTATAAATACCCTTTTATATTATATCATTCAAGACAACTTGAATAGACAACTTAATTACACTCAATAATACATAAATCCTTTCTCCAATCTAATCTCTTATTTCTAACAATAACAATGGATTTCTAAAAATCTGTCCTCGTTCAGTCTTAAAATGATTCTGATATGTTCTTAAAACAAAATGGTACATTATAAGAAATTATTTTCTCTTTAAAATTAAATAATTTTTAAAATAAAAGGAGTATATACCGATGAAAATTTTTTAAATGTATCTAAAACATTAATATTTCGTAATTTTAACCATTAATTTTAATTAATATATATTATATATTTTTATAATTAAAATTAACAGTTAAAATACTAATATTTTAAATATACTTAAAATTCTTCATATACCAATAACATTAATTTTTCATTTATGTGTCTTTGTCTACTCTTTTTTTTTTCAATATTTAATGATAAAATATATTTTTTAATTATTTTATCAAATATGATCTCTTATTAAATGAGACCAAAATAAATTATGTGAAAAAATATATTAAATAGTAAAAAATTACACTTAAAAAAAAATAAGAATTTAAATATTTTTTAAATTAAATTTTTAACTAAGTCATTGGGTACTTTTTTTTTCTTGCTGCTCTTTCCTCTTTCTCTTTTCCTCCTCCTTTTTTATCGCGGTCAGTCTTCCTTTTTTTTAGCACTTTTTTTCAATATCGTTGTTATCATCATTGTCATTGTCACCATTGCTGTTGCGACTACTGTTGTCATTGTTGTTGTTATTTTTAATTTCTTTTCTTTATTTTTTTCCTCCTCCTCATCCTTTATCATTATCATCATCATTATCATCATTATAATCTTCCATCCTATATATGTTTAGAAAAGGTTTAATTATTCTGTTAGTCCCTATAGTTTTACTAAATTTTTAATTAGATCCATATACTATTTTTTCCTTTTAATTGGGTCCCTACACAGCTTTTAATTTTGTAATTACATCCTTTTCATGTTAAAAATGTTAAAATTAACATAATATTTTTACCAAAATATATGCAGTCAAAGATTTAATTAAGTTTTTAGTTATAAATACCTTTCATTTGCGAAGAAATATTCAGTTAATTCTAATATTTTTTACACTAGGAAGGACTTAATTACAAAATTAAAGCAGTATAGGGACCCAATTAAAAGGAAAAAAAAGTATAGGGACCTAATTAAAAATTTGGTAAAATTATAGGGACCAACAAAATAATTAGACCTTTAGAAAATTAGAACACATAAATTTTGATGCACAACACATAAATTTTAGTATACATTACAAAAATTTAAGAAGAACTACATGCTTAGACACTTAACTAACAAAATACGCACGGTACATAAATTCTGATGTAAATATAACACAAAAATTTTGGTATACAACACAAAAAATTAGTGTCTGTTACAGAAATTTCTAAAAAACTACATGTCCAAAATATTGACACTCAACTAACAAAATACGCATCATACATAAAATTTGGTGTACAATACATACCCAAAATATTGATTTAGCTTATTCAATTAACAAAATATATTTGCAGCATAAATTTATATATGTGCAAAAATTTTTGTGCTATATACAAATATGTTATGTGTCATATATAAAATTTTTTATATTTTATGGATAAATTTATTATATGCAAAAAATTTTGTGTTATATACAAAAATATTTATTATATCAATAAATTTATGTGCTTTCTAACAAAATCTCTGTGCTATATAAAAGTGCAAAAAATAAAAAAGTGATGACGTTTGCACACGTTAATACTTGTACATGTAATATGGGTGAAGAAAAAAATGTTAAAAAGGTTAAGGGAATCCTTTCCCACAAAGGTAACCATTTAATATTCTTAAGGAGTTAAATTAGGTAAAACATTAAATAATATCCAAACGTTTATATCGTTAACCAAAATAATTTTAAAAAATATGAACAACAAATAAATTAAAAAAAAAAAAGCTAAAATATAACAAAGATAATTTTTTGTTTAAAAAAAAAATAAAAATCTGATCTCTAATATATTTTTTTAAAAATATAATATTTGATTATTTTTGTTTCAAATTTTTTAAAAATTTATTGTCTTTCATATATTTAAAAATTATTTTTATCAATAATATAATTTTAATAATTTACATATATCTTTTGAATATAATTGCAGGTAGAGATATCTAAAGAATAATGTTAGAGAACCAATACTATAACAACTAATAATTTCAGTTAATATTACAATAAATTGTCAAACAAATTCATTATAAAATCCTCTAAAAATAATTTTTTGTTGAATTTAAATTTTAAATATTTTTTTAATTATATTTCAGATATTTTTATTTTAAAAATTTTAAATATTTTTTATATTAAATATTGGCTACAATATTAGTTTTTAATATTGGCTCTCAATACTTTTTTTTTTTTCATAATTACATTCAAATTGAAGATTTCTCCATACACATTTCAGGGTTGGAATCCTGACTTTTTAGAAGCTTAAGGGGTTTTTCTTTGTTTTTGGTGGCAATCAATTCAACTGTTTAAGCAAAGAAAGTTAGTAAATTTATCACGGGAAGAGTGGATGAAGTTTCTTTCTCAGAAAAGCCCAAAAGGAAACTTGGATGACGAACTTCGTGAAAAGGAGTAATCACAAGACTGATTAGCACAAACACACGAGACATATATCAATTTTATATACAAAAATATATCAGGTTCTAAGTATTCGTATATATATATATATTTCCAATTCACATGATCATGCTATATGTGATCAATAAGATTTTCATCATTTGAATAAATGATTATTTGTACCCATAAAAAATGAAAACGCTGACATATGTATCCACACTAAATCCAAACTAAACTTGTATTTACGCAAGATGCCCTGTCACGTGTATTTTCATCTTTTTATGCGCGAGTTGCATATCTCAGGTTTGTCGTTAGCCAATAAATTATTGAATGCACAAAGCGAGATTTGAACCCTCGATATTTGATTAAGCAGACGAGTGAGTTAACCACTTGACCAACTTAAGTTGGTTAACCGCCTTCTTTTTAAATAATAGAGACATGCAAAAATATATTTGAAAAAAAGAAAAGATGAGAAGATGAAAGTTAGTAGATAGGGCCTTCATGATGTCTTAAAGAAGTTAGCTCTTTTTCCATGATCCATGATGATAGATGCACATAGAACAGAAACTAGAAAAAGAAAGGAGAGGAGTCTCGTGGACATGGATTTAGTCCCATCATGTGAAGTTGTCACAAGATACCATTATCTTATAGTTACAAACAGCTCCATCACCATTAAGATGTGGACCATTATTATTATTTTCATTTCTCCTTGCTTGTGAGAACGTCCCCTTTTGTTATTCATCATGCAAGAATCTACATCTTATTAGCATTTTTATGGGATTTGTCAAGATAGGACATGCCTTTTCTTCATTATTTACAATAAAAAAATTTGTATTCCAATTTTGAAAAAAAAAATCATTTAAAATTTTGTTAAATAGTGTTTAAAACAGGGTAAGGATAGAAATAGGCATAGACGGACAGAGATAGTGGAGACAGATAGAAAAGTATCTCTTTTTTTTTTTTTAAACTTATTTGATAGTAATATATAAGACAATAACAAAAAAAGAAACAAAATTATCCCACAAAATGTTTATCACATAATATTTTATTCATTTAATAAAAAAATTACTGTATATTAAAACGAGTCTCAATAAAAATGATAAATATATATTTTAAGAGTGTTATCAATATTATTTTTTATTTAAAAAATTAATAAATATTATTTTTATCATCAACATTTACATTTTATTTCAATTTTATCCTTATTTTTTATTTGAATTTATCCTATATTTTATTATGTTTTCACTTTTCAATTATATCCTTAAGTTGGACAACATATGATATGACAATGTTATGCTGAATAAAAAATATATATATTAAGGTATTTTTTTAATTTTTTGAAAACTCAATGAAAAATATATATATTATCCAAATTATAATAATTTTTTAACTACTTAGAATGAGTTAAACCCCAAAATGGTCACTCAGATTGGCGTCGTGCACTGAAATCATCCCTGAGATTCCAATTGCACCAATTACGTCCCTAAAATTGAAAAAAGTGCACTATATTAGTCCCTGACCAATTTTCCATTAACAACGTGATGACATGGCATGATGACGTGGACTGTAAGTGACACGTGTCACTTCATGATTTGGCCACGTGTAATGGTATGATGATGTGGTGACCAGTGACACGTGACATGCTGACGTGGATGGTTGTGCCACGTGTCACAATGTTATTTGGCCACGTGTCCGTTTGTGCCATGTGTCTGTTTGTGCCATGTGTCGCAATAGTATTCGTCCACGTGTCATCCATTATATCATCGTTGTATATGCATTAAGTGACTCATTTTAGTGCATGAATTAAATGTTGTGCATCAAACTAGTCCATTCACCAATTTTTTCTCATTTTAATCGGACGAATGACTTGACCACTCGGACAACTCAAGTTGTTTAATTAGGCTCTTTATATTTATGTGAAACTAAACATACACTTCACTGCGTTTATGAAACATGGATCAATGAAGTCGAGTTAATCAGATTGTTAGTAATAACAAGATTAGATGTCCATTATTGAATCCAGAAGGAATCTACATCTTAGGCATGTGGGTTAAGTAGTGATGAGTGTGTGAGTCAAGAATGTCATAATTTGAAATATGGCAATCCACAAAATCCCACTAAAGAGGCTAAAAAAGCCCACTAAAGCTCATAAAGCAATGTAGAGGATTTGGTAAGTCCTGTTTGCATTGGCCTTTTGCATATACACACTTAGTGGGATATGAATTATGGATGATGATGATGGTGAAGAATTATTAAGCTACGCCTTCACAAAGGCCTCTCCTATTGCCATCTAAAATGATTATAAATCTCATTTGTCGTGGAAATAAGAAAAGGACTTTACAATATTTTTTGGTCCTATGTATGTGCATGTGATTGTGATGAAGGGCACGAATTAAAGAAGAAGTGATACAACTATAAATATATATAGTCCACGTCCTTTGATTCCCTTTGGAAGTAATCCAACTTTTCTTGTTTCTATATCAACCACACAACCTTTCGATACTATTGCAATATACATTATTATTATTATTATTATTATTATTATTATTATTATTATTATTATTATAGATGCGTATCCAAATTCATTACTCTTCTCAATTTTTATTTATTTTAAATACACTTGAAGGACTGGAACAACAGCTAGTCAAATAGAATAGAAGAAAAAAAAAACCCCTAATCATATATATACACATGAAGTAATTAATCTCTTAGCTGTGGATTATTTGCCTAATGACAAGTAGGTGGTTAAGAGTTGCTTTTAATGTATAAACTATCCAATCCCACTATGTTACCAACAACATTTCTGCCAACTTCTGCCAACATTTCTGCCAACTCTTATTTATAATTATGTTTAATGGAAGTGTCTTTATGAATGTGTCTAATAAAAATATCTTTTTTATGACTGTATTTAATAAAAGTGTCTTTATAGATATATTTTCTGGATGTGTTTCTTTATATATGTGTTTAAAATATAATAATGAATTATGGTTGACAATAAATTAACAGATAATATATTAGTACCCTATACTTTTCCTAAACTATCAAGAGATTCAAATTTTAAACCGTCGACCTCTTAGTTAAAAAATCAGGTGATAATAAGAGAATATATCAGCTAATTAATACATATTTTAAACATGCTATAAAAATGAAAATGGTTTTTTACATAAATATAATAGACGGTGTATATAAAAGCTCATCCTTAAACCTTCTTTGTTAAATAAAAAGTGTTATATTTAATTTTTTTATTAATTAAATAAATTTTAATTCTTTATTTATTATATTTTATAGTAATAGTTCATATTAAAAGATTAGAATTTAGAATTTAGAATTTAAGATATATTTTTTGTTTATCTTATTTTTTTAATTTATATTTAATAAGAAGTTAATTTTTAGATAGTACTAAATTTTTTATTTTTAAATAATTAAAGTTGTGTCATGTTTAACAGTTAGTGTAAACTGGAATATGCATGGGTACAAATTACAATAGGTTTCAATGGGAATGGGCCACTAAAAGTGTAAGTCCAATGATACAGTGTTATAACCACTTCTTTTGTAAATTTGTACCGTTTTCAATATTTCTGTCTTTTCGGTTGCTGCAACTTTCAAGTTAAACCATTCTTTAGTATTTTCACCTTTTTTGTGACATAAACCTTGTTACCCAATTCGAGTCAGTGCCATTTTTCATGGCGTTGATGGAATATATTGATGGCGACAACCACAACAACACAAGTTGTTTTTTTTTCGTCTACTACTTTTCTTTAAGTAAATATAACAAAAACAAAAGAGGCTAAGACAATTTTATAATCTTTAATCCCCAAAAAATTTGCTATAATAATAATAATAATAATAATAATAATAATAATAATAATAATAGATGTTTGCATGCTTTCAGTTCAGCCTTTATTCCTCAATTATAAGAAATATATTATTACATAGGAAAAATATAGGAAAGTAAGTGTGTAATCAACCAAAAAGTGAACAACTCAATTAATTTTAAATTTTTTAAATTTTGAATTTAAAAAATTTAAAACTGATTAAGTAAATCTAATTAAAACCTATAAAAACATTCCTCTTCTCTCCTACATTAACCTACCACCTCCAACAACCACACACACTTTCCTCTTTCTTACTGTCAGCCCTCTCCACCCTTTTCATAAGAACACGACATTTTTGTTTGTTGAGTTAAGAAATTAACTAAATTAATTAATGATGACAAACATTATTTTTGGGTAAAATAAATAATTAGTGTTGAGTGTTAATAATGATCTGTTGCTAATTATTTATTAAACATTGCAGGCCAAGACTTTGTCTAGCAGCCCAAAATGGAATAAAAATAAAACATCAAGGCTAATGGGCTGGTTAGTCAAGTGGAGCCCAAAAGAAACAAAGCCAAAGAAACCAACGGGCTGAACCTAAGAAGAAACCGATCCAAGCCCGAGTTGATTTCAAATCCCTCCATCTTGCTTCCAAAGCAACGTTCCTCTCTTCTCTGTCTCAGTCAAATCACATAACTCAGAAAAAGTAAGAAAGAGAGCTTAGTTCCTAAGCTAGTCATGAAAGAAGAAAGAAAGAGAAGGTTAAGCAAAGAAGGGTAAGGTCTAATCAACCATTTCAAACCATATCAAGAAAAGATCAGAAGGTTAAAGGTAATCCATTTCTTTATACATGCAACACACTTTCATCTCTTCATCTTCAACTCTCTGCCACTCCGTTTTGAGCTATATGGAAAAGAGGATTTCTGTTCTTCACTGCTGTGTATCTACGGTCACAAGTGATTCTTGGGGACCAAATAGCTTATCAATGGCTCAGATCCGTTTTGTCATTGGAAGATTTTTTGTGGTTGCTGTTTTATGGCTTTCGGTCAACCTTGGAAGGTCAGAAGCAAAGTTTCCATTGTGAGGATTAATGGAAAAAAGTGAGACAGCGGGTTGGTGAAGCTCAAGGCTCAAGAAGTTGATTTTGGAAGAAGAACCCAGCAACATGCAAGGAGATAAAAGAGGTTTGATGTTCATTCAGAAGTTAAGGAGAGATAACCCAGAGTATTGAGGTTTTGTTCTGTGAAGAGCTCTCTGAAGAAGTTCCTCTACTTGGACAGTGCTTTCTTTCAAAGAAGCATTCCGCCAAAAACGAAGAACTGAATAAGAGACATGCAAATCTGGTTTATCACATAGCAAAGAGGCTGTTGATGAAGTCAATCTCCTTCATGTTTTACAGATTGTAATGTACTTTTCAATGTTTATCTTTCTATAATTTCTTGTGAGAAAAGGCATATTGAGAGAGCTCAAGTAAAAGGCATGAGTGGAAAAAGGCTGAGAGATACACTTGAGAGAAAAACCTAGAGTTATTTTCAGATTTGTTTAGGTATGTCTGTGTCTTGTATCTTGTAACTGTAAGGTATCCATTTCTTAGTTGGGTTAGCACTAAGAGTGAATAGTTAGGTATTAGCATAGCCAATGTCAAGTTAGGTTAGAACTTGAGTGAGAAAGGATTGTGTTAATCCTGTGGAATTGGTGTATGTAATACTGTTAACTATAGTGAAAATTTCTCCATTGTTGTGGAGGAGACTGGACGTAGGTTGCATAGCACAAGACAACCGAACCAGGATATATGCTGGTGTTAGCTTTTTCTTCTCTGCACTGTTCTGTTTTCTGATATTCATGAGACAAAAATAAATTGTCTCATAAATTTCCGCTGCTGAGTTCAAACAGAATTAGAATTCAAATATTGTTTAAAAGGGTCAGTTCAAAAACTAAAAAGAAAGGCATAGATTCAACCCCCCTTCTCTAAGCCTACCACAACCTTCATCGTCCAATCCAATTACTTGTCCATGGTGGATCTCTAGACACAACATGGTATCCTCCATTTGTGTATAATTTGCGTGCACCAAGATCTTCTTCATAAGCCCGAAGTGCAAGAAACTCATGACCCCACAAAATGGAAAGCTTGTCACACGCTTTCAACAATGCAGTAGCTATTTTTCTTCTTCTATAGTCACCAGTTAGTTTCATAAATACACACCGTCAGGCCCTCTTCGAATCGGTCAAATCACGATTCCATCACATCCAATCTCCCTTCGATCGGTCAAATCACGATTCTATTACATCCAATCGGTCTCTGCCTTACACTTGGTTCAGTTTCAGGAATTGTTTAAGGAAAGAGTGGTGGAACATGAATTGTTCTTGAACAATTACAGAAATATAAAAAAAAAAACATCATAATGCTTAACAAAAGAAATATTCAGTTATATTTTGACAAAAATAATTAGATATCTATAAAATTAAAAAAAAAACTATGAAATTCTTAAAGAAATAGAGACATTCACATTTGTAATAAAAAATTCAAAAAATATATAAAAGAACATCCATTTAGTATGAAAAAGAAATATTCTGATCCTTAGCAGAAAAACATCCATATATATTAACTTATTTTTATTAAGATGAGTTTCAAGGTTCAACCCATTAAAAAGTTAGCAGGAGTTGGCTAAACCCCCTCTTGGTTCCCTAGCAGAATTGTATTACATATTAGTGAATTAAGAAATAATAACATGTATGTAAAAATTGCACAATCAGAGAGAATCAAGCTCTCATCAATCTAAGTTGAATGAATCCGAGAGTAAAGGGTGAAGAATTTAGAGAAGAAAGTGAGGGAGAAGAAACAAGGGACAAGAACAAATGAAAAAGCTATTAGTGTAATTGAAAATGTCAATCACAGAAAGAGAGAATTGGAGAAGATGAAGATCGTAATTCATTCATCATCCTTTTCTGCATTACATACTTGTCTTATATAATTACACAAAAGCAACAGTAACAACTAACTAACTAACTGCATTTTGAGCTAACAACTAACTAATTTAATTTTTCCTATAACTTTGCCCGCTGGCAATCTTAACTAACTAATACAAACAGCACCAATTAACCAACTAATAATTTTAGCTCTCTAAGTCCATTAACTCAGGTTACAGCTTTCCTCAAATTAGAACTATGAATATCTAAGAGACCTAGTTTGAAAATGTTGCTTGAAATTTGAAAAGGACCAAGTGCTAAAGCTTTAGTAAGAAAATCAACCAATTGATTTGATGAAGAAACTGACATGAGATGTGTGAGACTTGAGAGGTGTTGGTTTCGAGCAGTGTGACAATCTACCTCGATATGTTTGGCTCTTTCGTGAAAAATAGGATTAGTGGCAATGTGGATGGCAGAGCTGTTGTCGTAGAAGAGTGTGATGGGCTCTGTGAGCGGCATGCCAAGTCATTCATGATGTAGGATAACCATTGAGTCTGGCATGTTGCAAGAGCCAAAGCTCTATATTCAACTTCTGAAGATGATCTCGCAACAATACTTTATTTTTTTATTTTTCCAACTAATGAGTGACTTTCCAAGATAGAAACAATGGCTAGTGATGAATTTTTTGGAATTTGCACATGTCGCCCAGTCTTCATCTGAGAACCCCGTGAGGTTAAGGTCATTATCAGCCGCAAAGAACAAACCAACCAAGGGACAACATTTCAAATACCTTAGTACCCTATGAGCAGCTTGCATGTGTACACATCTGTTGGGCAATCGATGAATTGATTGAATCTTCCCGTAGCATAAGCCAAATCTTGTCTCGTGTTGGTTAGATACAAGAGCTTACTAACTAGTTGTCTGTATTGAGTTCAATCTTCCCAAGCAGTGCCGCTTTTCCTTGACAATTTTGATGCACAAGTGTAATCCATTGGAGTGCTAACTGGCTTGCACTCTAAGAAACTGAAATCCTTGAGAATGTCAACATCATACTTGCGTTGACAAAGGTGAATTCCTTTTGATGAACATGCCAATTCTATGCCTAAGAAGTACTTCAAGTCACCTAAGTCTTTAATTTTGAATTTTTGATCAAGCAGTTTCTTGATTGAGTCAATTTCAGCAAGGTAATTGCTTGTCAAGACCAAGTCATCTGCGTAAACCATGATGATTGTAACCCTGTGACCTGTGATTTTGGTGTACAAAAAGTGATCTAATTCTGATTTAGAGAAACCAACTGAGTTTAACGTTTCAGTCAATTTCAAATTCCATTGTCTACTAGCTTGACGCAGGCCATAAAGCGATTTCTGTAGCTTACACACCAAGTTTGCTACCAATTCAGATTGTTGAAGCTCAGGTGAAAGTTTCATATAGACTTCTTCATGTAGATCCCTATGCAAGAAAGCAGTATTCACATCTAACTGCTTGATGTGCCACTGTTTTGCTGCTGCTAAGGCTAAAACCACTATCAAAGTTGATATTCTAACAACTGGACTGAATGTGTCAATGAGCTCTACATCTTCAATTTGTGTGAAACCCTTGGCCACTAATCTGCCTTTGTATCTTTCGATGGTTCCATCAGGATTTAATCCTGAATACCTACTTGCAGCCTATGGCTCTCTTGCCATGAGGAAGGGTTGTAATTTGCCAAGTTCGATTTTTCTTTAGAGCCTCAAGTTCACTTTGTATAGCCTCTCTCCAGCAAGGGTGAGGAACAGCTTCTTCATAATTACTAGGTACAACATTTGTAGTAACAACGAAAGAAAAAGCTTTATATTTTGGACTAAGAGCATCATAAGAAATTTGCTGTGAAATTGGATACCTACAAAGAGGATTAGTAGAGCTAGAAGTTGTATTGTTCAATTTACAATGATAGTCCTTGAGATAGATTGGTAACCTTTTAATTCTTATTGATTTTCTGAGTTCAATTGGTTGAGGATTTTGATTTGATGCATGTGATGCAAGATTTTAAGATTCTTCAGCAATATATGTAGAATGTGCAGGTTCATTAATGATGTATTCAACAGATTTAAAATTTGAAATCGATGGTATTTGAAAATGTTGATGGTTTTGATGCTGTGCAAGTGGAATATGAATTTGAGGCATGTGTGGTTGATATAGATTGGGAGAAAATAAGTCAGTATAGTGAGAATTATAGGTGACTGGATCAAAATTACAATGTTGGGTGGTTGGTATTTGTTGTGAATTTTTAGTGTGACTGTGTACATCAGAATCATGTGCAGAATATGGAAAGTGATTTTCACAAAAAATATCACTAGATGTGACTTTTTTTTTGTTTTCAGATCAATAAATGTGAATCCTTTTATTCCTTTTTGAATCCAAGAAAAGCACATCTTAGTGCTCTCGGATCCAATTTAGCTCTTTCATTTGTAAGGGTTGATGCATATGCAAGACACCCAAAAATTTTTAAATTAGACAGGTCAATGATGTGATTGAAAAGAAGCTCAAAAGGTGATTTTTCATTGAGAAATTGGCTTGGCTGTATGTTAATGATGTGCACAGCATGTTTTACTGCAAAACTCCAAAAGCAATTTGGCATAGATGAGTGGAATAGCAATGCTCTAACCACCCCTAAAATGTGTTGATGTTTTCTCTCTACTATGCCATTTTGCTGTGGGATTTCAACATATGAAGTGTGATACACAATGTCTTGGAATGCATAGAATGATTTCATAGTGAACTCAGGACCATTGTCAGTCTTTAGGCACTTGACAGTTTTATTGAATTGAATTTGAACAAATTTTATGAAACATATCACTTAGATTTCTCTTAATAGCCTCCTGCTCAAGAGTTGATTGCAAGGGATTTGCATGGTAATGAATGAAAATTCAGACATATCTTTCGATGTAGGGGTGTGCATGGCCCGGCCCGGCCCGAAGACCCGGCCCGATCCCGAACACTTTAGGGGCTAATTTGATGTGATTTCATCGGGTCTAGGGTCGGGTATGGGTCTCAAAAGTAGACCCGGTCATTATTTCGGGTCGGGTCCGGGGCATAGCTCGGGTCACCCGAAATCGGCCCGGTGACCCGGTCATCATACATAATTAATATTTTGTGTTATTAGTGATGGATAATGGCTATTATTATGTGAAATTTAAGTATTGTAAACCTTAATATTTTGTGTTATTAGTCATTATATATAAGACTATAAGTTAATGTTTTATGTTTAAAATGCATAAGACTTTAGACTAATGCATAATCTTGTGTTATTTGTATTTATTTAAATATTTGGTGTTATTAGGCAATATTAGTATTGATTATGGTTATACTTTAATTTTAGAGAAGAGTTAGTTCTTATTATATTTTTCTAAGTGAATTTATCATGTCAAATAATGGTTGAAGTCTTGGAAATTTGAATATTTTTACATGCTAACTTACAAGAAGGTATCAAGATAATATAATGTTAACGGCCCGATTTTCACCCGGTTTTTACCCAGTATAATCGTGGCCCGAAAGTGTATAGATTTCATCGGGTCTAGGGTCGGGTTCGGGTCTAACAAATAGGCCCGGTATATATTTCGGGTCGGATTTGGGTCACATCAAACCCGGTTTCACCCGACCCATGCACACCCCTATTTTGATGTGAGTTGTAAAGCCAACATTGATTCAGTGTTGGGGGCTGAAGATGAGATCAGTTTGAAATTCTTTCTATTTATGCAAGCCATCCTAAAAGGCATCTACTCACAACCGGATGGAGTGTTTTTGTTAGTGCTAAAAGGCTTGTTGCTTGTAATTCTGTGCTCTTTATTTGCCAAGTAATTGATTCTTTTCCGCTCATTAATTATGTTGAGTTTTGAGAATATTGATGTTTTTAACTTGAGCCTATTTTCTTTAAAGGAATAACAAGAACCAGTTGCTTCTTGGCATCTGACGGAAGTCTACTTCCTTTACCCTGTTGTCGGTGATCCGCATCAGCGAGAGATTTTAGCATACGACTTAAATCGATTAGGGGAATCAATCAATTAAAAATGCCTTGTTTGAGCTTAATCTCCTACATGAAATATATGCCTTAAGGTGCCAGATGGGGCAAGCTCTTCCTCTCGAGATCGTCAACTTCACTCCTCTCTCTTTTCCATTTTTCTTGCCTCTCAGACCTTTACTGATCAAATGAGCCTTTTACAATTAGAAATTTGCGTGTCTCATCTATAAAAGAGGCTATTGCTCTTGGGGGATTTCACCCTTTTGAAACTTCTACAAGGAAAATCCCTTATGACTACATATAATGAAAGTAATTTTTATTAGATTTAGGCTAATTTAATAAATTTATTTACTAAAAAAATTGAATGTGTAACAGCTCTCAATAAAATTATATTTTTTTGAATTTCAAACCAAATGAAAGAATTTCTTAAGAGTTTTATTCTAGAAGTGTTGCACACCGGTACACTTTTTTTGTGAGACCTCATTCTAGTTTTCTCGTCATTCAAGAACCAGTTGCTTCTTGACATCTGACACGCTAGTTGACCACAAACTGTGATGCCTTCCTCAGTGTTGTCGCGTGATAGCATGCATTTGAGCCTTCTTACTACTACAACTTACCATACAATTTTCTTACACACAAATAGTTAATTATTTTCCTTTTGCATTGCTAGCTTGATTCAATTTCATGTGTTTTTAAACAAATTTTAGTTAACGTATTCTTGTATAAAGATTATATTTGTTATGTTATTCTTGTAAAATGTTATAATGTATTTCTTTATTATTATTTAAATTTATTATCATGTTACCTAATAATGTATTGATACTCTTACAAAAATAGTTAATTATTCAATATTAAGTTATTAACAAATTTTGTTGGGGTGTTTGAAACCCTCATAAATAATTAATTTTTTTAATTAAAAGATTTAGTTTGTGAAAATTTTAAACCGTCACAAAATGATGAAAAAATCGTCACAAAAATTAATTCAAAATCCCAATGAACAAACAACAAATCGCCATTAAATAATGTTCTAGAATTTTATAAAATCGCAACAAATAAGCCGTGACACCTTAAATTTTAGGAGTTTTAAAAACGGCCACAATCTTTTTTATGGGGGATAGAAACCGCCACAATCTAAAAAAAAAACTGCCACAAAATAATAAGAATTTTGTAGTGACCTTCTTTCTATTAATACATTATTAAAGCCTATATCTCAAGTCAAAGAAAGATGATGAAAGTTGCCCCAAAGTTCAGCATTGCCGATAGTGAAAGTACAAGAATAATATTACGGAAAGAAAACAAAGTGAAAACTTACCTGTAGTTTATAGTTAATATTTAAGAATTATTAAATAATTTGATAAATTTGACTAAATTATCATCTAATGATTTTTAACTATTAATTTTATAGAAAAATAATTACATATAAGATTAAAAAAAAAAAAAGAAGAAGAAGAAAGCATAAGAATATTACCAAACACCATTACACCACAAAAAAATTAAAAATAATAAATACGAGTTATATTTATTTAACCATTACATAAAATGGAATTTCTCTTAAAATTGGTCCACATTTTATATGTGATAGGATCCGAAAGGACATGACATCCTTGGCTGGGACCCTAAGTAAAGAATAAAAATGCTTGCTCCTCTTTTCTTAGTAATAGTAATAGTATGTATATGTATGACTGAATGAACCAAAGTAGTGCTTTAGTCTTAATCAAACAATTGTCTAATAGCATTGACAATATTATAGTAACATGGAAACAAGATACATTGTCAATTTGTCACTCACCATCCGAGCCACAAATTAAATGGGTACCGCAAGGTAAGAGTGCGTTTGGATGTGACTTTTTGTCCAAAAATTTACTTTTTATACATTTGTATTTTTGTATACTCTTTTTTAAAAAGTTATTTTCTTTTTTTAAAAAAATATAACTTTTATACGAAAGCAATAATTTAATTTTGATCACTGTTAATATAAAACAGCTTTACATATATATCAAATTACTTAACGTCATATTATCAAAAATAACTATTATTTTTATTAACTACGTGATGATTATTCAAAAAGACGGATGTGATTGTACGACTGTATATTTTATATTTTTAGTGCATCAAAATTAATTTCGTAAAATCAAATAGGAGTAGGTTTTCATTCAAAACAGGTTTTAGGTTTTAATTAAGCCCCCTCTTTATTTGAGATTTAGTTTTGCTGATAGGCAAAGATGAATAATAAAAAAAAAGGTTGACATGAGAAGCCAAAATAATGAAAATATACATGAATTAGTGGTGGAGGTAGTGTTGGCGGTGGTGACTGCTGAAATAGAGTTGAAAAAAAAGAAAGAAGGAAGAGAGAATAAATTAATAAGAGTTTAAAAGAATGACATTTTTTTTAAAAAAATGTTGACCAATAATTGACAAAATGAAAAAGGATCGAAATTATTTGGAAATTTATTCATTAAGGTTAATTAGTTTAATTTTTTAAAAATAACATGTATATAAATATTTTTATTAGGTTGACACTAAAAAATGTCAGAAGATGAAGCAATTTACTTATTATATTTGTTTCAAAATTTAATCAGATATGATAATTGATTGTTTTAGCTTCATAAAACACGATTGAACAAATTTAAAACTACCAATATTTTAAGTATATTTGTTTAAGTCGTAACTTTTTATATATGAATATGATACAATGAAATTATTGATTTAAGATGTCTTTTTATAAATGATATTTTGTTAATTTTTTAATATTTATTCTCAAAATAAAAAAAATAATAAAAAAAAAAAAGTGGCTAAGGCCTATTATAATTTATCCACGGTATTTTTTAATCTGGTAGGTCAAAGACTAATCCTTCATAGATCGAAATTTGTTTTTAAGGGTTTATCGTTGGCTTGGGTTGCTACATGCAATATATAGGATTCGAACCACCCAATATTTACTTAAACCAACTAATAAATTAAATACTAGACCAATCCAAGTTGGGTTAATTACATACATTTATTCACCTTAATCAAAATTACCCATGCATTTTTTGGGCTGGAAATTATCCATGCATCAAAACAAAAATACAAAATTGGGCTAAAGTTATTGCATTTCGATACAATCAAACAAAGATTCATAGCTCCAAAAGTAGAAGCGGGTCAAAGAACAAGAAGAACAGGCCCAGATCCAGTTTCAGTTTCAGACGACCAAAAAAATATTAAAAAAAAAAGAAGAATTGTGATTAAAAAAAAAAAAATGAATGACAGAAGCCATTGCGCAAGCACAAGCGAGTACCCTTTCTTCGTTTTTCTTTTTCATTCCACTTCGCCGACAACAAAACGAACCTTCCCGGCGTGCTTTAAATAAATAAATCTCTTTCTCTTTATTCCTTTTTTTTTTAATTTACTTTTCACCTTCTTTCGCTTCCAACCAAATTCAATCCTTTCTTCTTCTTCTTCGAACAAACCAACCCAATCGAACTTAACCGAAAATCATTCAACTTTCGAAACGATGCCGGGATTAACGTGCAACGCTTGCAACAAGGAATTCAATGACGATTCAGAGCAAAAGCTTCATTACAAGTCTGAGTGGCATCGCTACAACCTCAAGCGCAAGGTTTGAATCTTTTTTTTTTTTCTTTATTTTTGATTTTTTGGAAAACCAGTTCATTTTTTTAATCATCAGTATAGAAAACCGTTTTTCTTAATTTTTTTATGATGTCCAGTGTTACCAAGTTCTACTTTGTTTACTCATTTTATTAAACCCTAATTTTTATTTTTTAGCTAACTATATATTTTGGATTTTGGTTGTTCAATCCGGGAAAATTTTAATCATTGTGTTATGTTGTTTTGGTCTTTATCTTTTCACTTTCTCACTTGAGTTTCGTCTTTTACCGGGGAAAATTTATATTACTATAAGGGTTTGTTATTGCTTTTGCTTAGGTCGGTGAGAAGTAATCAAATGTGTTCACTGTTAGGGTTGGTTCAATTGCTAGGATAAAATAACATCATTGAGGAAACAAATGTTTTGTTTGATTTGCACTGGTGTTTTCTTCTGTTGCATTTGAGAGTGCCTTAAGGACAATGTTCACTTGGTGCTTGTGCTGAGAATATAGTGGTATAGGGAGGTTTTAATACTGTTGGAAATCGTTTTTCGTGGAACTTGGGAGCTTTAAACTCGTAATGTTTGGTATTGAACTATTAATAGTATTCTTTCTTTCTTGTTTGTTTTTCCTCTCATTGTTCCTAGTTATCGCTTTCACCTTTTTTAGTACATTCCTGGATTGATATATTAGATACAAATGTATTATGATATAGTGATACATTGATCAAAGAGTGGAACAAAAAGTCATAATGAGAAATAAAAGGAAATAGAGAGGTTTTTCCCCTCTTTTTCTTGAGGGGGTTGGTATCTATCCACTTTGAAGAAGTTTATTTACATCTATCTTGTAGGAAGGAGGAAAAGAGAAAAGAGAGAAAGGGAAAAGAGGGGGGGGGGGGGGGGTTGATTTATTCACGGAATTTTATTTATATTTACATTATATAATGGTAAATTTCCCTTTTCTTTTTGTGGAATATAGGTGGCTGGGGTCCCTGGGGTGACAGAAGCTCTGTTTCTGGCTAGACAATCTGCTCTTGCTCAAGAGAAAGATAAGTCTAATGAAACCCCTATGCTCTATAGCTGTGGTCTTTGCGGGAAGGCGTATAAAAGTTCCAAGGCTCATGCCGAGCACCTTAAATCACGGGGTCATATTACGCGAGCATCTGAAGGAACTAGCCAATCAGATGAGAAGGCGATAGTCAAGCCACTTCCACGTCGTGTTGCAAATAGGCCTTCCCCAAGAAGTGAGGTAGACAAGTCTGACAATGAAGAAAGTGAAGATGAATGGGAGGAGGTTGATCCTGAAGATGATTTGGTTCATGATGCTGCAAAGTCTATCACTGATTTGGACATGAATGATCATGACGGCAATGCTGATATGGACGAAGATGATGATAGTTTTGAGGAGTTGGATCCATCATGTTGCTTTATGTGTGATAAAGAGCACAATACAATCGAAAGCTGCATGGTTCACATGCACAAGCACCATGGATTCTTCATTCCAGATGTTGAATATTTGAAGGATGCTAAAGGCCTTTTAACTTATCTTGGGCTTAAGGTATAATTTTTGCCCTACTTCAACGTTTTTTATAATTAAAACCTCCTGATCCTAGTTTCACCATGCTGTTTCTATTTTCCAGGTCAAAAGGGACTATATGTGTCTCTACTGCAATGACCGCTGTTATCCTTTCAGCAGCTTGGAAGCAGTGAGGAAGCATATGGAAGCTAAAAGTCACTGTAAAGTGCATTATGGTGATGGTGATGACGAGGAAGAAGTGGAGTTAGAAGAATTCTACGATTATAGCAGCAGGTTAGTTCAGTTTTGACGGTTTTTCCTTTGAATTTGTATGAACTACTGCAAAGAATTGATAACACGACATCCACTCATGAACCATTACTCTTATTTTTCCTCCAGTTATGTGGACGAGCAAGGCAAGCAGCTGGTTGTATCCGGTGATGCAGTTAACAATGTAGAACTTGGCGGTGGTGAGCTCATAATCACCAAGAAAACTGATCGTGGAACATCAACCACAACTCTTGGTTCCCGGGAATTTCTGCGTTATTATCGTCAGAAACCTCGACCTTCATCTGCAAATAGTATGGCCATTACTGCTGCATTGGCTTCAAGGTTATTTCCCAACCTTGTCTTCAATATTTGTAAAAACATTTGGTGTTTGACAAAAGAAAATAGAGAATCATGTGGTAATTGGGATCCCTTTTTTTTGTTCTTATTTATTTCCAGGTATAGAGGCATGGGATTGGCTACGGTTCAATCAAGGGAACAAATGGTGAGGATGAAAGTACTGAAGCAAATGAACAAGTCTGGTGTGGAGAATATGCGCACCAAGATAGGAATGAAGAACAATGTGATAAGGAACTTACCAAAGAATGTTCCATATTAGTCCCCTTTGTTTATGACCCCCTTCTGTTTGAAATTTATGCTATGTTTGGAATTAAAAAGTTATTAAGGAGCCTATAATGTTCGTTTTGAAGTAAGTTTACATATCTTGACCCCTTCAACATCCACTAAGTTTTGCGGGAGATAACCCGAAGGCAGATTTTTTGTCAGTTGATTTTTGTTATAATGGAATGCCATATTTTCCATCAGAGAGGGTGTTATTTGCTTCAGATTGAAATAGTGTAGGTTTTTTTAGGGTATTGGAACAGGGCAGAAATCCAAGAGAGAAAATTTATCTACAAACTGAACGGGCAAAGAAGCCTTTTGCTCATCATCAATTAGGATCTTAGCAACGTGTCTAAGAGGTATTCCAAAACTGAAATCCTTATTCTACGCTTAAGCATTTTGGAACTAGGCAATCAGTCTTGTATCCAGATATGTATGTTTCTAATCGAAGCCAAATGCTTCTCTAAATTTCTTCGCTCATTGATGAATAAATATCTACATTGCTTCCTTAAATTTGCATCATGTGTAAATTGATTCCAAAAATTTTATTTGACCTAATTAGATCTTCAAATTTTGACCCGTAATTCGCGTCAACTTTTATTACATTTATAAGTCAAATTACATCTCTTCGTGGTGTCATTTAAGTCATTTCTGTTGCCACCAAACGTCGTAGTTTTCATTCATACACCATGATAACTTATGTGCCAATTCAGTTCAAAATGTGGGAGTCCGTAGTGGATCAATTCAAATTTATGATGCGAATTTCAGGAGCTATTTTGGATATTTATTAGATCATTGATCATTGCAATACTGGCATCAGAGTCATACTCAATGTTATACTTAAGTCTCAGATGTGGAAGTTAGCTTATCGGATATTTAACCCTTCAACCAAAAACATACGTAGGCTAAATTACACTGATTATCATAAATTAAACGAGATTACACACGATATATCTCTCATCAATGTGTAAAATTATAAATTAACAATAGTATTTACACAGAATACCCTGCATTTTTTAAAAATATGACGCCAACTTATCGTATATTTTGTGAAATACAACGCCAATCTCTCCTATAAACATAACACTAATTAAAGTAGAACTGACAAATCAGGCAATGAAAAGGTTCAATGTCATTTATCCTTTTTTTTAAATTTATCAAATGATGATAGTGCATTGTTAGTTTGTTATCTCATTTAACCAATAGACAGAATGTCCAAATTCTGAAGGACATGCACTAAAACTACCTATTAATGCATTGTCAATAATTCAAAAAAATGAATGATATTATTCTATCTTACAATGAGCCTAGTTGATGGTTACTACATTACTAAATTTCATGAAGGCCCAATAATTTAGACCAAGGAATGAAGGAATAATAAAAGTATAAAACACAGTTCACCATGTTCCAGAAAGGGCCACATGTAGGGAATGATCAGCTTTTTCATATTGCGATTTGTGTGTCATTTACATCAATTTCATTCTTTTTGCAGGTCCTTGATCAACAATGGGATCGCCAGGAGGAACCTGCAACTCTGCTCCTTCTTGAGCTTCGGGGCCTTTATCAGTTTCTCCTGCTGCAGTAGGAGCATATCCTTCTGGAAATGGTGGTGGTGGTGGGGCAGGCGGTAGCTGCAGCAGGAAGTTAATACCCATTTAACACTGACAATCACATATGAGAGACAAAAAAAATCTGGGATGAATGTGGTAAAACTGTAGTAGTTCTTCACATTTATCAACATATTCTGAAGTCTGAACTTCTAGAGTAAAGCTTGTATATTTACCACAAAAGGTAACAACTTTGATGCATGAATTGCAAGACTTCTAAATAAAGAAGAATGTGAATAACAGCATAATTAGTGACCCATCTGTTTTAAGCAGTTTTTGTGACAGTCAATAAAGTAGACACACACAGGCAAAAGACAACAGATTTTGTTGATAGCAAACCATTAACCAGGATATAAACATTTTATATTTTCTCAAAACTACTTCCACTGTATCCATATACATTAGTTTAAACATGTACCAAATTTTGAAGTGGTGGTTATTTTGGATCGGGGGAGTAATATAATGGATATTCTAGACAAGAATTTTAAAATTCAATCTTCCGTTTCCCCTTAATCCTATTTTCCTCTCCTTCACAAAACAAGTTTAACATATAGGGAAGTCATATTTTTTGAACTTACCTTGCGCTGCAGGGATGCAAGAATTTGATCCACGCGCCTAACTTCCTTCAAGTCAATTGTCTCCTTAGCAACCTTTGATTCCGTTACCACAGTCTCATTTTCAGAATCAACTGATCAAGCAAGAAAAATCAAAATTAAGTTAATGTGAGTGAAAGTCAGCAGTGTACTGTTCTATGGTCATAAGCTTCAACAAGATCATGACATAGTTTAATAACGAACTATGCCCATAATTAGATTCGACTAATTACTATAGCAGTATAGTTTTAGTTACAATACACTTCTAAACCCTGTTGTCAAGATACTCTGGTTAAAAATATCTCATCTTTACAAGATTTGGTGTATTTGGTTGTAGCATAGTTGCATGTTCAGTTAAAAATTTTATGGACAAACTAGTTTGTGGTAAAAAATTAGATATCCAGCCTCCATCATGATCACTTTAAAGTATTTTCCCTCTCAAATTTGTCGAGCAGTTGGAAAGTTTGCTTTATTGATAGATTTTCCAGTTTTCTTTTCTGCTATTGAGAAGTGGATCTCTTTGTGTTCCAGGTTTTTTGTATAGTTTTTGTAGCTACAAAATCATTCTTCACCAGAAAAGAAAAAAGTTTCGTCTTTAAGAAACAAAAAAACAACAATCTCTCTTACCATGTCCTATCTTCTCCAGCTTTGAGGCAGCTGTAGTAAAGGCTTTCTGTATATAATAGAGTGCCCTTCCCTGCAAGATCAATCACAAAACCAGTTTTGAATAAAACCTTCTCTCCCAATGTAAAAGAAAAGATAATAGATTACAGAAACTGTATAGGGGAAAGCTTTTAATTTTTATGCACCAACGACTCGTAAAATATTTTTTTCTATAGTGTCATCTGGAATTTAAAATGATATTCATCAAGACTTTGAACAATATGAACCTAATCCAGATTTCATATGGGGAAACAATGAGCAAAATTTCACAACTGAAACTTTTTCTGATTTTCACAATCTAAAGTCCCCATCTCATATCATGCAAGCTATTCAGTGCAAATCAATTGTTTTGAAGTTAGAAAATTACCCCAAAACAGCAAAAAACGAAAATGTAAATCCAGCAAGAACTTACAATTCGAGCAGCAAAAACATTGCATAGTTGTGGTGCCTGGTAAATTGAACCATCCAAGATGTAGTATGCCAGCATCGGTGTAACTTTCTCAGGGCTATCTCTCTTTTGTTTGCGAATTACAAAAAGGTGGGGTTCCAAAACTTCACTGAGCATATACTCTATCCCTGTCATCTTCCTGAAGAATAAAACCTGGTTTAGACATCTGCTTCACACCTTAAATCATTTGATGCAATTTACTAATTTGCAGTAGCACCGCTTAGCCTAAATAAAATTCAGATTTCCCAACAACTTGGTTTCCTCAATAACCTACAGAAATTCAACCAAAAGCTTTCTCCTTTGCACACTTCTTAACAGAAACCAAACTCCAAATACTACAAATTTCCAGCTCTAGAAATTTCATCTTCCCAAACCTCCTAATTTATCGGCCAATCAATTCCACAATTTCCACGTATTTTGACAAATCAGTCAACACCAAACTAACCCAAAATGCAGATACAACGCAACAATGGCATACACAAAAAGGAGTTTGAGATGGTTGGCGTCTTACGATAGTTGTGAGATATCGAGGGGGTGGACAGAACGCATTCGAAGCTGCTCATTGTTGCAGCCCCAATCATAAAAGGGGGACAAAGCAAAGTAATCAAACACCAGGTTCCGATCCAATGGGTAGGTGTTTAGCCAAAGCTGGTCTCTGAAGCATATTCCAGTCATGTCCGTCCCTGGAGTTGGCGGCGGTGGTGGCGGTCCTCCGTCAAACACTGGATTTCCCGGTGGCCCCATCGGTGGCGGTGTCGCCATCTTAGGTTTTATGTAAAACGAGCTGCTCCTACTCCTAAAAGTGTTGTTTTCAATTATCAATAACAAATAAATTTTTAAAAAATCACAAATATAATAAGCACTAATCTACAAAAATCTAGAATCAATATGGAAAGCAAGATAATCTCAAAATTTATAACACAAACAACCTATAAAGTCAACAACTTGTTTCTTTTGAAAAAAAATAATGGCATACCGACGGAGAAGCAGAGAGGAGGGGGCGGCGGTGGGTGGCCGGATGGTAGCGCAGTGTGCCACTGGCGGAGAAGAGAGAGAGACTTAAAAGTGTTGAAGATGAAGGACTGAGAAGCTGATGACAAAGCAGCGCTCTCTGCCTCTCACACAAAATAAATACATATAAATACATATAAATAAATACATTCAAAATTTAAATGTTTTATATTTTTAATAAAAAAATTAATTTATAAATTTAATATATATTCTTAAAATATAAAATAAATAAATTCTAAAATTTATGCTAAATTTAATAATTTAATCATTTAAATTTTATTATAATTTTATATTTTATGTATTTAATTTATATTTTAATTTTTTATAAAATTTCAATTTTTTCTATTCTAGTAATATTACTCTATTTTGAGAAAGAAGACTGGCCTTTTCAAAATTTATATATAAATTTGGTTACAAAATATTTTATTAATAAAATTAACTATTTTTATATTAACAACGTAAAACGTTTTAAAGTTTATCAACAATAAAGTAAAATTTAAGATAAGGTGTTTTATTCAAAATCTAAATTTTGGCTCTAGTAGCGGGCCTACTCACATTAACGTAGCGTTGACAAGTGATAATGACTGCTTTCAACTCCTTCAGATCGTCCAAATTGGTCTCATGGAAACCTGTTCGTAATTTTTTTTTCAGAAAGCTTTATATTATTCTGATGAAAATCACTTGCTTAACTTTTCCCAGAAACCAAATAGAGAAAATCGTTGTTCTCCTTTTTTGTTTCTATTCAATTGAAGTGAAAACGTCCATGAATCGCAGACCGGCAGGCTTCAGCAAACCCTAGCGAATTGCGTAGAGCGGAGGGGCAAGGCTTTGCATTCAGGAAAGGGTTCGACAGTGCGATTGTGCCCTGGGTTCGCCGGCGAAGGAAGGTACTTTGATTATCGGAGCAATTTGATTCCGGCATCTATTGATTTTGTTCAGGTGTCGCCTCTCTGTACCACTCTCTGTAAAGATGGTTTCCGTGTTCGAACCGTAGAGCACTTACTTTCTGCATTGGAGGCTGCTGGAGTTGATAATTGCATAATTGAGATTGAGAATTTGGATGCTGAAGAGCGTGATGCTGAGGTAACATTTTTGAAATGTGGATTCAATTGTTTCATGAATTGTAAAACTTTTATATATTTCAACAATATAATTTAAAAGCCAATGAGCTATAACTCAAATGGCATAGTCTCTCCATACTCACCTAGAGATTAGAAAAGCATCATCTCCGTTTGGTGCAGAAAAATATCTCTAGTCTATTCTGATTGTAATTGTATTATTGATTTTCTTTTTTTAGCAGATTCCTATATTTGATGGATCAGCAAGAGAATGGGTTGAAGCAGTGGATGAAGTTGGTTTAAAGGTGGCAACAACCCGGGATGGCAAACATTGTGAGAAAATGGCAGCACATGTGAATGAACCGGTGTATGTTTGGAGGGATGATTCTTTTGTTTCTGCATTTCCTTCAAACGTGGTTAAGATAAGTTATGGCATCAGCTTTCCACAGGTAAAGAATGATTGATACATTGGATTGAGAATATTCTTTTGTTCCCAGAGAGTACTAGAATACTATTACTAGTATGCTGATATTTTAAATTCAATTGATGTTGAATGTAAGGTCACAACTCACAACTGCAGATTTTATCTATTCATAGATGCTTAGCATTGAGTAATAAGCAGTACACTTCCTTCTTGTAGGCACCAGCTATAGGCTCCCAGTGGTTTTCTACACCATCTGTGGACAATTTGTTTTATACCAGACAGATCGCTTTGGCAAGAACCTTCTGTATTTATGAGGAGGTTAGTACGATTTTCTATTTCTGATCTAGTTATTGCCTTTGTGTTGCAATATGTCATTTAGTGGAGAATCATTTGAGAGTTAATATGTCATTTGTGATTTGTCACTTATATTTTATCACTAAATATACAAGAATTATGCCTTATCTACTACATGGGTTCAATTACACTTCATCCAGATTTGTACTTGATGCATTTGATTAAGATCTACAATGAGTACCCATCACAGCCATCATGACATTGTTAAATTTAGCCAGATATATAAATTAAATGAAAAGTAGTGTGAGGGGAATACAGGGAATACAGAGACCTAGAAAAACTATAATAAAACCACAAGAGATTTAGATGTTAATGGTATGACTTTGCTTGATTCATGTAGTCAACTCTACCTTGTTGGAAATGTAGCAAACTCTTTTCTTGTGGAAATGATTCATCCTGAGTATCATTTTGTCTATGCTTAGGTGTGGGTAATATCACGTGCACTAAGAGTTTAGTGTTTAGGAAGGGTATGATGTTATTTTTGTCTTTTGCTGCAAACAAGTTACTAACTTACTATTGTGATTTACTATATTGTGTTTTGCAATGAAACTTGCGGGCACATGGGGAATATGTTACCTGGTTTTATAGGCACAAATTACATATATACAAGACCCATATGTTTTATGGAATTGCATCAGTTTTTGCAGTAATTTTTTTTAGGTGTAATTGTGTGAGAACTAAGATCTAATAGTGTGAAGGAAGGTAGCAGAATATGAATAATAGCGCTAAGATTTGATCTCTACTAGTGATCAAAATAGTGTGAAGAAAGGTAGCAAAATATGAATATTAGTGCTAGGAATGATCTCTACCAGTGGAGTTGTGATCTCCTCCTTTGAGTGTGTTGATAATAATTGATAAGGAAAAAAAAAAGGATGAACAGTTGCTGAGTATTCAAGAGACTCAGTTGTCTCCTAGTCTTATCTTGTTTTTCCAATTTTCTAAGGTGCTCCCCCACAGTTCTCACCCCTTGGCCTACTTAATTCTCCTTCAAACAGAAATAACAATCTATCATCTCCCTCATGCTAACTTGCCAGGTAGACAAAGTTACACAAACATTCATCTGTGTCTTGCATGCCTAACTTTTCAAATTATCCGTAGCAACAATTAAACCCCTGACTATAATTAACTTAGTACCTAACACTTTTTTTCTTCTATATATTTATTTCCATGTGTTCGACATGATGTGGTTCACACTTTTAACCATGCTTTAAAATATCTTGCAGATCGAGGAAATGCGCAATGTTGGACTTATCAAGGGGGGTTCTCTGGAAAATGCCATTGTATGCTGGTAAAACCCTGCTACGAGTATACATTATTACTGTTAATGATGATCAAATATATGATAGCTAGTGAACCTATTTAATAGCTCTGGGAATAAACCATGGTAAAAATCTTAGTAGCAACACTTTTGCACATACGTTGGATAAAATAAACACATACTTTGGCACGTACTCACAGCTAAAATTTTTGTCCTATTCTGCAGTGTAAAAAGGATTCTCACTATAAGAGAGTTGGTCTTTAGCGTTCTTTTTAATAAAAAAACTCACTCTCAAGTCTCAACGGATAATTCGCTATTTGTGTAACTGACCAGTCTAGGTAATCGTCTTATTGTACCAACCCTGTCTTTGAAAGATGATGTAAATATACTTGACTCGTGGTAAGGGAGGTTAGAGATGGAAAGTTATGATGTAAAATGGGATGGACACTTCAAGATTTTCATCTGTTTAGAACAGCATAATAGACGCTTAAACAAGTAGGGGTCATTTAACTAATGCATATATTTCAATTACCATAAATATACGATATGATTACAATTGCAAGATATCGATAGCCTATACAACGAATTCAAATGCTGAGTATGGACACAGTTTAAAGTAATATGCAATTCATTCCTTGAGAGATTTGCATGACATAAATCTAGTCTTTGAAAGATATTCAGCATCAAATAAGTTTAGAAATCAAGTGATATCACACATTCGCATTAGCCCCTGAATGTTGTTTGACGTAAGTCCCTCCCTGATGCCCACCTACCTAAGATTCGTTTGGTATCTGGTTATCTTTTACAAAGTTATGCACTCATCATGTATTTGCTTCTGTATTACTGTATAACTGTGGTTTTCTTCTGTAGTACCAGTAAAGGTTGGTTGAACCCACCTCTGCGTTTTAATGATGAACCATGCCGCCACAAGGTCTTAGATCTTATTGGTGATCTTTCACTTTTTGCTCAGTTTGGGAATCAAGGACTTCCAGTGGCACACATTGTAGCTTACAAGGTATGGCCATATGAGCCTTTGGTTCTATGTCCTTCCTTTCGTTGGATCTATGTCACTTTGCTTAATACTGTGTCGCTAGAACTGCACCCTTCCTCTTGAAATATAGAAGTGCCACTTTATCTCGATGCAAAAGAAGTTGCATGCTCCAAAATTTGATTCCCAGATCGGATTATGCCCCAATCAGCATGATTTTTAATGCAATTGATCATAATCTTGGTGCAGGGTGGCCATGCTTTGCATGCTGGTTTGGCACGCCAGTTAATGGGTGAGTGATTTCAAAAGCTAGTGCGCAGCCATGATTAAACACGAGCCAGTTGCAGGTTCGGACGAACTTGTTAAAGTGGTTCAGCAGGCTTGAGCTTCTGTGCAGCCAAGGTCGCCCCATGAAGATATGCTGAAAGGAAGATGTTATATAAGTTTCTGTAACGTAACACACGCAAGTAACTTGTATTTTTTCCAAATTGAGTTGCGGGGAAGCAAATGGAGTTGAAGACATCCTAGCTGGGAAGGCACATGGCCTCCCTCTGGGAATGCATGTTTTTTATAGGGAAACAATTCACGTGATCAGGCTTTGAGTAATTACCAAATCAGTACCTAAGTTTTTAAAATTGGATACTTTCGTCTCTCAAATTTTAAAATACACAAAACAGTTGCCAACATTTATTTTCGTTAGACAATATAGTTCTCCTCTATTAGTCGGTACACATTGCTGTTAACTATGAGTTGGACAACTCAGTTTCCAAGAGTAAAGTACAAAACAATTCTCAAAACTTTAAAATATCTCAATATGAAATATTTTAAAAATTTTAAAAGTTCCTCTGAATGTTTTTAATATTTTTAAAAAGTCAAATTTTTATAACACTTTTATTAATCAGAATAATAAAATATTAATAAAAAATATATAATAAATAAAGAATACAAAAAATAATAATATATATTAAAAATATTTTTATTTATTAACCAAAAATATCATAAGAAATAATTGTTGAGGTTTATCAAGATTTGGGTCTGAAAGTGAGGTCTAGACTCCTTCTGATGCAGCGTGAGGTGGGAAGTGGTACAAGCATCCGACTTGTGCTGGTGTCGAGATGCTGCCATCCGAGTTTCTTGTGTATATTTATAGTAGAGTAGATAATCACCTTTTAGAGTGGTTCCACTTCGATAACCGCTCCCTTTATCTTGAGAGTTTGTTGAGATCTATCTTTTACATGAGATATGGATAATAGAAGATATTTAAGAGAGGTAGTTGCTTATTTAAATAAACAAGGTCGGACTATCCGTGTCGTGTCCGAGCTCAAGAGGTCGGGTGAGTAGAAGAAGCTATCTTTTTTGGGTAGGTCTTTATCTTTATTAGATCTGACTTTATATTTTTGGGTCAAGATATAAACAGGAATAATTAAATATTATGTTTGATTAAAAATTTTAATTTATTGGAGTCATATAGAATAGAATGGGATGTAAAACTTTAAAATGAGGATAGAATTAGAATTGAGATATTCTCAATTTGCGAATTGCATAGAATTATAGTTTATGGTTTAAATCCTACCTATGGTCAGCACTAGCAGTGACGATATTGTGCGCATCATTTAATTGAGTTACTAATTATAGTTAATTTCATTTACAAATTATTTTTAAAAAATAGTTTAAAAAAATTCGAGGGACCCACAAGGCATTGACGTGAATAATATTTAGTGGTATCTGCAGAAGCTAACGCTTGCTCTCGGAGGAGGGAAACATTTCTCCGCACGCAATAATGTCTTAAAACATATATTACTCAGTGGAAACATGTATTACTAAGTGGAGTAATGACGTAATCTCCTAATTATTTTTTGAAAGAAAATAAGAGGTATATACTCCTAATAATAGGTTTAAAGATTCTCTTAATACAATATTTAGCCCAAACTTACATCAATCGTAATTTACACTATCTAAACTTAATTAATGTATATAATATTTTGGGATAAGATTGTTTTTCAGACACATTAATGATCATTTTTCATATTTCTATTCATTGACATTGACATAAAACATAATATGCCTCCCATAGAGGGGGTCATTCTAACATACCACAAGTCCATCCACAATCAATTGAGAATATATACAAATAAGAGGTAAAGTAAAATAAAAAATTATAGTTAAGAGGCAGAATTGTAGCCTAATCACTAGCTAGCAAACTGTGTTCCACTTAGATTCAGCAAACAAATGTGACTTCAAAGCTAAAAGCATAAAAGAAACTTTTTGAATATGTGACAAAATGGAACTGTCAAATTCATAGAAGTTTCCCAACTTAGCACATCTCAGTGCAAAGTGCAAAAAGATGATCTAAAAAGTAATCTTTGCATGGTTTTAACACATAATAATTGTTATTGCTCACCATGCCCCCTGCCACTACTTCCATTTCCCTTAATTTCATAACTAACTTTAAAGGGAATGGATCAATAAGGCTCCTTATCACCATTATTGCGTTCTTTCAAGCCCGAAAGAAATCTACAGTTAGCAGAAAGTTCATCAGGAATTTTGCAAAATGACACAATGGAAGGTGAAACATTATGCGGAAACGAGCACATACCTAATTATCAAAGAAGCGTGATCGGCGCCTATGCGATCTGGCAAAGGACACAATTATATATTATTTATCTTATATTGAATCGATGGAAAATGGTGCCAGTGCCGGGCAATCAGATGTATGAAACCTCAAAACTTTAAAAACAATAGTCGGAAATAAAAAAAGAAAAAAAAAAGAATAAAGTAAACAGAGCATATCGTATCTCAAAGTACAACAACACAGTTAAGTATACAATAGTAACTTGAAGAAAACCACGACAAATCAGGTTGCTAAAAAATGAGTTAGCTAAATTAAAGGATCCTCTCGAGATGACCGTACAAGACCAAGTAAGGCATACATTTTCAGAATTGACCGTATCGTGTTAACGTGAAAAATCATTGGTGAAAATCTGCACGCGCAATTTGCACATGAAATGATCCTCACCAATGAGATCACATTTACTTTCATCGACACACAAAACATCAAGACATCAATACATGAAATAACATATGATCTTTGCCAGTAATGCAAACTGCAAATGAAACAATATCCACTTAAAATGTGAGTTATATTATTATCATCAGAAGGTACTATATTCTTTTAAAAAAAGAACGATTCCAAGTTTATAATAATAAATATATGATGGTGGCCTTGAACAGTAAAAACAAGGGAACAAGTTTAGAATGTTCAAAAGCGAGGGTTCAGGAATATTTCAGTTCTAGTCCTGCATCCTTTCATCACACCATAATATAACACTTGTGCATAGAGTGCTGTAATGAAATGATCATACCTCAAGAAATCAGAAAGTTACGACATGTCACATAAAGATAAAGTACATTTACACTACAATATAGCAAAAAGCAACAGTCGATATAAAGGAAGACAAGTTTATTACCTGCCGTAACCACGGTTACCCCTTGAGGGGCCCCTTGTACTAACAAAATCATCATCAATCTCATCTAGCCCATAGTCGTTGTACTCCAAGGATACAACAGAACCTTCATCTGAATTTGAAGTATCATAACTTAAACGGCGATTACTCCTTCTGGTATCACCTACTCTTGCCCTTCTTCTATTTCTTGAACTTCTGAAGTTGTCAAAGACTTGATACAATATACAAGAGGTCCACCAATTGCCATCATCTCCGGGGAAGTCCTCAAACTCATCTCTAGAATCATCATCCCCGTATTCAATCACATAATCTCCCAAAACCACGCCCCTCGGGGTTTCTGAATGAATAGTACTCAAAACATCTATAATCTCAGAGGACTGTTGGAAATTCTCCCAATCAAGCTGTCGAGCGGGATCTATTTTCGACGGACGGGCATGAGGATGTTCAAGTTGAGCATGTTGCTGTAACTCCGAGTAACTTCCCATGAATTTACATTTCACCTCATCACAGCAACGCTTCTTCTCATCAAGATGCGAACGAGCCTTGTCAACAACAATCCACCCAGAAACCTCACCCCTACACAATGGACAACTCAGCTTGCATCGACCATCTGGTGCCACTTGCTCATTATTTTCTATGGCAGCATCCGACACCAATGGAACATTACTTTCTACAGAAGTTTCATCAAGTGCTGGAGATGATGACATACCACAGGCACTTTTGAAACGATCCAAACAATTAGAGTGCAGATGGTTCGTATCACATAGAAAAGGACGACATCCTTTTTCATAAGATGAACACTGAAGGAGCACACTATTATGAGGGAAATCTAAGCATATGGGACAGACAACGTCCTCCCAACTGATATCTAACAACTCAATATCCTCCATGCTGTTTCACCAAGATTGGACTATGCTATCAAAATGACCGAAACCATGAACAGTGCTTTATACAAAAATTGTGTATGTTCTAGCACATGGATTGCTCCTTACTCTCAAGAGTCTCAACACCAACGTTGATGAAAACTTGGTGCTATATCAAGCAAATTGTGTCCCTGGTATCGGTTCTAGAACAAGCCTGGCATTCAAGAAACAAGCTCTAGGTTAGAGACATCTGAAACAAGAACACAAATAACTGCAAGAAACACCTAGAACCATATCAACAACACCGCATTTTCACAAAATCACTCCACTGAAGTAAGGCTTTCAAAACTTTCAAAACGCATAATGTGAAATGTAAATTGTCAACAAGAAAAAAACTTCTATTCTAAAGTGACAAATATGCGAGGCTTCAAGTTCTTCGGTTATTCAGCGGGAATTTGATCAATATGTGACCAGATAAATGTTGATTAACGAATAAACAGGCTTGCACACACACACACACAACACAAACAAGACATAGAACAGAGCCATTTAGAGGGTCCATGATTCAAAGTTTCAAACTCCAGATCAACCATAAACTAAATCTGAAATTTCAGCAACACATGCCTACACCTAAATAGCATAAAGCTCAGCACACCAAAATAAAATTGACACTAATACACACAGTTTACCATATCACGAAAATCGTTAATTCAAATAAAATATCGACCAATCACATAATAACAATAGACTCTAACAAAAAAAAAATTTCCAATTTTCATTTGTTGTATTAAAAATGGGTGACCAAGTTGACCAATCCAAAATTAAAAGGGTATCCCTACCGAACAAATATGGGGACGGTAGGTACACATAAATTGAACAGGACCGATCATATAAACTAATTAACACCCAAAAAAATTAATAAGACGAAAAAAAAGAAACAAATTATGAAACAGAGGTGATCAACTACATTAAAATAAAATTTAAAAAAAAAAGGGAAAATAAAAAGCATGTCAAAAAGAAAAAGTAAAGTGACCTTCTTAAACTGAAGAACTGATGAGTGATGACAGAGAATAGGGAAAGCTCGTACGGAGTGTTGTGTTGTTCGTTGCGATCTCTGTGAAGCTTTGAGGAGTCTCTTTCTCTCTCTGTGTTCCGTTGTTGATGTTCTTCTTTGCCAAGTGCAATTGTTGAACTTTATACTTTCTTTTTCTTTTTCTTTTTCTTTTTCTTTTTTGTTATTTGAAAAAGGGAAAGATAAAATGATGAAGGCAGCAATGAAGGTCCTCGTAGACTCGTACACTGAAAGGAAATGACGCTTTTGCCCTTTGTTGTTGTGCGTGGCTTTGGCTCCCCCAAACCAAAATCAATTGTGGAAATAAAATACGGCTTTACTGATAAGGTTAGACTCAAACGTTTAAATTCTGTTTTGTTCCTAATATTGGGGATGAATTTTAGTTAATCATTTTATTTTTATTTTAAAATATTTAAAATGGTATTAATATTATTTTATTATTAATTTTTTTACGAATAATTAATAAAATTGATGTACAATTAATAATATTTTTGTATAATTAATAATATTTTTGTTAAAAGTATAGTTGTTCAATTTTTTTTTATTTTTATCTTTTTAACAAGTTTAAATATTTTTTTTTCTTTCTTTTACACTGACAATTCTCTAAGAAAAAATTGAAGAAGAAAAAAAAATAGAAAAATAAGATTTGAGTTTGCTGAGAGAGTAAATGTGGGAGAAGGGAGTTTAATAAATATAGTTTTAACAAAAGTATTATTAACAATATATTAATTTTATTAAGTGTTAGTGAAAAATTTGAAAATAGGATAATATTGATGTTATTTTAAATATTTTGGGATAAAAATAATACGTTTAAAACGTAAAAGACTAAAATAAGATTCATTCCAAATATTAGGGACCAAAATAATACTTTACCCAAAATTAAATTAATTTGCCATATATCAAATTAGTGGATACTTGAACGAAGATTTTATAATTGTCTTTGAATAAAGATATTTTTTTTTATTATTAGATGATGAATTATAAAATTTGATTTTGATATGTTATAAAAGTGTTATCTTTATTTAAAATGTGGCTAAATATAAGAGGTAGTTATTTTTACTGATGTGACATTACGTAATTAGATGTACGTGTAAAACTACTTTACACTAATAATGTATCAAAATTAAATTCAATAAATAAATCATACTTTTAACACAAATATTTTTATAAAAAAATATTTTTAACATTTTTATTAGAGTAAATGCTATATCAATTCACATAAATTAAAACATAACATTAGATAACCAACTTAAAATGATTAAATGATCAATTTATTTGCTTGCTTTAATTTTTTTTTTTTTGTATGCAAAAAAATGATAAATATTTTGTTTGTTTAAATATTACTTTTTTTTTTCACATTTTCTTTTTTTAATAAATCAAAGAATATTTATTTCAATTAAAATTCTATTTAAGAATTTAAATATATACATAAGATAATATTTAAATTTTTTAAGTTGGACAGAGGAACCAAAAAGTACGGAGATTCGAAAGCAGTGACTAAGGTGTTTTAGCGCAATTATTTGGAATATTTGGTTGGAAAGGAATAGGCGGATCTTCCAGAATCAAAACAAAGATGTTGCACAAGTTATCCACATGTCTGCGACTAGCGTTAATGAATGGAAAAGTGTTGATTCCCTGGATTGTTAATGGCTATGCCGAAGATGACACCGAGACCTATTATTTTACTGTTTGCAGTAGGCTTGTAGTGGTTTTCTAGTTCTTTTAGTAGGTTTATGGTATATTGCTAGTTCTTTTGCTCTACTTTATTGTGTTGAGCTCTTATTTTCAAAAAAAAAATATTTAAATTTTTAAAACTTACTTAAACAAACAACTGAATTATTGGCCGAATGAATCGAAGTTAGTTTGATTAAATATTACTTTTTGAGCTAGATTATATTTATGTTATGGATTTTATAGTCTATTTTCTGTCTATTAAAAAGAATTTGGTCAATTTATTTGTTTATGTTAACTATTCACATGACAGCTGATGTCAAATAGATAGAGTCAACTTTTTGGTAGTAGTTTCTTTTTTATATAAAAAAAATAAAACTCCATCTCTGACTTCTAATTATTTTGTTAATTTTTATTTTATTTTTTATCGATTAAAAAATAATATTTTAGTTTCTAGCGATTAATTTCATTAGACATTTTATCCTCTTTATTAATATCTCTGTTTAAAATTAACGAATTTTGTTTATATATTACATTAATAACGTATCAAAAAACTATTCCAAAAAATAAAACACTTCTTGACGTGTCAACAATACGCTACAGTAAAATAAGATAATTAAATTTTTAAAAAAAAATTAAAAAAATTTAAATTTTTAACTAATTTAAGCATAGACATATAAATTTATAATAAACTATGAAATAAGAAAAGTATCCTTAAATTTCAACAAATTACTGTGTTTACTACACTAATAAAAATAAATAAATATAAATGTATTTAAAGATAACTTTTGTGGAATAAAAGCATCAAGTTTGTGAAAGTTCGTTACGTGACTCAAAAGTCTACCTTCAGTAGCCAACCCCTCAACCTGCTTTTCATTTTTAAATTAGCTCTATTAATATGAATTTTAAGATGGATTAATTGTCCATGCAATAATATAAAATATTATGCTTATTCATATTTCTGAAATTTTAAAATATTCAGTATTTTAAAATTATAGTATATTAATAAATTTTTTATTATATATAAATTTAAGTTATATCTAGATACATTGAATTCTTAATATAACAACAATTTAAAATGAAAATTATTTTAAAATAAAAGATATATTATGGTGTAGGTAAAGTATTATTTTTTATTTCTAACATTTGAATTAAATTCTAATTTGGTACTTAACATTTTAAACGTCTTATTTTAATCCTAAAAAATAAAAAATTTTAAACGTCCTATTTAAGTTGAATATAGTTCTACCGTTAAATTTGATACAAATCATTTGCATATTAAAAAGCTAATAATAATCACCGATATAAAATTTTTTATTTTATTTTAGAAGTTGATAGTTGATTATTACGATTTGAGATTTTATAAAAAAGGATTGAGGAACAAAAATATTACAAGAAAATTTTAGTATTTTTCTAACGTATAAAAAAGATAGAATTTAATTAGTAACGGTTATTAACGTTCAAGTCATTCGTTCGTTAACTATTCGTGTCAATTTAACGGTAGAACAGTATTGAACATACATAAAAAATTGTTACTCACGGATCTTTTAAACATTGGTGAACAAAATAATACTTTTTCCTTATAGAATTATAGTGCATCCTAATGCACTCCAAAAAAAAATATAAAGAACCTATTCCTAAAATTTAACTTGTTACTACAAGTAAAAATATAAAATAAAATACTCTAAATCTTAAATTATAAATTTTAAATTTAAACTACTGATATAAAAATATAATAAATTAATAATTAAAATTTATTTAATTAACAAAAATACAATGTTCCTTAGGGTGTATTCTAAAGATAAGCCTATATTTGGGCCAAAAATTCTGTCTCTGAAATAATTGTGTTGGAGAGCTGAAATTCATAATCTTTAAACGATTGAAAATAACTTAATATTTATATCTTACGATTATCGGCCGAAAAAAAAAAAAGAAAATCTCAGGTATAAGAGTTTAATATTTATATATTAAAAGTAATAGTATTATTTTCTATGCTATTAATAAATAAAAGCCTTAACAAATGTTAAATTTAGACCAAAATAACACTTTTTTTCAAACTATTTATTATGGTGGCACCTTAAAGGGGATAGCACCTTTTTCCTTTTACATGGAAAATACTAAACAGGAAAATGCATCTAATAGTGAAAATACTAAAGCCTTTAGCGCAAGTGTTTTCATCAAAGAAATCGCTAAAGGTGAAAGCGCCTCTATCGCCGTATACAAATTAATAATTTGTTGATTTATATACCATTTTTTTATTATTAACTATTAATAATAGGAGCGAAACATTATGTAAAGAGGAATGTTAGCAAGTCAGCAACTTTTGTAATTTGTGTCAAATAGTTATTAATAATAATTTTAATGGTGTGAGATTAATGTGAAATTTCATCCAATAACTTACATTTTTTTGTTGTTATATACTGGACAGAATCTAATAAAGTTATTGGTCCCTAGACTTTTTCATATATAAAAGAAAAAATCTCTTTTAAAGAACTTATTTTAGTACCTATTTTTCAAAGTCAAAACCATTCGCAGGTGACACCATGTGACATCCATACCTCTATTACCTAACAGATTAGCATTAGCAGATTACTGATTAGCAACCGGTTAAATGGCCGCTTAGACCAATTAGTTAGACGAACAAATTAAAAGATTTTGAATTATAAAAATGCATTTTATTGTTCAAATAAATAGTTAGAAATCGAAAAATATATTTATTTTTACAGTCGGTTTAAAAATTTTTAATGGTATAAAATTAAATTAAATTCTAATATTTAAAATAAATTAATAAAATTATAGAATTGAATTAAATTTCAGTATTTAAAATATTTATTAAATAAATTAAAGTTTATAGTGGATAATTATATTTTTTTAATTAAAATTTTCTTCAACTAAAATTTGTTCATTTCTTTTAAAAAAACAAAAATTTGATTAATCTAAAAATATTAAATTTAAAAAATATTATTATTAATTAAAAAAAATTAAATGGTTCTCCATGGTTGATTTCAACGACAAAAAATAAATATGAACTATCAAGAACCAATTTGTTAAGTAGTCTAATAACATAACAAGTAAAAAAAATTAAAGTATATATCCATTTTTATCCTCAAAGAATTTTAGACAAGACACTTTAGTCCCCAACTAAAATTAATTACTCGATTGGTCCCTAACAATTAATTCTGTCAGTCACTTAGGTCCTTTACTCCGTTAACTCTAACGGAAGACAAAATAATTCCTAACAACTCTAACAGGGGACAAAATGGTCCCTGATCTCCTCTGTTCGAAAACGACACTGTTCTCTCCCAATTTCCATCATATCTCACATAACACTAGCAGTCTAACACTGTAACTTCAAACTACACAATGCACACTCTATAAATTTAATGTTCACAAGAAAAAAAATCATCATCTTGTTCTCAACCAATTCATACTCAGGAAACTAATGCCTATGTCTCTCAACTAGTTATCATCTTTGATGGATCCCATGAATCTAAACAGCAAGTCTGATTTGTTAAGACCCATCGTCGTCGTTGCCATCTCCCTCTTCCTCTGCCCTATCATATCCCTAACCACATTATTCACCACTCCAATCGCTTCCTTCAACTTCTTCTTCGAACCAATATTCATTAATCGCTTCAGTTTTCATATGAGCGGCAACGGCGACATTGCTTGTTGTACTGATAGCTTGGATGCGAGGTTGAAGCTGTCTGCCAACTTGGACTCTGGAAAAGAAGGAATGAAGCACTCGGTATTTCAAATGAGAATTTGCATATGATGTCAAAGGAGAATCTTCTCATGATATCATAATGTCCAACAATCTATATTGCTTGCCGGAGAGTGAAAAAAGGCGTGCCCTTGTAGTAGTGGTGAAACTTGGTCTTGAGGATGTCCTGGATGTGTCGGGGTTGGAGGTGATGTTATCGAAGACGTGGAAGTGGATGCTTTTGGTGGGTGAAGTGCAGACGAGGTGGATGTACCAGTCACAAAGATTTAGGAAGTGTGTGGTCCATGACATGTTGAGGTAGGTGCGATACGTGTGACAATTACACCATAGCTTAATCTTAGAGTTAAAGAAGAGGAAGGAAAAGATGGAAAAGAAGACTGTAAAGGAGAAGAAGGAGAGTATGAATGTTAGGGTTATGCGAGATATGATAAAAATTGGGAAAAAACAGTGTCATTTTCGAATAAAGGGGTCAGGGATTATTTTGTCCCTTGTTAGAGTTGTCAGGGACCATTTTGTCTCCTGTTAGAGTTGTCAGGGACCATTTTGTCCTCCGTTAGAGTTAACGGAGTAAAGGACCTAAGTGACTGACGGAATTAATTGTTAGGGACCAATCGAATAATTAATTTTAGTTGGGGACTAAAGTGTCCAGTTTGAAATTCTTTAAGGACCAAAATGGGTATATACTCAAAAAATTATTAATATCAATGGCAACTTTTTGCTAGTATCATGATCGACACAACTTCATTTAAAATGTTCAGACATAACAAACATTTGGTGTCATTAATCTAATTTAAATACATAAAATTTATACATGTAGATATTATTTTAGAACTACACACTAGATCTTAAAAAAATAGGTATATATTATACAGAGATGTTACACATCTAAGTATTTTTCCATCCAAGTTCATCCAAGTAGGCCCATCACCAACAAAAACCACTCTCATTAAAAGAGCGTAATTATACGGGCGTCTTTTTCTTCTTCTTCTTCTCACGCTCATTTACGCACGGAGCGTCTTCTTCTTTACCTTCTTCTTCGCCTTCTTCTTCGCGTTTCTCCTCCTCCTCCTCCTTTTTTGCGTTTCTTAAATTAAATTCAGAATGTAAACTCGTTTCAAAACAAGCACAGACTAAATGCATCTTATTTAAATCCAGAATGAATTGAAATTACTTCATGATTACGACACACAAACTTAATTAAAAAACAAACACACAAATAAAACTGAATCATGAACAAAAACACATCCAAATTCATTAAGTGATTTTGTAGCATTATGTATTTCTTCTTTTTTGTTTGATTTTCCTTCTTCTTTATCGTAATCACCAACAACACCAACATTTTGAATTGAATTTGAATTTATATAATGGACAATGTTCGGTCATTTAGTATTATACAGTGGTTTCGCTTTGATAATATTTTCGGTTCATTCTAGACGCAGATGTTTTTGAATTCGAATTTATATAATAGACAAATGTTCGGTTCATTTAGTATTATACAATAGTTTCGCTTTAATAATATTTTCGGTTCATTTGCAGTCCAGGTGTGTTGTCGATGAATAATTTGTCCCAATAGTTGGAATGACTTTCAAGACAAATTGAATGGAAAGGAATGAAATTTAATACAATTGAATAAAGTGATAATAAATAATTTCATTCTTTTTTGCTAAAAAAAACTCAATCATTAACAAAAATATATCGAAATTACTTAAGGAATAAAAAATTTGGTCAATATTTAGTAGCATCAAGTGAACCTCAATTAACACACAAATGAATCGAAATAAATTAATAAATGAACCGAAATTATTTAATGATGGTAACAAAGAAAATCAGAACTAATAAAGATGTTCGCAAAATGTTGATATTATTGGTGATGAAGATAACGAAAAAAAATACATAACATTGAAGAAGAAGAATCTGCATGTGCGAATTTGGAAGAAGAAGAAGAAAGAGGAGGAGAAGAAGCAGGAGGAGAAGAAGAGGAAGAGAGGAAGAAGAATCTGCGCGAATTTGGAGGAAGAAGAAGAAGGAAAAGAAGAAAGACGAGAAGGAGGAGGGGGAGAAGGAAACGCAGAAGAAGAAAAAGAAGCACGTAATTTAAAAAATTGTTATAACAACTTAGTTAGACTTAATTAGTATTTTACTTGAATGTAGAACTTTAGTGTATATTATATTAAATGAGTTGAAAGAAAAAGAACGGAATAAAAGTGGTAAGAAGAAAGATAGTGTTAAAAGGTGAAAGACGTTGAGAAAAAATGAATAAAAAAAAGTTAAAAAGAAGTAATTAGATTATAAGAACATTTTAAATATTTTAAATTTTAAGTAAAATTCCAATAGATTAAAATTTTAAATTCAACCTATTTGAATTGAAATTAATTTAAAAAAAAAAACAATAATAAAATTAAATTAAATTCTATCTAAACTAATTTAATTATTTTTGTTTCAAATACTAAAATTGAATTCAATTTAAGAGATTTCTAAACACCCTGATAGTACGAGTGGTTCGTTGGTAAGAGATTTGATTAACACATGTAAGACCCTCAATTCAAATCATTAAGCACAAAAATCTTAAGATCAAACATCATTACAATCAGTGGAAGAAATAAAAATTACCAATCCAGATATATCAGGTAGGTAAAATCATGTCTACCATAAACGATGTTTCCAAACATAGTTGAACAAGCACAGTAGAAGTAAAAATTAAGAAATGGATATTACCACTTCTATTTTGATAATGTCATCTTTTTTTTTAATAAATTTATACAAACATACGATATAAAAAAAATTATCTAGAGTGACATCATAAAAAAGAGAGTGAAATTAACACTTTACCAAAAACTATTGTGTCAGTCAAGGTAGAGAAAATCGAGATTTTACGTAAAATCGAAAAAGTAAATTAAGTACGTAAAACGTAAAATCTTAACAAGATTTAAATTGTAAAATCGTCAGACTTAGTATAAATTTCGTAAAATCGATGGACTCATTTAAAATCGTAATATCGGAAGATTTTAAGAGTTAAATCGAGATTCTAGCTACTATAGTGTCAGTGACTCGGTGTAAAGTGTGAACGCAAAGAAGTCAAGAACAACATCATAAAGTGCAATGAGACACCACACACCAGGATGCGACTTACCCTGTCTTTCTCGTAATTTTGTCCCACCACTCGGTCGTCAACTAAAATAATATGGCTGTGCTTTTAAGTTTCAATTTTCTTAAAAATAAAAATATAAAAAAGACCTACGTAGGATACTATTTTCTGCCGCCATACTTGGGTGGTGGTACACATCACAGGAAATATGACAAGCATTGTGTGAATAACTTATATATTAGACGGGAAGCTAGAATTGATTTTACACACTTGATTGCGTACCTAAAATCTTAATCAGAAATAATGAAATATAATGGTACAAGGGAATCCACCAAAACCAACAATAAAAAAGGCTAAAAAAAAGAAGGGAAAAAAATATCAACAACGATAACCACTAAAAATAGAAAAATTAGAGAAATGCTATAGAACCACTAAAAATAGAAAAATTAGAGAAATGCTATAGAACCATCAGAATATATTGTTTTTGACAATTATTTTTAGCCATCCGTTCAATTTCTTTAGTTTAGTAATCTAATAACATACTTTATCCCATATTTTTAAATATTAATAACTAATTGATGGCTAAAAACAATAAATTCTAATAGTCTTCTAGCATTTATCAGAAGAAATTATGAGTACATTAATAGTTACGTGAAGTTATGAATTTATAACTGGATAAAAAATATTATCAACCAAAGAATTACTAGGTGACTAGATCATTAGAACTTTCCAAAATAAGTCGCAGCTCTATATAAATGAAGACAAGTTGCATTTGTAAAATAACATCGCATTAAAGGAAGCTAAGAGATTATATGACATTTTTGGACTTTTTCCCCATGAAACCTTGATATTTATTTACTGAGTAAAATAATGTTTCTATACAGATGTAGTATTTCTTTCCTATAGTTACAAGTGTGATAATTTTATTTAAATTTTCAAAGGATAATCCTTACAGCTACAAAAAGAGAGGAATATTATAGGATGTGAATAGTATACTCATCTTCTGAAACAAATATAGTCCCTGAGATTCAGCTATCTATCGGATAACACTGAGTCACTCCAAGAAAGTAGAAGATCCCTGACAACAGTTGGGAAATCTGTATTCAAAACAAAACAAAAAAACGAAGAATATTTATGTTTGATTTGTCAGTTGCCATATACGGTCAAGGAAGATAACAAATGAATGCATTTGGACAAAATATTTTAAGACATTAATGCAATTTTGTTTCTAGAAAAAAAGTTCTTTTGCGTTTTGTGATGCTATTTAAGTACTTGAGTAAAGTGCAAATGTACTTTGGAAAGATCATATGGAAAGAAATTTAACTATGAAAGAACAAAAGTCCATCTAGTATGTATCCCCAAAAGTTTGGTCCAAAGGACAAATCTACCCATGAAAATGTCAACTTTTGGGTAAAATTGTCCACTGAATCAAGTCTTTTGAAGATGTTAGATGAACTTTTGTAATGGTAATTTTGTCCATCATAATCTTTTGTGAATACTTTTGTAGTCACTTCACTCTAAGTGTACTTTCAATTATGGAAAAACATTTTAAGTGAAAGAAAAAATTGTTTTTAGTCAAGGTGCAAAAGAGAAAAAAGACATCCAAAAAGGAAAGTTACAATCAGGTTCTGCAAAGAGCTTTACCTCGAGCTACTTCTACTGCCACTGAGGGTAAGTCTATCTGATCTTCAACCAATCTATACACATCGACGAGCTGTATAAAACACAAGTCTGAATAATGTAGCACAGCACCACAATTATGTTGTAAGAATAGGTCATATAATCAGGACAAACCTCTTCAACATGAAGCTTTGAGTCCTCAGTCAAAGCAAGAAGCAGCTGTCTTCGTATTCCTTCGTCAACAATGAAAAGGCGTGCTCCATCTTTGATGGTGTCTGTGAGGTCCAGTTTTCTTTCAACTTTCAAGTCTCTTTGAGTTTGCCTGTATAAATAAGCCTCATGTTAATATTACTTATTAAATGGTTCAAAAGAAGAAAAGAAACCAAACATGCAATGGTGTTGCAACAAAATACAGACATGCGTTTAACTTGCACTGCTGGATTGCTGCTCATCTTGGCTACATTTTCCTTTGCAAGGATAATAAGGTTTTCAAGCCGTTTCCACTGGAAAAGACCGTCTTTGAAGAGAACCTGAAAGAACAAAGAACAATACAAGTTTATATAGGGAGTATAACCAAGATTTCACTCAAAGCTAAGAAAAAAAATGAAACTCATGCACAAAAGTTTATTCATTTTTAGTGGCGTTCTAACCTGTATAAGACGTTCACGAAGAGCTGGATTTGGGTCTGTCAAAAGTCGCTTTGCTACATATGGATAGGCAACCTAATCGATATTCAAAAGGTAATTAATATATATTGGAAATTGAAATATGATAGTTGCTCCTTAAACCTTTTCTCTACAATAATGAACCATTTATCCAGTAGCAAAATGTTAAGTGTATCATTTCTTAACATATGAAGCAGCTTTTAAAAGCCAAAAATATATTTTACACATTTAAAGAAAAATAGAGAGGAGAAGAAGAAGTGTAGAGGGTGGGGGGATGGAAGTCATTGCTTCCTTAAATAAGTTCCATGAATTTTCAACAAAAAAGAACAAGTCAGAAACACCCAAAGCTTTTACCTCAAGAAATTTGAAGTCAGGCTTCAAAGTGAAACAAATGCCTTCTTGAGTCAATAAAGAACGAATTACGAGTGAAAACCTTTCGGGAATGCGGATTGGATAATTGTAAACCAATTGGTTAAACTTTCCTGCATTGTATTTAATCAGAATATTAGTTAAGAATAATGAACCCCCCCTTCTTTTTTCTCTTCCGAACAAGAAAAATGAGAGGAAAATAACCTTTTTGCCTGCCTTTATAATGGTTAAATGTGCCAGTACAAAGAAATTATTCAAAACATGACAGATGAAACATTGGCATATTTAATCAAGAAATTAAACAACAGAATCTAATTACAACAATTAGTTTTTTGGTGTATGTGGGTAGTGCAACATATTTGTTTCTCTCCATAGAATAACATGACATCTTCTATACATCATCAATGAATACAAATAAATGACTTCAACGAGTACGTTGAAACAACAAAGTCACACGAGTCGTAACTATTAGCCCTTTACTTGTTTGGGATTCTTCCCTTCAGATTCAGAGTTCAGACAACTCCATTTAATTGGACAGAAGTTATTCAATCAAAATTTATGAAATTTGATTTCAGGAACAGCACAGTTCAAGTCAAAGTCACATGGAAATAGCTATTTATATTTAAAAGGTAAACGGGAATGGGTACCAGTGACACTACGAAAATTGAAATCTGACAATCCTTTTCCAAGAGAGTTCTGCCAAATTGCTTCCAAAGCAGGAATTATTGGAGTGACATCAGTCCCTGGTGACAGGAAGCCTAATCTGGTAAAATCATTAGCCATCTCAGCATAGTCCTCATTTACGGCGTGGACAACAGCATCAATCAAAATTTGTTTATTTTGCTGAAGAAATAGAAGCAGATAAATATGTTACCACAAAAACTATCCCCAATCAGCTTCAAAATCCATTTATTACTAAAGACAAAGCTGATATCTCATATCAAAGAAACAAAATTATTGAGAGAGGGAATACCTGACTAAGAACGGCAACATTGCCAAAGTCCACATATGCAATTCGTCCATCACGCATGGCAAAAATATTTCCAGGGTGAGGGTCTCCATGAAATAATCCAAATTCCAACAATTGTCGCAAAGCAGCACTCACGCCAATTGTAAGAAAGCCATCTATATCAATACCAGCATCTTTGATGGCCTGATTCATAAGAAGAGTAGTTATCAATAAACTATAAACCTCAAACAATGTTGCTTGACTATCCATGCAACAAACAGCAAAAGCAGCACCAAACAATCTAAACAAACCTGTGGATTGGTGCACCTAATACCATCAATCCATTCCATCACTAAAACGCGTGGACCAGAAAGTTGTTTGTAAACCCGAGGAATTTTAACTGTAGGATCATCTTTGAAATTCTCAATAAAGTCTTCAAGATTACGGGCTTCCTGAAATAACGACAAGAAATAGTACACATGTATAAAACAACTATACACAGAAAACACACACAATGTGCAAGAAACACTATTTAGTGCTTTGACATTTTGTTAAGTACCTAAGTGGGGAACCACATCTTAAAAGCTAGCTACTAAGAGAGAGGGGGGGGGGGGGGACCACTCCTTAAATAAACCGTGTAATAGCCAAGTCCCTAACACATTTGAACAGATTAACTACTATAGCTGTAGCACATACAAGGCAGTCCAGAAAGTTACCAGGGTATAATCAAGCTCTTCCAAAAGTTTTTCACCAAATTCATCAACAATCAGCTCTGCATTGCAACCCAACTTTTGTATGCTAATGCCATTTAAGAATGAAGCCAAGGTACGAAAAAGGAAAAGATCCCGATATATTATGGGCTCTATCCCAGGCCTTTGAACCTACAATTACAGCAAAGTATGTCTTTGGAATCAGCTTTAACCTTGTTTTGAAATGCTGCTCTATGCATGCATATTCAGCAATTTACATGCAGAAAACCATACAGGTAATTATATCTGACAGAACCTAGAACAGAAGGAAAGATCATACTAAACAAGAAAGAGAGAGGGAAAAAAGAAAGAGAAGAGGGGGGGGGGGGGGGGAGGTGCTGCTATGGAACATTATGGCCAAGCAAATGTCAACAAGTGATCCCAACAAGAATACAGTCAAGCCAAAAGTAATAAATAGACAAATAAAACACTATTTTGCAATATAAATTGATGCCATGTCTGAACTTCTTAATGTCATGTGTTGATAACTAAAACATGATTATAACAAAAGGTGAGCTCAATGGAACCTTGATAGCAACATCCTCGCCAGTGGAACGCAAAGTAGCCCGATAAACTTGACCCAAACTAGCAGCTGCTATTGTCCCTGATGAGATTCTGCTGAAAACGGCTTCAAGGGGCTGACCAAGTTCCTCCTCTATGATATTGAAGGCAGTCTGTGATATTTGTAGGCCATGTATCAAAATTATATGATCCAGATGATTAATGGTATGAAAATTATTTACATAAATGTAACAATTAAAAATAGTTGGCCACAGTAATAAGTTTTACTTGGTTGGGAAAGGGAGGAACATCATCTTGAAGAATGCAAAGTTCATTCATATAATCTTCTCTAATGATATCTGGCCTGTTTGCAAGGACCTGTCAAATGGGGGGGAAAAACTTTTTAATAACCAGAAAAAACAAAGTTATAAATTTCATGGCATGGCCGAGTACAAAACAAAATAACACACCTGACCAGCTTTAATAAAAGAAGGTCCCAGATCGCACAACAGGTTCCTAAGCTGTCGTGCACGATACGGAACAACCTCTTCATCCCTTCCAACCAGGAAATCATACGCCAAGGTAGACCAGTAGAAGCCCAGACTCCAAACTATCTCAACTCCCCTTAACATAAGCGACAATATAGCCCCTCTTGATTCTAGTACCTTATTCCTCACCTAATTAACAATAAGAGATAAGTATTCAAACAAAAAAATTACTTCAAGTTAGAAATAATTATACAGTAAATCAAAACAAGTTTTTTTAGTTTTGGGGGATTCCCACGGGCCACGGTAAGTAGCTACCGACACCCTCCTACCAACATGGATGATAAATATCATTGACTACAATTATATTCATGTCAACTGTCAACTAGCATGTTTCGAATATTCATCATGTAGAGAATATTAAATTTTACATTCTAGACCATCAAGTTTAATTTCCCCATATGCAGACATCTGCGCTTCAAGTACATCCTTCCTAGTTTCAAAGATTTCACAATCACCAAAAATGCCACAACCACCACCAATAAGACTCGTCTCCCACTAGGTGGGGTGAGCTAAGTAAATCAGACTATGTCATAATGCCGTATGATAAACCCAGCTTGCAAGTAAACCATTAAAAGTATAACTACCAAAGTTGAAGGAATTAACTAGAACCTACAAAAATGAATAATCTTAGCTTCATAGTTCTACATACTTCATAATAATAGATTATATTTCTTGAGCAATTACAAGATTACCACAAATGAAGACAAAATACTCTCTTGCTAGCGGGAGCATATCATATCAATTGGAAATTCCAATTGAACATGTCAAATGTAGATCTCTATCATTAATTCATAAAGTTGATCTCAGCATGATCTCACAAAAGTTTACAATAATCGGTAAAAATCCACACTTCACTTGGTTAACCGGAATTTCCGATTGAGAGGATCCATTTCCCTTGCTAACCCCGTATAGCATCAATCTCAAGATTATACAAAATACATGTTTCAAGACTACGAAGGCGGTATAATTCTAAATTCACAATTAAAAAAAAAAAAAAAATACTAAATAAAAATACTAAAAGTAATTTTAAAAAAGAGCTTAATTTCTATACATTATTAGCTAGTAGAGTTTTACACTACGCAATAGAGATTAACTTTAACGGCCACTACCTCAAGAACAAACCACGTCAATGTAAAATCAAAAGCAACTAAGAGAGGACCAAAAAAAAATTTGAGGAGAGAACGAACAGTGATGTAACGAAAAGTCATACTGTCTCGGGAGAGTACTTGCGGAAAGGGATGCAAACGCCACGCTCGATGTCAAGCTGCTCCAGCGCGCTGTTCGACGGTTTTCTCAATTGTAACACATCCTTCACACTGCTCAAAACGGCGCCGTTTGATGCGGCACTTCCTGTTGTTGCAGAACACGAAATTCTCGTTCTTAATAGCTTCTTCGCACTTCTTCGACGAATCGGCAACGATTGAAACGACGACGAAGGAGAGCAAGAACAAGGAATTGAAGTTAGCAGCATAGTGTTGGCACGTGGTTTCTTCAAGTGGCGGTGAGGAACAGTGTATAAGGAGAAGGAGGTTGTGCAGATAGACTCCATGGATGTACGGAAGCTGAACTTGGAAGTTGGAACCCTAAATTGAGGAAAGAATTAAAGGCATTTCTTGATAAAATTATTGCGTGTTGGGATCAAATAACTGAATAACCAACCACTGCTTCAAAATTTAGTTGTTTTTTATTTAAAAATATTGGAGGGGGGTTTGCAGGGTGAGAGGTGTGGTGTGGTGGGAAGAGAGAAGAGCCACAGAAAATGGTAAGTGGAAATGGTTTGAAGGGTTTCGTCCACGTGGTGGATGGAGTAAGGCTTGGTTTGGTAAAGTTTTTCGAAGAGGTGCTTGTGCTTTTTAAAAGCTCAAGCTCCTCATTTTGTGTTTGGTAAATAAAAAAGATCATGTGCTTGTACTTGCAGCTTTTAAAAGATTGGGATACTTTTGAAAGCACCTAAGATAGAGCTTTTCAAAGTTGGCTTGTGCTTTTCAAAATTTAAAAGTCTAATATAACCTCATATGTTAACTAATTTTCAAATTTAATGCTTGCATTTATGTCTATTATAGTATTTTTAAATTTTAAAAGCTATTTTACCAAATGCAATTGTTATTGTTTGTGATTATTAAAAGTAATTTTTAATTTGATTTACCAAACATAAATGCTACAACTTTTAAAAAGCCGTATTTTAAAAGTTAGCTTTTATAAGCTACTTTTGAAAAGTAAAAGCTTTACCAAACTAAGCCTAAGGGCCACATCTGAGGGGCCTTTTTCCCAGTCTGACAAGGATTTGAGTTAAGGATTATTATGAGCTTCTTTCTACTTCTACAAGCTAGTTGCGCTTTGCAACTTGGCTACTTAAATTGAATGACATATTTGTCCACACACTCATGTGTGAAGATAAAGTTTCACAACATTTGTCAAAATATTGAATATATTTCATTTTGATGCAACGCAAAAAAGTTTTATACCAATATTTAATTATTTATAGGAAAAACAACTATTTGTACCCATAAATTTTACGAACGCTGATAAAAGTATCCATTAAAGAAGGAAACTAACGTTGTATCCATCAAAGATGGATTCCGTACGACAAAAGTAGCCAAATCCTAAATTTATGTTGACTTTTTAATAAAATTCCAGAATTACCCCCACCATTATCTTTAACCCCTCCTCTCTTCTTTCTCAAATCTCAAATACCTCCATTGCCTAAAAACCCTAATCTCAATACCTAAAAACTCCAAATTGTCATTTTCCTAACCCTAATCCCAATACCCCTTTCAACAAATTTCAACCATCTCTTTATTCAGCAATTTAACCTTTCTTCTTCTTCTTCTTCTATGGCTTCAATGAACTTGCTGGGTTTCTCTCTCTCCCCTTAAGAACAACACACTACTACTACTCATCATCATCAAACTCATTTTGGGCTATTCAATCCCACTGCACAAGATGATGTAACTGCTGCTGATGATGGAAACTGTTTCGATCTCACTCCTTCCACTCATGCCGATACTACTCTCAACCTCACTCCTTTTCCCATCTATCAAGAACCCTTCAACAATCATCTTCACCTTTCTACTCATCAAGGTTTAATAATTTCTTTTCTCTTTTAATTTCTCTATTATTATTACAAATTACTCTTTTTTTTATTTTTCTTTATCATCATAGATTGGAAGGAGAATAACTACATCAACCAAAACCTGCTATTGGAAACTTCATGCAACAACAATAACAATGTCGACAACAACCACCACCACCATCACCAACAACCCAAACTCGAGAACTTCCTCGGTGGACACTCCTTCGCCAATCATCATACATGATTACGGTGCCAACTCATCGGGAGACTACCTTTTCCAAAACTGCTCCCAGCCGAAAGTTACAGCAGGAGGAGGAGAAGGCTCCGCCGGCGGCAGTGGTGGAAGCACAAACTCAATACACCATCAACACGTGTTGGTGAAGGAGGTGGTAAAATTGATAAAAAGAATAAAGAGATGGTTGAAATTTGTTGAAAGGGGTATTGAGATTAGGGTTAGGAAAATGATAATTTGGAGTTTTTAGGTATTGAGATTAGGGTTTTTAGGTAATGGAGGTATTTGAGATTTGGGAAAAAAGAGATGAGGGGTTGAAGATAATGGTGAGGTTAAATCTGAAATTTTATTAAAAAGTCAACATAAATTTAGGATTTGGCTACTTTTGTCGTACGGAATCCATCTTTGATAGATACAACGTTAGTTTTCTTCTTTAATTGGTACTTTTGTCAGCGTTCGTAAAGTTCATGGGTACAAATGGTTGTTTTTTCATTATTTATATTTATAACATGTATATCCATCCAAAAAATAAAACTATTCTAAAAATTATCTGATCTTTCAATTAATTTTTAAAAAATTTAATCAATTAAATTAATTTCTAAGAGATATAATCGAAAGTCAAATGAATCATTTTATAGATTCGACAATGGTGTCATGTTAACTATTAGGGATAAGTATTATTTTGGTCTCTAATGTTGGGGTCAGAATCGAAACCGTCTTTATCATAATTTTCAATTTAGAATCATCCTTAACGTTTTTTTTCGTATTAAAATCGTCCTTTTAATTTTTTCGGACAAAAATACCCTCACCCCTACCCCTACCAGCACTTACCACCACCACCACCACCAAACCAAGAAGCAGAAACAGATGTAAAAACTCAAAATCAGCAGAAGCAAAAAGCAAGAAGCAGCAAAAGCAAACCAAGAAGTAGAAGCAAAAAGCAAGAAGCAGAAGCAAAAAGCAAAATCAGGAAAGCAAGAAAGCAGAAGAAAGATGCAGAAGCATAAAGCGAGGTGCAGATGAAGCGGCGAGGGGGCGAGGTAGCGAGGCGCGCGAGGCGGCGACGGCCACCCCCCTTTCCCCATTTCCCCCACCCCCACCCCACCCCACCCCCGCGTCCTTTCCCCTCCCCCCACCCCACCCACACGATGTTGGAAGCGTCCGATGTGTACTTGGGGAGAATCCCGAGCCTCGATTTTTTTTGCCGTCGTACATCACCGGTGACCCTCCATTGATCATCTCCCCTACAAAGAGTCGGATTTCCATGTCCGGCGATTTCTCCCCCTCCGGCAAGAACCGAAAATACTTCAGGTACGGCCTGGACACATCATAGCTGAGTGCGAAGAGCTCGCGAGAAACGGGATTGACCTTCGGGTGCGCGATCATGGTGGAATTGAGCTGGTTCCCGAAGCTGTAACGGCCAATAGTTTTTAGATCGCCGGAGATAGTGATTTGCACCTCGTAGGGGAGGTCGTCCTCCGACATGGCGAGAAGGCTGCCGTTGAAGAAGACGAGGCCTACGTTCGCGACGCTGGAGCCATGACGGTTGTCGAGGATCCCGCACAAACCCCGCGCATAGAAGAGAAGGAGGCGGCGACGGTCACCCCCTTTCCCCTCCCCCCTTTCCCCTTTCCCCTCCCCCACCCCACCCCCGTGTCCTTTCCCCTCCCCCACCCCCCAAACGCGTGTTTTATTTTTTTTTTTAATTTTATAATTTTTTATTAAATAGGGGTAGTTTATGAATAAAATTAAAAATTTTATTAAAAATGACGATTTTAATACGAAAAAAAAACGTTAAGGATGATTCTAAATCGAAAATTACGATGTGAATGGTTTCAATTCTGACCCTCAACGTTAGGGACTAAAACAATACTTATCCCTAACTATTATGTGACATGATGATATTACATATTAGTATTACATGTCACAAAATAATTAGTTGGCGTGTTATTTGACATGTCATAAATTTACATAAAATTAAAGAACAATACAATTTTCGATACCAAAAATCGACGACCAACGTTCGCATCGATATTTTTTGATAGCTTGTCATTGATACAGTAAAAGAAAATAGTTAGAAATAAAACATTAAAATTGACAGCCAAGTCATCTGTTGTATTGGCGACGTTAGCAAGTTTTAATATTATGTCACATTATTGATAAAGCATTAATGTTTTTTGTTAAATCGACAGATGTGTCATCTATTTTAATATTTATAATATTAACAACATTTGTCGTTGATAAATTTGGATGATAGAGATCTCTTCTCAAAATCAGATGAATAGTATAAATTTATTATATAAAATAAACATTTAGCGTTTGTTTTGAGGTACTAGGACAGAGACTGAGAGACTGAGACACAGTATCATGTTTGTTGGCTCAGAGACTGGCACTAAAATTTCTGTCTCTGTCCCTAAAATTTCAGTATTTCAGTACCTCCAAAAAGTAGGGACATAGGGGACTGAAATTTTTAGAGACTGAAATTTTAATAACATTTTATACCTAAAATACCTTCATTTCAATTAATTAATTCCAATTTTATCCTTTGTGCAAATTAAATTAGAGTTTTATTCTTGTTTCAATTTCTGTCTCTCACTTTGCACCAAACAGAATATTGAAATTTATTTCGGTCTCTGTCTCTTAGTCTCAGTCTCTCAGTCTCAGTCTTTTAATCTCTATCTCTCTACCAAACGCTACCTTAAGGTGTTGATATTTTTACTAACAAAAATCGACAATCATCAATAAAAAATCTTACTCGTACATACTTCGTGCCTCCCTCATTTCACCCCAATTCACCACTTACATTTCACCTTATAAATTAACCCCGCTTTCCCTATTTCACTTCCGCTTTTTCACCAACCCTCCCTTTCCGCCGATGCACTCTAAGCACTTCGTCATACTCATGCCACCATCGCTCCATCATACTTGTGTCGTTGTTGTTGCGGCTCTAATATTCCTTTTCAATTGACACCTCTCAATCAACATCAGTTAGTGGGCTGACCACGATGATCAATATCGATATTTTAGATCTTAGGGAACGGACCACAATACTCAATAGAAAAATTGAACAATATGTAGTTAAATATAGAGAGTTTGAAGACCACTCCAAAAAGGGAAAAGAGAGAGAGAGAGCTAGAAAGCCTATATGAAAGGGAGAAAATAAAATAACAACAAACAGTTGAATCCTTGCATGAGGATCTCAACACTAGTAGCTCACAGATGGACCAATTTAGTTATCAACCCAGCAACTTGATTAAGTATATGATGGTCATCTAGATCACGTTCTTTCGAACCTCCTCATTTTACTTTTCCAAGTTCACATCTCGCGGCCTCTACAGAAGCCACAGGGTTCTTCTCAAATGGAGGATGATCGCAACGACTTCGATGACTCAGATAAGAACTATTTAGACGAGTATAATTAGGGTTATTTACTTTACTTTGAATATTTTATATTATTAGTGGATTACTGTTTAGACAAATATGAGTATGAGTTTAGTTATTTATTTTATTTTGCATCTTTATGCTAAAAAATTATTTATTATATTGATAAGTTTGCAAACTCATTATTTAATATTTAGTATAAATTTTATTACTATATTTAAAAAATTATTTACGTTATTTTTCAATTATTTTCAAAAAAATAATTAATAAAAATTATATAGTTATTAAAATCGACAATACTATGTTTTTTTTTTAATTTAAAATGGACAAAAATAAATAAAAAAAATAGACAACAACCTTGTTGATACTTCAATAATTAAATTAATGGCTAAAGTGTCAATTTTAATAAACCAAATATCAATAGATTGACAGTCGATTTTAGATAATATTATCGACTGTCAAGCTATTGTTTTTATTAAATATAAAAATATTTTAATTTTATTAAAAAATTGATAATCTAGAAAATCGTCAATTTTATTAGATTTTTAAATAATTCTGTAAATTTTACTGTATATTTGTGATATTATCAACGGTTGACTCAATCATTTTCATCCCTAAATATTTAAATAGTGAATATACTTGGTTATTAGATAAATTTTTCTTTTTTTTTTATCATAATTTTAAATTTTTTATTTTTTTAATCCTATTTATTTTTATCTTATTTATTACACCTTGCAACATTTTCTTCATATAAAATATTAAAAAAATATATTATTAATTTTATATAGTTATGTTTCTAACAACTATGAATATCATCATTATAATTATAATAATGTTGTTTGGAAAATATATAAGAATAATTAGTCAAAATAGTAGAAAAATGGTACTTCCTACTTTCAATGTTTCGGTAGTCTCAATATTTCATTTGGATTACAATATTATTCTTTATTTTTTTTTTTATTTTATCGTTTAATCAAGATTTTTAAACATCAATATTTAAGTTAACATTTTGTTTTTAAATTTACACATATCTTTATCTCTTTTCTTCCTATTAAAATTCTAATTCTTTCTTTTTCATCACCACCACTAGAGTTGCTAACTCGCTCATCTTCTCTACGTCTTCACCTCAATACTACTCCCATGTAAATGAAGTATATGATTTACATATCATTTGGAGTGTTCATATAGTCCAGTTTAGTTTAAAGATTTGGTGTACTGAATCAAATCGTTTGAGTCAAAATTGACTCGCTTTTATTTAGATTCAATTAGACTCAAAATCAAATATATTTACTCAACTAGGTTAGAGCCAATGTTTGGATTCGAATCACATGAACCGGTCCAACCGAAATACAAATTAAAAAACATGAATGCATATATACTTGGCTTTTTTATTTAAATAAATTAATAGAAGAACCAAATTACTCGATTCTCCTAAATGGATTTTAAAAACGTGATTTTCTTAAATAATATAATATATAAATCGTCCTAGACTTTTGTGTTTTAAATAATATATGAATCATGTTACCCTGAGACGATTTATGCATAAAATACAATGCTCACAAACACATAAATCGTTTCGGGTCTTTGTGTTTTACAAAATGTATATAAATCGTCTTAGGCCACCATGAGTTACATTTTTTTATCCTAAAGCTCATTGTCCTAGCACGATTTATGTGTAACTAGTACGATTTATGTATTACTATGGTCAATGGCAGATCCAAGGGGGCCTAAGGTGGCCATGGTCCCCCATTTTTTAAAAAAAATGAATAGTATTATTAGTTTATTATTATTATATAATATATATATATATATTAATTATAGATTAAATATATTTTAATATATTACACACTAAAAAAAATATATGTTAGTAATTTAATATGTATAAATTATAATGTGTATTATAATATATTAATAGCAAATAAAAAATAAATTTATAAAATAATAAAAGCTTATAAATATATAAATAATTGAAAAGTTATTGAAATATATAGATTTGGATTAATGTAAAAAATTAACAACTATAAAAAAGAATTTTATTTTGACTTTTTTCTATGACAACAATAACAATTGAATATACTTTTTAAACAATAAAAATTATTAAAATAAAATAAAAAATAAATTTTTAGCAGATTATATGATTGTATATGTTGAAAAAAAGAATGCTTCAAAATTTATTCTAAATAGTAAATTGATAATTTTAGTTATATGAAATATCGCAGAACAAATTTAAAAATACCAAAACTTAAAAATATGTAGTTGAATGCTGATTTTTATATAATATAATTATTAATTTTAACCAATATACTATAAATTATATTTTATTGAATTTTTATTATATTATATTTTAATTTATTTTATATTTAATTTGACCCCTCTTATAAAATTTCTGGATCCGCCACTGACTATGGTAAGGCACATTAGACCGGGACGATTTACATTCAAAAACACAAAATTCATGACTATGGAATAATTTATGTGCTAAAAGAGGTTATAAATAAAAGAGAACCATGAATATCGATCCATAGTGAAGTTGAGAATTTTAGGAAGATGGCTGAGAATGTGTTTTTGTAGTTCATTACCAAAAAAAAATTGATAAAAAAGTAAGGGTGTAAGGTTCAATAATAAAAAGTAGGTCAGGGTGAAACACGGTGAGGAAGATGGCCATGCCATCGGAAGAGATAAGGGGGAGAGCGTGGGTGGGTGTGCATCCGGTGTTAAGGAGGGTTCTTCTCGAGAGGGGTTAGGAAAGCCATCCAAGGTCTCTTTTAGAGATAAAGTCATTGGTGCAGAAAAGTCTAAGGCCTTTGCATTAGTAGAGTCTTTATCTGAGGATGGTATCGCGACGGTGACAGGTAAGCAGGGTGATTCTCGTCCACCAAGTGTCAGTTTTACCAAGGAGGCAAAGAGCTGTCTAGCTGAACCTTATAAGGAAGCCATCGTGATCAAGGTGCTGGATAAGTATTATGGCTACACGGCTCTCATGCATAAGCTCCGGATAGTATGGCGCATCAAAGGAGGGTTTGATTTGTTGGACGTGGGATTTGGATAATTTTTGGTTAAATTTGATATTGCTGGGGATCATGAGAAAGTCATTCTTGGTGGCCCGTGGTTGATAGACGGTCACTATGTTGCAGTAAAGCCATGGGATGTGGATTTTAGGCCATGCGAAAAATCCTTTGGATCAACGCTGGTATGGATTCGAGTCTCGGGACTTCCAATTTGGTGCTACCAGGAACAAGCAATGCTGCGAATTACTTCTGCAATTGGGATTCCGGTGAAAGTAGATTTGGCTACTAAGCTTGCAGAAAGAGGAAAATATGCCCGAGCTTGTGTTCAAATTAATCTTGAGTTGCCTGTAATCAAACATATTATAGTGGAGGGTGTGACTTATGAAGTGGAGTACGAGAGTTTACAGTTGATTTGTGCTACTTGTGCACGGTATGGGCATGATAAATCGTTGTGCATGGAGAAGGAGTCCTTGGAAGGAAACATAAATTCCTTTGGTGATGGAAAAAATAATGAAGCCCCAACACTAGTGCCACACAACAATCATGAGATTCAAAAGAGGCTGAATCAGAAGCTCGTGATTTGGGTGAGAAATTAGGAGTTGTTAAAGGGAAGGATGTGGTTACGGAATCATTGGCTCCTCACGTGCCTGATGGTCTTGTTAATGAGGCATGCATGGATGATGGAGAGGGCTGGCAACAAGTGCTGCGTAAGAAAAAATTTACAATGGGCCAGTCATCAGGTTTGAAGGACCAAGATGGAAAGCAGCACAAGTTTGGTTCGAGAAGGGTTCCAAGGCCCAATTTGCATGGTGATGGAGGCAAATCAACTGGCATTAGGATGGGGAAGCAAGAAAAACATGAAATTGCGCCATCTCCATCGCGCAGAACTCCTGTACGTCGTGGAATTTCTCTACGGAAGCGTCCTCGGCCTTCCTCCTTGCAGAACTCGCCAGTTGATAAAAATGGTGGCACAACGGAGGAAACCTTAGTAGATGGAAGCATGGCAAGTGCAGTGTCAGGGGGTCCAAAGGTGGCAATTATTGAGGATCAGAGTGTGCCAGTACCGCAGGACAAACCACCTATTGAGGTTGTTGATTCTGTTTAGAGTTTATGTTCTTATTTATTATGTCCCTATTATTTATGGATAGTTTAAATATGATTGTTTGGAATATTAGGGGTGCTTCTAATAAGTTAGCCCGGGTGCATTGTAAGGAACTTGTTAGGAAATTTAGACCTGTTTTCTTTATTGTGGTTGAAACTCACTCCCCTTTTCAGCATTTAAAATTATTTTGGGAAAGGTTGGGGTATCACTCTGTTGGTATAGTAGAGGCAGAGGGGCATAAGGGAGGTATTTGGTTTCTATCCTCTATGAAGGGTGTTTGTTGTAAGTTCATTGATGCTTTTGATCAAGGTGTTACTGTTGAGGTTCACTTTGATAATTTAATTTGGAGGTGTAGTGGTATTTATGGCAGTCCTCAATTTAATAAAAGAGTTCTCCTTTGGGATTATCTTGTTGCACAATCCATGGTTTTTCAAGGACCTTGGATTGTTCTTGGTGATTTTAATGAAGTCAAATTTTCTCATGAATCTAAGGGCTGTCAATTTTCTCATCAAAGAGCAGACATGTTTGCTACTTCATTAGGGGATAGTGGTTTGTTTGATCTGAAGACTATCGGGAGGCAGTTTTCTTGGTACAAGAGGGTGAAAAATTATGTTGATGTGGCAAAAAAGCTTGATCGAGTCTGTATAAATAGTAGTTGGTTATCTATCTTTCCAGAGGCTTATGCAGAAGTTTTAAATAGGCTTCAGTCTGATCATTGCCCTATTCTGGTGCGTTATAAAGGTCGTCCTCAGCCTAAAGGGAATCGACCTTTCCGATTTGTTGCTGCTTGGGCTACTCATCCTGGGTATAAAGATATTGTGAACCAGTCATGGTGGTCTGGTAATAGAGGAATTCATGGCAAGCTTTCAGAAGTACAGAAGAATTCACTAGAGTTTAACTCGAAGGTATTTGGTAACATTTTTGTTAAGAAATGTGAATTAGAGCAGCAGATTAATTATTTACAAAAGCGTTTGGAAGTGGTGGATAGTATTTATTTGCGTCAGAAAGAGCAACAGTTGCTTGATGATTATAATAATACTCTAGTGCAAGAAGAGCTCCTATGGTTCCAAAAGTCTAGAGAGCAGTGGGTAAGGTTCGGGGATAGGAATACAAGATTCTTTCATATTCAAACTCTTGCGCGAAGGAAGCATAATAAGATTCATGGCCTTTTTCTCAAGGATGGAGTGTGGGAAACTGATCCAGAGGTTCTGAGTCAAGAAGCAGAGTCTTTCTATAAAAGCTTATTCTGTCATTTGGATGATGTTGATTTGGGTTGCCTTGGTGATGTGCCTCTTCCTTCTCTGAATGAGGAAGCTTGCAATAATCTTACGGCACCAGTTACTATGGAGGAAGTCAAAACAGCTGTTTTTCACATGAACTCTTTTAAAGCTCCAGGTCCGGATGGGTTTCAAGCTTTCTTCTTCAAAGAATATTGGGAGATCATTGGTCTTGATGTTTGGAAGATGGTTAAGCAGGCATTCTCCGGTGTTACTCTTGATCCGAGAATGTTGGAGACTTTAGTGGTTCTCATTCCAAAGGTTGAATCACCGGTATCTATGAAAGATTTCAGGCCGATTAGTCTCTGCAATGTAGTTTACAAGATCATCACGAAGGTCCTTGTTAATAGGCTTCGTCCTCATCTTGCGGAGATTGTTGGCCCGCTTCAAGGAGGATTTATTCCGGGACGAGGAACTCCTGACAACATCATTATTGCTCAAGAAGTCCTCCACTTTATGAAGAAGACTAAATCAAAGAAAGGCACACTGGCCTTTAAGATTGATCTGGAGAAAGCTTATGACAGAGTTGACTGGAGGTTTTTAGCTCATACCCTTAAGAGCTTTGGTTTTCCTATTCCTACACTTAATTTGATTATGAATTGTGTCACTGCTTCTTCCTTATCTATTCTTTGGAATGGGAGTCGTCTGAATGGCTTTACTCCTAGCCGAGGTCTTAGACAAGGAGACCCTATGTCACCCTATCTTTTTGTGTTGTGTATGGAGCGACTGGCATGCTTTATTAGTCATCAGGTTGATTTGGGCTTGTGGGAGCCGGTTGCTATTTCTAGAGGGGGACCAAGAATATCCCATTTAATGTTTGCGGATGACTTGCTTCTATTCTGTAAAGCTACAAAGAGACAAGTGCAAAATGTGATGTTGGTTTTAGAGACTTTTTGCAAAGCATCTGGGATGAAGATTAATGTGGAGAAGTCTAAAGCGCTTTGCTCCAAGAATGTCTCTGCAACAAGGAAAGAGGTTTTCACTGGGGTATCCTCTATCAGATTTGTCCAGGATTTGGGCAAGTATCTTGGAGTTACCCTTAGCCATTCTAGGGTGACTCGTTCAACTTTCAATGGTGTCCTGGATAAGATTCGGAGTAGGCTAGCAAGCTGGAAAGGGAGTTTACTCAATCGGGCTGGTAGACTCTGCTTGGTTAATTCTGTTGCCGCTGCTATTCCCACGTACCAGATGCAGGTCTCTATTTTTCCCAAAGGAATCATTAGTAAATTGGAGTCTATGATGAGGAATTTTCTTTGGAAAGGACAAGTTGATGGAAGAGGATTGAATCTTGTTAGTTGGAAGGTACTGGTTACTTCAAAAAAATATGGAGGTTTGGGGATTAGAGATCCTTATTGTGTAAATATTGCTCTTCTTGGGAAGCTAGTTTGGACTTTTTTCCAGCAGCCAAACAAGCTATGGGTCCAATTATTGGATGCCAAATACCGATCATCTCTATATGACTGTTTTAGTTATCCTAAGAACAAGGACTCTCCCATTTGGAGGTGTCTTTGCAAGGCTTGGAAAGTATTGAAGGATGGGTTTGCTTGGTGTATTGGAGATTTGAACCAGAATTTTTGGTTTTCTAGTTGGAGGAGAGAAGGACGGTTATCTAATGAGATGGATTATGTCCACATTTCTGATTCGAATCTCCGGATACAGGATATTTGGTCGGTTGGTAGGTGGCATTTGGATACTCTTTATTCTCCTTTATCTCAAAATCTGAAAGATAATATTCTCTCTTACAATCCAGATGAACAAGCAGGTCCGGAAGTGGGTTGGTATTGGAGTGGGTCTGCTGCCAAAGTCTATGACTCACGCAATGGTTACTTGTGGTTGTGTAAGCAGCTGTTTGGTTGGGAGGAGAGGGAGAATTGGCTTTGGCTTTGGCGTCAGCTTGTTCCGGAAAAGCATAAGTTTTTGGCTTGGTTGTGTCTTAAGGAGGCTCTTCCTACTGCAAGTTTTCGCTTTAGAAGAGGGATGTCGTCATCGGATAGGTGTCCAAGATGTCTTTCTAGCCAGGAATCGGTTATACATTGTATTCGGGATTGTCCAAAAGCTCAGCTTGTCTGGCAAAGGTTGGATATTCCTTGTCATCCTTTGGATTTGAAGAACTGGTTCTTGTATCATAGCAGAGAGCACCCGTTCAAGTTCTTTTCGGGACTTTGGTGGATATGGCGAGCAAGGAATAACGACATCTTTAATCCCCACGAAACTTGGCCTCCGGAAAAAGTCATTTGTCTGGCATTAACTTCAGAAAAGGAGCTTAGAAATATTTTTGAATTACAACGTATGTCCCTTCCCTCTACTCTAAATGGTTTTTGGAATCCCCCATCCATTGGTACTTTTAAGATTAATTGTGATGCTAGTTATTTTGGTTCGGGTGATAGTGTTGGTTTTGCTTGTGTTATTAGAGATTGTAATGGGAGCTGGCAAAGGGGGTGTTTGGGAATGATTGAGAGTAATAGTATTCTTCAAGGAGAATTGTTTGCTATTTGGAGAGGATATCTCTTAGCTTGGGATGTGGGTCAACGAGATGTTATTTGTGAGACAGATTGTATGGAAGCATTTAATCTTGTTACTCAAGATGGTTTTGGGTTTATTGATCCACTGGTGCTCAAAATAAGAGATATCATGCATTGGAATTGGCGTGTTGACTTTCGTTTGATTATGAGAGATGCAAACACGGTGGCAGATACTATGGCAAAGATGGCGATGAAGTTACAACTTTCGCATGTGGAGCTTCTTTCACCTTGGGAGGAGTTTAAGAGTAGTCTTAAACGAGACTGTCCCTCTATTTAAGCAGTTCCTTGTTTTGTTTCTTTTATTTTTCTTTGTTTAATTTATTTCAGTCACCAAAAAAAAAAAATAGGTCAGAGTGTTCGTAAATCTTTCAAAGAATGTAGAGGATTTACGAAATAGTATATTATTAGAAGTAAATAAAATTCATATGAATAAAATTAAATAAAAAAATTTATACACAACATAAATATAACATAAATATAGTACAATAAAATATTCACAAAAAAATAAAAATATCATAAAAATTAATAAAAATAAGAATTTATATAACAATATTTGTCATATAAATAAAAAATACAATAAAAATAAATAAAAAATTATATGAACAAAATCAAATAAAATAAAAAAAATTCATAAAAAATATACATATAAAAAATAGTATAATAAATAATTAAAAAAAATAGTATATACTCTAAAAATATAAGATCATAATACTAAAAAAATGATATAAAAATATAAGATCATATTGTACTTTTATGTACATGATAAATATTTTTTATATTATTTTTTAGTGTGCTGATCTTATATTTTAGAGTACGTATTACTTCTTAATTTATATGATTTTTTTTATCACTTACTAAACTATTTTTTATATGTATATTTTTTATGAATTTTATTTTTATTTGATTTTATTCATATAATTTTTATTTATTTTTATTGTATTTTTTATTCATATGACAAATATTGTTGTATAAATTCTTAATTTTAAGATATTTTTATTTTTTTTGTTTATATAAATTCTTTTTTTTTATCTTTTATTGTACTATATTTATGTTGTATATAAAATCTTTTATTTTTTTATTTAGTTTTATTCATATGAATTTTATTTACTTTTTATCCTAATTTTATTTACTTCTATAATATATTATTTATGAACACTCTGACCTACTTTTTACTACTGAACGATACACCTTTATTTTTCATTAATTTTTCTCTGGTAATGAACTACAAAAAACATTCTCAGTTATCTTCCTAAAACTCTCAACTTAACTATGGATCGATATTCATGGTTCTCCTTCATTTATAACCTCTTTTAGCACATAAATTATTCCATAGTCATGAGCTTTGTGTTTTTGAATGTAAATCGTCCCAGCCTAATGTGCCTTGCCATAGTAATACATAAATCGTGTTAGGGTCTTGAGGGGTGACTAGTTACACATAAATTGTGCTAGGGCAAAGAGCTTTAGGATAAAAAAATGTAACTCATGATGGCCTAGGACGATTTATATACATTTTGTAAAATATAAAGGCCTGGGATGATTTATGTATTTTTGAGCATTGCATTTCATGCATAAATCTCCCCAGGGTAACATGATTCATATATTATTTAAAACACAAAAGTCTAGGACGATTTATATATTATATGATTTAGGGGAATCACGTTTTTAAAATCTATTTAGGAGAGTCGAGTAATTTAGTTCTTCTCTTAATTTATTTAAATAAAAAAGCCTTTGTTTAATGGTTTTTTTATTGTTCTTTTATATTTTAATTTTGATTTAATTATTCTATTGGTTCCTATAGTTTCGCAAAATTTTCAATGAGGTTCCTATACTTTTTTTTCTTTTGATTGGATCCTTGCACCAATTAATTTTTTTTTAATTAGGTCTCTCTTGGCAGTAATTGACTTAATTTTATAGAGAGTTAGGGACCCAACTAAAAATAAAAAAAATAGTGAAGGATCCAAATAAAAGAAAAAAAAAGTGTAGGGACTCAATTAAAAAAAAATTGGTGAAAAGACTTAATTAAAAGAAAAAAAAGTACAGGAACCTAATTAAAAATTTTGCAAAACTATAGGGATTAACAAAGTAATTAAACCTTTCATTTTTTAACTATTTTTTCCAACGAATTTGTTGTCATTGTTATTTCTACTTCTTAATTTCTTCCTTTAATTTTTATATCTATTATTTTATAAAAAAAATACTTTATAACTTTTATAATATTACAAAAAAATCACCCCTTTAACAATTCAGATTATATTTAAAAAGCCTAATCTGTTTATAGAATAGGTTATGTTTTTTCTATATTACTTTTTTATAGTAAAATAAAAAATATAATTATGACATCACTTAAAAAATATTTTCTTAAATATTAAAAAGATCACTTATAACAGGAGAGAAAATTTTTCAAAAATAAAATAAAAAAATAATTATTTTTTTATACCTAATTTTTTAACTTTAATTTCTGAAATACGTTTTTTTTTTGTATTTATGACAAGTTCGCATAATTTATATAGATTTCGCCTATTATGCGTTTTAAAAAATATCAGATTAGGTGAGAAAAAAAAAGTTGGAATGTTAAGAAAGACAACCATTATCATCATCTCTAAAGTATATAGGAGTATACAGGAATAAATTGTATTTTTTTTTGGAATAGTGATTTTTTTAATTTATAATTAAAAAATTATGGTTAAATATAGCTTATTTCGGTGTATCTGTATATTTTGGAGACAATGATAATTATTATCATTGGTGTCGACGATATTGAAGAAGCCATATTTGTTGTATCATCATGTATGTGTACTTTTATAATTTTATGTACTCTTATACACTGATGGTATGGCTATCAAACGGGCTAGTCCGGCCCATTTAGTCCCGGACCGTTAAATCCGTGGATTAAATGGGCTGGACCGTTTAAATCCGCTTTATTTGCGAGCCATAATTTTTCAGTCCGGATCGTTTATGGTAAGTTCGATGGGTTAAACGGGTCAATCTGTTTATTCTTTTATTTTATTTTTTGAAATATATTTTGACAAAAAATATCACTTTTAGATAAAAAAATCTTTAAAAATTAATATTTTTTTTATTTGATGGGTCGGATTTTCGGATCGGGTCGAGAGAAATATCGACTAAAAGTAGTATTTTTTTTGAAAAAATGTAAAAAAAAAATTAAACGAGCCACTCGTTTAACCCGCAGACTAGCTCGTTTAACCCGTCATTTTTTTCGGGTTAATCGGGCTTAGCCTGTTTAGCCTGAAATTTAAACGGGTTTAATGTTAGAGACAAAGCCTGTCCATTTAAATGAGTAAACAAACTGGCCCGATGAGTTTAACCCATTTTAACGGTTCTAACTGATGGAGACGATAATAATAACTTAAAAATTGAAATTTTAAAAAATTTGAACGGAGTTTACCGAGATTGAGCCAACTCACTGTTAAAAAAAATGACATTTCTAAAATTAAATTTAGAATATTGGATTTAAAAAAATAATAAATTTTTTACTTTTATTTTAGAAAAAAAAATCCTAACAGTAAACTTTATTTTAATACATATGAATATACTTTTCTTACTAAAAAAACGTTTTCAAAAAGTGTTTCCTATGCTTAGTATGCGCCTAATGAAAATTTTAGAGTATATAGCCATTTTGGTCTTCAAAGAATTTCAAACTGGACATTTTAGTTTCCAACTAAAATTAATTACTCGATTGGTCCCTAACAATTAATTCCGTCGGTCACTTAGATCCTTTACTCCGTTAACTCTAACGGGGACAAAATGGTCCTTGGCAACTCTAACAAGGGACAAAATGATCACTAACCCCTTTATTCGAAAACGACATTGTTTTTCCCCAATTTTTATCATATCTCGCATAACTCTAACATTCATACTCTCTTTCTTCACCTTCACAGTCTTCTTTTTCATCTTTTCCTTCCTCCTCTTTAGCTTCAAGATTAAGCCATGGTGTAATTGTCACACATGTCGCACCTACCTCAACATGTCATGGACCACACACTTCCTAAATCTTTGTAACTGGTACATCCACCTCCTCTGCACTACACCCACCAAAAGCATCTACTTCCACGTCTTCGATAACATCACCTCCAACCCCGACACGTTCACGACATCCTCAAGACCGAGTTCCACAAATTCTCCACTCTCTAGCAAGCAATATAGATTGTTGGACATTAGAACATCATAAGAAGATTCTCCTTCAACATCATATGTAAATTCTCATTTGAAATAGACACCGAGTGTTTCATTTCTTCTTTTCCAGAGTCCAAGTTGGCAGACAGCTTCGACCTCGCATCCAAGCTGTCAGTACAACGAGCAACGTCGCCGTTGCTGCTCATATGGAAACTGAAGCGATTACTGAACATTGGTTCGGAGAAGAAGCTGAGTGGTGGACAATGCGGCCATGGAGATGATAGGACAGAGGAGGAGGGAGATGGCAACGACGACGACAGGTCTTAACAAATCAGACTTGCTGTCTAGATTCATGCAATCTATCGAAGACGATAACTAGTTGAGAGACATAGGTATTAATTTCCTGAGTATGAATTGGTTAAGAACAAGTTGAGGATTTTTTTTCTTGTAAACATTAAATTTATAGAGCGTGCATTGTGTAGTTTGAAGTTACAGTGTTAGACTGCTAATGTTATACGAGATATGATGAAAATTGAGAGAGAACAGTATAGTTTCCGAACAGAAGAGATCTGGGACCATTTTGTGCCTGAGGATCTAAGTGACTGACGAAATCAATTATTAGGAACCAATCGAGTAATTAATTTTAGTTGGGGACTAAAGTATCCAATCTGAAATTCTTTGAGGACCAAAATGGGTATATACTCGGAAATTTTACAAGGCAAGTTTTCAAGTTACTGAATTTACCCGCCATTCGAATTCACAGAGGTTTTCTTCTTCACCTTCCTTCGTCTCTCGCCGTCGCCGCCACTCACCATCTCCGTCTCGTGCGCTCACCGCCGTCGTCTCGTGAGCTCACAATCGTCGTTTCGCGCGCTCACCGTCGCTGCTCCCAATCGTCACAAGCCTCCTTGGCTCATCATCGTAGCTCACATCGTCGTCTCGTCGCTAACCATCGTGCACTCACTAGATAATCATTCTCTGATTCACTCTCTATCTTCTCTTTCTTGCTCATTACCTCACTTCTTCTCTGGTTTCAGTGTCGAAGAAGGTGCGTGTGGCTATGATGATGATGATGATGATGAACAACAATGGCCAAACGAGACAGAGATGGTATGTTTCGTTTTTCCTAAATTTGGTTCTGTGAATTATGGAGGTTCTGCGATTATAGGGTTTTTAAGTTTGGGGATTTAGCTTTTGAATGTGTATTGTTTCTGGTTGTTGGTGTTCTAGGTTCTGATTGTTAGAAAAGGTATGTTTCTGATTGTTAGGGTTCTAGGTTCTGATTGTTAGAGAAGGTATATTTAACTGCATTTTATATATAATTAAGTGCTGGATTTGAGATTTTTGTGGTATAAATAACTGAATGCCCTGGTTTAGATGGTCAAACTTGTAAGGAATTGTATATTTCAGTGGAGGTGGAATAATTGGGGAAAAACATATATATATATATATATATATATATATATATATATATATATATATATATAATGAGAATATAGAATGAAAAGTGAAAAGTGCCCTTTTGATTAAACATCCAGTCCGATTCAATACTCTTTCAAATGTCGTGATTCATTCTTGTGCAACCTGCAGGTAGCTGAAGTGAGACAGAGAGTTTCTAACATGGCAGGGGTTACGACAATAGAAGTTCCAATTAATACACTGAAGTCTTCTACTGAAGATCAAGAGAATCAGGATAAGTCTGCTGCACCGAGCTTACTTAGCATTCAAGGAACTGCATTGATGTCTATTGCTGTTGGTTTTGTTGTAGTAGCAATGATATGATGGACTTGAAGATGATCATCATCCATTTGGTTGCTTCACTAGTGAAGAACTCTTCTTTTCTTGATTCTTTTAAATTTTGCTTAGTTTTCTCTTTCTCACTTTCTGAAATGTCAAGAGTATGCATTGCTGTCTGATTTGTTCTTTTCAACTTTTTGTTAGTAAAATGTCTGATATGCTTTGATTAATTTGATATTAAATTTCGCAAAACCTGTTCACCATAAGTTCGGCAAAATGTGATATTAAGGCAGGAAACTCTTCAGCTTGGGCCAGTTTAAGGGGTTTGGACTTCTGTGTTTTATTTCTTCTAGAAACTTCAATATAATATAATATGATACATCAGTGTAAATCCTAAACCCTTTTAATGGTAGTTAGTTACTTATCTGGAAGTCTTTTAATACCTTTTAAAAGCCATATTTATGGATAATTGCAGAGAAATACTAAGAATGCAAGCATGGAAAAAGGGAAATTAAATTCAATCTCTTCTCTAAATCTCAACTAACTTGATCTGTATTAATCATCATCCATGTTCTTAGAGTTTATTAACTCAATGATTGATCTTGAACACAAGTTTTATCAGAAACGTGATTAAGCAATGCATACCAGAGCTGTTTACTTATTCAATTTCCTGGCAGCTTTCTCATATAATTTCCCCTGAAATTCGAATGAGTTCTATTCCACTGTTTGATAAATGGTCCCTGGGATTTTATCTTGTATGTGTTACTTTTTCAGGAGATTTTGAAGGGCAAGTTCGGTTCAGGTTTATCAGTGATCATAAAGTCTTGTTGTTTTCTCCTAAGTATTTTGTTGAAGTTTTCACCCCATTACTTGTAAAATTATCCTGTCAGCTGCATTCACTCGGATGAGTGCCACTTCTGTGGAAACAATTAGTCTTACAACTTGGGCCTAGTGTCAATTGTGATACTAACTAGCTCGTTGGCATTTCAACTGTCAGTTATGATCTTGTGTTATTCTCATTTTCATTGTTGTATCTTTTCTTACCTTCTCTTCCACTTTATATTAAAAACCTTGTTTGGCTAGAGATTTCTATGTATATCCTTGCTGCCTACTTCAATTATGCATTCTTTTATTAATAATATGCTGAGTTACTTATCCAAAAGTGGGGAAAAAATAATTTTCTGCAGACTGAACAGAAGCAATGAGGCTTGGTATAAATGGACCTTGGATCACCAAATCATATCTTGAAATGATCCTTGATAAAAAAAAAGGTTGGATTTGGATGCACTTTGACTTTGTCTTTTTGCACTCTATGACTTCTCAATTAATCGAGTTATTTTTTATTGTTTGATATTATTTCTTGTTATATATGCTGATGACTGCTCCAATAGGATAATTGTTTTGAGGATAATGAGCCAATTGGCTAAGCATAACTTAACAAAAGTAGATTATATTAATTATCAAGATAAGAAGCTCAATTTCCTTGATGATCTGACTCATGCTAAACCTGATATTGTTTTCTTTTTACCACTTACAGGTGTTCCTCATCATAAGAAGACGCATGGTTTTTACGTTCGAGTTGTAACTCAAAAAAGCTTGTATGTGTAGCAGGCCTGTATTGATTAAGTGTTTATTTGTTTTGGAACCTAATCTGGCTAAGTGTTTATTTATTCTGTTGTTTTTGATAAATTTCTACAAAACATGTGCATGCTTACACAAATATTAACAGCTTCAATTTTTAAAAAAAAAAATTACTAATATAAGATTATCTCCTTGCTTCAGAATTATTTGAATTGCTTACATATGAAACTCTATCTCATGTATCAATGTAATATAAACATTGTTAATTGTTAAATTTTGTTATCATTTTTCTTGCATGAGTGATTATTATTGTTCTTCTTTAGTCATAAACTTTGATATTTGAACTTTTAGGTAGCGTTTGGTGGAGAGACAGAGACAAAAAGACTGAGACTGAGAGACAGAGACTAAGAGACAGAGATTGAAATAAATTTCAGTATTCTGTTTGGTGCAAAATGGGAGACAAGAATTAAAACAAGTATGAAACTTTAATTTAATTTGCACAAAGGGTAAATTTGGAATTAATTAATTGAAATGAAAGTATTTTAGGTATAAAATGTTATTAAAATTTTAGTCTCTATCTCTAAAAATTTCAGTCCCTTGTGTCCCTACTTTTTGGAGATACTGAAATACTGAAATTTTGGAGACAGACACAGAAATTTTAGTACCAATCTCTGAACCAACAAACACAATATTGAGTCTCAGTCTCTCAGTCTCTGTCTCAGTACCTCAAAACAAACGCTACCTTATGAACTTGTTATGTATTATCTTTTCAGAAATGCCTTCCTCAATGCTGATTGGTCACTGATTGAGAAGACTAGAAGACTAGAAGAAATACATTTGTGCCTGGAAGTCAAGGCACTGCAATCATTGCACCAAAACCAATTCGTGCGACTCCTGACCTTGTTACCGGATTGGAGGATTTGTCTTGGCCATGGACTCAGTCCCTCAACTGATCAAATGGCTATTTGCTCGCAAAACCTTTATTAAATTGTCTTTGTAAACTTCTAGTCCAAACACAGTTAGGGGGGTGGGGGGTGGGGGAGGAGAGTTAGCGAGAAGAGATTGTTTGTTACCTATTATACATTTATTTTTATTTTATAATAATTGATTAATTTAATTAGAAATACAGAATTATATATATGAATTTAAAATGGCGTAGCCTTTGACAAAGGCATATTTTTTTTTTCATTTTTAGCTATACTTTTCAAGAGTTACTGAATGAGTGATTCTCTTATAGTAATAAATCCTGATTGAAATAAAAACATGTGCATAAAAATTAAATTATTTTAAGATTTATTTATTTTCTCACTTTTTTTACTTATTTAAACTTAACAAAATTAGTTAATAATGTGATTTGTCTAATAAAATCTAAATTTTAAATTTTCGTTTTACATTGAGAAATATATCTTTCAAAAAACAAATTTAAATCAATTTTTGATTAGAAGGCATGCAATGGGGGAAGAGCTTGTTTCATAATCAGATCAAGAACTAAAAAATAACTACCAAAGACAACAAATTCCACATTATTTAACGCGTCATCAAGCCATTTCTTGCCTCAACCTAAGTCCCTGCCTCTGCCTGTAAGCCTTCTTTGCTTTCAACGCATAGGCTTCTTCCATTGGCTTTCATCTCTTTCGGGTTCGAAGAGTTGCTGCCATTAACTTCACTTCATCACGCCAAGAAAGAAGAAGCTCGACATCCTATTAGAATACTTTCTTTATTTAGTTAAAATTTTCCAAATTTACATTATATAAAAATTAAAAGATTCTAAAATAAAATTTTGAAGATGAAATCTTTTTGGATTTTATCCATAATTTAATGTAATCTAAACCACTTTAATTTAAAAAATGAAGCTTATATTAAATGTGAAGAGAAAAAATCTTCCAATGGAATGTAATCCTAGTGGAAGTTCCCTTAATTTAATTTAAACTAAACAACTCTAATCTATGGTGAAGTTTCAATAAATGTGTTATTAGGATTAAACCAAACGAAAGAAACTCTCCAAGAAACCAAGAAGAAGAAGAACCAAGAAGCTGACCAAGAAACTAAGAAGAAGGGAGACCTACAGAACGCAGGAATAATGGAATGTAATCCTTGTGGAAGTTCCCTTAATTTAATTTAAACTAACCAACTCTAATATATAGTGAAGTTTCAATAAATGTGTTATTAGGATTCAACCAAACGAAAGAAACTCTCCAAGAAACAAAGAAGAACCAAGAAGCTGACCAAGAAACTAAGAAGAAGGGAGACCTACAGAACGCAGGAATGATTACAGAGGAAATATTTGATGCAGCAATAATTGAAGAGGAGCTAGATGCTCTCTTAACCATGGATACCAAGGAGATGATGGAAGATCTGTTACCCTTGGACTTGGACGATAATCAACTGCATTCTTGGGATGACACTCTTTCAAAGATGGATATGGAGGATAACCCAGAAAAGATGAAAGAGGAACTGGATGCTCTTTTCATGATGGATACGAACCGGGAGGAGACAGAAGCAACCAAGCATTCTCAGCCTCAACCTCAGCCTCAACTCCAGCATTCAACGAACATGGAAGAGCAATGTGCTATTGACGTCCATGTTCATCAACCACCTCAGCTGGAATGTCCACCTCAGCCTTGCTCCCAGCCTCTGCCTCTGCCTCTGCCTCAGTTAGAATCTCCGCCTCAGCCTTGCTCCCAGTCTCTGCCTCTGCCTCTGCCTCAGCTAGAATCTCAGCTTCAGTCTCAGCATCAATCCAAGTCGCCGATAGATATAAGAAAGATGACAGATCAGTTTTTTAATGACACTTGGGGTTATCAACCACCGTTAGAGATGATTGCCGCAGTGGGTGGTCATCAACCACTTCAATCTCAACTCCAACCTCAGGTCTGGACTTGGGAGGAGAACAAAGCCTTTGAGTCGGTTATGGCCAATTGTTTCCATGATGCTATAAACAATCACTGGGAAACCATGGCTGCTCAACTCCCTGGAAAGACTCCGGCACAGCTGCAAGAGCGATTCTTGAAAGTGATGACCGACGTTAATGCCATCAAAAACGGTTATCCTGAGAACATGATCATCACGATACCTGTGCCTGCTACCCCATTGGAACACAGCCCTCTCTCCATTCCCATGGTCAATGCAACACCACCACCACCACCACCACTACCGCCTCATTGGATTTATCATCAACATCACAGGTGGCTCCTCTAAATATTTTTATTCCCTTTTTATTTCTTTATTTATTTTTTGCCCATACAGATATTTGGATACTTTGTTTTTCTGATATGTAAATACATCTTGGTAATATTATCATGGTAGGATGGAGGCAATGGCGCCTGTGGCAGAAATGGCAGTGCCAATGGATATTACCTTACCGTCATCAGCCATGTCAGGGGCAAGAAGAGAACAAAACCAACATGCCAACAGCAACATAATCCAACACGAACCTTTACCTGTGGCTTCTAGTGACAACAATAAACGGCGACAAACAGTTCATTGGACTTTACAAGAGCACAAGTACGGATTAATTATATGTTTGTTGTTTAAATCTGCTATATTATCAAATATTGTAATTAGTATTGCGACTGATTTTATGACTAAATGCCTAGCTTATTAAACTTAGGCCGGGCCTATTATTTTGAACTTGAGTCGAGCCCTTGATTATCAATTTTTAGCTTCGACTAAGCTCAGCCAACAATATGCTCCAAACAAAGTCATAAGAACTCAACGAGTGCAATCAAGAGATGAACATATAGTCAATGCTTTGTGAACCAGAGAATTTTAATGATAGCATAGACTAACTTGTTCTTTTAACTCTAGTGAAAGCTAAGTAACACTGATAATTTATTCATTAGAAAAAGTTAAGCTTTTCATGTCATCCCATTTCACTCAAGAGAACTATAATTAGTTATATCTAAACACAGTTCAACAGAAGGCACTAAAGAGAGCAGAACTGCAATGAAGTATCGATTTGGAGCATTATGTTTACATAGTGCAAAGCAAGGCCTACAGGGCCCAATCTTTGGTGATTGTTCTTGTGTCCAACTAATGGTCTATGGCCATCTGCAGGTATCCATGGATAAACAAAAAAGGAACTAACTTTTATCAATAATGTCAACCAAGTTAATCACGTAGATAATAGAAAAGTATTAACATTAGGTGCTAGAAAATCATAATAAAGTGAATCAAACAAGATCTAATAGCCTTTAGCGGGTACATACTTTCAGCGCCAAAGACATCGTTATCTCCGAATTCAAAAATTGCACCATGTCTACAAGCATCTCCATAATCTGCAATACATTAGACTATGAATTATATACAACTTATCTCAATTCTCTAGTTATGCAGAAAATGAATGTATAAATAGAAGTTCTCTTTACTATCTCTGAAATTATAAGTGGATCAAATACAATAAAAATTACCTCCTCCAAACTTCTAGACCAAAGTGACCTTTTCTTTATATGCTTAATTTGCTTCTTTTGAGTTTTAACTTCTGCCTTCAAGAATGCAAGGGTATCACCTACACAAAAATATTGAAGGTCAAATCTACATCTGTAAGAAAGAAATACCACTAGATATATAACATGTTTCAGGGTGAAACTTGTGGATCAAGTTGACCATTTCTTCAAAAGTGTGCAATATATTATAAGGTTTAGGGCTTCAAACACATTCCCAACAAGAATATATAGTTTCGGCTCCATGAAAGTTTGAGAAATAATCAGAGAAAACCCAAAGTAGGTGATTTGGCAACTATAAATTTTTTATGAGACCCAAAGGCAGATGGAAAAGGAGTGTAACAAAAGAGGGTACATTTGAAGCATAACATATAGATTTCTATTTCAAATTTCCACTTTAGAGTCCTGCATATATCTTTCTCACTGTCTTAGATCCAATTAATTGATCAATAATTCAGTGTTGAATAAGTCTTGTCATCAACTTGTGTGCATTGCAAAAATAAGGGTCTGATTTGTATTTGATCAAGACTCCTCCAAAATCTTTGGATTTTAGGTTAAAAATTTCTTGTCAAACTTTTCAGATAAAGTTTTGCATATTATTCAAAGGGTAATAATACTCCATGGTTACCTTTTTGATCTTCGTCTGTACATTTATGCTGATAATCTTGTTCAAATCTATTCAAAGCATGTAATTCATGGTATAATTCCTGTGGCCAAAAGCATAACCCAATTTCTCTTAGGATTGAATACCCAATAATAAAATACCAGAAAGAACTTTCCTATAAAATTTGGTAATCATTTATTATATCAAACTATCTCTTTGGCATGTTGTTTCTCCAAGGCTACGAAGAATTAGGAAAACAATGGTCAAGAATTTCAAGTGAATATGTTAAACAAGAACTCACGCACAAGTTGTTAGTCACTCTCAAAAAATTTTTGAACGCCAGGAGAAAAGAGCTAGAGGAGAAAAACTAAAAAGAAAGAGTATGCTTGACATAACTGATTATCGTACGTGATTTTTTCACTATTCTAAAAATTATTTAATTTGTTACTTTAAACTCTTTGAATTATTTAATCATGGTAGTTATTCTATTTTAATTAATGTTTTATGTAGGAACTATAACATAATATGTGTGTTTTATTGGATCAAAGAGAATTTACAAAAAGAGGAGGAGACTATTCAAGCAAGAAAAATATATAAATAATAGACTGAATATTTATTTTAGTAGTATATTTAGTTTGGTTTAATTATTACCTTAGTTTGTTTTTTTTTCTAAAATGTGAATTATGCCAATTCGACATTATTAGAGGGTAGCATATGGCTTAGTTTGATCAATGGTATAGGAATATATGTATGTATAGAACAATGGTGTAAGTATTGGACTATTTGATCCCCTAGCTCTCTTGCTCTGATGGCAATGCCGAAGGAGTGGTGGGCTAGGTCTTATCTAAGGTTTCAATGGCTTTGCCGAAGGGACTTTAGGTGGGAATAAGGTATCTTTTTAAATAATTATTAGTTTAAAATATATTAATTTAAGTGAGAACTCTTTGAAAATTTTTATAATAGAATATAGAATATTTATATATAATTTTTATCAAAAATATTATATACATACTAAAAATTAGTCATTAAATTAATCATCATATATTATATATAAATACATATATTATCTAATTTATTTTTGCATTTCTTGCCTCAACCTAAGTCCCTGCCTCTGCCTAAGTCCCTGCCTCTGCCTGTAAGCCTTCTTTGCTTTCAATGCATAGGCTTCTTCCATTGGCTTTCATCTCTTTCGGGTTCGAAGAGTTGTTGCCATTAACTTCACTTCATCACACCAAGAAAGAAGAAGCTCGACATCCTATTAGAATACTTTCTTTATTTAGTTAAAATTTTTCAAATTTACATTATACAAAAATTAAAAGATTCTAAAATAAAATTTTAAAGATGAAATCTTTCTGGATTTTATCCATAATTTAATGTAATCTAAACCACTTTAATTTAAAAAATGAAGCTTATATTAAATGTGAAGAGAAAAAAAATCTTCCAACGGAATGTAATTCTTGTGGAAGTTCCCTTAATTTAATTTAAACTAAACAACTCTAATCTATGGTGAAGTTTCAATAAATGTGTTATTAGGATTAAACCAAACGAAAGAAACTCTCCAAGAAACCCAGAAGAAGAAGAACCAAGAAGCTGACAAAGAAACTAAGAAGAAGGGAGACCTACAGAACGCAGGAATGATGGAATGTAATCCTTGTGGAAGTTCCCTTAATATAATTTAAACTAACCAACTCTAATCTACAAAATCATGTGTTCCCTCTTGTTCAAGACTCGAGCATCGTAGGGAAACACAATGAGAGAACGAGAGAACGTGAGGGGGGGGGGGAACACTAGCGGTGTTCGAAGTAGGGACGATCCTAGAATCTGGAATCGAGAAGCATATCAAAGATTGGAAAAGGACTCTTTCTCTGTGTTTGTGGATAATCTTCCGGAGGATATCTCAAGAAGGGAACTGTATCACTTGTTTTGCTGGATGGGAAGGATTAACGACATCTATTTAGGCGGAAAATGGAAGAGTGGCATGATTTATCTGTTTGCTTTTGTCCGTTATACGACCAAAGGGGGTGCGCTGAAAGCCATTGCAGAGATGAATCAGTGGAGATTACGAGGGAAGGTGATTACTGTAGGGGAAGCAAGGTTTAGAAGGCAAGGGGAGGTGAGGAATCGTCCGATGACTATCCAACGAAAAGGCAACCAGGGAGGTGGCCCTGTGGACTCTCATCGTGGGAATGAGGTGGTTACTGAGCCAGGAGTCGTGAAAAGTCCGGTGCAGGAACAAACGGCACTCAATCAGAGTTGGACTGATTTGAAGAGTCTTGGGGTGCCCATCGTTGAAGCTAATATGGAATGGTTGAGGAGAAGCTTGGTGGGGAAAATATTGAAACCTTTGGACCCAACATCGCTGAAGAAACCAACAAAGGTAAATATGCCGCACATTGTGGACGTACGGGAGCTCGGGGCGTTGAAAGTGCTGCTAACCTTTGATACGGTTCAACATGCGGACGAAGCGTTTGATATCAAACTAGATACGTTGTTGCGTCTGTTCCATAGGGTATGGCGTTGGGGGGAGTCGGACCGGTGTGACACTCGAAAAGTGTGGCTCGGATGCTATGGAATCCCACTACATGTCTGGTCGCGGGAGACAGTTAAAGCTATTGGAGGACAGTGGGGGGATGTGATGCAGTGTGATGTGCCGACCAAGGAAGGTGCTTCCTTCAGAGCTGGGCGGGTCCAAGTGGAGACGGGGGTGTTTGATATAATTAGAGAGTGGGTTCAACTCTCGGTTGGAGATTCTGTTTTCGGCGTTTTTGTGAAGGAGGTGGGCTTGGTGACGTTGGAGGCGGACAGTGTGGAGGAGAGCCCCTAGTCTGTGATGGGAATGGCACTATGGGCAATCAGGAAAGGGTCCCGAATATGGTGCCGGTGATGTGGGATCCAGCGGCGACTTTGGTTGAAGGAGGGGCATCAGTGGCTGAGGCAGCCAAGGATAGAATAGTAATTCAAGATTTCCTTTTAAATGATATGAACGTTGATTATTTGAATTTCAAAAATGGGTTGAATGCTTCAGATTCAGTTAGCAGTACCAACAAAGAAAGAGAAGAGATTTCCAAGGGGTTGGGGAGGAACGATGAGGTGGAGTCCGAGAGAACTGTAACACAACTCTGTGGTACTGGGGGAGGAGGGTTTATGGAAGGACATGCTAAGTATAGCAAAGTGGGGCAGGGTGATATGTATCATGTGGGCCACCCTTTGTATCCACATGATAGGAAAAGGAAGTGGGGGTTAAATTGGGCTTTGAGTGTAGTGGCCCATCAGAGAAGGGTGTTGAAAGAGGACTCAGATTGGGTGAGATGGGTTTAGAGAATGGGCTAGCTATTGGGTTAGGGCAGGGGCATAAACCGGGGTCTCTTGGGAACAGAGGTCGGGTCAGCCTCTGATTGTGCTGGAGGGAGTGACCTTGTGCGGCGTGGGTGGACGGCTAGGAGATCCCGTGGAGGAGGTGGACGACACGGGCAGGAGTATCACCGCCGAGGGGAGACTTGCGGGGGCTGAAGGTCGCGAACCCGGGTCGTCGGATCTGGTGGCAGGAATCCCCAGCGAGGACGAGGCCCTTGGAGGGGAGCGCGACGGGTTGTCAAGGGGAGGGGGGAACGATCGTGCTGGATCGTCTAGACAGGGGAAGAAAGATACCGCAGGGGAAATGGAGGCCATGAATCCTGGGGTGTGTTCCATGGTGAGCTTGGACAGGTGTACCGAGGAGGGCAGGAAGGGGAGAGCACACCGCACAGTAGCGTGTGATGCCCAAGAGGGGGAAAAAGGGGAGGAATCAGTCAGTGAAGCAGTAGGTGTGGGTTCGGAGAGCGAACGGGATCCAGGGGGTCCTGAAGGGAGGACGATAATGGAGGATCAGACGCGGGAAATTGCAACAACTTGGGCGCTTGCAGTAGAATCCGGAGCAGTTTTGTATGATGAGGAAGAAGACATCATGAAAATCTTGCAAGCACAAAATGAGAAATTAGAAGCAAAACGAAAGCTACAGAAGCATAAAGAAAAAGTGAGAAGGAGTAGGCCAAAGAATAAAATCAAGGTGAGTCAAGTTATGATTAAATGATTGTAAGCTGTTGGAACATTTGGGGGTTGAGAGGGGATGGAAAAGTAAGTATGGTGAAAACTTTGAAGAAGAAGTATAACTTGAACCTGTTAGGATTGATTGAAACAAAAAGAGTAATGCTTACTAAATATGATGTTACAAGGCTGTGGGGTCATAGTTCTGTTGGCTGGGAGTATGTGGAATCGGAAGGGGCGGCGGGGGGTCTACTATTAATGTGGGATGAGGTAGAATTTATAGCTCGGAGTTGTTAGAAAGGTGAACGGTGGCTGTGCGTTGAAGGGGTATTAACAAAGTCCAATTTCCTGTGTGCTTTCTGTTTGGTATATGGAGCACATGGGAGGGAGGAGAAGAGAGGAGTATGGGAAGATCTGAGCTATGTTGCGGGTTTGTATCAGGTTCCTTTTTGTTTTTTAGGGGACTTTAATGAAATTCTGCAAATAGAGGAGCGAAAAGGGGTGACTAGCTTGCCGGCATCGTCGGAGGAGTTTAAGAGGTGGGTGCATGATATGCAGCTGATGGATTTACCTCTTACTGATAGGCAATACACTTGGTTTCGGGGTCGGTCCTGTAGTCGGATTGATAGGGTGTTGGTCAATGTGGAGTGGACTGAGAAGTTTCCGGACATTCGGCTAAAAGGTGGCCCACGGGGGTTGTCTGATCACTGCCCGCTGATTGTGGAAGGTACAAGATTAAAAGGAGGCCCTAGACCGTTCAGAAGCCTGGATTCCTGGTTTACGCATGACGGTTTTCTGCGAATGGTAAAAAATGAATGGAGAAGTTTAGGAGATGCTCAATTCATGTGGAAGCTGAAGGCTTTAACAGGTCCTCTGCGGCAATGGCAGAATAATAATTTTAGGGATATGGATAAGAGACTGGGGATGTTTGAGGAGGAGATCACAAGGCTGGACAATTTGGTGAGCAATGTGATATATGATGGTACAACGGAGGCTAGACAAAGGGCGCTGGTGTGCTTCTGTGAAAAATGGTACGTCAGGAAGGAAATTCACTGGAAGCAGATGTCTCGTTCTAAGCATGCGGCAGACATGGACAAGAATACCAGGTACTTTCATACCATTGCCTCAGCTAGAAGAAGGTCTAATAGGATTGAGGAGCTGATGTTAAATGGATGACTTGTGCGGAATCAAGCGAGAATCAAAGGGGCCATTAGGGGGTTTTATAAGGAGTTATATCGACAGGAATATTCTCCGAGGATTGGTTTCAGGGATGGGTTGGTGGAACAGATTAGCAGCAATGAGGCTGTGGCGTTGGAGGTCTTGCCATCAGAGGAGGAAATTAAGGAGGCAGTGTGGGACTGCGGATCGTCTAAGGCCCCAGGGAGTGATGGGTATAATATGAACTTCATAAAGAAATGCTGGGATGACATTGGTCCGGAATTCAGTGCAGCTGTACTATGGTTTTTCCAAAGTGCTCAATTACCTACAGATGCAAATGTCACTTGGGTGACATTAGTCCCAAAGGTTGAAGGGGCAAAGGAGGTGAAGGACTTTCGGCCGATTAGTATAGTGGGCTGTTTGTATAAGGTAATCTCGAAGGTGTTGGTGAGGAGGATGAGGTCCGTGATGCCGGGGTTGGTAGGACAGACTCAGACTGCATTTGTGCAGGGTAGAAAAATTCATGATGGAGCACTCATAGCCTGCGAGACGGTCCATTGGCTGAATGCGCGTAAAATGAAAGCGGTTATCATCAAGTTGGATTTCCAAAAAGCCTATGATAGAGTACGATGGAGTTTTGTCGATATTGTGCTTCAGAAGATGGGTTTCGGCCAAAGGTGGAGGAATTGGGTAAAGGAGTGTGTTACCACGGCTACTATGTCAGTTTTGGTAAACGGGACACCGTCTAAACCATTCAAGATAGAAAGGGGACTAAGACAAGGAGACCCCATATCTCCACTTCTTTTTGTACTCGTCGTTGAAGTGTTGCATCGGATGCTGGGGGAAGCCGTTAGGAACGGGCATATTGCACCATTACTAATAGGGGGACCATGTGGAGTTGTCGCACCTACAATTTGCAGATGACACAATCTTATTTTGCCCGCCAGAGACGGAAACAATTGTGAACTATAAGCGGTTGTTGCGTTGTTTTGAGTTGATGTCTGGGCTGAGCATTAATTTTGAGAAGTCGAATCTGATCCCGGTGAACTGTGAGTAGGGGTGGATAGATCGTGCGTGTGACCTATTGGGATGCCAAAAGAAAGATTTGCCTGTGCGATACCTTGGGATTTCCTTGGGAGCTAACCCGCGATTGGTAAAGACTTGGAAACCAATCATAGATAAGGTGGAACAGAAGCTTAGCTTATGGAAAGCGAAGGTGTTGAGTAAAGCAGGTAAGCTTGTTCTTATCAAATCAGTTCTGAATAGCTTGCCCATTTATTACCTTAGCTTGTATAAGATGCCACGGGCGGTGGCGACCAAGCTGATTGCTCTACAAAGGCACTTTATGTGGTGTAAGGAGGACGGTACCTATGGCATTCCGCTGGTCAAGTGGGAGTTGGTCCAGGCTCCCAAAAAGTTTGGGGGTTTGGGGGTGGGGGATGTGGTGCTTAGGAATACTGCACTATTGTTTAAATAGTGGTGGAGATTTTCAAAGGAAGATTGCCCGCTGTAGAAAAAGATTGTCTGTTCTTGCAACAAGTTGTCCCCTAATGTAATGCTAGCTAATCAGTCTGTACCGGTCAAAGGGGGGCCTTGGAAGGACATCTGTCAGCTAAATATCAAGGAGCAAAGGGTGCGGGATAAAATGGTTAGTGGTATGGCGATGGAAGTTGGCAATGGTAGGAAAACCCGATTTTGGAAAGATAATTGGGTTCAGGGTGGTCCACTGAAAGTGAATTTTCCAAGGCTCTTCTCTATTTCAAACCAACAAGGATCTGTGATTGGGGATTGTGGTTTTTGGGATGGCTTAGAGTGGATATGGAACTTTCAATGGAGGAGGGAGCTGTTCCAATGGGAGTTAGAACTTGTACATTAACTGCATGAGCGACTAAGGCCAGTGAGGATGTCACCTGAGAACGAGGATAGTGTGGTGTGGAAATTTGATAACACATGTGTCTTTTCTACGAAGTCCTTTCTGCAAGTTATCTAAACGGAGACGTTGTCAGATGAGATCACGAGCTATAGCTTCACCAGTGCACTATGGAGAGGCTTGGTACCCCCAAGAATTGAATTGTTTGGATGGTTTGTGCTAGTTGGTCGAATTAATACTAAGGAGAGGTTGACTAGATTAGGAGTTGCTATTCATAGTGATAATATTTGCGTCCTGTGCCACAAGGGGGTAGAAAATGTTGAGCATTTATTTCTTTGGTGTGAGGTAACATGGCAGGTGTGGTGCTTCTGGTTGCGATCCTTTGGTAGTAAGTGGGTTATTCTGGGAACCATGAAAGAACTTTTTGGGAGTTGGATTGGCATGATCGACAGAAGACAAAGATAGAAGCGGTGGATGATGGCGTTCTTTGCAGTGATCTGGAATATCTGGTTGGAACAGAATGCCAGAATTTTCAAGAATGCACGGGCAAGTATTGACTCCATTCAAACAAAGACGGTGTTGAGCTACAACGAGTGGAATGGCTGTGATCTTTTCGGGGGTTGTTAGCTTAGTTGGGGGTGTAAGGAGATTGTTTGCTTTGTCTGTAGCGTTTATGTTTTGTATGTTTGTTTGGTCTGCTCCACTTTAATGTGTTGAGCTTTCTCTATTTCAAAAAAAAAAAAAAATCTAATCTATAGTGAAGTTTCAATAAATGTGTTATTAGGATTCAACCAAACGAAAGAAACTCTCCAAGAAACCAAGAAGAAGAAGAACCAAGAAGCTGACCAAGAAACTAAGAAGAAGGAAGACCTACAGAATGCAGGAATGATTGCAGAGGAAATATTTGATGCAGCAATAACTGAAGAGGAGCTAGATGCTCTTTTAACCATGGATACCAAGGAGATGATGGAAGATCTATTTCCCTTGGCCTTGGACGATAATTAACTGCATTCTTGGGATGACACTCTTTCAAAGATGGATATGGAGGATAACCCAGAAAAGATGAAAGGGGAACTGGATGCTCTTTTCATGATGGATACGAACCGGGAGGAGACAGAAGCAACCAAGCATTCTCAGCCTCAACCTCAGCCTCAGCTCCAACATTCAACGAACATGGAAGAGCAATGTGCTATTGATGTCCATGTTCATCAACCACCTCAGCTGGAATGTCCACTTCAGCCTTGCTCCCAGCCTCTGCCTCTGCCTCTGCCTCAGTTAGAATCTCCGCCTCAGCCTTGCTCCCAGTCTCTGCCTCTGCCTCTGCCTCAGATAGAATCTCAGCTTCAGTCTCAGCATCAATCCAAGTCGTTGACAGAAATAAGAAAGATGTCAGATCAGTTTTTTAATGACACTTGGGGTTATCAACCACCGTTAGAGATGATTGCCGCAGTGGGTGGTCATCAACCACTTCAATCTCAACCGTAACCTCAGGTCTGGACTTGGGAGGAGAACAAAGCCTTTGAGTCAGTTATGGCCAATTGTTTCCATGATGCTATAAACAATCGCTGGGAAACCGTGGCTGCTCAACTCCTTGGAAAGACTCTGGCACAGCTGCAAGAGCGATTCTTGAAAGTAATGACCGACGTTAATGCCATCAAACACGGTTATCCTGAGAACATGATCATCACGATACCTGTGCCTGCTACCCCATTGGAACACAGCCCTCTCTCCATTCCCATGGTCAATGCAACACCACCACCACCACCACCACCACCGCCTCATTGGATTCATCATCAACATCACAGGTGGCTCGTCTAAATATTTTCATTCCCTTTTTATTTTTTTATTTCTTTTTTGCCCATACAGATATTTGGATACTTTGTTTTTCTGATATGTAAATACATCTTGGTAATATTATCATAGTAGGATGGAGGCAATGGCGCCTGCGGCAGAAATGGCAGTGCCAATGGATATTACCTTACCGTCATCAGCCATGTCAGGGGCAAGAAGAGAACAAAACCAACATGCCAACAGCAACATAATCCAACACGAACCTTTACCTGTGGCTTCTAGTGACAACAATAAACGGCGACAAACAGTTCATTGGACTTTACAACAGCACAAGTACGGATTAATTATATGTTTGTTGTTTAAATTTGCTATATTATCAAATATTGTAATTAGTATTGCGACTGATTTTATGACTAAATGCCTAGCTTATTAAACTTAGGCCGGGCCTATTATTTTGAACTTGAGTCGAGCCCTTGATTATCAATTTTTAGCTTCGACTAAGCTCAGCCAACAATATGCTCCAAACAAAGTCATAAGAACTCAACGAGTGCAATCAAGAGATGAACATATAGTCAATGCTTTGTGAACCAGAGAATTTCAATGATAGCATAGACTAACTTGTTCTTTTAACTCTAGTGAAAGCTAAGTAACACTGATAATTTATTCATTAGAAAAAGTTAAGCTTTTCATGTCATCTCATTTCACTCAAGAGAACTATAATTAGTTATATCTAAACACAGTTCAACAGAAGGCACTAAAGAGAGCAGAACTGCAATGAAGTATCGATTTGGAGCACTATGTTTGCATAGTGCAGAGCAAGGCCTGCAGGGCCCAATCTTTGGTGATTGTTCTTGTGTCCAACTAATGGTCTATGGCCATCTGCAGGTATCCATGGATAAACAAAAAGGAACTAACTTTTATCACTAATGTCAACCAAGTTAATCACGTAGATAATAGAAAAGTATTAACATTAGGTGCTAGAAAATCATAATAAAATGAATCAAACAAGATCTAATAGCCTTTAGCGGGTACATACCTACAGCGCCAAAGACATCGGTTATCTCCGAATTCAAAAATTGCACCATGTCTACAAGCATCTCCATAATCTGCAATACATTAGACTATGAATTATATACAACTTATCTCAATTCTCTAGTTATGCAAAAAATGAATGTATAAATAGAAGTTCTCTTTACTATCTCTGAAATTATAAGTGGATCAAATACAATAAAAATTACCTCCTCCAAACTTCTAGACCAAAATGACCTTTTCTTTATATGCTTAATTTGCTTCTTTTGAGTTTTAATTTCTGCCTTCAAGAATGCAAGGGTATCACCTACACAAAAATATTGAAGGTCAAGTCTACATCTGTAAGAAAGAAATACCACTAGATATATAACATGTTGCAAGGTGAAACTTGTGGATCAAGTTGACCATTTCTTCAAAAGTGTGCAATATATTATAAGGTTTAGGGCTTCAAACACATTCCCAACAAGAATATATAGTTTTGGCTCCATGAAAGTTTGAGAAATAATTAGAGGAAACCCAAAGTAGGTGATTTGGCAACTATAAATTTTTTATGAGACCCAAAGGCAGATGAAAAAGGAGTGTAACAAAAGAGGGTACATTTGAAGCAAAACATATAGATTTCTATTTCAAATTTCCACTTTAGAGTCCTGCATATATCTTTCTCACTGTCTTAGATCCAATTATTTGATCAATAATTCAGTGTTGAATAAGTCTTGTCATCAAGTTGTGTGCATTGCAAAAATAAGGGTCTGATTTGTATTTGATCAAGACTCCTCCAAGATCTTTGGATTTTAGGTTAAAAATTTTTTGTCAAACTTTTCAGATAAAGTTTTGCATATTATTCAAAGGGTAATAATACTCCATGGTTACCTTTTTGATCTTCGTCTGTACATTTATGCTGATAATCTTGTTCAAATCTATTCAAAGCATGTAATTCATGGTATAATTCCTGTGGCCAAAAGCATAACCCGATTTCTCTTAGGATTGAATACCCAATAATAAAATACCAGAAAGAAATTTCCTATAAAATTTGGTAATCATTTATTATATCAAGCTATCTCTTTGGCAGGTTGTTTCTCCAAGGCTACGAAGAATTAGGAAAACAATGGTCAAGAATTTCAAGTGAATATGTTAAAACAAGAACTTACGCACAAGTTGTTAGTCACTCTCAAAAATTTTTTGAACGCCAGGAGAAAAGAGCTAGAGGAGAAAAACTAAAAGGAAAGAGTATGCTTGACATGACTGATTATCGTACGTGGTTTTTTCACTATTCTAAAAATTATTTAATTTGTTACTTTAAGCTCTTTGAATTATTTAATCATGGTAGTTATTCTATTTTAATTAATGTTTTATGTAGGAACTATAACATAATATGTGTGTTTTATTGGACCAAAGAGAATTTACAAAAAGAGGAGGAGACTATTCAAGCAAGAAAAATATATAAATAATAGACTGAATATTTATTTTAGTAGTATATTTAGTTTGGTTTAATTATTACCTTAGTTTTTTTTTTTCTAAAGTGTGAATTATGCCAATTTGACATTATTAGAGGGTAGCATATGGCTTAGTTTGATCAATGGTATAGGAATATAGGTATGTATAGAACAATGGCGTAAGTATTGGACTATTTGATCCCCTAGCTCTCTTGCTCTGATGGCAATGCCGAAAGAGTGGTGGGCTAGGTCTTATCTAAGGTCTCAATGGCTTTGCCGAATGGACTTTAGGTGGGAATAAGGTATCTTTTTAAATAATTATTAGTTTAAAATATATTAATTTAAGTGAGAACTCTTTGAAAGTTTTTTATAATAGAATATAGAATATTTATATATAATTTTTATCAAAAATATTTTATACATACTAAAAATTAGTCATTAAATTAATCATCATATATTATATATAAATACATATATTGTCTAATTTAATTTTGCATTTCTTGCCTCAACCTAAGTCCCTGCCTCTGCCTAAGTCCCTACCTCTGCCTGTAAGTCTTCTTTGCTTTCAACGCATAGGCTTCTTCCTTTGGCTTTCATCTCTTTCGGGTTCGTAGAGTTGCTGCCATTAACTTCACTTCATCACGCCAAGAAAGAAGAAGCTCGACATCCTATTAGAATACTTTCTTTATTTAGTTAAAATTTTCCAAATTTACATTATACAAAAATTAAAAGATTCTAAAATAAAATTTTGAAGATGAAATCTTTCTGGATTTTATCCATAATTTAATGTAATCAAAACCACTTTAATCTAAAAAATGAAGCTTATATTAAATGTGAAGAAAAAAAATCTTCCAACGGAATGTAATCCTTGTGGAAGTTCCCTTAATTTAATTTAAACTAAACAACTCTAATCTATGGTGAAGTTTCAATAAATGTGTTATTAGGATTAAACCAAACGAAAGAAACTCTCCAAGAAACCAAGAAGAAGAAGAACCAAGAGGCTGACCAAGAAACTAAGAAGAAGGGAGACCTACAGAACGCAGGAATGATGGAATGTAATCCTTGTGGAAGTTCCCTTAATTTAATTTAAACTAACCAACTCTAGTCTATAGTGAAGTTTCAATAAATGTGTTATTAGGATTCAACCAAATTAAAGAAACTCTCCAAGAAACAAAGAAGAAGAAGAACCAAGAAGCTGACTAAGAAACTAAGAAGAAGGGAGACCTACAGAACGCAGGAATGATTGCAGAGGAAATATTTGATGCAGCAATAACTGAAGAGGAGCTAGATGCTCTTTTAACCATGGATACCAAGGAGATAATGGAAGACCTGTTTCCCTTGGACTTGGACGATAATCAACTGCATTCTTGGGATGACACTCTTTCAAAGATGGATATGGAGGATAACCCAGAAAAGATGAAAGAGGAACTGGATGCTCTTTTCATGATGGATACGAACCGAGAGGAGACAGAAGCAACCAAGCATTCTCAGCCTCAGCCTCAGCCTCAGCTCCAGCATTCAACGAACATGGAAGAGTAATGTGCTATTGACTTCCATGTTCATCAACCACCTCAGCTGGAATGTCCACTTCAGCCTTGCTCCCAGCCTCTGCCTCTGCCTCTGCCTCAGTTAGAATCTCCACTTCAGCCTTGCTCCCAGTCTCTGCCTCTGCCTCTGGCTCAGCTAGAATCCCAGCTTCAGTCTCAGCATCAATCCAAGTCGCCGACAGATATAAGAAAGATGACAGATCAGTTTTTTAATGACACTTGGGGTTATCAACCACCGTTAGAGATGATTGTCGCAGTGGGTGGTCATCAACCACTTCAATCTCAACCGCAACCTCAGGTCTGGACTTGGGAGGAGAACAAAGCCTTTGAGTCGGTTATGGCCAATTGTTTCCATGATGCTATAAACAATCGCTGGGAAACCGTGGCTGCTCAACTCCCTGGAAAGACTCCGGCACAGCTGCAAGAGCGATTCTTGAAAGTGATGACCGACGTTAATGCCATCAAACACGGTTATCCTGAAAACATGATCATCATGATACCTGTGCCTGCTACCCCATTGGAACACAGCCCTCTCTCCATTCCCATGGTCAATGCAACACCACCACCACCACCACCACCACCACCGCCTCATTGGATTCATCATCAACATCACAGATGGCTCCTCTAAATATTTTCATTCCCTTTTTATTTCTTTATTTATTTTTTGCCCATACAGATATTTGGATACTTTGTTTTTCTGAGATGTAAATACATCTTGGTAATATTATCATGGTAGGATGGAGGCAATGGCGCCTACGGCATACATGGCAGTGCCAATGGATATTACCTTACCGTCATCAGCCATGTCAGGGGCAAGAAGAGAACAAAACCAACATGCCAACAGCAACATAATCCAACACGAACCTTTACCTATGGCTTCTAGTGACAACAATAAACGGCGACAAACAGTTCATTGGACTTTACAAGAGCACAAGTACGGATTAATTATATGTTTGTTGTTTAAATCTGCTATATTATCAAATATTGTAATTAGTATTGCGACTGATTTTATGACTAAATGCCTAGCTTATTAAAGTTAGGCCGGGCCTATTATTTTGAACTTGAGTCGAGCCCTTGATTATCAATTTTTAGCTTCGACTAAGCTCAGCCAACAATATGCTCCAAACAAAGTCATAAGAACTCAACGAGTGCAATCAAGAGATGAACATATAGTCAATGCTTTGTGAACCAGAGAATTTCAATGATAGCATAGACTAACTTGTTCTTTTAACTCTAGTGAAAGCTAAGTAACACTGATAATTTATTCATTAGAAAAAGTTAAGCTTTTCATGTCATCCCATTTCACTCAAGAGAACTATAATTAGTTATATCTAAACACAGTTCAACAGAAGGCACTAAAGAGAGCAGAACTGCAATGAAGTATCGATTTGGAGCACTATGTTTACATAGTGCAAAGCAAGGCCTACAGGGCCCAATCTTTGGTGATTGTTCTTGTGTCCAACTAATGGTCTATGGCCATCTGCAGGTATCCATGGATAAACAAAAAGGAACTAACTTTTATCAATAATGTCAACCAAGTTAATCATGTAGATAATAGAAAAGTATTAACATTAGGTGCTAGAAAATCATAATAAAGTGAATCAAACAAGATCTAATAGCCTTTAGCGGGTACATACCTACAGCGCCAAAGACATCGTTTATCTCCGAATTCAAAAATTGCACCATGTCTACAAGCATCTCCATAATCTGCAATACATTAGACTATGAATTATATACAACTTATCTCAATTCTCTAGTTATGCAGAAAATGAATGTATAAATAGAAGTTCTCTTTACTATCTCTGAAATTATAAGTGGATCAAATACAATAAAAATTACCTCCTCCAAACTTCTAGACCAAAGTGACCTTTTCTTTATATGCTTAATTTGCTTCTTTTGAGTTTTAACTTATGCCTTCAAGAATGCAAGGGTATCACCTACACAAAAATATTGAAGATCAAATCTACATCTGTAAGGAAGAAATACCACTAGATATATAATATGTTGCAAGGTAAAACTTGTGGATCAAGTTGACTATTTCTTCAAAAGTGTGCAATATATTATAAGGTTTAGGGCTTCAAACACATTCCCAACAAGAATATATAGTTTTGTCTCCATGAAAGTTTGAGAAATAATCAGAAGAAACCCAAAGTAGGTGATTTGGCAACTATGAATTTTTTATGAGACCCAAAGGCAGATGGAAAAGGAGTGTAACAAAAGAGGGTACATTTGAAGCATAACATATAGATTTCTATTTCAAATTTCCACTTTAGAGTCCTGCATATATCTTTCTCACTGTCTTAGATCCAATTAATTGATCAATAATTCAGTGTTGAATAAGTCTTGTCATCAAGTTGTGTGCATTGCAAAAATAAGGGTCTGATTTGTATTTGATCAAGACTCCTCCAAGATCTTTCGATTTTAGGTTAAAAATTTTTTGTCAAACTTTTCAGATAAAGTTTTGCATATTATTCAAAGGGTAATAATACTCCATGGTTACCTTTTTGATCTTTGTCTGTACATTTATGTTGATAATCTTGTTCAAATCTATTCAAAGCATGTAATTCATGGTATAATTCCTGTGGCCAAAAGCATAACCCAATTTCTCTTAGGATTGAATACCCAATAATAAAATACCAGAAAGAACTTTCCTATAAAATTTGGTAATCATTCATTATATCAAACTATCTCTTTGGCAGGTTGTTTCTCCAAGGCTACGAAGAATTAGGAAAATAATGGTCAAGAATTTCAAGTGAATATGTTAAAACAAGAACTTACGCACAAGTTGTTAGTCACTCTCAAAAATTTTTTGAACGCCAGGAGAAAAGATCTAGAGGAGAAAAACTAAAAAGAAAGAGTATGCTTGACATAACTGATTATCGTACGTGGTTTTTTCTCTATTCTAAAAATTATTTAATTTGTTACTTTAAACTCTTTGAATTATTTAATCATGATAGTTATTCTGTTTTAATTAATGTTTTATGTAGGAACTATAACATAATATGTGTGTTTTATTGGACCAAAGAGAATTTACAAAAAGAGGAGGAGACTATTCAAGCAAGAAAAATATATAAATAATATACTGAATATTTATTTTAGTAGTATATTTAGTTTGGTTTAATTATTACCTTAGTTTTTTTTTCTAAAATGTGAATTATGCCAATTTGACATTATTAGAGGGTAGCATATGGCTTAGTTTGATCAGTGGTATAGGAATATAGATATGTATAGAACAATGGCGTAAGTATTGGACTATTTGATCCCCTAGCTCTCTTGCTCTGATGGCAATGCCGAAAGAGTGGTGGGCTAGGTCTTATCTAAGGTCTCAATGGCTTTGCCGAATGGACTTTAGGTGGGAATAAGGTATCTTTTTAAATAATTATTAGTTTAAAATATATTAATTTAAGTCAGAACTCTTTGAAAATTTTTTATAATAGAATATAGAATATTTATATATAATTTTTATCAAAAATATTATATACATACTAAAAATTAGTCATTAAATTAATCATCATATATTATATATAAATACATATATTGTCTAATTTAATTTTGCTTCTTAAAACATATTAATTATATACTGTTAAATGCTAACTAATAAAGTCAGAACGATAACATTGATAATAGTTACAAGTTAGAGGAGAACGATAACATTAATAAAGTCACTATGATTTGACATTTTTCTTAAATTCTATTCAAATTGATAATGTAAAAATATTAATCAAAGTAGGATAAGTGTAACTCTGGCAACCATTTTTTCCTCAAGTTCAGAATAACGCACTTACTTGTGATATACAATAATAGCTATTATAACTAAAGTAACTTTCATCCAAACCACAATTTTAGAATTCAAACTAAGATTCAAAATGGCATCAATACTAATTAAGATAACATTTCGAAGCATTTTCTATAATTGAATCAATGTTCTTGTATAGATGGCCAAGCAAGTTCATTGACCTATCTCCAAGACATAGCTCAACTCAGATCAAACAATTAAAGGCTGAGTGAGTAGCTTTACTTTCGTTCCGAATCTTGATGGTGTTAAACCATAGATGAATCAAAATTGTAATATATATATATATATTCATAAGTTTCCAATGATAACTAGTTAAATAATTAAAATTACACTAATTAATTTACATGGATTAGCTCCCACGTTCAGAGGAACACCAAAATATGAACACAAAATTAGCTAAGAACTGGGGGGTACAACTTGGGAAAAGAGCATAAGAGGGTAAAAATAATGCAAAATAATAACAATACAACAAAAAATACAAAATAGGAGAAAAACCACCCAAGAATTTTTGGTGATTGTGCGCACGAGCTTTCATTTCACACGCTGCCACAGAAACAAACATCCTCCGAAAAAAGGAAGCACGACTTATCTACCAAAACAATGTGATAGGAGCCTCTTGAAACTTGTTGCAAAACCAGATAGATGGAGTCACAGAGTAACACTACCACATTTATGTAGTTTAATGTAGAATCAACCGAAGAAAAAATGTCATTGGAGTATGGGGGATGTGTCTAACTCAATGGCAGCATTAGGTGATTCTAATTTGCAGTTCTATCACTTAATAATCCAGTATCACGTGAAATGATATTGTCGTACAACCGTAATTAAGTTAAAAGGTGCTGACCCGTCTTCTTCCTTCTGTTTCCAAGACTCACCATTGCCTTGGATATACCATGTTACTTTCGGGACAAATCTGTACAAGAAGGGTAATTAGGCGATGATCATTTCCAGAAACAGCAGAAGTTTCTTAACTGAAACATTAAGAGAAAATAGGAAACAATGAGGCATTACCTGTAGAGACTGGAGGATCTGGCTCTCTTGTACTATGCAATACTACTGTGCCAGATAACACAGTGATGAAACCACATAGCTCTGACGCAATGCTGCTTATACTTTGACCAAAATAATCCTAATAAGAAAAAGATGATAGAAGATTACAACAGATAGTTAAGCAATTGATGTGTCAGATAACTCATTCTTTTAGGGCACACTTTTCGTTTTGTTTTAGTGAATACTAACCTTAAACATGATTGCACTAGCTAATATTGTAAAAGATGTGAACAAGGCATAATAGATTGGAGACACAACTGCAGTGTTAAATGTATCCAACGCCTGCAAATATGAAAGTGTTTGTCACCATATAACTCCACACAAATGATGCAAACAAAAGTTATGGGAAATAAAAAATTCGAATCCAGCCTTCTAGATCATCAATTGTTAGTCTAGGTCAAGCATGACATGGATGTTATTTGGGTTAGAGGGTTACACATTGAGCTTCTAGATTAGCTCTTAGCTTTCAAATCATTTCTTCAATTGGAAAGTGACTTTAGCTAAAATCTTCAATATGAACATGGAACGGAAAGAAATGCAAGAATGATAATCAGTGGTGATCAAAGAAAAATAAACTGGACTTGTAGTCCATAAAACTATAATCACCTCCAACAAAGAGAGGTGTTTCCTCATATTAAGCAAATGACATATAATAGAAAGTCTAAACATGAAAGCATATCATTTCTTACAAAAGGAATACAAACTTATGTGGCTCTAAGTTTTTATTTCGAATGCCAAAAATTATGTTCACATTTTAAAGGAAACAAAACCAATAGTGATACTAAGTCACTAACCATGTTAAGATAATTTAATTGAGTAATGATGCAGGAAATAGCGACCATCAGAAAGATCCATGTCTGATAGTAGACAAGTTGATTTACACCTTCTAATGTAAGTTTTATAGCAATTCCGATTGCTTTAACACTCATGACCTGAAAGAAAGAAAAGAGAAAGGAAAAAATTTATCAGAAGTGTAAAGCAAAACATGACACGAGGTATAGAATTTTGTCAACCATTAAAATGTAAAGTAGATTGGGTTGGAAGAGTCGCTTACAGTCAAGGATCCAATGACAGAGCATATTCCAATATAAACGAGAATACCAGTTTGGCCATAGCGCGGAACACAATACAAGATCAAGAATAATGTTACAGCCATAGCAGAGGCAGTGTACAAGAGGAATGCTGCATGGCAAAACAGAAATCAGCACCACTATAAGGGGCAAAAATGGAGACAACAAAACCAGAGTCTTCATGTCGTAGTGAATATAACAGAGTGAAAGAAACCACAGAACAGATATACGGGCAACACAACTGATTGAACAGCCAATAGCCAAATTTCTTGAACAGAAGTAAGAGACTTCTCTTGAGGCGCATGGAGTACAATAACAGTCGATCCCACAATGCACATAAGACACCCCAGCATGCCCATTCTCTGCAGCTTCTCCTTAAGCATAAAATGTGCTAACACAGCACTACCCCATTTTCACAAACCACAAAAAAGTATTATAATTACATAATCATATATCTAACAACATATTGTAGCAAAAATGGCAGAAATGGTAGAAACATGTAGGATAAAGTCATTTCTCAAAATTTTAAAATGGCAAATTTGTTCCCATCGTCCAAAAAAATGTGCCAGAATATGAATACAAGTATGTGGTATGATACACAAAAACTCAATTTTATGAAAGGAAAATAGGTACAAAGATAAGAAGTTTAAGGTAACAACGGTATTTGATGTAAATACTCATGCAGACATACTTGAGTATAAAAGAATTGGAACATTCAAATCCTCAATAACTCTACTTTATTGATTCCTCATTATTTTAGTTTACCAAATTGGGAGTCTACTCAAATTGAAAAATCGGAACTTTTACCTAACTATAATACTCAAAGCACCAAGAGGAGTAACAAGAACAGCTGGGGCATAGATGTATGCTACGAAATTAGCAATCTCTCCAACAATCACTGTAATCAAACACACTCCAAAATCAGCTAAGAAAACACAAAAAAGGTTGAACTTTGAAATCATAAAGGTTATGGCGCAGTGTAATACTAACTAATAATCATTCCGAGCCACCAGAGAGGCTAAAGCAGATAACCGTAGCCTCCAACACCTGCAAATGGAAATCAACACAATGAAAATGTTAATTAATTAATTAATTGAGTAATTAGAGTGAATTAGAGAAGAAGAAGGGGAAGTAACTGGCACGAGGGCCATTGGCGCGTGCGCGTTGAAGGCCCTTTTTCTTGATGATGAAACTGGAACCGATGAAGGCGCTAGAAACCAACGCCAACACGAACCCAGTCAAATTGCTGGAGTACATCTAAATGGATGAATGTGGAAATTCGATGCTTGCATGTAAAGAAGAAGAAGAAGAAGAAGAAGAAGATGAGATTCATCATTCATACTTTTAATACACTTTATACATTCCGATTTATTGCACTTCCCTCCATTTTCACAAGATCAATAATTTTTTATTTCATAAGGATTTGTAATGCACCTTATTGCTCTCTAAAATGAGAAAAGTTCATAGAAAATTATGGGCTTTTGAAGAAGTCGAAGAATTTCTAATCTTTCACTCAGCAGTGACATAACATGTCCTAATTTTCTTTCTTAAAAGTAGTCAAAGGTTTACTCGATTTCAAGATTCCAGATTCAAATCTTACAATTAGTCACTTATATCTCTATGGTTACCTATCTTGTTAGCATTGTTTCATTATTTTTTTCTTAATCAACTATATATTCTTATTTAAAGTTACCTAAAGAATTTATGTATTGATTATTAATTTATTATTGTTCCAACTTTCAAATGCATATTTTGAAGACATAAAATGACTGTGATTTTTTTTAGTAATTTTAAATTATATATATTTGTTTATATGAGAAAAATCATACTTCCAATTTTTAATATAATAGTATTTTGTATTATTATTAAAGTAATTGCTGGTAGCAAATTGAACAATTACTTTAAATTCATAACCTGTTTGAATTATTATTTTTAACAATAAATTACTAAAAGTAACAACAAATATTATATTCCAACTAGGTCTATTGTCATTTTTTATTGCTCAACAATTATATATGTGTTGTATATATTATTTTGTACATTTAAAAAAATATTATTTATATAATTAATATGTTTATTATTATTTTTGTTCTTTTTGTTATTATTTTTATAAATATTTGTTATATTCTGCTTTGAAAAAAATAAATATTATGTAAGTTACAAATAATATTTATAATTTACACTAAGGAACTACTATTTATCACAAATGTGTCAGGAATGCATGAAATATTCTTAGACATGTTTAAAGTTTTTTTTTTCATTTTTTTTCAATTTTTTTGAAGGATGATTTCCATAAATATATTTTTTTTTTACTTTTTTATATATTATACCTTCTTGTTATAATAACAAATAATACTAATATGTTAAATACATTTATTCATAAGTTATTTTACATAATATTTTGTATATTTTTTATTTTTTAGAAAAATCTCACTTTTTAATTTTTACGAGGTTATTTCAAAATCATATAAATATATTTATCTATGACATAGCATCTATTGATTTTTAGAACAAGAAACGAAGAACGATAAAATAATTTAATATTAATTTTCATAACTAATAAAAAAGTTTTTTTATTAGTAAAAACTTATATATAATTATTTTTATATGAATTGGTAAGTAAAATTTTTTTATATTATAATTATTTAAATTAAATTATTTAATAGTTTTTAATTATTAATTTTACATACAAATAATTGCACGCAAGTCTTTTTTTCTTAATTTTTACGCACGTATAATATAACTAAAGCAAATGCATATTATTTGAGATTAAATAGATATCAAATAATATAAGCTCTATTAACTTGAAATCATAAGATAAGATATAGTTTTACGAGCAAACTAGTTTGTTTAAGGTTTTTTTATTTAAATAAATTAATAGAAGAACCAAATTACTCAATTCTCCTAAATGGATTTTAAAAACATGATTCCCCTAAATCATATAATATATAAATCGTCCTAGACTTTTGTGTTTTAAATAATATTTGAATCATGTTACCTTGAGACGATTTATGTATAAAATACAATGCTCAAAAACACATAAATCGTCTTAGGCCTTTGTGTTTTACAAAATGTATATAAATCGTTCTAGGCCACCATGAGTTACATTTTTTTATCCTAAAACTCATTACCCTAGCACGATTTATGTATTACTATGGTAAGGCACATTAGACTGGGGCGATTTACATTCAAAAACACAAATCTCATGACTATGGAATAATTTATGTGCTAAAAGAGGTTATAAATAAAGGAGAACCATGAATATCGATCCATAGTGAAGTTGAGAGTTTTAGGAAGATGGCTGAGAATGTGTTTTTGTAGTTCATTACCAGAAAAAAATTGATAAAAAAGTAAGGGTGTAAGGTTCAATAGTAAAAAGTAGGTCAAAGTGTTCGTAAATCATTCAACGAATGTAGAGGATTTACGAAATAGTATATTATTAGAAGTAAATAAAATTACAATAAAAAGTAAATAAAATTTATATGAATAAAATTAAATAAAAAAAATTTATACACAACATAAATATAACATAAATATAGTACAATAAAATATACACAAAAAAATAAAAATATCATAAAAATAAGAATTTATATAACAATATTTGTCATATAAATAAAAAAATACAATAAAAATAAATAAAAAATTATATGAACAAAATCAAATAAAATAAAAAAAATCATACAAAATATACATATAAAAAATAGTATAATAAATAATTAAAAAAATAGTATGTACTCTAAAAATATAAGATCAGAATACTAAAAAAATAATATAAAAAATATAAGATCATATTGTACTTTTATGTACATGATAAATATTTTTTATATTATTTTTTAGTGTGCTGATCTTATATTTTAGAGTACATATTACTTCTTAGTTTATATGATTTTTTTTATCATTTACTAAACTATTTTTTATATGTATATTTTTTATGAATTTTATTTTTATTTGATTTTATTCATATGATTTTTATTTATTTTTATTGTATTTTTTATTCATATGACAAATATTGTTGTATAAATTCTTATTTTTATGTTATTTTTATTTTTTTGTTTATATAAATTCTTTTTTATCTTTTATTGTACTATATTTATGTTGTATATAAAATCTTTTATTTTTTTATTTGGTTTTATTCATATGAATTTTATTTATTTTTTATCGTAATTTTATTTACTTCTATAATATACTATTTACGAACACTCTGACCTACTTTTTACTACTGAACGTTACACCTTTACTTTTTCATTAATTTGTATCTGGTAATGAACTACAAAAACACATTCTCAGCCATCTTTCTAAAACTCTCAACTTAACAATGGATCGATATTCATGGTTCTCCTTTATTTATAACCTCTTTTAGCACATAAATTATTCCATAGTCATGAGCTTTGTGTTTTTGAATGTAAATCGTCCCAACCTAATGTGCCTTACCATAATAATACATAAATCGTGCTAGGGTCTTGAGGGATGACTAGTTACACATAAATCGTGCTAGGGCAATGAGATTTAGGATAAAAAAATGTAACTCATGGTGGCCTAGCTAGGACGATTTATATACATTTTATAAAACACAAAGGCCTGGGACGATTTATGTATTTTTGAGCATTGCATTTCATGCATAAATCGTCCCAGAGTAACATGATTCATATATTATTTAAAACACAAAAGTTTAGGACAATTTATATATTATATGATTTAGGAGAATCACGTTTTTTAAATCCATTTAGGGAATCAAGTAATTTAGTTCTTCTCTTAATTTATTTAAATAAAAAAACCTATATACTTTGATAATTTTTTTTTTAACCAAAGATAGGAGACTTGAACTCGCAACCTCTTAATTGAGTATGGGAAGACTATGCCATTTGAACTATTACTCATTGGCATATACTTTGATAGTTTATTTATATTGCCATATATTAATTTATTTTGATGATGACATTTAATATATCGTTTGTGATAATATAAATATTTAATAATGAGTATGTTTGATTTTTCAAATACGATGAATTAATGTTGACAAATTTTGTACTTTCTTTCTACTTTTCATTTTTTTTTCTGTTACCGTACAAATTAAATATATACAAAATTTAATATTTTAGTTTTAACTTTTTTAAACTCGATTTTAACTCTATTAAAGCTCAATTTTTATCATTACCCAAAAATAATTAAATTTATTAAAGGTTTAGAGTTGGATGAAAATCTAAAAAATAAATTCATTAATATTTAAGAATTAAAAATGAATTTTGACTAAGACAGATCTAGTATTACTTGACCCGTAAATATTTTTAACGTATCATCATTCTTTGTGAAAGATGTAGTAGATACTAAGATAAATTTGATTAATAGTGTTAGTGCAAGTTAAGAAAAAAAAAAGATTCTGTTAGTATGGGTTAGTATGAGTTATGCTATAAATAGGAAGTTATGTTGTTTTCTAAAAAGTGTGTAATACATTTTTTTCATAATTACAATTATGCTTTATTACATTTTTTTCGTTACTAAGTTGTACTAAGTCTTTTTTTGGTTTTACTGTTTAGCTCATATACATCATCACCATATTCGTGTTTTTTATTCATCTTTCTTTTTAAAATTACATGTTTTAATTCTCTTGAGATAGTATCTAGAGCTTAGGTTTCTAGTTTTTAATGGCTGAATTACCTTCCAATTTCAACTCTGTCAATAATAATAACAACCCTCAAAATGCTGTCACCTTTATTCCCACTACTGCATCCTTCCTTAATCAACGACTATTCACCTCAATTGGAGACAAACTTGGTAAAAATAATCATGAGACTTAGTTACAACAAGTTATGATTATCATTTATGGACAAGATTTACAAGATCATTTTCTACCAGAGAAAATCTCCTTTTGATACCTTTCTGAAGAAGATCGAATTGTTGGGAAAGAATTTACCATTACAAGCAGTGGAGACAAGATGATTACAACCTCATGTTACGAATGCTTGTATCAATAGATCCGAATTCCAAAAATAAAATGGTAGGCAGTGCTTATAGTTTTTAAATTTGGAAAAAGATTAAGATTAATTCGCCAAGTTAACCATGTACAATATCAAACAACTTAAGGTACAATCGAAACTCATCAAGAAATATGGATTATTTGTCTCTGAGTATGTAATCAAGATTAAACATGTCTCTTGCAATTTTAGAAAGCCTTCTTACATCAGTAGAGTATATTAAAGCACTTCTTGAGAGTCAGAATTCTGATTATCAAATACTAATTTTTACTGTCAATGCAAAATCAGAAATTTATTCATTAGTGAAGTTGAAACTCTCATTATGACTCATGATGATATAGTAGATAAGTATCGAAATCTAGATAGTTTAATGGTACATGCTCATTTGACACAAGGTAATTTTTCACCCTCTATCAATCAAGAAAGGGGTTTTGGAGGACGACGAGACAGAGGGGGTAGATTCTCTAAAGAAGGCAAGTTCTTTAATCCAAACTCTAGACTATAATGCCGAGTTTGTAGTCGTACGAGTTATATTGTTTGGCATTGCTATCATAGATTTGATCAACAAATTCATCCTCCCTCAAATTTTACTGCACTCTTTTATATACTTCAATCTCATTTTTCTTCATTTTTTACACTATAATCACAACCACCAGTGCTATCCACCACACCACCACCACCTCCATGTAGCGCCAGCAATAAATTTCTCTAGTTGACCTGCGATAATGCGATAAAACAGATAGCAAAAGATAGAAGAGTTGTCACTTGATCATTTTATGCAACTTTTGAGATGGTGATGATTTGATAAAAAAAAAAAAAAGAGTGAGTGAGCTTTTTTTTTCATAATCTCTCTTTAATTTCTCCTTAGAATTTATTAAGAAATAAAAATTTGGATTTTCTAAAAAAAAAAAGATAAAGTAATAAAACAATGAGTTACTCATCATTAACAGGAATGAAGTTAGATGAAATATTAAGAAAAGATCAAAAATATTTTTATAATAAGACAATACTAAAATAAAAATTTTAGAAGCTAAACTAAAATTTATATATAATTTATATGCAAAAATTAAAAGTTAGGGAGAGATCATTGTCCCTTTTTTTTTTTATTGTGAGCCTAAGCTGTTTTATTAAATTTGTATCTTCTATCATATATAAATTGGACTATTTTAATTCAAAAGTGGTTATAATACTTGTATTTTTACTTTATCAATTTTCTTACTTAAAAAGAGTTTGATTCAAGAAATAATGGTACCACCTTGCAAAAAATAAATAAATAAATAAATAAATAAATAAAACGTGAACATTGTCAATAATTCTAAGTATAAAATTCAAAATTTTTAGAAATTAAAGTTAAATATATGCTTTATTCCTTTTTTGGATAAACCACAAAAAATTTACTCAAATAATTTTGTTGTTGATAAAAATGCACTTTGTTATTAACAAAAATGTCCTTAAATAATTTAAAAATGGGACGAAAATGCGCAAATTAATTTTATTATGGAGGCAACGATAGTATAGAATGCGGATATGGAGAGGAGGGGAGCTTTACCGGGTTGTGACGTCAGAGACACAGTAATCGGACCCTGCGAGTTGTTGATGAGAACTCGGACCCTTCGATTTCCTGTAAATTGAAAAAAATTTCTCATACGCACAAATCGGACCCAGGGACTAGTATAACCAAATAAAACAAAAAAAAAAACCAACAAAGAAAACGGACCATCCGTTTTGGTGAGGACATATCGCACGGTCCGATTTGTTCTAGGTGAATTTCGTATACTACACACAAAACGGACCCTCCGATTTGCTTACAAAATTTTCAAAACAAAGAACTCGGAGGGTCCGATTTCTTCCTACCAAAGCTGAGCCAAAAACTGTCCCACATTTCGGTGTAGCACCCCCTCATTCCATAACCTAGCACAACACTTGCCCCTCCTCCATAACAAAAAAAAAATTAGCCACGAAAATGTCTAACATTAAATGTATATTTTCAGAAAATGATTTAAAAATTGAATTTTGATGCATTTTTTGTAAATAGGATTAGAAAAATAAGATATTTTTATCCTTAAAATTTGGTAATTTTTTTACTAAGTATATATATATTTTTATTTTTTTGTCAACAACCAATAATACTTTAAAAAAAATCACAAAAAATATATATTTAGCGAAAAATCATGAAATTTTAAGAATAAAATTTTTTCATTTTTCTAACCATGTTTGAAAAAAACTGCATCAAAATTAAATCTCTAAAATATTTTAAAAGAAATACATATTTGATGTTGGATATTTTTATCGTATTTTTCTAAATTATTTGAGTACATTTTTGTCGATAGAAAAATTATTTGACTGCATTTTATTTTTGGTAGTTTACCCTTCTTCTTTTAAACAAAGGATAAACCACCAAAAATGTACTCAAATTATTTCGGTGCTAACATAAATATTTTTGAATTTTATTATCGACAAAAATATCTTTAAATTATTTAAAAACATGATAAAAATGTCCAATATTAAATATACATTCTCAAAAAAATACTTTAAAAATTAAATTTAATGTGTTTTTTGCAAACATTGTTAGAAAAATAAAATATTTTTATCCTTAAAATTTGGTATTTTTTGCTATGTATATTTTTTGTGTCAACAATTGATAATACTTTAAAAAAAAATCTAGAAATCAAATTTTTATTCGATTTTTTGTGTATTTTTTAAATAGTTATCTAAATATTCTTATAAAATTTTGGATTAAATAAATAAACAGTTTGTCAAATATAAAAGTCGTTTATTATTTATAAAAAATAATATTTTTTGGATATTTTTATCACATTTTTAAATAATTTAAGGACATTTTTATCGACAACAAAATTCAAAAACATTTTTATCAGTACAAAAATAATTCAGGTACATTTTTAGTGATTTATCGTTTAAACAAATTATATTATAATATTTTATCTATATATGCCATGAACTCAAATTACTAATATTTTTCTAATAAGTTTTTATTACTTATGAAATGAATCTAACCTATACACGTTATCCATTATTTCTTATGTTGTGTAAATATCTTATTAATAATAGTTTAAAACTCTCTGTCCCAATAAGTACATGATAAAATTGCTAATAAGTTATAATTCAAATGGCATTTATAAGGTTGAATGGAAGCAAACTCTGAGAGAAGCGAATACTGTAGCTGACACTCTTGCCAAGAAAGGACAGCATCTTCCTCTTGATCTTCATCTGTTTGATACTCCGCCTCCTGACGTTAGAAATTCTCTTTGGTTAGATAGTTATGGTTCTCTAAGGCCGAGAGGCTCTTGTTAGTTTCTATTTCTTTTCTGTTTTTTGGGGTCTTTGACCCCCTTTTTCACAAAAAAAAAAGTCTCTCCATACTCAATTAAAAAATTGCGGATTCGAGTCTCTTATCTTTGATAAAAAAAAGTATATAATAAAATTGTGTAGAATAAATGAAAAATAATAATATGTGAAGAATTAAGAGATTTTTTTTTTCATTTTTTTTGGAATTGGGTTTTCTTAGGATAAAATAGTAGTTTATTCATTTTAAGAAAAGGGCATCAAACAAAAGATTCAGTAGATAGATCTGATCGGAGTATCGGACAAGAGAGAGTTAAAAGAAGGAAACCCAAACGGCGGGAAAAATGGAAGCATTATTGGCGGGAAAAACCAAAAAATAAAAACAACGCACCCATTTCCCTTTTTGAACACTTCATCTATTCGCATCGCGTTCTCAGTTTCTTCACTCTTCTCTCTTCGTTTCTGCTATCTTTCTCTTTCTAGGGTTTTTGAAGATGTTCTCAGGCTCCCAGTTCGACGCCACCACCGCCTTCTCCGGCGGCGGTTTCATGGCATCCCAATCCACCAACCTCAATGATTCATCCCCTTCCCCCGCGAAAGTAAACTCTTCTTTCTCTCACTTCTATTCTCCTTCTCTTTTCTCAAAGTTTTCGGTTTTTCTCTGAAGAGGAAATCATCGTAGAAAAAAAAAAGGGCTAAATTAGGGGAAAATAATAACAAGGAGAAAGTGTTTTGGTTTGCATCGAAAGCTTAATTGCAACTTTACCTTTTGAAAGATTGTTGGTAATGAAATACTGTGCAGTATTATTGTGTTTTCGCTTGTTAAATCTCTTGACTAACCCCTTTTTTTGTGGTTTCGACCTATTTTGACTTTTTTAAGTTTTAATTTTTTTTACAGAGCCGTGAAACTCAGGGTTTGATTCCGGTGACAGTGAAGCAGATAAGTGAAGCTACTCATTCTGGTGATGAAAAATCGAATTTTGTGATTAACGGTATTGATGTAAACAATGTAAGGTTTTAGCTGCTGCTGTGCTATTTTATCTGTCTGATACACAAATTTTAATAAAAAATGTATGAATTTGGATTTGTTTTTCTCCTGGTGATTTTTACGGTAAATTTTTTTGGTTACAAGTGTGTAGTTTAAAATCGGATCTTGGAAGGACAGAATAAATTTATCTTATTTTGTACTATTTTGACCCTGTGTATTCAGGTTACATTGGTTGGAATGATGTTTGAGAAAGCTGAGAGAACCACTGATGTTAATTTTGTTTTGGATGATGGAACTGGACGAATCAAATGCCGAAGATGGTAAGTTCTAATTTTCTAATCTCTATCTAAAATAAATGTTAATACATGTGCTAGTGGCTTTTGTGAACTTGACTATATGAGGCGATGTATTTTGGAGAGCTGAAAAGAGTTTGACTTTCTTGTTGATGATGTGGCTAGGGTAAATGAGGCTTTTGACACCAAAGAAATGGAAGAAGTACAGTAAGTTCTTAACTTTGGATGTTAAAGTGCTTATTAGCAACATGCATAGTCTCTATCTGCATCTGTTATCTCTTACCTTATCAAATTATTTAATGACAGGGATGGTATGTACGTTCGTGTATATGGCCACTTGAAAAGCTTTCAAGGCGTGAAGCAGCTTGTTGTCTTCTCAGTCAGGCATGTGTGCTAGATCCATTTGTTGTATGCTATGATCAATTGTGCCATGGTTTACTTTTTAGATTTACTATGTTAGTTTGTTGCGTGCAAAATGTAGTTTCACAGAATGCCTAACTGAAGGCTAAATATGTGGAAAATAAAAAATATTATTATTGGATGATCACTAAAATTGATCCAATTGCTTAGGCCCTTAATATATAGCAGGATTGCAAGAGAGACCCAAAGCATTTGAGCCCAAGTCTCAACCGTTGAATTCAGTAAAAGATTACACTGATTACTGACTTCATTTAGGCATCACCTGCAGCTGTTAGTTGCTTTGATTTGGATGTCTAGAGTTCTTGCCAATCAGCAGGTGTTCCCAGTGAGCTAGGAATTCATTATTAATCTACATTAGGGTGCAGTTTTCCTGGACTGCATTTAGTCATGGCTGCTTAAAGATGTTTCATTAATGGGTATATCAGAACTAGCAGTTACTTTCTATTGGTTGTGTTTGACTTTGCTGGATAAAGTTATATTTAAAGTTAATGTTTAAAAAAAAAATTATACAAATATTAAAAAGCACTGAATGTGTATGCAAGTTAATGCTAGCTGAGGACCTCTTGATTATGTTTGTCTCAGCTTCTGCTGTTAATTGTTTAAGTTTTGAGATTTTTTTTCACTTCCTTTTCATTTGTAGTTGACTAGTTGATATGAATGAATTGATGGTGGGCTGTCACCATTCCTTACAGAATGTGTTTACTGATTTTAGTCTTAAAGATGATTTGGCATTATTTATGTTGTGTTGTCTGATTGAGTGCCTTTACAATCATGTGAGTAAAGTAGCTTAGTTTTTGGTAGTTTTTTTAGTTTATTTCAGATTGTCTTACTGGGATTATATGATGCATGTTGTTCAAAACTCTTTGATGGTTTTGTCTTGGAACTTTGATTTTAGATGTGTTGTTGATTGTGATTAGTGTCCTCATGTTTATTTATTTATTTTGCAAATGTAGAACTTTGGGTTGAATCTTGGTAGTTTAGTCTATTTGATGGATTTGCATATTTGGAAAATTGATCTGCTAGTTTAAGGTCTATGTTTTTATGGCATTTTACCTTGTTGTGTGGCATAAATACAATCTATGTTTTAATCACTGGCAGAATTTTTCATATTTGTAACATGCCAGTTTGGTGTATTGGCTTGTACGATGCTTATCTTGTTTGTGGTGATTTTAACAGGCCTGTGACAAATTTTGATGAGATCTCATTTCACTTTATTGATTGCATACATAATCACCTCCACACCAAAGTAAAGGTAGGCATGGTTTTTCTATTCTGCTAGTCTATTTTCTGTTTGATCGTAGTATTATAGCAGTTTAGACTGCATAGACTTTCAAGAATATGATAATTTGAGAATTGTGTGCACTCTCATACATCATTCCTTTGTATATACATAATAATTCATAATAATTTACAATTTTTTTATATGTATTTCAGGCAGAAGGAATCACTCCTGCAAATCCTTCATCAGGCTCATCTTTGATCACTCCTGTCAAAAATGCATCGAATGGTTCACAGGAACCTTCATCTAATCCAGTATGACATTTGACACTCCAGTTGCTATAGTACTTGTTTAGTTTGATTAGATTTATGATATGATTTCCCTCCTGCTCAGGGGTATGCTCAGTATAGTGTGGATGGACTCAAGGATTGTGATAAATTGGTTATGGACTATCTGCAACAGCATTCAGACATGTGAGTTATACAACCAAACTTTCATATTTGTAATTTTTTTAGAATCTTTCCAATTACTGGTTTCAATAAATTTAGGATTGTTGACTACTCTGTGATAGGGCTAATCACAAATATGATCTATAATAGGGCATATATGAGTTATGATATGTTTGATGCTTGTAGTAGATTCCACCTAGTGAACAAGGTTTAGTTTATGTTAATTGCTCATTGTAGAGTACACATGACGCTGAAAGACTTCAATATGATTCTAAATTGCAGGTCAGATGAACGAGGAATACATGTCAATGAACTATCTCGAGAACTTAAGCTTCCAATGGACAAGATCATGTATTTTTTGTACTCTTCTATGTACTTGTTTTCTTCTAATCTGCATTCCAATCGCATATTAACTTGAAGCTGTTTATGATGCCAGGTTGTCTTTAAAGACTCTGGGAGATGATGGTTTAGTGTACTCCACCATAGATGACTACCATTACAAACAAGCTTGATGCTTGAGCTGGGTAATCAGGACATGAATCACTGATGCTGATGTTGGTCTATTTTACCTTTTTAGGTTTCTAGATAGTGTAGATATGCTTATGGATAAATTAACCTATTGTATGCTTTATCATATGAATTACTTGATCAGTGGTGCAAATTCCTGATGGTTTCTTAGATAATTTTATTAAAAATCATCGGTAAGCTATTTAAGAATTGTGAACTAGTATATGGACATAATCTTGTTCGGTTGTTATTGCCAAATGTTTTAGGCGTGTATTTTTTTTTAATACTGATATTGACATAGTAACTTGAGCATACAAAAGCATCCCTATACTGAAGCATTCCATCCTGGATGCTTATTTGAAGGAACTCATTGCTTTTGAGCAGTTTTCATAACTTTTTTAATACCATCTTGTGCAATTTATTAGAATTAAAGTCTTATTTTTGGTGGAATTATTTTTTTCAATGTTTTTTCTAATAAAATAATTAAATAAATCCTAACATAGACAGAAATCTGAGCTTGGCACGGTTTCTACACTGTCCCAAAGTGAAAACAGAAACTGTTTATACAGTTGCCACAAAAAAAGAAACCGTGTATGTGAGCGTGTTAATTTTAGTCATTTTTTATATATAGCTTTCTGCCTGTGGGTTTTCTATTTGGCTTGAGAGGTTGCTTTATTATTGCTGTGTCCAATGGCAGTTAGAGACTTAGCGACATAGTTGATTTTGAAAAAGAAAACGTCTAAACATTATTATTATTATTATTATTTGTTAGTTCAAGATAGTTAGACATGGAGATTCAACAAATCAGGAACTTTCACAGTTATAATTCATTGGGGCAGTAGATAACAAGAAAACTAAGAAGCATATTTATTTAGACAGAACCCCAGCACATTATAAGAATATAAGGAGGTGCCTTAACCCATTGCTGCCTTGCTGGAATGGTTTCTTATTTAAACTCAACAGAAAAGATGGACTGGTCAAATTCAAGATCGTCACACTAGAGAGGACGAGAGCGTGCTCTGTGTAAGATACTAATATCAGATGAACATACGATGGGGGTAGCCAAACAAAGTGCAGGAACTTTACAGAATAAGATGTTTACAAAATAATTAAATTCATAAACTTCTGAACGAGGCTCCAAAGTTCAGTGCCTGATGTCTCCATTAATTTATATATGGATTTGTTCTTGTGTATGGTGGCCCTGTGTTAGCTAGCTATAGACCAGAAACAAACTGCAATGTTGTTGGCAGTTGACATTGGTAACTGGAAGGGATCAAGATTGCATAGCGTTTGAATTCATCAAGATGAACTTGCAGATTGATTATTGAATCTGAAACAATAGCTATTTATAGCAGAATACAGGTCTTGAAAAAATGGGTTGAGTAAAGTAACACTGATTGAAGTGAAAACTCAGTCTCAACAACAAATACAATCTTGGATGAAGGGAAATTTTGAGCTCAGCAAGGTATTTGAGGCCAGTGAGAAATTTGTTCTTGAATAATGAGAAGCATGGAGTAACTTGCAGTGGTAAGTAAGATAACTATAGAGCATTTAAATTGTGGTTTGTAATTGCAATCATCATTGCAGCGCCAAATGCATTGACATCGGCATTGTAATGATAATGCAGCTGATGTAACTTAAAATATGTAGAACAATTGAAAGGTGAAAAAGGAAAAACTAAAGATTTTGTAGCTCCTGATCGCAATGCAGAAGGTAATCCACTAAAGTTTTATCATGTGAGAAAATTATAGTAGCAGGATCTGATGTTTAGGTTGGATATAGTTATATTTTGGGTGATTACTGATTTGTTGTTTTTTCTAGTTTTGCTGTTTTCTTTAGCTGTAGTAATAGTTTCCATTCTATGGTTGTTTTGACTCTTGAGTCAATCATGTTAAATTAATCAGAAAATAATCCTGGTAGAATGAAGTTTTATTATCCCCAACATTTTGTGGTGTACATAATAAAAGTAAGAAGGGCAATATTATTATTATTATTATTCTTTTTCAAAGAAGAAAATGATGAAAATTTGAGTGATGCGATGGTTCTAATGATTAGTGAAGGGTTCTAGTTGCTGTTGCAAAGTTTTATTGTATTTAATTTTGATTTGTTAATAAACAACAGAAGATAGATCTCTGCCTTCTCTTTGATTCTTTCTTCTTGTATGATTTTCATTTGTTGCATTATATTCTTTTGTTCCAGAACTTAGACTAAGTTCATTTAAACATGTACACATGACATGAAATGAAAATTGAAACAAGGTCTAATATAATATCCATAATCTTCTAAATTTTGAGTGAGTAATGTTAGTGTGCCTATTTCATTTAGAACAACACAAACTTCACATAAATATGCACATATATAACATGAATTGAAGCAAGATATGTTATCAAAATGTTTGGTTTATTCTGTCATACCTGTGGATTGGTCTTTTCTCATAGTCTCGTTGGCAATGCCTCTTGATTTTTAATATTTCCTTCTCTCTGTTTCTTCTAATTTTTCCTGCAAAAGCTTTTCCTCTCTTTTTTCTTTTCTTTCCTTTTTTCTCATCACAAATTGGAAGGAAGGTGCTCCTTTTATAAAGGTAGAGAGAGCTGAACAAGTTGTTCTACAACTTGCAATAGTGATTTTTCTTTTTCCGTTCTTCTTTAAATATGGAATGGAATTTTGGGCTTTATTTGGTTCGAAAAGTACCTTTTTTAGTTATATATATATTCAATTTCATTTATCTCTTTAATCCGTTTAATTTAAAAGCCTTTTTTAGAGCTAAGAATAAAATTGTGAATTTTAAGTATAAATATTAATAATATGAAAATAAAATTTAAACCCTAAATCCTAAAATAATACCTAAAAATATTTAGGACATGAAGATTTGTTGTTATAATGGGGATACCCTATGTTTTACATTATGTACTTCCGAACATTGGGGAAAACATGGATTCAAACACCTTTTTTTTTTCCTGGATATAATGAAAATGGATGAGATTTCTTTTTTATATTATTTTTTTTCCCTCTTGGTATTTGGTAAATAAGTGGATGAGATATCGTTTTCAAATACAGTTATACAGATTCCTGGAATCCAAAAAAATAAAAATAAAAAAATGCAGATTCTATGGGAAGCACGTGGCAAGTGAGGCACAGAAAATGACTGAGGTTTTCACAATAAGGCTCACGTGAAGGCCCATCCCCTTCTCCTCACTTTTCACTTGTCGTTACACGTGAGTCAAATATTTATATCCTAAATCATTGGATAACTGGATAATTATATTTTTTCTATTTATTATTCTTTTATTTAAATTTAATTTTAATTTAATTAAATTTCTCAAGTATTAGAAACGTTAATATATATGTTTTTTAATTTTAAATACTAGATTGAAGCTAGTTTTGTTTATTTATATATGATTTGTAGTTTTTTATTTTTTATTTTTTTAGATATAGGGAATATAGATGTGTGTACCACATATTTGGGATATATCATTGGCTGTGGGATCCATCTTTCAATTTCAGTAACAGTTACAATCTTATTGGATGACTTGTTTTATCTCTTTTATTTTATTTATTTATTTTTTGATCGGAGACTTGTTTTGTCTCTTTTGCCCTTTCAAACTCACTATGAGTTAGTTCTTCTTCAGCAGACATTCTTATGGCCTTCTAGAGGTGTACGAGGAAGCAAATAAAACTATTTTTACAAGAATTTTTTCTTCCCCGAACATTTCATGATTGAATCTTTTTGTTAGTATATAACTATATATTGTTAATTAATTTAATAAAATTATGTACTTCTAGAAAACAGATCATGTTTGTTTCATACTCTACAATAATCCTACTTATAAATTATTTTAAAAAAATATGCATTTATATTTATTTCTTTTATATACTCTACAATGTCTAAATGATTATTAGTCATTCTATATATTCCAGAAACATTCTCACTTTTGTTTCATGTGTTAGTTAATTAACCTGTGAGCAAGAAAAAGAAGCCATGTGATAAATTAATTAATTCCCTTAACTACCCTTCTAAATGTTCTAATGCATATATGATATAGTCACCAAAAAAATAATGCATATATGATATATAACTGACAAAGAACATGCTTATTAAAAACTCAAATCTTTTTTCTTCTGTTCCCCTCAATTCAGCCAATAATCTTCAATCACACAGAAACCTTTGTGTACTGAATTGGCCTTTCCTATAGTATTCTTATTATAAATGCCAAAACATTAATTAATTAATTAATTAATTAATAGAATTTGGAGATATATATTCTCTCAATTCACTCACACTCTCTCTTGTTAATGTTTTGAACTCCCAACTTCCTAAGTAAGTAAATTAGTTAAGCATTGTGAAGAAGATGTAGAAGGAGAGTTAATTAAGAACTGGGAATTTCATGAAATGCACAAAATATTATTGGAAATCATACAATATCTTACATAATCATGCATTTCTCAAGCACATATATATGCACTAAAATAAAACACCATCAAATATCATCTAAATTATTTCTTTATGATACAGATGGCACAAAAACAAATCAACTACTACATACCTTAATTAATAAGTTACTAGTGTTATTGCCATAATCCTCTAGCCATAGGAGCACACAACTATAACACAAGCATCCACAAGCATGGTTCAAAGAAAGAAACATACATACTTATATATATGAAAATTAACATAATAATAGCCCTAATGATAAGGGAAATTGAAAAAGGGAGAGGAAAAACACTCTCACACACAATAACATTGAAGCAACAAGCAAGAACAAAAAAAGAAGAAGAAGAAAGGATGAGAAGAGCTACTATCTATATATATGTAGCCATTAAGGAGATCATATAGATAGATGATCGTCGTATCATCTATCTGTCTGGCTGTCAGACTGTCTGTCTGTCAGCCATTGTAATTCATTATGGATCATCACTTGTCTCTAACATGGAAGACATTGGGGTTCTTGATGACGATATCATACATATTGATGGAGTTGAACTTAGAGAAGTCCTTGGGGAGTGAAATTAGGTCAATGGAGGAGTGTTTGTGGAATTGGTAGAGGTCAGGATCACCATCATAGTACCTCTCCCAACCCAACCCAATCAAGATTTGTTCAAGGAAGGTGTATGAAGAAACAACTTCACCACTTGGCAAGTGCACCAACACCTTCCTCTTTCCATGCCTCCCATCTGATGAGCCTCCTGCTTGTGGGTTCTCAACCAAACGGAACACACCATTGTTGAACACCCAAACCCCAGACATGTTTTGTTGTGTTGTTGAAAGAAAAGTAGGTTTCTTTGTGTGCGTTATGGTTTGATTTTTGGTTGTTGAATGTTGAGGAATGGAGGGAGGGAGGAAGGGTATATATATGTGCCAAAAAGCTAAAGGGGATGGGGGCAAATAAAACAAAAGGAAAATACTCTTGGAGTTGAAGTGGAAGAGGGAGTTGAAAGTTTATTGGGGTATGTTTCACTTTGGTATAGAATCTAGATATTATGGGGCCTATAATGTTTTTAATAATAAATGTACATATGAGTATATACAACTGTACATACATAGGGTGTCATTTAATTTAGGGCACAAGATGTAGCCATGAACACGGTATTTCCTAACTCGGCAGGTTAAGGACTAATCCGCCGCGGTACTGATTTTCATTTAAGGGTATCCAAGAACTAGCCATGGACATGGTTCGTTATGTTTTAATTCTCTTAAGAGATTCCTTCTTTTAATTTTGTAAATGAAGAAAGTAGAATTAGGGTTTATGAGTTTCCCTTGTTATGTCTTTAAAGAAGAAAATGAGAATTAAGTAGCTAGGGAGGACTGCTACTCCAAGATTAAATGAAACATGAAAAAAAAATTATATGGGTTTTTCATTATTATTATTAAAAGTTTTTGATAGATTCTTAGCTTGTATATATATAATTTTTTATACAAACTTTTTAAACATATTTATAAAGAAAAGGTGAACTTTACTATTTTATTAATAATATCAATTATTATTAATGAAGGCTAGCCACTATTAACTTTTGAGGTTCTAATAAGATTATGTATTAAACTTATTATATGCTTATAAACTATTTTAATTTTCTATTAACTATATTCTTAGTTTTGGGGGAATCTTTATGGTTTAAAATTGATGTAGGCCTTGCTTTTGGGTAGCCTTTTTCATATGTATGTAGGGAACCCAATATTTATTTTAGGAAATAATAAAGAAAAATGGCATCTCTACTATACGCACAACATTATTATACAAAGTCAATTAAATAAAAAAGTTGCATTGTGTTCCCACGTATATCACGAGATGTCCACGTGAACAAAGTGGGGTTACCTTAAGATGTTGCATTGGGGGCACTCATCATTGGGAATAATTGGACAATGCAAGTTTTTTAGGTACTTTTGTTTGTTAGGTTTGTTTGGTCAAATTTATTATGCATGTTGGGGTTTTTCGACTACTCTAAGAAATAGGGCTCATTTTAAACATGAGAAAAAAAATTATTTAATGAATTTAATTAATACATACCCAAGTGATTGTATTATTTAATTTTCTCTTAATAAATAAACACTACAATAAAAATTACTTTTAATAACAATTTTTTAATGACAATAACATAACCGTCATTATATATTTTATTTAATATATATTTTTTACGGTTATTAAATTTTTTTTATTAGCAATTGTATAATTGTCGCTAAAACTTTTTAGCGACAAAATATAAGACAGCTAAATACGACTATTTTTATTACTGCTAAAAATAATTTTTTTAGTAGTGAAAAAATATAAGGGACAAATCAAATATTTGCTTGGATATATAAGATATATTATTCAACCACATTATTACTTTAAATTAGCAATTATTTATTATGTTGGCTTTTGGGAGCATTGTTCATACTTGGAGTTAGAACACTTCAATTTAGATTCTATCAAGTATCAAATAGCATTTAGCTCTCAAACTGGACTGCTATCCTACAATTCGGTCTAAATATGGGATAACTTCTCAATTAAGAGAATAATCATCCATAATTATTTAAAGTAATTTTTTATTTATTATTCTATTAATATTTTAATATTTAAATATTTTTTAATTCAATTCTACTATAAATTTATTAGAATTTTTACTAACTAAAATATTAGAATCTTTTACAGATATGTTTACCATCACTTAGGTAAGAATATCAAAAAATTTGCTAAGCATTTAGACCTCACGTTTAGACTCAAAATATGGTACTAAATATGGTACTGATTTTAGATAAACACCTCAAAATAAATACCTATTTGGAATAAAAAAAGGACTAATAGTTAGGTAGTATTTGATTATTTTTTATTTTTTAAAAAGGACAAAAATATATAAAGGAGGGAATTATAGATTAAAAAAAAACTAATATTGCTAATGTTTTAATACAAAATTTTATATTTTAAAATAGAAGGATATAAGAAACATATAATTCTAACACAGAAAGAAACACATCTAATTATTCCATTATTTCTTTCTTTTCTAGTTATTTCATAACAAGAATCAAATGCTACATCTCTAGGGTTAGGTACATAAAGCCTTAAATTAAAGTTCATGCTTCTATACTATATAAAAAAGGAAAAGAGAGAGAAGTACGGTTCTAAATTGTTAAGTATAGTACGTAGTTGCCATCAATTATCTCGTAACCTTCTTGCGTATTTAGTTGATGATTTGATGCCATATAAAATAGAAGAACAACATATATATTATAAGTATATTATTCTTTTCTTTATGTGTGTGTGTGGCCGACAAGAACAACCTATATAATCACTAATGCTAAATTAACACTTGACATATACAAAAATAAATTAGATAAAAAGCAAAAGAGGATGCTATAGATGAAGTTTGCTAATATACCGTATAGTCGTATACTATATGATACGATCATTTTTTTGAACATTTTCATTTTTAAAAAAATGGGTTAGCTAATTTCTATTTTTTATATGAATATCTTTTGATGTACGAAGTAAGGAATCTGGGAGTGACAGCTAATAATTAGCTAGCTCTCTTACTCTTTCTTATATATTCTTTCAACATATTCCATTTCCAGATTCTTCGTCATATATTATTTAGTTGTCGTGAAAAGTTTTCATTCCAAGTATTTTATTTTATTTTAATTGTTATTTATCACCTATCTAGTTAATACTTATTAATTTAGATTCTAATATGATACGTACTTAAAATATTTGTGATAAAAAAATTTAAATATTATTTAAAAGTTATTAGATTATATTTTTAAAATATTTAATTTAATTTGATATATTTTAATTTTATTTATTTAGTTATTAAATTAAATTTTATGTTTGTAGACTTAGAATTTTAATTTTTTATTAATCTAATAAGATGTTACAAATACTTCGTAAATTATTGTAGATCATATTAAGTTATTAGAGGAATGTCAAAATACTTTTTAGTTTCGTAATAAAATCATGGTATAGACAAATAATGTTCATCAGTGAGTCTCTCTCTTATTACATCGAGAAATTGAGTAAAAAGTTGAGTGAGTCTCTTCGATTCAATTTTCAAACTATAGTATGGATAAATTAGATTGAAGAATCCCTTTCTTGTTGTATCAAAAAATTAAGTAAAAAATAAAAAAAAAAGTTCTTTGTATTCAATTTCAACTTATTTTTTTTTATTTTCAATTTCAATTCATTGTTTTTTATTTCAATTCTTATTTTTTTGTTTATTATTAGTTCTTTCTTCATATAATTAATTTATTTATTATAACTCAAAAAAATTGATAATAAAGATAAAATCATTTCAATTCAACTTTTTTATCAACAAAATTTGAATGTGACATTTTAATTTATTATTTGCTTGGGAGAGTTAATGTCTTCTTGAACATTAAAAATTGTGAATAAAAAGAATAGTATTGAAAGATTTTATCTTTACAATAAAATTAGTATTATTTTAATCATAAAATACACTTATGATAAACGTTATTATTAAATAATTATACATATATTTTACTGTCACTCTTTCCAATATATATATACGTATTCATTTTAATTTTTCGTATTATTCAAAGTCACTTTCATAATGAAAATTGAAGTAGTTGAGGGAAATGATCATTATTCCAATTTAGGGTTAAGACATGCCTCACCACAATACATGATAAAATTCCCTAGTGAACAGAAAATCCTTAAAATCCAATTGAAATTATGATAATATATACATGATGAGCTGAAGTTTGATAAGGTGAATTAATCATTTAATCTCCTTATATATGTATGGAATAATTTTTTTTTCATCGTTAGCAGGTAGCAGCGATTATACTAGCGGTTATTATTAACTGTCGCTAACGATTTAGTCGTACGCTATCTTTTAGCGGATATATTAACCGCTGTTATTCGTTTGACAGCGGTTAAAAACTGCTGCTAATTCTATATATAACTGCTGCTATTTGTCGAATGTGGTGTAGTGTAAGAAGGCCAAAATTAATTAATTTGCCACAATGATCGATCAGAATACGGACCACAATATCCAATGAAGATAATTGGATAAGAAAATTAAATATGTTGTCTTTTTCCTGCCGCTAAGCCAATCACACCAAGATGATAGGATTAGGTGAATGTACTCTCTAGCAATTTTGTTGTGAAAACAAATGTCTTTTTTCTCTTTTTCTTTTATAGAATTTTAACCACTATGGGATATTTAATTTGTTAGTGAAAAGGTAACCACTAATTCTAATATTTGTTGGTGGTAAAAAGTTAGACACGAAACAATCACAAAATAAATATCTTATGAAATAGTAAAATTAATGACGTGAATATTCTATGTAAAACAAATACATATATAGAGATATATTAAAATTTTTAACATGATAAAATACGGGCACTACATACATTAAAATTATATTCACTTCAAATGTTTAAAAATATTACTATTTACTTTTTTTTTTAACTCTAAAATTTTATGAAGCATCTTTATACATGTTATTTGTCATCTATATTATGAGTTTATTTTATGGACCAAATTGCTGTAAATAAGTCCTATGTCAAAGAGTTAGCACCTGAAAAATAATTTTATAAGGCTTTGAACTCTTTCACCGAATGAGTTAGTTTTTGTGGTAACAGTTCTTTCAAGTTCTTGTAATTCGAGGGGCAGAATCTCATACCACAAAAGATTGAGAAAGAGTTTTATAAAGTTTTGGACTCTCTCACCATATATATGAATTAGCTTTTATAGTGATGATTCTACCAAAATCTTATAACTCATTACAATCAACTTCTAACGTTTATTTGAAAATTTTTGAAGTTCCCTTTCCACTCTTTATTTTAATCTGTTTTCTTTTTTTTTTTTTGGTGACTTTAATCTGTTTTCTTTAACACTGAAAAAGTTTGTTGAGGGAAAAAAAAAAAACTCTCATTTGATGCCAATATCAATTTTTAAAATACCCTTAATTAGTTATTTACAATATAATTTAGTTCTTACTTTTTTTGGACAAAAAAGGCATGCCAATTACTATTATATGAAACATTATTTGATCTACCTCTGTAGTTTCATTTCTTGATTTATCCTAGAAAAGTGCTACTTGTCAATTAGTTGTTAACATGTGTTACATCAATTAATTAATGTGTCTGAATATATAAATTTAAGAATTAATCAAGCTTTAAATAGTAGGGGTGTTCATGAATCGGATTCGATCTGCATATCTGCGGTGTTTATCCGAATCCGAATCGAAAATTGCGGATATGGATCCGATCCACAAGGCTATCAGATCAGATCGGATCAAATCCGCACACTAATCGGATCGGATTGCGGATTTTGTGTAGGTATCCGCATATCTGCGTATCCGCATAAATAAATAAATAACTAAATATTTTTTTATGTTTTATTTCAACTAATAATTATCATATATGTTGTATTATTTTAATTTATTATTTAAGAAAAGTATGTTTAATATTATTTTAAGAGTAAACATATTTAAAAAAATAGAAAAAATAAATTTTATTGATATTTTTTTAATAAAAATAAGTTTTTAAAAATATTTTTGTGTTTTGCAGATATATCCAATATCCGATTTGATCTGCAAATATGCGGATCGGATTGGATCCAAACTAAAAAACTGCGGATATTGGATCCGATCCGATCCGATGATTTTAGTGCGGATCGGATCGAAATTTTGACCATATCCAATTCGATCCGCGTTCACCCCTATTAAAGAAAGATGACATCAAATATAAAATGTGAATAAAGAGTCTTAGAGTAGTAAAAGTAAAAATTCTATGCTTTCGAGAAAAGACATGTGAAAAATATAATTAGTCGAATTCTTTTTAGTTATATGAAATATTTAGTTGTGTAGAAATGAGTTTATTTTTTAGAACAAAACAACAGATGTGACAGATTGTGTTACTAAGTCGTTTTGTTATTCTAAAAAATGGTGCAAATTATTGACAGCTATGCCAAAAATAACATAAAAATTACTAAATTTTATATTTATGTCTTTTTGTATGTTTCACTGTGTAAAATTTGTTTCTCCTTAAAAAAAAAAGTAAAAATTCTAAACAAATAAATAAACAAGTATATATATTATATATATTTTATACGAGTGCCTTTTTAACTATCAAACCATGGTTCTGACAATTAAAGACACATAGACACGTTCACACGTAACTAAATTAAAAAAGAATAAGAAAAAAAAGAAGAATATATACCCACACTTACTGTTTATGTAACTGGTCCTTGATGGGTTAAGATGATTAGCCAATGATAAGCTCATAATTATAGATGATTGTAATCCATAAAAGTTTTCGGCTTAGTAGATCCTAACCTCAAATAATAGATGAACCTTTGAGAAATTAAGTCACTTCAGAAATGATTGGGGCCCTTATGTCCTCAAATGTTGATAATAAGAGGACCACATTGATGCATACATATGAAGGGAGTTTCAATTCATTCGGTTATTGTTGTCAATGTCCTATGAGTATACCTTCCATTCTGTTACCTTAGGAAGCAGAATTTTTTGTTGTTGTTTAAATCATATAAGTTGCTCACATGGCATCACATGGCCCTTGTAGGGTTTTATGGTCCTCCATATACACCACCACATACTAATTAAGGGATGTATTATTATGTATTGGTTTAATTATTCTGTTGATTTTTATAGTTTATCGAATTTGTAATTAAATTTTTATATTTTTTTAATTAAATTGTTATACTATTTTTAATTTTATAATTAGATTTTTTCGAGTATAAAAAAGATTAAAATTAACTGAATATTTCTATCCAAATTGAAGGTATTCATAATTAAAAATCTAATTAGATATTTAACTGCATGTATTTTGGGAAAAATATCCTAATCATTTTACTATTTTTCACATAAAGAAATCTAATTACAAAATAAAAAGTAATATAGAATTTCAATTAAAAAGAAAAAAAATATAAATGTCTAATTAAAATTTTAATAAAATTATAGAGACCAACAGAATACTTAAACTTAAGGTAAACTTATATTCTCATTCTTAATTATTGTAGGAAACCCTAAATCTTGAGACATAGCACATCAATTAAAAGAGTTTTCAGTATTCGAATCTTTTTATCCTAGTAGATAAATTAAAATTCGCTTCAAACTTAGTCTATCTTCTGAATTCCTTTATTAGTAACCACTAATTAATTATTTTAGAAGATTTTAAATATCTTTATAAAAGCTATAGAAAAAATTTCATAAACTATATGATATCATGATTTGAATATCCTAATCTGGCACTGTGGCATATAGTAGTAGTAGTGTGACTGTGTGAATCCATATTATTTCAACATCATAACTACTATGAGACTTGACCATGCCATTAATGGTGGTCCTCAATTTTTCTGAAGCTGAAGAATTGGAGAAACAAAGCAAAATCGTGTGCATGGCTTTGTCCCTCCAAAGGGTCATTGTTACATTGCTCTATGTCCCTCTTTATGTAAACAACAAAGTCCAATTGATATAGACCTACCTATAACACAAGTGACAAACCTAAATAATAATTGTCCAAAAAAAAAAAATTCTAAATTCTTTGTGGTACCAAACTTATTAGGCGCCAACTTATTATACGTACATTCTATTATCCCTACACTTTCCACTTTGGCTTTATTTTTTTTTAACTAGTTTTAGTATTTTAGATATAAGGATTTTTTTTTTTTTTTTTACTATAATTATTAATTTTTCGAGATCATTTTCGTTGCATACAGCACATAGTTATTCTCATTCGGACACGTGCATAGATCCACAATCATGCAATAAAATTTGAGTGAAAGATGTGACTGTGGTCCTTATTTGCTTCACTGTAGCCCATCATATAAATGTTAAAGTTGCATGCACTTATTAGTGAAAGATATTTATTTATTTTTAGCCTTGTGAGTGGTGAGGGATCAATAAAGAGGAATTAAGTTAATAAAAATGAGCACAAGATATAAAAAGTAAAACAACTAAATTTTAGAACCAAAAATATAATGTTTTAGCCAATCAACTTAGTAAGTACCAAAAGCATACTTTCCTTGTAAGGCATGAAGCCATGAAGGAAAATGTTTTGGAGAGGAAAATTGATGTGTGGTTGATGGATGAAACCTAAGTAGGGTGGGATCCACACCCCCATCCAAAATAAAGTTCTTTGACACATTTGTATTTGTTAATATTTACACATAACAATTTTTTTTTAATAATTAATAAATGGAGGTGAAAAAAATAATTAAGTTCATCAGTTAGGTTTTTACCTTATTTGATTTCTATTTCAATTTATAACTTCATCTTCTAAACCCTATTTGTGAAACCTATATTTGTATTTGGCTTTGGTTCATTTGGTTGGGCTATGACATGGTTTGTTAATTGTCTCTCACATTTATATAGCATGGTAGGCATCTATAATAGGCTTCTTTATTTACAAAGAACAATACTAGGGAATTAATTTTTTCTAGCTAATATGAGTCAAATTTTTCTAATATTATTTTATTTATTTTAATTTTTAAATTCTAAATTATAAATCTTCAAGCCAAATCCTAAATTATACTTTTTTTTCTTTTGTGAATTACTGTTTGCCGCTAACCTAATCCTTTTTATTATAAAAGATATCAGAAAAGGTGATTAATAGGTTTTTAGCCAAAAAATTTCATTTTCACTCTCACTAGATCAGTCACTCCTTCACTAAAAGCCAAAAAGAAAAAAAAAAAAAATGAAAGCATAAGAAAATCCCATATAGGCTTGATCACTGTGCTCCTTCAATTTGTTATGATTTCAACTTTTAGCTTTTAAGGTTTAGCTTTTGTTAGAATTTGGGGTTTAAATTTAAAATTGAAAGCATAACAAAATAAAAACCCTAAACTAATCCTAACAAACACACCGACATTAATAAATATTTCTAAAATTATTGAAATTATTTTTTAACTAAATCCCTGCCTTGAAGTTGAACTATATTTTCTCCTCTAACTTGATATCTTAGGTAGCACATATATAGTAAATTCTCTACTTCATTCTTAATTTTCTTATACATCATAGTTAGCTAGGATGCTTATAATTTCAGATGTCAGCTTGAACAATTGTTTGAATTTTGGAGGACATATATCATACTCAGCAAGATTTTAAATTCCAATTCCAATTCCTTTTTTAGTGAAAGAAACCAACCTAACATTTCATTTAATTAAGAAGAACAAGAAAAAAAAAACAAATTAAAAATTTTGGTGGTACAATGACTAAAAATTCCTTGAGGCATCAACAAACTTTATGTATGAGAATCATCAAAGGGAATTAAAGTAAAGCAGCACTAGAATCTTCCACATGCTCCTCTTGTATATAGCCCACAGAATTTAAGAGCTTGAAAACTATGTTTCATAATTGGGAAGGCTATATAGCCAATTTGCATTTACAACACCACTATATATTACACATGTATGTTTTCTAGAGATTTCGAAGGCATCACCCTATATTAGTTATATCAATCAATGTCAACTCCAGCTGGATGCACATATACTAAAGTATTCCTGGAGAAAATTTTTAGGGTTCTTAAGTGGTCGTTTCATGGTTGAAATATGATACAAATATAAAAATTAAAAGACAAGAAAATATATTTAGGATTAAATGTTAAAAATTATATATACAAAATAGTGGGTTTTAAGATGAAAAATGCTAGTTGTCCTTTAATTTTCACTTTTTGATCAGTTTTTTAATTCAAATAATATTATTTAATTAAATTTTAATTAAAACACATTTTTAGTTTATAGATAAATATGTTGATAATTAAAATTAATTTAAATTTTAAATACTAAAATTTTTCTAATTTCCTACCAATTTTATGATTTTTTCATTTTCTATGTACGTTCTTCTCTCTCTTTCTTATACGTTCTTCTCTCTCACGTTCTTTATAAAAAATTTAATTCAAGAGTATTACTCTTCTGCAGGTAAATTTACTACTTTATACTTATTATTATTATTATTGTTAGAGAATCATTAGAGAATCATTAGAATCATTTTAGATCAGTTAGTATCGTTTATATTTATTTGGCATATCTGTATATTAATTGTAGGATTCTATACCTTTATTACTTTGATTCTTCTGGCACTTATATATACCCCTTGTACATTGTACTTTTGATCAATCTGAATAATACACAGAAACACTTTTCTCATATTTCTCTCTTGTTTCTAACATGGTATCAAGAGCTTAGGTTATTTTTTTTTTCAGAAATAATTGGTTTCTACCTCCTTTATCTTGTTTCACCGGCAGTACTTTGTCCTTCGTTTTCGACTTCTTCCTGAAGCCTTGGTTCGTCACCGCCGCCACCTTCATCTTCTACTCGTTGCAAGCTTTCCAACGCCGCCGACCTCGCCGCCTACCGCCGCTAGATGCGCCCTCACGCGCCGCCAGAAGTTCGGTCACCGCTTCAGGTTTTCTCTCCCCAGACGCCATCCAGAACCGTTGGATCCACGCCCAGGATCAACGGTCCCAGACAGCGCCACGTGTCGTCGCCAGCATCCACGCTGATCCGCCCAGACCGCGTCCGACCCAACCCGGACCGACCCGCGTTCTCCAACCCGCTGCCAGCTCCGTGCCAGCGTCAACGCTGACGCATCTCCTTCCTCCTATCGCGTGTTGCCACGTGTCTTTCTCTGCTGACGAAGCAGCTGACGTGGCATCTGACGTGGCCACTGACATGTCAGACAGTGGGACCCTCCCTAAGGTTTTTTGGTGAGCTCTTTCCGATTTTGCCATCCGTTTCCTCATTTTCTGCTCCAAAATTGCAGTTTTCTCTCCTCTCCTTGATCTCTGTGACTACTATTATGGAAAAGTCAGATGTTTTTGCTGCCACAGATAGAAAAGGTACCTTCTGTCGCAACTGTAACCGTTTTGGGCACTCGTTCTCCGGCTGTCCCTCTGTTGAATATTGCACATGCCACCAAAAAGGTCATATTAGCTACCATTGTGCACAACTGTTTTGTCATTATTGCAAGCTCTCGGGACATTTGATTACTACCTGTCCTACTTGCCCACCACGTCCTGCACCTGCTTCTACTGTTGATACCACTCTTGAATCTACCACCACTGCTCCTCTCAACTCGTCTCCTGTCTCTCTATCTGATATTGCGTCTCTTCTTCAACGTCTTCTCTCCCTTTCTGGTAATACCCCTGCTGCTCTTTCGACCCCTCCAGGTAATTCTAAATGGTATTTTGACTCGGGATACTTTAATCACATGTCTCCATTGCGTAATCTCTTCTCGTCTCTGTCTACCACTACAAATGGACCTTTTGTCAATACTGCAAATGGTTCCCTCTTGCACGCAACACACAAGGGTTCTATATCCCAGTCGACTCTTAATCTTCCTGATACTTATTATATTCCCAAATTAAACTTTAATCTTATTTCAGTTGGTCAACTTGTTGATCTGGATTTTGAAGTCACTTTTTCTGTTTCTGGTTGTCGTGTACAGGATCCTCGGACGGGACAAATCATCGGGACTGGACGTAAGGTTGGAAGGTTGTTTGAACTCAAGAATCTTCATATTCCTCCTGTACCAAATCTCTGTGCTGCTTCTTCTCCCTCTATCCTTCACTTATGGCATCAACGTCTTGCCCACACCTCCTTAAGAAAACTGCGTCCTCTTGTGTCTCAGGATGTTTTAGGTCAGGTTCCAAATGAATCTTTTGATTGCATTTCTTGCCAAACTGCCAAACAACCTGCTTTATCTTTTCACAATAATTCATCTCTTGCTTGCTCTCATTTTGATCTCATTCACTCTGATGTTTGGGACCCCGCTCCCACTGTCTCTATGGGCGGAGCTCGATACTTTGTCATTTTTATTAATGATTATTCCCGTTTTACTTGGGTTTATTTGATGACTAATCGCCATGAGTTACCTCAGATCTATATCAACTTTGCTACTATGATTAAAACTCAGTTTTCCAAGGTTATTAAGGTTTTCAGATGTGATAATGCTATGGAATACCGTGATTTCAAACTCTTAACCTTTCTTGCAGAACAGGGTACTTTGTCTGAGTTTTCTTGTCCTAGTACATCTCAACAAAATGGTAGAGCTGAACGCAAACACCGTCACATTCTTGACTCCGTCCTTGCAATGCTTTTTTCTTCTTCGTGTCCTGAGCGTACTTGGGGTGAAGCTGTTCTTACTGCTGTCCATGTTATTAATAGACTCCCTTCTTCTATTCTTGGTAATGTTACTCCCTTTGAGCGTCTTTATCATACCTCCCCAGATTATAGTTCTCTTCGAGTTTTCGATTGTATATGTTTTGTTCTTCTTCAGCCTCATGAACATAGTAAACTTGAACCTCGGGCTCGTATGTGTTGTTTCCTTGGTTATGGCACTGAACACAAGGGTTATCGTTGTTGGGATCCTCTCTCTAAACGTGTCCGTATATCTCGTTATGTTGTCTTCTGGGAGCATCACATGTTTTCTCGGTTCTCATCTTTTGAGTCAATTCCTACTACTCAGTCACCTTTGTTTACTAACCCCAATGTTGATCTTTTTCCTAGTGATGATTCTACAGATTCTATCTCGAGTGACCCTCCACAGCCTCCTGTTCTTCCGCCTTCTCCATCTTCCAATGATTCCAGACCGGACGATGATCCTGCTCCTGCTGTCATGCCTCCTCCTTCTGCTCGTTCTTCTAGGGTAAGGAATCCACCTCCTCATCTTCTTGATTATCATTGTTTTTCTACTATCCTTCATCAACATGAACCTAAGTCATTCAGAGAAGCCTCCACAAATCCACATTGGTAACAAGCAATGCAGGAAGAAATACAGGCACTTGAAAAGGCACACACTTGGGATTTGGTTGATCCTCCTTCTGCTCAGGAAGTTGTAGGCAGCAGATGGGTATACAAGATCAAGACTCGCTCTGATGGTTCTATTGACCGTTATAAGGCACGATTGGTTGCTCAGGGTTGTACGCAAGAGTATGGTATTGACTATGAAGAGACTTTTGCTCCTGTTGCTCCTCTCACATCTGTTCGAGCTCTTCTTGCCATTGCTGCGATCAAAAAATGGTCTCTCAGTCAGATGGATGTGAAGAATGTATTTCTTAATGGAGATTTGAAACAGCAGGTCTATATGAAACCCCCTCTGGGTTATCCTTGTCCCTCTGGCAAAGTTTGTCTCCTTCGCAAGGCACTCTATGGGTTTAAGCAAGCTCGTCGTGAATGGTTTGACAAGTTCAGCACTACCATATGCGGTCTTGGTTTCACTTGCAGTCCTCATGAGCATGCTCTCTTTATTCGTAAAAGTGAACGTGGAGTCATTCTTCTGCTTCTGTATGTTGATGACATGATCATTACTGGAGATGATGTTGATGGTATCTCTGATCTCAAGGCATCCCTTCAGCGTACTTTTGAGATGAAAGATCTTGGTTCTCTCAACTATTTTCTTGGTCTAGAAGTCATATCCACTGATCATGGAATCTATCTCTCTCAGGCTAAATATGCTTCAGATCTCCTTGCTCGAGCCGGAATTACGGATAGTTGCACTGAGTCTACTTCTCTTGAGCCTAATGTTTGATTTACTCCTATGGATGGCACTATTTTGGAAAATCCTACTCTCTATCGACAACTAGTTGGAGGACTCGTCTACTTAACTGTCACCCGACCAGACATCGCCTATCCAGTTCATGTACTTAGCCAGTTCTTGTCATCTCCTCGGACTACTCACTATGCGGCAGTTCTTCGCATTCTTCGCTACATCAAAGGCACTCTATTTCATGGCCTTTATTTTTCTGCCCATTCCTCTTTGTGCCTTCAGGTGTACTCCGATGCTGATTGAGCTGGTGATCCCACTGATCGTCGTTCTACTACTGGTTACTGTTTGTTTCTTGGCGACGCTCTCATTTCTTGACGTGCTAAGAAGCAAACGTTCACTGCTCGATCAAGTACAGAAGTTGAGTACCGTGCCCTCGCTGACACCACTGTTGAGGTTATCTCCATTCGTTGGCTTCTCGAAGATTTGGGTGCTCCTCAGTCGTCTCCTACTGATGTTTTTTGTGACAACCACAGTGCTATTCAGATTGCTTATAATGATGTCCTTCATGAACGCACCAAACACATTGAGATTGATTGTCATTTTGTTCGGCAACGTATCCTTATTGATGTTGTTCGTCTCATTGTTGTTGGTACACTAGATCAGACTGCTGATATCTTCATGAAAACTCATCACCCGACTCGTTTCCGGACTTTGTTATTCAAACTCAAGATGGTATCCTTAGCTCCCACTTGAGTTTGAGGGGGGATGTTAGAGAATCATTAGAATCATTTTAGATCAGTTAGTATCGTTTATATTTATATGGCATATCTGTATATTAATTGTAGGATTCTATACCTTTATTACTTTGATTCTTCTGGCACCTATATATAGGGCTGGCAATTCATACCCTACCCGCGGGTACCCAACCCGGTCCAACCCGTTCGGGTAGGGTAGGGTACGGTCCGGGTATTCCTGCGGGTAGGGTAGGGTACGGGTTTAGGGTGTACCCTACCCTACCCAACCCGCACCTCATATACAATACATATTTTTTAAAAATTAGGTTTATAGTGAAGGAAGTGAGAGTTAAACCCACAAGTTCCCTTATGTAATGACTTACAATAAGTGAACAACCACTAAACTAGTTAGTTAATTTAGTAATTTAGAGCATTAGTTTTTTATTTTTTATGTTATTAATATGTATAAAATTCAAAATGATTGAATTTTATATTTACTTCAAAAAAATTTGATATTTCTGCGGGTAGGGTAGGGTAGGGTAGGGTTTAGAATTTTAGGGTGCGGGTAGGGTTAGGGTTAAGAGATTCTCAACCCGCGGGTAGGGTTAGAGTAGGGTCCAAACCCTACCCTACCCTACCCATTGCCAGCCCTACCTATATATACCCCTTGTACATTGTACTTTTGATCAATTTGAATAATACACAGAAATACTTTTCTCAAATTTCTCTCTTGTTTCTAACAATTATTATTATTATTATTATTATTATTATTATTATTATTATTATTATTATTATTATTATTATTATTATTTAAGTTTATAAATTCTGTTCTAAATTAAAAAAGATTTCGTAATATCTATCTGATTTCATCTGATTGATTGATTATTTGTTAATTACATTTTTCTCATTTTTAATATTTTTACATTTTAAAATACGAAAATAAAAGTATATGCGAACTACTTAATTACTTAGTCTTCTAAATATTTAGTTTGCAAATTTGGAATGAGCAATTCACAGTAAAAAAAAATTAATGACTATGCAAAAGAAAAAAATTTGTTGCGGAAACAAAAATTTACTTTTGTTTTCCATAATTGCCTCCACGTATATTGTGAAGATTTTATTTATGCAAGTGCTTGATGGTGTTAGAGATTTTGATGTTGATAGTTTAAGATTAAAATCACAATGTCTATAGTTTTCAATAATTTTTTTATTATTATTAGTTGGATTTTTTCATTACTTATTTAAACATTAACTTTTTTAAAATTATTAAAATGTATGTTTGTAAAAATTGATTTTTTTTTCAATTATAACACATCTAAAATTATTAAGTAATACACAAAATATTTTTGAAACATATCCAAAATCATAAATCTAAAATTTAAATTTAAACATTAAAAATAAAATTAATTTTTTTATATCTTATTCGATAAAAACTCATCTAATATTTCTTTTTTTATTAATAGTTAGATTTTTTCGTTACTTATTTGAATATTAACGCTTTTAAAATTATTAAAATGTATGTTCGTATAAATTATTTTTTTTCAATTATAACACATCTAAAATTATTAAATTATACACAAAATATTTCTGAAATACATCCAAAATCATAAATGAAAATTTAAATTTAAACGTTAAAAATAAAATTAATTTTTTTATATCTTATTTAATAAAAACTCATCTAACATTTCTTATTTTTTATTATTAGTTGGACTTTTTCGTTAGTTATTTGAACATTAACGCTTTTAAAATTATTAAAATGTATGTTTGTAAAAATTGGTTATTCTTTTTAATTATAACACATATAAAATTATTGAGTTATATAAAAAATATGTTTGAAACGTAACACATCTAAAATCGTAAATCTAAAATTTTAATTTAAACGTAAAAAATAAAGTTAATTTTTTTATATATTATTCGATTAAAACGCATCTAATATTTCTTATTTTTTATTATTACTTGGATCTTTTCATCATTTATTGGAACATTAACGTTGAATTTTACTATTTAATTTTTAGATGTGTATTTAAATTATAATCTTAATAATTAAAAATGCTAAAACTAAAACATAAATTTTAAATTTGAGTTTTATTTAGTTTACATTTTAGATGTGTATTTAATTTTAGAAAGATACTAAATCTATTTAGATGTATTTATTTTATTTTTTTAAATTATTATAATAAAAAGCAAAATAAAAAATTATTTTTAAAAGATACCTGATTAAACCGTTTTAAGATTTGTTTTTTGTCAACCTAAAATGTAAAAACAATAAAATGACATAATTTTTATTTATATTTTTTTATTTGATATGCACTAACCGTAATTAGTTGTAAAGTAAAAGAGTTTACTGAAAACTTTTCCCCAAGTGTAGAGACTATGAAAGAGTCCTCATTTCCCCGAATTAGTTGAATACTACTGTATGTTTAAAATATTGCTAATAACTTTATTTGTAGATGTCTTTAATTTCCTTCTCGATTCTATTCTAAACCTTTTCCATTCTAAATTTCAAAGTTTTTCAATATCTACCACCAATTTATCATTACTAAAATTTTTCGTATTGGAGACAGACATTATTTTTAGCGACAAAATTAATGACGAATAATATTGGCCGATAAAAATGGCATCACTAATAGTTAAAGATGAGAAATTACATCTGTTGTTAATTAGTAACAAATTTAATGACAAATTTTTTAAAAGATCTGTGCTAACCTGAATCTAGATCCACTTTTTCTAAGATGATAGCGAAGGATTTAATCCATTGATAATTGCATTGAATTTTATTCCTATATTTTGTTGCTAATAGTTTAAAAATTATAACCTATTTTTTTCTTTTTTTTTTTCTACAAACCCCACAAAATCAAAATGCTAAAACTTGATTATACACTAATTTCAACATAATTTATAATTTAACATTATCGATATTTTCAATTCGAAAAAAAATTCAAGAATCAATAAAATTTATTATTTTTTATCAATACTTTTAGTTATTAGTATAATTTATTTAGTCTAACAATTCAGTAATATATTTTTAGTCCATCTTTAAATATTATTAAATAATTACTGATTAAAAATAATAAATTTTGTTGTTCTTCTACCATTTTTCTTTCAATTCATCAAAGATATACATAATATGCAACATATATAAACTAACTTGAAATCATTAACATCATTATGAAAAATCATACAATCACATCAAAACCACATTAACAATTAGTCTTAAAATCCAAAAAAAAAAAAAAAATCATTGTCATCATTATGAAACTAATAGAAATCATCGTTATGGTCATAAAGATCGTATCTCCCTCCTATTCTTTATTATCATTATTGTCATTTAGGGATGTCAATGGGGCAGGGCGGGGGCAGGGGTGCCTCCCTGCTCCCCATCCCCGCCCTCAGATTTGCTCTCCATCCCCGTTCTCATTCTCCGCCGTGGGGGAATATTGCTCCCCACCATCCCCATTTCCCATCTACATAATAGTTCTAACTAATTATTAATTTTCATATGAATAGAGCTGCAAGTATCTATCTTATACAAAAACTGCAAGATTTTATACAAAAAGTCTAAATGACACGATGGTGACTTCTTTCGAAATAACGCAATGACGAGCCAAAGGAAAAAGCAGTGGACGAGGTGGGAGATGCGGCAATAGAGAGGAGAATGGACACAACAGCAGAGTTACGAAAAGGAACGCCGCAAATAGAAATTACGACGCGGTAAGGGTGATGGCATGGTGAGGTGTGACAATGCGGTGAGAAGGGTGACGAGGGGGTGGCTGCAGAGAGGTTGGATGGAGTATAGACAGTCTTAGGAATATCTGAATTAAAGAAGGGTTATGCAAATAAAGATTAGGAGTTTTGGGTTTCTGTATATATGTGTGTGAGAAATGACTAAAAAACATATATGAGAAATAAACTATTAATGATAATTCAAGGAATTCATAAATTTCGGGGAATAGCGGGGACGGGGCGGAGATCCCCGCTGGGGTCCCCATGCCTGCTTCGGAAGAATTTTGTCCCCCATCCCCATCCCCACGGAGAAAATTCCCCACAATCGGATCCCATTTGGGGCAGTCCCCGCAGGGATCCCCGCGTCTCGGGGAATTTTGCCATCCCTATTGTCATCATTGTCAAACGAATCAGTAAAGTCTGCAACTGAGAAAGTAGAGCATTAGATGATGACAATTTAGTCGACTAGTACTAAATCCAAAACTTATTAAAATCATTCTCAAACTTCTTTTTTCTTTCATCTTCTCCTTATTTCCCTTTTATTCTCTTTCTCCATTATTTTCTTCATTTTCATTAGAATGTTCTTTGGCAATATAAGACGAGGGAAACTCTTCTAAGAACTTATATCTATTGTGATTGATGTATAATTGTAGTATTGATACGTGTTCCAAAAATTACCTAAAACATTGATTTGGGTTTGAACGTGAAGTTTAAATCCCTTTGTGTGACAGCTTTCGACTTGTTGATACTGAGGTATCGCATGTCCGAGTTTTTCGTGAGGAGGTGGGGGGTGGTACCTGCAAGAGATTCCGATACTTAAGTTAGTAAGAACTTTAAGCAGGTTTTTAGTAGATTAGAACGTGAGTTATACCTGGGGAGTACCAGTATATTTATAGTAGAGTTTAATGACCTCCCTGGTGACAATAGTTCTATCTTATCTTATATTTTGAGAGTTTGTTGAGATCTTATCTTCTATATGAGATAGAGATAGTAGGAGAGATTTGAGGAGGCAGTTACTTATTTAGATAAGTACAAGTCGGTCCCTTTCGTTGTGTCCAACCTCTCAAAGAGGTCGAGTATCTAGTAGAGGTCATCCTTTGAGGTGGGCCTTTTGTTTTTATTGGGCCTGGCTTTATAATTTGGGCCAGGATATGAACAGTGCCCCTGCTTGAGTACGAGCTTTATATAGGTCAGGCTCGAACAATTATGTGGCTTCTGCTTAGATGTCGGGTGCTCCTTTCTATGGAGGTCGGGTTTCTGACCCGTTTGAAAATTTAAACCTTTGTTCTTTGCAACTCTTATAAATAGTGCTCACATCGCTCTTTTGTTTTTCGAAAAAAACCTTTTTACCTTTAAAATAAAGCTAGGTCTTTTGAGATGTTGAGTTTCCTTTCATAGGTCCGACTTCGAGTAAGTGGCCTTTATCAAGTTATTTTTATGACTCGTTTTTTATCCGATCTCATTGAGATCACTTCATACAAGTTGTTTATATAACTTCTTATATTGACTTGTACCTCGTCGCTTTCATCTTGCCGATCGAGTTTAGGTCGGGCAATGATTTTTTGCGTTTTGTCGAGTTTAAGTTAATGCGTCTTAAGTAGGAAATTTTTGGAAAAATAGGAATGAAAAAAATAGGAATTTTTATTAATAAAAAGCTCCTTTACAGAAATCTGCGTGCAAGGGGATTGAGTGCCCCTAATCCCTGTACTGGTGCCCCATTAAAAACTCTGAGATCGGGAAAAAAGAGTGCACTTCTGCACGAGATTCGCTGCTTAGCTGTAGTACCTTCTTAGGTTACATGCGTGCCAAGACCTCGGGAGCTCTCGCCTTTGGAGGTCGGACACTTTGTAGTAACCTTTGTCTAAGACCTCTACTATTTTGTAGGGTCCTTTTCAATTAGCAACCAGCTTCCCTTCTCCTTCTCCCGGGCTTGGTAGGGCAGATTTGGCCGAGGAAGAGGTTCCCTTAGTTGGAATTTTTCTTCCATGTTGATGTATTTCTCCGCCCTTTCTTGAACTTTATTTAGGGAAATCGGGTGTCGTTTGGATATGGACTGGGAAAACGACCCCTTTTTGAGTTTGAGAAGAAGGCAACTGTAGAAGTAGAATTATCATCCCTATCTGATATTCTCTGCCTATTGGGAGAAGTTTTTACGAAATTTTTAGTATCCATAGAAATTGTATTACAGCCTCTTTTTAATATGCTCGCATCTCATTCATGTCAGGTGGTTGTCTGATCATCTTGTTGATCATCCGCCATTATCAAAGGTTGAGCTCCAAATCCCCGGCAATGGCGCCAATATTCCGAGAATTACCTGAAACGTTGATTTGAGTCTGAACATGAGGTCTAGATTCCTTTGTGTAACAGCGTCCGACTTGTTAATACCGTGGTGCCGTTTGTCCGAGTTTCTCGTGAGAAGGTAGGGGTGGTACCTGCAAGAGACTCCGATACTTAAGTTAGCAAGGGTTTTAGACAGGTTTTTAGTAGATTAGAACGTGAGTTATACCTGGGGGGTGCCAGTATATTTATAGTAGAGTTTGATGACCTCCCTGATGGCGGTAGTTCTATCTTATCTTATATCTTGGGAGTTTGTTGAGATTTTATCTTCTAGATAAGATAGAGATAGTAGGAGAGATTTAGGGAGTCAGTTACTTATTTAGATAAGTACAAGCCGGTCCCTTTTGTCATGTTTTATCTTTCAAAGAGGTCGAATATCCGGTAGAAGCCACCTTTGAAGTGGGCCTTTTGTCTTTATTGGACCTGACTTTATAATTTGAGACAAGATATGAACGTATTCAGCAATAACTTTTAATATTGATCTTTAGAGTAAAGATTATTTTCAATCAGCAAGAATTTTCTGGTTGAATTGAAAATAATATCTGTAAAGGACTCTGACGATCAGTTCAGTCATTATCAAAGAGATAAAAAAATTAGGATAATTGACATATATACCTTTTGGTGGATGTTCTACCACACACATATATATGGTGTATTTTGTTGAATACAAGAGGAATTTGTACCTATGAATGTGTTTCTTTTGGACCAAGTAGGTGCCTTAGGTCCAATATGACTTTGATGAGATTTCCTTCTGTTAAATTATATAAACCAAGAATACACTACAATTACTATGACATTATAAGATATATAATTATTAATAAATTGTCCCTCTACATATTAGTTTAATTGTTTTTATAAATGATGCTACTTGATATGATAGCAGATTTTATATAGCTAAACAATGTATAATTTGACCTTTAAATTTGTCATTTTACGAGAAGACCAAATAGTCAAATTTTTTCTTAAAATATTATTTATTCTTTAAGTTGATCACCGAAAGATTTTTTAATCAAATTCATTCTTAAAAATTTTAAGTTGGTCACATTAATTTTTTTATCACTTCTATTCCATGTTTATTGATATAACATGTAATGAAATATCACAACACATACCTGACAGTACTAATTAGGTGCTAATATGATCAATAAGTTTGTAAAATTAGATTAAATCAATTTCAAATTAAGAAATTTTAATATCTCAAAATCTGCCTCAATTTAGGATTGATTTAATCTAATTGTATAAACTTATAATGTTAGTAGCCAATTAAAACTGTCAGGTATATACCGTGGTCAGTGTGGTGTCATTTAACATGCCATATTAGCAAAATTTGACGTCGTTAATAATGGAAATAACGGAATGTCTAATGTAACTAACTTAAAATCTTTAATTTGAAAGACAATTTTGATTAAAAATATATTTCGAAAATCAATTTGAAGAACGAATAATTTTTCAGAAATAAATTTGACCAATTACTGTTATAAGAATCAAATTTAGTATAAAATAATTTTTATAAAAAAGAAAAAAACTATACAAAATTACACAAATCAAAAAAACTTTTATATAAAAAAATGTGTAAGATATATAACAATTTTTATGTATATTTTTACCTATTTAAGTTTTTACGATAAATAATTTTATGACATATATGTTATAATTTTGATAATGATAACTATTCTTGTGAAGGTTGGCCGCTGTATAGCTCGTTTGTCGGTGAGTAACTGCAAGCTTTTCGTCAAGATGAGTTACACTTCGGTAGCAGGAGAACAAGGGGGTGGACATCTGGAAAAGGCACTCCGATATTCAAGTTAGTGAGTGAATAATAAGCTCTGTATATTTGTGTCTCAAAGACAATTTCTTACCTCCCTTTTATATTTAGGATGAGGTATAAACGGTTACATTCTCCGAGTATTTTACTTAAATGAGGAATAATAGCATATTAGAGCGTTACGGTACGCTTTAGTATTTTGTTGTTGATAACCGATCTATAACATTTATAGCCGAGTTATAATGGTCATATCATAGCCTCCAAACTTGACCTGGTGATATTTTGATAAAGGAGGTTGAGGTTTAGGTGGTGAGTTATAACTCAGCACTTTTAGCTATAGATATGGAGCCTCTAGTTCAACTTACTTTATTAAAATAAAATAAAATAAATGAAGTAAATTATTTTGAAGAAAGGAAAAGTCTTATCATTAATGTATAGAGGCCACTGTTCTACTTTCCAATGTAATTAGGGTTGTTAGTTTAAAAGGAAGCAACGGGGGGTGTATGATGGAACTGAATAGATTTCATTAAATATGATGTTGTGTTTATTTAAAATTCTGAAGGGTTTCATAATGGTAACTTCTCTTTTTTGAAAACGTGTTGAAAAAAGAAGTGATAAAAGCATGAGTAAAAGAGGTGAATTTTAGTTTCTGTTTTTTGTACCATTTCTTCTTTGCTTTCTGGAAAACAATAGTTGATAAAAAAGGGGAAAGGAAAACAAAAAGATGATGATGATGGTTCATACAAGTGGGTTAGTGAGGATGTAAAAATTCGTAGGACTTTATTCATTGATAAGGATAGTGTATGTGAGATAGATGCATTAAAAATAGTAAGAGAAGAATCTGGAGTGAAGATTGAATTGTTACCATGTAGTAGGGTTGACCGTGTTTTTCATAGAAAAAATTATTTCGAATACTTCTATATGTATAGTTGTACTTGAAAAACTTCGTGTGAAACTGCCATTTACTGATTTTGAATATGATGTTTTGAAACAATTAAACTATGCTCCTTCGCAACTTCACCCAAACAGTTGGGCGTTTTTGAGGTATTTTGAAATTTTAATGGAGTTTTTGAAGATAAAACCTTCAGTGGAGTTTTTTTTTTCTTTTTTTAAGCTAAAGGAATTTGGAAAGGGGTTTGGATTAATCTAAATTGCTCTCCTGATTTTGCTGTTTTCAAACTTTATAAGTCCTCCTTCAAAGACTTTAAAGAAATATTTCTAAAAGTAAAATCAGTAGATAAATTTTTTTTTATATAGACGAGCGTCTCGGTGAGAAGTTTTTTCTGTTTTAATGTTCACAACCGCAACACATTTTAGATCCAGAAGAGATAAGTGCTATGAATGAATGCATAATAGGTTATCTGGTGGAGGTTGTTAATAGAGAAAATTTAATTTCCGTGTTTGATCTGCTTCCATAGGAAGAAGATAGAATGTCTATGGTGAACTATGTTAGTAAGAGTTTATAAAACATGTTTATAAATAAAGTGAGTGACTATTTTTTTGAAACTGTTTTTCTTTATTTTGTAGGTAGAAAGTATTCAGGGATTTCAACACGGAGCATAAGAGCTCGGCTGAAGACCAAAAATATTGAAAAAGAGGGTTCATTATCGTACCCTGGTAAGGTGGACGGAGAGGGAGAAGTGAATCAACCAGCTCTGAAGAAGAAGAGTATTATTTTCAAAAAGAGAAAGGCTGACGTCGTCAATTCATTAGTAGTGAAGGATAGGAAAATTCCCTTGGAAGATCTTACTGCTTTCGTGAGTAAACAAGAAGGGCTGCATGGATTTGCTGAGGATGGGGATGACTCCTCGGTGTGGGATAAGAAGTTTCCTTTTATGGTCGTTGCTGACGAGGTATTGCAAGCATCTTTCGACATTTCCCTGATTGATGAGGTTAGAGATATTGCGGTTGACCAATATCTTCAAGTATTATATTTATTTACCTTAATTGCATGATGTTTGATGGTTATGAGTTATATATTATATAACTGCTATTTTGTTTTTGTTCAGGTACTTAGATTCTGATTGGCTAGTATTGGTCGGAGCCAAGAAGGGAGACATAAGAAGCTTTTGGAGAAAGATGATGAATCGACAAATTTGAAGGAGGATTTGGAGTTGAAGAAAAGTGTGATTGAGGATATGAAAAGAAAGTGATTGAAAAAGAAGAAGAGCTGAAATTAGTAAAGGACAGCCATGAAAAAGACTTAGAGCTACTGAAGAAAAAGGAGAGTGATCTTTCTAATATGAAGAATCAAGTGATTGAAGTGACTATGAAGTTGAAGAATTTGGAAAACGGTAGGGAGACTGAAATTCTCTATGCTTTTGCTAAAGGATTTGAGCGTGCAGTAACGCAAGCAAAGTTTTTGGCTCCGAAGAATGATTTCTCTTAGATAGATCCAGGTAAAGTAGTTCATGATAGAGTGTTAGTAGATGATGATGAGGCTGCCGAGGAAAAAGATGAAAACCTAGCAGAGAGATTTAGGGTTTGCTGTTTGCATTTTGTTTTTATGCTTTTTTTTGTTTCACTTCACTTCATGATACTTGTGATGATTTGAATTTGACATTTGTCAAGTGTTTTGGCTCTTTGGATATGTAATAGTTAGTTGTGGATATTTGTCTTTGTTAGATAGTATTTTGATAATGTTAATCGTTTGATATTTTGAGGAGGATTGATTAAATCAATGAATGAATTATTGGATAGTGGTAAGGTAATCGGTAATTTTGTAAAATTTGCCTGTATTTGTTAGGAGTTAGTATTGTGCTATACCAAAGTTTGTTTCCTATTACTTATAGGTTTTCTGATAAAAATGATGTTTTGATGAAAATTACTATTTTTCTGAGTTTTGTGAATGATTGAGTATTTATTGAATTGGATTTGGCAAATTTTGCTTTTGTAAATATGTTGATTCTGTTTGTGTCAAATTGAGAAATCATCATTAGTGGATAAAGCTTTGACATTTTTGAACATATGATTGGTAGGATCTTTGAGTCATAGTTGTATAAATGATTCATAAATTTGACCTTAATAGATATAGATCAGATTGGTATAGGTCGTTCATTAAAGAAAGAATGAACAAAGAAGTCGGATTTCATAGAACGGTAACATAATGTTATTAGACCTTTGGTTACAAAGGTGCAGGTAGGCATGCCTAGTTAAAACCTCTCCAAGCAAAACTCTTGTTTTGGAAAAACTCTTGTGAATAGGAAAAAAAGTCAAGCTCGTCCCTGTCTTTTAGATGTAACATTGTTTTAAAGAGAAAATATTCCAAGTATTAGGTAAAATTGTACCATCTAAAGATTGAGGTTTGTATGCTCCATTTCTTAAGACTCAACAACTCAGAATGGGCCTTCCCATTTGGCTACAAGTTCCCATGAGATGGAGATCGTCAGACTTGTTCGGTTTTTCTGAGTACCAAGTCGCAGACTTGAAATGAGCGAAGATGGACATTTTGATTGTATCGCCGAGCTTTGTTGTGCTGCATTGCTCAGTGATGAAGAGTGGCTATATCTCGGATTTCTTCTATGGAATCCAGATCTAGCTGCCAAGCTTTGTTTTGGTCGGTTACTTGTGTTCGCAACGATAATTGAGAGATCTCCAAAGGAATCATAGCGTCGGACCCATAGACTAAGCGGAAGGGGATTTTCTTGGTGGTGGAATGTATAGTTGTGTTGTAACCCCAAATAATTTCTGGTATTAACTCGGCCCAAAGCCCTTTAGCATTATCCAATTTCTTTCTTAAAGCATGTAAGACGACTTTATTTGCTGCTTCAGCTAATTCATTAGTCTGTGGATGTTCAACTGAAGAAAAATGTTGGGGGATCTTTAAGTTCTGTAAAAAAAATGTAAAATTATGATCGACAAACTGACGACCATTGCCAGTGATAACATGTTGTAGTATACCAAATCTGTATATAATATGTTTGCAAACGAATAAAATCATTTGTTGAGATGTGATTTTGGCTAGTGGTTGTGCCTCAATCCATTTAGAGAAATAGTCAATAACTATGACTAAAAATTTGATCTGACCCAGTGCAATAGGGAATGGACCGAGAATATCAATTTTCCATGAAAAAAGGCCAACTTACTGCAAAATTATTAAGAGCTCGGCTGGCACATGTATTATTGAATCATGTTTCTGGTAGTTTGTGCAATTTTTTACCTTTTCATAACAATCTTTCTGTAAGCTTGGCCAAAAGAAACCTGCACGAAGAATTTTGGAAGATAAACTTTGAGCTCCCATGTGTGTACTGCAAATACCTTCATGGGCTTCGACTAAAGTGAGATCTGCTTCTGACCTATTCAGACATTTCAAGAGTGGACAAGTATAACCTCGTCTATATAGGTTGCCATTTAATAGTGTAAAGAAAGAAGCTTGTCTTCTGAATTTTTTCAATTCATCAATCTCAAACGAAATATTTCCAGTTTTGAGATACTGGATATAAGACCATCACCAATCATGATGCTGAGTGATGCTTAAAATATCAGTTAAGTTAATGCTTGGTGTAACCAAAGTAGATTGTAGAAGAGTGAAAGTGTATGATTATGTGCTGGCGAGCTTGGACAGAATATCAACTCGGTGATTTTGTTCTGTTAGAATATGATGAATTTCAAATTTTAAAAAAGAAGAGATGAGGGATTTAACAATGTCTAAATATTTTGTTAAAATATGATCTTTGACTTGAAATGATTGATTGACTTGTTGTACTACTAATAAAGAATTACATCTACCTTTATTTCAAGAATGTTCAGTTCTATTGCTAATGTTAAGCCGGCAATGAGCGTTTCATATTCTACCTAATTGTTACTTGCCTTGAAGAAGAAACGTAGAGAATATTTCAAAACAATTTTATTACCATCTTCAAGGAGAATTCCAGCTCTACAGCCTTGTGGATTAGAGGCACCATCCACATAAAGTGTCAATTCTATGGGCATATTATCGAAATTGAGAGCAGTAAATTCGGAGAAAAAGTCCGCGAGATATTGTGATTTGATAGATCATCGACTTTGGTATCTGATATCAAACTCAGATAGTTTAATAGACCATTTTATTAGTCGTCCAGCTAATTTTGGTTTTGTCAGCACTTGTCGTAGTGGCTGCTCAGTCCGTACATTAATAATATGACTCTGGAAATAAGGTTAGAGACGCCTAGCTGAGAATACCAATGCCATAGCGAGCTTTTCTATCTTTGGATAACGAAGCTTGGCATGTTGCACTGATTTGCTAACAAAGTAAACAAGCTTTTGCACCTTATTCCTTTCTGTAACAAGAACAGAACTAACAGCTCAGTCAGTGATGGATAAATAAAGATAAAGTTTGTCCCCGCATTCAGGCTTTTGCAAAATCGTAGGTTTCGAAAAAAATAGTTTTAAGGTTTGAAAAAGTAGTTTCACATTCATTATCCCAATGAAAATTGTTTTTCTTTTTGAGTGATTGAAAAAAGCAAGAAGACTTAGAAGCTAAACAAGATAAAAATCTTGATAAGGCGGCAAGTCTTCCTGTTAATCATTAGACCTCCTTTATTATTTGAGGACTCTTTATTTCTAACACAGCTCGTCATTTGTTAGGATTTGCTTCTATACCTCGCCTTGTAAGCAAGAAACCGAGAAATTTTCCTCCTTGGACACCAAAGACACATTTTCAAGGTTTAGTCGCATGTTGTATTTTCTGATTTGGGCAAAAATCTCCACAAGGTCATCTACGTGAGACTAGCCGAACTTGGTTTTTGTTACCATATCGTCAATATAGACCTCCATGTTCTAACTAATTTGCTTGGAAATCATCTTATCCATAAATCGCTAGTAAGTAGCCCCTACATTCTTAAGGCCAAAAGGCATAACTTTATAGTAAAAATGACCATATTTAATTATAAAGGCAGTTTTTCTTTATCTGAAAGATGTATCAGGATCTAATTATAACCAGAATATGCATCCATAAAACTTGTGCCAAAGCAAGATGAATTATCAACTAAAGCATCAATAGATGGTAAAGGATAGGCGTCTTTGGGACATGCTTTGTTTAAATCAATGAAGTCAATACATATGCGCCATTTACCATTATGTTTTTTTACCATGACAATATTAGCTAACCATGTTGTGAACCTGATATCTCGGATGAAGTAGGCGTCAATGAGCTTTTGAGTTTCCTCCAGGGATGATTGTCTTTTCTCTATGCCGAGGTTGCTTTTTTTTTTTTTGTGCTGTAGGTCAGACTGATGAGTTTAATGCCAGCTTGTGAGGTATAATAGAAAAGTCAATGCCGGGCATGTCGGCGGGAGACAAGCAAATAGGTTGGCATTTTGTTGAAGAAATTGCCTGAGCTTTTCTTTCTCATCTTCTTGCAAAGTCAAACCTACAAAAGTGAACTTGTTTGAATCGTTATTTAAAGAAACTTTTTGTAATGCCTCCATTTGGGTGGGTCAATCTTAAAACTCGGCTCGTGGGCCTAACTCGGTTGATGGTGGAAGCTCGAGTGAGTTGTGGACGGCATTTATTTGTGCACTTATAGCTCGATTGGAGATCGGCATTTTTAGACTAATATTATAACAATGTCGAGTTTCACGGTGATCATTGTGAATGGTTGCAACGAGGTTGTCTTGCACATAAAATTTAACACATAGATGAATTGTGGATACTATAGCACTGGACTTATTCACCAAGTGTGGTTTGTAACCACACAGATACCAAGAAAGGGACTGGTTCACCTGAAAATCCCACTAAATTTTCAGTGCATGGTTGTAGTATGTTATCGCTCATCTTCATTTTTGGAATATGGAATAGAAAAGGACATCAGCGCTGCTCCCGGGATCCAATATCCCTCTGCGGATTATTAGATCCCCTAGTTGAATAGAGATAACGACTGGGTCATCTAAGTTGATCTCGTTTGAATGGAAGTCGAATGGTGTGAACGTCATTTCTAGAAAGTTGGGCAGAGGATGATGATTGTTAATGGTGCCTCCAATGGCAAGCATAGCTTGGTAGGTGTGTGTACGAGTCGAGCTTGTAATTTCGCCACCAACAAGGCCCCCTGATATACAATTAATGACCCCTCGGGGTTGGTTGGATTAAGCATGAGTTGCTTTGTCCTTATCGCGAGAAGATTGTCCCGTAGAAGGTTGGTCAGTTGAATGTGTTGTACGTTTTTTAATGTGGCCGCTGATGTATTTGTCCAAATGTCTTTGCCGAGCTAATCGCTCGAGAAAGTCTTTGGCTATGACACACTCATTGATAGTATGTCTCTGTTTTTTATGAAAAGCACAATATTTTGACTTGTCCATATTCTTCAGATTTTGATAATTTCTAACCTTCCGAGGAGGTTTGATTAATTTTGCATTCAGTATTTTTTTTATTATTTTCTCCCTTTTGTTGTTGAATTGGGTATAAAAATCATAACGGGATGTTAACCGGAAAGGTTTCTTGTTATTCCGACCTCTATCGTCATCTTTATTGCTCTGGCTTTTTTCTGACCTCTAAGCTTGGCGATAACTCCCCAATCTCCATTTGACCTTTAGCTTTCTCTCGAAACTCAGCCAAAGTTCTGGGTTTAGCCATTGTTATGACTTCTTGGAACTTTTCTAGGGGAAGGTCTGGAAGTTTTGGGTGAAGGTCTGGGATGCTCATAATAGCATATAAATGTACCTCTGGGTGAAGGTCTGGGATGCTCATTGCTACCTTAGTGAAGCGAGTAACATACTCTTTTATATTGTCCTTGCTTAATAGTGTTCAAATAATCGAAGTCGTGTAAATATATGAAAGATGTAGCGAACTGATCTTCAAATAATTTGGCGAGCTCCTGAAAATGTGAAATAGAATCTGCAAGCAAAGCAGAAAATCAATCAAGTGCAGGGCTGTCTAACAAAGTAGGAAAACAACGACATAAGATAGGATCAGAAGCACCGTTTACTATCATCATGGAGCGAAACTTTTTGACGTGTTTTTTGGAAATTCATGTCTTCTGCCGTGAATGGTCCAACTGCATTATTCAATTCATCATCTTCATTGGCTGGTTGATCTCCTTCTCGGTTGATCTCCTACTTGTCATCTATTTGTTCATTGTGGTCATCTTTATTGGCAATCCAAGCATTGGTTAATTCGGCTATTTGATTTGTCATTCTTTGATTTTCTTCTGTTATGCGCTGATTAGCCTGTTGTAACTCTGTTACCATCCGAAGAAGTTCAGATGGTGTATGTAGGAGGAGGTTGGTCAACTATGAGAAGATCTGGAAGTTTTGGGACCTAAAGAAAAAAGTTTTTTTTGTTGTCTCACGTTGAGCACCAATTGTTCTTGTGAATGTTGGCTGCGGTATAGCTCGTCTGCCAGTGAGTAACTGCAAATTTTCTGTCAAGATGAGTTATACTTCGACAACAGGAGAACAAAGGGGTGAACACCTGCAAAAGACATTCCGATACTCAAATTAGTGAGTGAATAATAAACTCTGTATATCTGTGTCTCAAAGACAATTTTTTACTTTTCTTTTATATTTGGGATGAAGTATAAACGATTACATTTTTCGAATATTTTACTTAAATGAGAAATAATTGCATATTAGAATGTTATGATATGAGGGTAAAAAACATAAATAAGCCACGGAGCTGAGAAATTACGTAAATCCGCCAAACTGAAAATTACTTCACGAATGAGCCAAAGCACATTACTATATAATTCGAACCAGGTTGGTTCGAACTACAAAAACACATAATTCGAACCAAGGTAGCTCGAATATTGATGGAACAAGTGATGCATGTAATTCGAACCTAGTTGGTTCGAACTAGGATTGAGAGTAATTCGAACTAGGTGAGTTTGAATTACACGTTTGGACGCTTCAGCAAGTAATTCGAACCTAGTTGGTTCGAATTAGTCAAAGTTTGCCTCGAATAGTAATTCGAACTATGCTGTTAAAAATTAATAATTTATTAAAAAAATTTTATTAAAAAATTTATTAAAAAAATTAATAATTTAAAAATTAAAAAATATATATTTTATTTCATACAAAATAATTAAAAAATATATTTTATTCTATACAAAATAATTTTAAAAAATAGCTTAAAAGATGTTATGAGTACTATAAAAGTTTGTAATATTCTATTGATTTAGGTAAATACATGATAAAAATATTTTTTCTATAATTTCTAAATTATTAGTGACTATGTGGAGTATTTCTTTAATGTTCTAAGTCATTAGGACATTACAAATTTTATAGTACTTCTAACATTTTTGAAGCCATTTTTAAATTATTTTGCATAGAAGAAAATATTTTTTTTGTGGTATAATTTAAATAAATTTATTAAAAAATATTTATGATAATTTTTTAATAAAATTATTTAAATTATATGGTGAGATATTACATGATTCGAATTACGCATGTGGAAGTTCGAATCACTTTGATTCAAATTATATGGTGAGCAATTCGAATTCTATACAATACTCTTCTGCCCATTCTTGATAGCTAATGAATATTTTTTAATAAATTTATTTAAATTATACCACAAAAAAATATTTTATTCTATGCAAAATAATTTAAAAAATGGCTTAAAAAATTTTAGAAATACTATAAAAATATGTAATGTCCTAATGACTTAGGACATTAAAGAAATACTCTACATAATCACTAATAATTTAGAAATTAAAGAAAAAATATTTTTATCATGTATTTACCTAAATCACTATAATATTACAAACTTTTATAGTACTCATAACATCTTTTAAGCCGTTTTTTAAAATTATTTTGTATAGAATAAAATATATTTTTTAATTATTTTGTATGGAATAAAATATTTTCTTTCATTTCTAAATTATTATTGACTATGTAGAATATTTTATTTAAAATTTGAGTACATTCATGTATTTACCTAAGTTATTAGAACATTACAAATTTTTATAGTACTCCTAACATTTTTAAGCCATTTTTTTAAAATTGTTTTGCATAGGATAAAATATTATTTATAGTATAATTTAAAAAAATTTATTAAAAATATTCATGAGCTATTAAAAATGGACAGAAAAGTATTGTATGGAATTTCGAATTACTATTTGAGGCAAACTTTGACTAATTCGAACCAACTAGGTTCAAATTACTTGCTGAAGCGTTCAAACGTGTAATTCGAACTCACCTAGTTCGAATTACTCTCAATCCTACTTCGAACCAACTAGGTTCGAATTATATGCATCACTTGTTCCATCAATATTCGAGCTACCTTAGTTTTTGTAGTTTGAACCAACTTGGTTCGAATTATATAGTAATGTGAGTTGGCTTATTCGTGAAGCAATTTTTAGTTTGGCAGATTTGCGTAATTTCTCAACTCCCTTGATTTATTTACGTTTTTTACCCTATGATATATTTTAATATTTTATTATTAATAACTGATCTATAATATTTATAGCTGAATTATAACGTGTAACCAAGTTATAACGGTTATATCAATAACCATTATGGATCGCCCAATTTGAATCCCATTTATAATTCTATTGTTCTTCCATGTAACCATTTAAAGGGAATAATCTTACTATTGGTAGATTTAATAAATTAGGACATACATCATTAATTAATTAATTAATTAATTAATAGGTAAAACTTAATTTGCTAGCCTACTTTACTTCTGAGGTACGTGGGGGAATGAGATTATTTAAGCATGAAAAGTGTTGGTTAATAAAAAGTGAGCTAATAAGATTCTTATTCTATTAGGTATTACCAAAGAAAACAAATAAAGTTAACTTTTTCTTTGACATTGTATAATCAAAATATAAAATGAACCTTTTGCCGTCACTTTTTGGGGAGAATAGTGATTCGTCCTTTCTTTGTGGGATATGTAACCCATCCATGCATAATCCACAACGTATATCAAATTAATTGATTAATTAATTAATTAATTCTTGTTGATTATTCTTAATTCTTGGTGACATATATAAAGCAAAAAGATAAGATCACATCAGAAGTCAGCAACATATAGGAATAATATATAACTATGTTCGAGAATAGAATGGCATTTGGCTAAGCCATATGCAATGAACACATCACTTTAAGAGAGAATGTCTAAATATATAAGGAATATTTGTAATTATTAGGTGAATAATTAGGTTTTATTCAATTAACAACGATTGAGATTAATTACATATTCTAGCAATCGTGCTAACATATACCATAAAATCAGCCATTTTCCACCATTTTGTATAGAAATATAGATTGATCATATAATATCAAAAAATATTTTTTTTAATAAAATACATATAAAAATAATAAAAAAATCCAATAATAAAGACAACTGATAGCCGATTTTATAGTGTACATGTAATATTATTAATATTTTAACAATATCATTAGGAAGATAACGAGGAATCTAAATAATGTGAACAATGAGAGCATAGTGACAACATGAAAAAACGACATGTCGAGTTATTAGAAATAGATAGGGTAACACGGCATGGAGATTTAGGGAAGAGAAATTAGGATTTGAAAAAGAGAAATTGGATACTAAATAGTAAGAGCAGATTTTTTTAATATGCTGACTTTTTTTATTTTTTAAAAATTTAAATTTTAAAATTAATTTAAAATTAATTTTATATTCCGTTACTTACGTTGTTCAATATCAACGTTATTTTTTTATACTTTCTCATATTTTAATATGTGACACCAAATTCCTTTTAGAAAGAAGAGCACACAAATAAAATACATAGATAGCATTAGAGTGGAGATGAGAAGCATCTAATACCTCAAAATAATATCTCTTTCATCAATAACAAAAGAAAATTAATTTGGTCAGGGACAGCACCAAAGTATGATAAGCCAATATTAGTGGTGAAGCATTGTAATAAAATGAGCACATATTCCACTAATTCATAATTAATCTTAATGCTTATGATTGTATATTATATATTATTCTAAAGTTTCAATATTGTACCGTACAAGTTTCCTCAGAATGTTTAGCAGTATATGCGTCATGCGTGCATCAGTTATTTAATCACTGAACTATATACACAAAGAAAATTTTTGTTATTCGAAATCTGGTATATGAACACCCTTTTTATTTATTTATTTTTAGAATCACGTAGGTGTAGATTCTAGCATCAAAATAAATTTGAAAATAGTTTATGCCCTTTATGGAGCACGCAAGAGTTGACATGAGAGGTAAGAATGTCATGAAATAGAAATCCATTTGAAGTGAGAATCTGTCTGCCAAATTAAATTAGTTATATTCTCTTACTATAAAACATGGACATTTCGCTGAGTTGCTGTATTCACGTGTCAGACATATTTCAGATACGACACTCATCGACACTCGTTTGACACGCGTATCTGCTGTGTCCAACTGTGTCTTAATAAAAAAAAAATTTCAAACACGATTAGACATACTTAAATACCATCACGTGTCAGTATGTCCAGTCTTATTCTTAACATATATTCTTGAAATAAATTTAGATATAGTATATATTATTATTTATTAAAATAAAAAAATATTTTAAATACTTGATATAAATAAAATAAGACATTAAAAATAATTAAAAAATTAATTTATATTTTAATATCAATAAAATATCAAAATATCATTATGATTTATCTAAAAAATAATTTATATTTTATATGTATACGTCTCTCCATATCTTATAAAATTTTAAAATTCGCGTGTTAACGTGTTTTGTATCGTGTCATATTCTGTATCCATGTCACCGAGCATTATAGTTATCGCATATGTTTCAAGATTTATAGAACGTCTTCGGCAAGTTATATCACATACGAGTATTATTAATTATGGAAATTAAAGAACAATACTACATGGTAAATACTTGGCTAAACAATAAATATTAAAAATTAATTTTTAAATCGTAAATTTTAAATTTTTAAATTTTAATAATATAAAAATAAGATATTATTCTAAAATATTAAATAATATTAATAAAAATATTGATCTTTTAATATATTTAAAAAAAAGCTAAATAAAAAGGTTTATTTATAATAAATCTGAATTAAATCAAATAAGTCCTTTTAAAATGGAAAATCCATTAAAATACACAATGTACTTTCTTTTTTTTTTTTTTTCCCTTTGTTGTGCCTCCTTACCAAATACCAATTATAATTTGTTGGTTGGCGATTCTTCTTTAATTTATTTTGATTTTGGTTTTACTCAAATATTATTCTATTAACGATGAATTTAATTTGCAGTAACGATGATGGGTTTATTGGATTGTGTGTGATGATATGATGAAATGGAAGTAAAAGAAAGAAAGAAATATGGAGACAATAAAATTGCAAAATAAAGAAGAAGAGGAGGAAAAGAAGAATGAAGAAGAAAGTAATAAGAAGAAGCTAAGGGAGAGAACTCCAGGAATTGAAGGTGACTTAGATGTAACTATGTAAGGGGAGAAGTGGTCGGTTAACTTTTGTTGTGGGTGGGAATTCAGATACAGTCGACTTTACGTGAAGTTAATATTTGAGAGTCGTTAAATGATTTGACTGATTTGATTAAATTTTCATCTAATGGCTTTTAGATATCAACTTCACATAAAGTCAACTTCACCTGAATTTTTACCTTTGTTGTGTGTTTAAACACGGTCACGAAGAAGAACGCAATAACAATGTTAGTGATTCATGCATATATTTGTGTTAGTATTTTTATTGAACACGATAATTTAGTTGGATTTAATTATACAAAAATTATTTAGTCATATAATAGTATTAGACGTTCAAATCAAATTTTACCTTCGAAAATTTTGGTATTAGTTAACGAGTAGTATTATACATATAAATTTTTTTGTTAATTAAATTTAATTAAATTAGTTTAATATTAATAAAAATAATTATTATCACTTTTATTTACTTTTTTTCTAAATTTTATTGTTTAATTTGGTTAGGATAAAAATAAAAAACGACAATGTTTTTTTTCTAAAGCTATTGAATGTTTGTAAAAATGATCTAACCTTGAGTAGCTTAACATTTTTTACCTTTTGGGGACCTTTTTTCCTCATTATTTTTTATCATTTTGGAGTATTTTTTTTTATCGGAATATGAATTTTTTGAAATCCGGCTTTGTAGTAATTAATTTGTGTTTGACAGTATGTAGTACAAATATAAACCGAAACATGACCAAAAAGAGAAAGATATCGATGTTATTATACCAATAAGGAGTTTGTTTAATGGTAAGTAAAATAGTTAATATTCAATTTGGTCCATAAAATTTAAAGTTGAATTTAAATTAATTTCTAAAATTTTAATTGATTTAATTTGGATATTTAAAATATATAATTATAATTTATATTAGTTACTGAGTTGATTTTCGTTAACGACGTACTAATTTAGTATGTTAATTTATCACAATTTGTATTCTTTATTAAGATATTATGTGATCGAAATTTACTAAAATTCTCAAAAATTTGACTGATACTTTTAACATTTTTATAAAGACAATAACGAGTTTAATTTAGAAAATTTAGGACTCTCAAAGTAATAGTTAAACTTCTCAAAACTATAGTAAATAGAACCTAGACAAAAAATTTAAATAGTGACAATTATAAATTTAGAATTTTAAATTAAGTTAATTAAAATTTTAAAGATCAATTTAAATATGACCTGAAATTTTATTGACCAAAATAAATATCATCTCAAAAGTATATGGATTAAATAATCTAGACAAATTATTTTACTTACAAAGTTGGATTTCAAATTTTAGAACATTCTCTTAGAGAAGAATTGTTACGTTTATCGGTCTAAGGATATTTTTGATAAAATTTATATTTTCAATTTTCTTTTAATCAATTTTGTGTTTCTAACTATTATATAGTTTCGAAAGATGCATCATCAGATATATATGGTAAAACTAAAATAAAATAACTTTTAATAAACATAAATTATGATAATAATAATAATATTTAATAAAATTATTTTTAAAATTTAAAATGACTATAATAAAAATATAAATATAACAAAAAATAAAATAAATTTAAAATTTATTAATATAAAAATTATTAGACTCTTTATTTTTAAAAAATATAAACTGCTGTTTTTGAAAATATCCTAGACAGCTCAATTACTACAACAAAACAGCACAGCGGCGGCAGTTATTTGGGGGGGGGAGGTTGCGGCGGTTATAACCGCGCTAGAATCAACTCCCGACGGTAAGCAAAAGGCGACCAAGTCAACCGTCGGCACAGCAGCGGCGGCGGTTTTGAAGAACCGCTGGAATAACCACTGCCAGAGTCACTTGGCGAATCGCGGTGGTTTAAAACCGCTACTATGTGCGTGAACCAAGCAGAGTATGTGTATAGCGGCGCTGCAAAATTTGAAATTTTAGTTATCGTTAAACATTTACGGCGGTTTCGAACCGCCGCTAAAAGGTCGTCAGGACTTCTACCATGAATTTCGCGCCGCAAAAACTGCAGCATGTTTTTTTTTTAATAAATAAATTTATATATAAACTACTTCCTAATGCTTCGATCCTAATAAAAAAAATAACTACTACAAATATTAAAATCTACAACTCAAAGTAAAATAGAAAAATTGACCAAAATAATATGAACATTGCATTTCAAAATATAATATATATTTAATAAGTCTTACATAATCATAAATCCAATACAATCAGTGTTTAACACCTATATTTACATATCAAAGTAAATTCAAATAATGCAATACTAAAATTGAATTAGAAAAGAATTTTGCTACTAATATTTAATTAAGCTAAAAGCCTAAAATAAAGAGTTACTTTGATCTTATGGATTTTGACTCAAAAATATATTTGAGACAAATACAAAGAAAGAAACAATATGTAGGCTGAATGAGTTGCTCAATTTCTCAACTGTCACAGGTTCACTTGAGATTTGAGAATAAAGTACACATAATCCTAAACATATCAACACACACAAACTGCACTACATCTCTTTGCGTAAGTATCTATATAAGAAGATATATATAAAAAGTCTGTATTAACATGAAAGTGCTGAGGATAAATTTGCTAACCTTGATTCCTCTTTGCTTCAGCTTTTGCGAAGAATTCTCTCCATTCATCAATTAGAAAAAAAATTGGCTCGTCGTCTTCTTCCTTGTCATGTAGCTCCACATGCTCCAGCTCTTGTGAACTCCTGATACGAACAAAAAAGCATCAGAATAAGATCACCTTTCAAATGTAATGTAATCACAAGCTTATTTGTTTTATGCGACATTGTATGAATGACTTCTAGGAGCTTGCGAATTTGAGGGAGGGAAAAGATAGCCCCACAGCAACTGTTCTACATACTCGTGAGATACAAAAATTGAAGTTGGAATTGGAGCAAGAACGCAATAAATTGGCAAACATCCAACTAAAATACCAGGGTCTATATTCAGCACTTCAGCATTTATTAGATTTTGGCACATTTTAGGAGTGTAAACTAAATAATTGCTAACTATCATGTTCTTTCTTTCAATTACAGAGGAACAGAAATTGAACAAGTCTTTTCAGGATGAGCTTAAATTATCAAAGCTGGAAAGAGAAAAAGTAAGTTTGTAAACAATATAAAGTTTTTTATGATCATGCTGCTAAAACACTACATCTTCTATGTTAGAAGCTTCCCGACGAAACCCATCATGTATGGTTATAGTATTCAGAGAATTTACGAGCTGTAAGAGCTTTTGGAATAATCAATAGGCCTATATTATCAAACTAAAGTATAGTTATAATTCAATTTCTGTGTAGTCTGGTGTGTCAATTTCCAATTCTTCAAAATCTCTAAATCATTATCTCAAACTGGGAAGGAATAATCTAATCATTTTGTTGAAAATTTTAATTGTATTATTGCCACAAAAATAGAGCTTGTAACTCTTACATTTTCCCACTTCACTTTGTCTCTCCTCTGCTATCCAATTTCTAACCTTACTCTCTCCCATTCTGTTATTAGTGTCCCCTCACTTGTGTCTCAAACTCCACAACAAACACAGAAGGTATATGCTCATGTTACTTGCTTTGTTGCACTTACACAATTTCAATTCATTATTTTTTGGGTCATTCTTGCAACAAAATATTATATCTTCATATCTGACATCACTCTATCTTAATGTATGAGAAACTACAGAATTAATCAATATTTTTCAATCAAAAGCTTATGTGATCATATTATATATAACACTTTCTAAAATTACACATTAAATTATCCATCAAAAACTGTGCGTAAGAAAAATAGAGAGGGAAGAAAAAATCCGAATAGAGAAAGAGACAAAGTAATCTTAAATTGAAGAAATTTGCGCTTCCAAGAGAGAAATTCGTGCGTTCAGAGTGATGAACAAGAAGGAGAAACAACTAGAGAATAAGATAATGGGTTATCAGTGATTGTTAACTAGAAGAAGCATAAAATTGAATCAGAAAAGAACAAAGAAAAACACAATTAGCTTACCAGGGACAGGAACAAATGCGTATAGTTTTGCTAATCCATGATTCGTTGCAGATTTTTGTTTTGCACAAAGATTTTCTTTTCACTGCACTTTGGGTTCTGGGTGCACTAGGTTTGGGAAGAATAAAAAATTGGGGTAATGGCAGATAGTAGTGGGTAGTGGAGCTAGCGAGAAGTGCGAAGGAAAGAGAGATTAGGCAATCTGAGCAAGTAATGGCGCGAATTTCATAAACCGCCGTGGAAGGAGCGTGATGGCCGCCACTGGATTTGTGCTTCAGAGGCGGTTGTGTTTCACCGCTGGTATGTGAAATGAGGGATTGCAGTGACGGCGGTTCTATTTGACCGCTTCCCCCAAATGGTCGCCTAAATTAGGTTTTGTTGTAGTGAATGGTGCCAACCCTTACAATCCACTGATTCATTGTAGATGGGTTCAGAAGGTTTAGCCAAATAACATCTAAATCTTCTGTGCGGCACTCATTGGTTACGTTAATAATGAGATCATATCATATGTGAATTAGAAATTAAAAAATATTTTATAAATACAAAAAATTAGTTATCAAATTAATCATTTGGTATTTGTATATATAACTTAATCTCGATATGTAGTAAAATATTTTATACTCTGTCTAGTCATTTTCTCTCTATCAATTGTTGTTGCTGTTTGAAGAATGAAGATGGTGTTGCAGTGTTGCTGCACAACCTTGTGAAAAAGCAGTACTACAAACACACTCAAGTCGTTCTTCTCGATTATGATACACTTTGTCTAGAAGTTGAAGATACATTATTTCTATATCATTATCTTAGTTAGACAATCAAATAGAATGTCAATAGACAAAGTGTTGTGCAAATTTTGTGCAAAAATTGAATTGATTCGATATCTAGATTCTAAGAGCGAAATCTATTTTTTTTCTATGGATATATCAGTCTAAAAAATTATACCAAAATTTCCATTTTTGAACAAATTAAATCAAATAAAACTTGAAATGTAAATTGGAAATTGAATTTCTTGAATTTGAAATTACGAAAAATTTAAATTAAAAAAAAGCAACAAAATACCTTCAACACAGTTAAAGAACTTTGAGTTCAAAAGACAGCACAAAAATTTAAAGAGAAAGAAAAAAGAACATGAAAAAAAAATGTACATTGCAGAAAAGGAAAATTACAAGAAATTTTAAATGAAAAGTAAAAACATGGAAGGAATCCTACAGAAAAAAAACTCGAGGCAGACTCAGAAAGTCACTGAGATATGAGTGTGCGTGAGTGCTTTCTGAAAACGAATTCTAGCCCCTTGACGCTTCTGAACCTTCTTAATTTATAGAACAAGCTGACCAATCCCATTTTGCCAAGTGTCACCCCTCGAAGAGTTCAAAAATAACTGTTTCCGCCAATTGCAAATCCAAATAACTACCCTTTGCACATCTCACCGTCAATCTCGATCGATATTCAACTTGTTGACCTCATTTTTTGACAAACCTAAGCGAATCGAAACCTTCTGTATTAGTTTCCATCTCTCGACTTGACATCCCTGTTGATCTTGTCTTATTTGGCATGACAAATCCCACAACAAAACCGTTGCTAAATCTGTGGGTAAAGCCAACGCTAATGTGCGATGCTAAATCCGACGGTAAATTTCACAGTACTCAGCGTTTTTCTTGTAGTTATATAGCTTCTCAAAAACTCTGATGGGATAATTGAAAATGTACCCACCATTTCATCATCTCCCTCTTCAAAATATCCTTCATCAAGATAAGCATCTTTGTCATTTGATTTAACAGGATCAGCATCGACAACTTTACCTTTACCAACCTGTACTGGAGACTGTATTACTTTTGGATAAGTTTCAGCATCTGATGGAAACACCACCCTTCTATGAATATAAGGTTTTGCTCTCTTATCCATAGAAGTCAATGGCTTCTCTAATATAACTCTTCGGAAATATCTTCTACCTCGATTTCTCTTGTCCTTCCTTAAGGATATGGATCGGATAACGACCGCGATTGAATCCTTGATAGCCCTTTTGAATGTGGCGTTGTCGATATTCTTGTACTTCTCGATCACAAAACTCATGAAAATTCTTAATCCCCTAAACTCCAATTGCTTTAGAGCAATTAGATGAAGGAGAATAATTCTGTTGAGGATTTTGAGAACTTTACCCTTCTTGATATTGAGAAAGATGCCTCTAACGGATTTGCTCTTCTTTGTGAGCTAACTCATTTTTCATTCTTTCTTTTTCAAATATTGCAGTAGCTTCCGCATCGAAAACAACATTGCACCTGGGACATAAAGACATGTCCCTGTCTTTTAGTTTCTGGTGCATCAAGAAATCTAACAAGTCATCCCCTACTCCAGGATAAACCTGTCGGACATTAGCCTCAAAATCACCCAAAGTGGTATCAATTTCAAAAGAAGTGAAACTAACCATGTTCACTCCAAAAAATTGAGGCTTAGCAAAATTCACACCTGAATTGAAGGGATCAACATCAACCTTCGTATCTTTTTTGCCTTTATCAAACTTTAACCTTCCTTCTATGATCGCTTCTTGAATCAAGTCCCCGAAATGAACACAATTATTAGTCGAATGGCTAGCTAGTTGCTTGATGAAACTTACAAAAAGGTTTTCTTTTCAAATTTTTAATTGAGGGTAAAGTTTTTTCCTCTGGTAAAACCAATTGTTTATCTTTAAGCAACACATCAAGAATTCATTCTGACAATGAAATATCAAAAACTATACTTTTTGCCACCCTTATGCTTTATTTCATTAACTTTATCAATATTCGAGACTTTCTTCAATGAAAAAAAATATAAGGTGGCTCTTTTTTCAATTCAGCCAAATTGACTTTGAAGAATTCATTTTCAGAATCTTCACTGGAAATCTCCATATCCACATAAGAAACTTTTTCTTTTCGAGCAAGAGATTTATAATTTTTAGACTTTTTTTCATTTTTAAATGCTGCTTTTTTCATTTTAAGCAACTCAACTTGTCGGACCCTCTCAGCCAAATGAGCCAAATTGGGAATACGAACATTCAACAATTTTTTACGCATATAAAAACCTAAACTCATAGTTGCAATTTTGACTACCTCACTCTCAGGAAATGTCATATAGCAACAATTACGTGCATTTTTGAATCAAATCATAAAATCATCAATCGATTCATTTACTTCATGTTTGATAGCAACCAAGTCAGCTATGGTGACATTCTATTCTCCCTTATAAAACTGGACATCGAAAGCATTTTCTAATTGCGCCCATGTTAAAATCAAATCAGGCCTTAAGTTTGAAAACCAAGTGAAAGCATGTTTTGTTAATGAAGAAGGGAAAATTTCATTTTCAAATTTTCATCATTTGCCAAATTTTCTATTTCGACCATGTATCAAGCAATATGCTCAATAGTCGATTTTTCTACTTCCCCGGCAAACTTAGTGACAATCTTAGGATTCTTTACACCTCTTGGCACTTCAACCGTTTGTACTTCAGCAGGGAAAGCCGACACAAAATAAGACCGATTAATAAATTCTACCTTGATGCCTACTCGATTAAGCACATTTTTGACAATTATAATCATTTGATAATGATCTCCACGCTGATTAGCACGTACCCTGTGTAACACTTCATCAGCATTCTGATTACGTTGAACTATATGAGGCACAACCTCATCTTCATTGGGATTAACATGTAGGTTCCCTTGTCCTATACCCAAATTTTTGGGATTCATCCCGAAATTCTGATTATGGGTTGAACCTCATTATAATCGACAATTTGAGCAATTCGTTCGACTTGTCTAGTCAAACGCTCATATTTAATTTTGTTATTGGCCATTTTTGCATTCAAAATGGTAGCCATTTATTGAGTTAACAAATTGACTAAGTCATGATGACTCTCATCGATATGTTGTCGAAAAGTAGCCACAAACCCCGAATTATTTGAAGTTGAACCAGCATGATACTCTCGATTTATTTCAGAATGAGAAAAACTAGGTTGATTATTAACTGCACTTGTTACATTCCCAAATCGAACTAGGGGTGCAAAATTTCTCATAGGAGGAGTGTAATCGGGAGGAAGACCAAAAGGAAGCTAACCTGCGGTTACTGGCAGTTGCACTGGAGTTAGAGCAATTTTGGGACTTGGACTACACTCACTTCCTCCAACAGTTGCATTATTAACCGCAACATTTTCTCCAGAAACAGGATTTTGAATAACTCCTTCTGCAATTGTTATTAAACTTGCAAAAGTTTGGGCTATAACAATAGGAATATTATTATTTGAAGATTCTAAATTACTGTTGGAAACTTCTTCAGCCATATTAATAATTCTCCCGTACCGAAGTTGCATGCACTAAAACAAGACCACAATGAAAAAATCTTTGACACAATTTCGTAAAAATTGTCTCACCGGGCGTGCAATTTGTTATACAGATCTTTTGTAAATATGAATTAGTTCGATATCTAGATTCTAAAAGCGAAATCTACTCCTCTTTTATAGATACGAGTCTCGAAAATTGCACCAAAGACTCCATTTTTAAACAAGTTATACGAAAGAAAACTTGAAATGTAATCTGAAAATTGAATTGCTTGAATTTAAAATTATAGAAAACGAAATAAAGAACTTGAATTTTAAAGAAAGCAATAAAATTCCTCCAACATAGTCGAAGGACTTTAAATTCAAAAGAAAGTACATAAATTTAAAGAGAAAAGAACTTGCAAAGAAAGAGTAAATTGCAGAAAAGAAAAATTACAAGAAATTTTAAATGAAAAGTAAAAACATGGAAGGAATCCTGTAAAAAAGAAACTCGAGACAGACTCAGAAAATTACTGGGATGTGAGTGTGCGTGAGTATTTTCTAAAATGAATTCCAACCCCATGATGCTTCTAAACCTTCTTAATTTATAGAACAAGCTGATTAATCCCATTTTGCCAAGTGTCACCCCGCGAAGAGTTAAAAAATAACTGTTCCTGCTAAATGCAAATCCAAATAACTACCGTTTGCATATCTCCCAGTCAATCTCGATATTCAACTTGTTGACCTCATCTTTCAACAAACCTAAGCGAATCGAAACTTTTTGTATGGTTTTCATCTCTCGATTTCAACGTCTCTATTGATCCTGTTGGTCGAAGTACTAACAAATTATTCTCTGAAATTATTATTATCATCGAAAATTCTAAGAAGATGAAAATAATTAATCTTAAATAAATTTTATTCAAACACCAGAATAAAAAGGAAAGAAAGTTTGTCCACATGCTTAATAATCGCCTTAGACCTTAGTTAGTGCGATCCCATTAATTACCAATATCACGCACATCATTAATTAATTATACTTCAATTTTCAAATACTCCATATTATAAACTTAATGAGAAATACCTTCTCTTTCAAAGTTCAAAATTTTTCTTAACAGCCTGTTTGAAATGCATCTGATTTGAAATCATAGATGAATTAAATTCTATTCCTTACTTTGGAATAGAAAAAAAATATGATATTGAATTCCAGGGAGAATTCCAATTCTCATTTTACCCCCATTTACAAATTAGACCTACTTTGGTCTGATTTCAAAATCAATTCTCACCTAAATCTCACTTAAACTGTGCAATATCAAAAATACCCCTGTCCAAATTATAATATTCCATAATCCCTTTTCAACCATGGCAGCCTCTCTCTCCCTCCAACTTCACTCGTTCCCTCCAAATCTCACATCACCTTCGCCATCCTCCAACACCAAAATCACCTTCCAACTCTTCAACTTCAAACCACCACTCCCAAAGAAACCCCACCACACAACAGAGCCGTCCCAATTCCCCACCACCAAGAACCACCGCCATCACCATCACCACCACTACAAGAAGCTGAAATATTTCAAAGAGAAAGATGCATTTCCATCCTCCTTACCCATCCACACAAAAAATCCACGCTCCATCTACAAAGACATCAAACGATTCGCGCGCCAAGACAAACTCAAAGAAGCACTTACCATTCTCGATTACGTTGACCAACAGGGAATCCCTGTCAACGCCACCACTTTCTCCGTTCTCATCACCGCCTGCATTCGCACCAAGTCGCTACAACATGGTAGAGAAGTCCACGTCCATATCCGAATCAACGGCTTCGAAAACAACGAATTTTTGCGAACGAAGCTTGTTCACATGTACACCTCTTGCGGCGCTTTGGAAGAAGCCAAACAAATCTTTAACGAGTTACCCTGTAACAGTGTGTACCCATGGAATGCGTTGTTAAGAGGGTCTGTGATTGCGGGTAGAAAGCACTACCTTGATGTGCTTAAAGCTTATACTGAGATGAGGGCATTGGGTGTTAAGTTAAATGTGTATACTTTCACCACTGTGATTAAGAGTTTCGCCGGTGCACCTGCCCTTTTCCAGGGCCTCAAAGCTCATGGGTTGTTGATCAAGAATGGTTTGGTTGATAGTTCAATTATTAGGACAAGTTTGATTGATTTATACTTCAAGTGTGGGAGGATCAATCTTGCGCGCCGCGTGTTTGACGAAATTCCCAGCAGGGATGTTGTGGTTTGGGGAGCAATGGTGGCGGATTTTGTGCATAACAGGCTGCAGAGGGAGGCGTTGGAATATGTGAGGTGGATGGTGGAGGAAGGAGTGGAGGTTAACTCGGTTGTGGTGATGTCAGTTCTTCCTACAAGGGTCATGTGAGGTTGATTTATTGATATGGATTATGAGTATTTTGTTTTAAATTAAATTTTGTTATGTTTATGGCTTATGGGGTTATCTCATTTTTTATTTTATTGTTTTTTAACAAAAACATGATCATATCAAATGAGTGTCATATGCACACAAATAAGATTATAGAAAAAAAAATGAAAAAGTTATGAGATGTTGATTTTTTTTTTAAATAATTTAAATTTCTCATTTTTAAAAAAATTCCACCTATCATGATTTTATGGATGAGATGGATCTAATTGATAAGGTTGTGTTAGACCAATTTTACTTATAAGTGATTTATATAATTATATTATCTAATTTAATTGATAAATAAAATTATACTTAATATTTATTGAAGGATAAAAATATCTTAGAGAAATAATGTAATTCATCAACAAGTCATTCCAAACAATGGAATTCAATTCTATCTCATTAAATGAGTTAGTTGTTCCAAACTAAAGAATTGAATTCTATTTTTGTAGGAATTCATTTTTCGATGGAATTGAATTATAATTCTATCATTTAAAATGTCCAACACAAAGTGATCAATAATCAATTTAAATATAAATGAACATTTTAGAAGTAACAATAAAATAGGTGTAGCATCAGCCATGTAAAGGATATGGCAATAATCTTCTCCAATAACCTTTTTTATACAGGAGTAACCGAGAAATATTACTACATAATAAATATGTTTTTTTTTTTAAAAAAAAAATGATATTACACTGAACATATTATACAATTTACAACACTCTCATTTGCATCTCAAATTTCAAAGCTTTCTTGTTCTAATTAACAAGTGAAATCAAGAAGAATTTATGTACATTATCATGTAAAATCTCAAATTGATTTGAGAAAATGAACAAACTAGTCATCATCGCACATAAAAACGTAGAAAACGAAGGGATGCTTTATTCCGAAAATTCAAAAAAAAAAGGGAAAAAAAGAAAGTAATTGTTTTTCTACATGTACTCCCCACAAATACTAAGCACGAGTTTAATTAACATAATCCTAACTTGTTTCTGCCTTCAAACGGATGATCCTCATCTTCATCCATGACCTTCTTCTAGTAGCGCGTACGTTAATTAGAATAAATTTACAAAACTACGAAAAGAGAAGCAAAACCCGTAATAACCGCACCAAACAAACTAATCTTGGTGCGTGAAGAACTACCAAAAGAAGGAGGTGCGTCTGCAGCAGCATCTGAAGGGCTTATTGCTGTAGGACCATCAATGGCTGGACCCGGAGAAATACCCGATGAATCAGGTGCTCCTGCATTTGATGTTGGCCCTGCATTCGGTGCAGCTGGGTTAATGGTGTCTCCAGAAGGTGAAACAGCCACCGGTGTTGGTGCGATTGAACTTGCTGAACCCGGTGATGGTGACACACCACTCGAACCACCACCACCGCCTGCTCCACTTGGTGAACTTGCACCTGGTGAAGACGATGGTGGTGAGGTTGACGATGATCTTCCTTGTGCCGGACTTGGTGCATTTCCGCCGCGCCCTTGAGCCGGGCTTGGTGCATTTCCACCGCTTTTTGTAGGAGCAGCAGATGTGGAGGAATTTGCAGTTGAAGGCACTGGATTCACAGCGGTTCCGTTGGCCGAACTAGACGCATTTGCTCCATGTCCTGTACTTGAAGGCACCGGTTTTGTTCCCGCGGCGGCCGGAGTTGCAGCTTGTGGAGGAATCGGAATCGGCTTTGTAGTCCCTGAAGCTGCTCCTTTGGGTGCATTTGCGCCTTGTGATGGAATCGGTGAAGATGCTCCTTGTGAAGATGCTGGTTTTACTGCACTTGATGAAGCTCCTCCTCCCTGTGCCGGAATCGGTGAAGTTGCAGCACCTTGTGAAGGTACTGGTTTGGTTGCGACTGAACCTGTTCCTGTTGCCGCTGTAGCATTTGGTCCCTGAGATCCACCGGGTTTCGCAGCATCTTGGCCAAGCCATATAATAGGTTTTGTAACCTGAAGAATTGAGATGTCGTAGGGTTGGGTGGTTACAGTTTGAACAAGCTTGACATCTAAGGGGGAGCCAGGTGCCGCGCAGCCGAAGGCGATTTCGCCTTCGCCGACAAGGGCTACCTTGATGAATCCTTGATTGTTTACGGCAAGCCCTGTGGTTTGATAAAGCGTGGTGAGTAAAACATTGCTGCCTTGCGCTAACATAAGCTTCCTTTCGTCGTAATAATCAAGAATCACGTGAGTCATCAGGATCGCCTTGATGGTATCTGGTGACTTTCCGGCTACGGCGCTCATAGCAGCGTTGTCCATCACCATCACCGTCACGCTTTTCCGGCTGTTGATTTGGTCCACAATCTTTGTATCCGTTAGGAGTTTCTTGAATGATGAAAACTCTGGATATTGTGATAGCATTTGTGCAATGTCAAATGCATGTGAGGCAGAAAAGAATAGGATAAGAAGTGCCAAGTGTGGAAACAATGCACTTTTGAAACTCATTTTTTTTTTCTTTTTGTTTTTGGTTTTTTGTTAATTTTTTTTTGTTATTTTTTATTTTTTGGAGAGTACTAGCAAAACCGAGGATGACGAAAATGGAAAAACTTGTGGTTTTTATATAGTGTTACATGGGTGTAATTGAAGGGTTCAAACATGAATGTTGGAATTGGTGAACTATGAACCTCTATCTACAAACTATTTGGAGGAGGTTGTGAATGGTTAAGCATGCATGGTTTGTATGATCAAACAAGGAGGGTGTATGAGTGTATATTTTTAGGGATAATCATAATTTGTGGTTACTTTAAATTTGGACTTTTTTAATTTTTTTATTTGTTTTACATGTTAGCTTTCACTCATAATTTTATCTATAGTTAGTTATTATTCTAGTGCCATTGACCGTTGCTCCTGCTCATTTCCTCTCTATCAATTGTTGTTCTTAATAATTTCAAAATTTTATTATATAAACATTTGTTAATTAAATTATTATTTAACAGCACTTAAATAAAGACCCAATATAAAGAGTCATCTAACTAAAGACGACGACGGTTATGTGGATGTTGAAATTATGATTTGAGTTTCTTTATCCACCAAACTCCTAAACATGTTAATTATTGTTTTTATGATTTTGTTGAGATGAGATGTTGCTATATTTTAAGATTGATAAGTCATGGAATTTTTTTTTTTATGTGGGTTGATGATAAAGATAATGCAATCCAAACTTGAGAGAGCTTACAACATGACACGAGAAGCTTTAGCCACATTGGAGAGAATCTACATGAAGTTTATTTTTGTCATTTTCAGAAAGAAGTTATAACTCCACAAGAATTGGCGCGCGGCTATAGTTTGCTCATCAAATAGAGAATTTAGAAACTGATTTCACCGTTGTAAACTAATGGTACATGGATTTAGGGTTGGAATTTAGGATAATGTTATTGATAAAAGAATAAAATCAAGAGTATTTATTTAAATTGGTCCTTAAAAAATTTTAAAGTAGATGTTTTTGATTTTTAATAAAAATTAATTATATAATAATTGGTCTCCATATATTTTTTTTTTTTTTGTATTAGATGAATTTGTCCTTTTTGATACCACTCCATTAAGCACTAAAACAGGATTTATGTGTATAAAATCTTATCTGCTTGATGACTCATCCGTTAAGCGTTAGTGTTAAATTAAAATAAATTGATCCCCCTTAAGTAAATCATTTATCAAGCAGATAGATTCTCAAGAAAATCATGTATCAGACAGATAAGTCTCTAATCATTTCATTTAACAGTTAGTTAAACCCTTCCATCTTTTTGAAACTAGATTTTATACACATAAATCCAATACTACTTCATAGCTTGGCTATCATGCATATAAAAAAATGTATTGGTATGATCCAAAAACTCTTAGGCCTACATCCTATATACGAAGACACTGAAATTAGAGAGATGTGTAACAAAAAAAGATATTTGTGCCAGAGAATTTTAATATAGCCTAAATATATTTGTATTATTGTGATCATATTTGTATTGTTTATGTTTATATTGTTGTTATTATATTTGTAGTCTTATGAGGATAATTGCATATCTGTCATTATGTTTGTGTAAGGCAAACAATTATAAAGTAGTATTCGATTTTTATGTGTATAAAATTTGGTTTTGGGAAAATGAAAGGGTTTAGGTGACTGTTAAATGAAATGATTAGGGACCTATTTGCTTGATATATAATTTCTTTAGAGATCTATTTATCTGATAAATAATTTTTTAAGGGGATTAATTTATCCTAATTAAACATGTAGCGATTAATTGGCAAGTCACCAACTTGATATGACACATCAGAATATTTCGTTTGTGCTTAATGGAGCCGTATTAAAATAGATCAATTTATCTGATGCCAAAAAACATTGAAGACCAATTATAATTGTTGGAGACTAAGATGTTCACTTCAAAATTGTTTAAAAACTAATTAAATAAATACTCTAAAATCAATCGTTATGGAGGTGTTGGTTGATAGAGTGTCTACTTTGTGATGATTGTCTTTGTTGCAAATCTCATAGAAGGAAGAAGATGACGAGGGAGTAGATGGCTTAGGGTTGGAATTTTGTTTAATTTAGTCTCAAATTTAAGCGTCTAATGAATTGATTGTTGTTCTAGTCAAGAACTACTCATGGTGGTGAAACATGAGGATGATCGGGGAGCCACCAGTCAGCCGTTGACCCGGAGTCGGATGGGAATGATGTACGTACAAAGATTTCGACTTCAAGTCCGTCTAAGATCTAAGAGATACAAAAATTAGGATTAAAAACGATACTTGCAAGAAGTTCTATATATCCCATTATTTATAACCTTTGGTGGTTGGAGATTTGGGGAGAATTTGTTCCTAATTCTATCACGTTTTGTGGGATAAGGTCATGATTTGGATGGGTGCGATCCCCAAATGAGCCAGCCAGATGTCTTCCGATCCAACTCAGTAACTGACTAGCTATTTTGTATTGATTGGGAAGGTCAACACTAAAGAGAGGTTGAGTCGGTTTGGGATTATCAATCAAGAAGATATTATTTGCGTGTTATATAACAAAAGTGTTGAAAATGGTCACCATTTATTTTTTGGTTGCGAATTTTCTTAGCAGGTTTGGTGTACTTGGCTATCATTTATTAGTAGGCAATAGACGTGCCAGGAATATTGAGAGAGCATTTCTTAAGTTGGACTGAGATATCCTACAACAAGGAGGTCCGTAAGAATTGAATGATGTGTTTCTTTGTGATTATTTAGAATATCTAGCTTGAAAGGAATTTAAAAATTTTTCGGCATACAGAAAAAGGAGTTGAAGAGATTACTCATTTGTGCGGTGGTACAAACTACAAAGAGTGAATAAATGTAGATTTTTTTGTTGTTGATGGCAATATCGAAGATGACAAAAAATAAAGTTTATCCTAATTTTCTTTTTTTGATAGTTTGCTAATTCTGTTTGTTATTTTTCATACGCTCTGCTTGTTATGTTGAGCTAAAAAAGAAGTAACTGACTAACTATAACAATTGTATTCCCTTTACACCGTCTCAACATGCTTAATATTATGCCAACTAGCGATAATGATCCACATAAAATCTTTAATTGCGTTAAAATAGTGATTAACAGAAACACTATTTCAATTTACAATTTAAAATCGAAGGACTATTTTGTTTTGATTAGTTTAAAAATCGAAAGACCATTTTGATTATCAGACTAAAATTATGAAACTATTTTGATTGTTATCTCATAGAATATAATTCAATTTGATTTCTTTGTTATGTTCCATCACGTTAGTTTGTTCACATGTTTCAAGGAACTCTTCCTGAGCATAATTGTTAAGTTTTTGGAAATATTGGGTTAGAAACGGTAATGCTAGTAAAATATAAAAAAAAAAATAGTCAGATTTTTTTATTAATATTTTTTTGTTATTAAATATTTTCAGATTAAAAAATAGTTTTTCAACAATTAATATTTAGCTATTTCTTATAGCGAAGACCAAGTGGCTCTCACTTTAACCCTCGAATTAGCATAGAAATTATACCGCTTTATTTCACCAAACAATGATAAAGTTGTTAAATAATCAAACTCATTCAAATCCCACGAATTAAATAGGTTATTGATCCGTTTACTTTTTATCTATTTTAATTCATTGATTTAAACAAATTTTAATCTTACATTTTTTATAAAAGAGAATGCTAAGGAACTAACTAACACTTTTAATGTAAAGACAGATACTCGACTAATGTTGACTCAAATATAAAGCACATAAAAAAAAATTGATCATCGAACATTTCTTTCCCGCAAATGTGTTAGCTCTACAAATTCAACCCATTTTGACATTGTTAAATGGTCCTCGTCTTCTATCAATTTTTATAAAGAATTTCCATATCACAATAAATAAAATTCTACTTCAAAAAATCAAAGACATTACCGTAAAAATTTATAAGAAAGGTATAGATAACCAACAGTATTTTTGAACAATGTATGAATAATGTGAATTAATAGAGTTAAAAGAATAAATTAATCTTAAATTTAATTAGTAACATTAAATTAGGATATAGTGTATTTTTATATTGACCATATATTAACAAGAATTAAAAAATGCTTATAAAGATTAGAACTTAAACTCTAATTTTTTTATTAATCAAATATAATTATGTAAGCTTAATAAATAAAAAAGACACGTACGTACATAACAAAGACCCATATAAGAAAAACTATAACCCTAAAACCCTAATTAATAGGATAACAATTTTCAAATTAAATTCTTAAAAAAAAATTCTTAGTAAAATAATAAATAAAATACCATAAATATTGATTCTCATTCTAAATTTTAACATAATTCATGGACTTATTTCAAATACCTTAACATTCACAAGAATGTATAATAAGCATGTTCTTCCTTCATATGAACTTGTAGCAGCGATGGAATGTCGAAGTATTTGTTGCATATACTACAATTACTTGGATTATAAGTAACTGGATTGTGAGACTTGCTCTTATGGGCGCGCAAATTTTTTGAAGTTGAAAACTTTTTATCACATTGATCACACTCGTATTTCTTCTCTTGATCAGACATGATGAACAATATTCAATATTCAAGTAAGAAAAATATGTAGAATAAAATAATAAAGCAAATAATAAAAATGTATTGAACAACTATTATGGTATAGTAAGTATATATAGAAAAACTTTGTATGCTTTAAAACAAGTGTTATATTTAGTTTTTTAGTATTTGATTTAGTTTCCTTATTTGAAGATATTCTTAAAAAATATAATATACATACATAAAAATAATGAGGGTGAGATATAAATAAATGTAATTTTATGCAAATTTTGTAATATTAAAATTAAGAAATACCACGCAAGAATCATTAGTTATGATGATGATATATGATTGATTTAGAGAGAAAAAACAACAGCAATAACAATAAATATTAAAAAGATATGGAAGGTTAAATCAACAAATAAATTAAATAAATCATATTGAATGCTAATAATGAGAGCAAACAATTAAAATAATAGTAACATCATAAAAAAATATTTCATATCTAAGATATAATAATATATTTTTTATTTAAAATGCATATCAAATGATATATTTAAAGAAAATTTAACTTGGATATGTGTATTCTAGGATAACATTTATTCATATATATATTTGGAATGTAGATTGATTTTTTTTTTAATAAAGATTTTATAAGGATAATATATCTACCAAAATATGGAAAGAAAAAAATTAAATGTATTTTTAGTCTTTATAAATAATATTCCTTTCGTTTATATTATTTGTCTGCAGTTTGTACTTTTACATTTGAGTATTTGAATTTTTTTTTTTTTTTGTAGAATTATATTTTTTTTTTACTAAAGATTTAGGATTTAGTGCATGTTTGGGCGCTATTATTTTGTTAAAAAAAGATCTTTTTTCAATGAAAAAAGATTTTTTTTTATTTTTTAACGTGTTTGGCAAATTTCTAGTAGTAAAAGTAAAAGCACTAGTAAAATAAAAAAAAGATCTTTTTTGAGAAGCTGTAATTTACATCTTTTTTTAAAAGATCTTTTTTCCTTAAAAAAAAGATGTTTTTCATGTAATAAATAAACAAAAAAGTACTTTTATATTGTTATACCCAAACATAATTGATTGATAAAAAGACCTTTTTACATGAGATATCCAAACATAAAATTACTTTTACTTCTCTATAAGATCTTTAAAAAAAGATAACTCAAAAAAAGATCTTTTTTAAAAAGCTCACCCAAACAAGCCCTTAATCTAAAGCTGAATAAAAAAAAAAAAAAGCAATAATTTTTTGGTTTCTTTTATTATAATGCAGAAATTCTTTTAGAATGATTAGGCGGCCATGACCCATGGCTAAGTCCAAACCTAGTAGTATTAGGTTAATAATAAACTAACCCAAAAAATAATTTACCACAAATATTTTGATAAAACACAACGAATAGTAACTTAAGATAAATGTAAGAGAGTTTGAGTTATTCTAAATCTAACAAACTCAAGTCAATTCGACCCAATGGCATATTTATCGGTTTTGATTTTTTTTTTTCTCCATTAGCTTTAACCCTTGAATTAGCATAGAAGTTATACCACTTTATTTCACCAGACAAAGATAAAGTTGTTAAATAATCAAACTCATTCAAACCCCGCGAATTAAATAGGTTATTGATCCGTTTACTTTTTATCTGTTTTATTTCATTGATTTAAACAAATTTTAATCTTATATTTTTTATAGAAGAGAATGCTAAGGAACTAACTAACACTTTTTTTTTTGAAACAAGAACTTAATACAAACGCCTTTGAGACATAAACCAACATAAAAATATCTATAATAACCACCTAAAATTCTCGAACAAATGCGTATTCCTATGTCATCTTCGGCATTGCCATCAATAACAATAAGAATCGTCGTTCCTCCACTCCTTATAGCTAAGCATAGTCATGTTGATGATGTCTTCAACACGTTTTTCTATATTCTAAAATAATTTCCTATTCCTTTTCAACCAGACATTTTAAATTACCAATAATCGACTAATGTTGACCCAAATGTAAAGCACATAAAGAAAAAAAATTGATCATCGAACATTTCTTTCCCGCAAATGTGTTAGCTCTACAAATTCAACCCATTTTGACATTGTTAAATGGTCCTCGTCTTCTATCAATTTTTCTAATATTGTTATGGCATTATACTTGGGAATTGGGATTTCAAACAAGTCGTAGGTAAATCAAAGGAAAATACTAGTGACAAAATATTTCATCTACATCTTTTACTCCTTACATTCCCCAGTGATAAAGTAACGTTAACTTTATTAATACATTTAGGATTAATTACGAATTTGATATCCAAAAGATTTAGTCACTAATAAAAAAAATTTATGAAAGATGCTAGCAATAAATTAGCTTTTAAATGATTTAAAAATACGACAAAAAAATTAATAAATATTATATTTTTTGTAAGTAATAAAAAAATTTTCATATTTAACAAAGAATTTATCTATTAGATCTAAATTTTTATAATAACATTTGAATAAATATTTAAAAAATACACACAAAAATTCAAAGCAAAATTCAATTTTAAAATTTTTTTTATTTTTCAAAAAAAGTCATTCACAATAATTTTTTTCAAAAAACATTACCAACTTTAAAGTAAAAAAATCTTATTTTTTTAATAATGATTCCAAAAATTTGCATCAAAATTTAATCTTTAAAATCATTTTTAGAATATATATTTAATATCTAGTTCTTTTGTCGTATTTTTAAATCTTTCAATAACTTATTTATCATTCACATTTTTTGTGGTTTGTTTTGTCAATTATGCAAACTTTCGAATACTGTTTTGATAGTTTACTCGTACATTTATAAGTAAATGTATTTGAATATAATGTATGTTTATATCAAAATACAATTTATATAAATGCACCAAAAAAAGTCGAAAATAACTTATCATATCAATATGAAATTCAAGGAGCATGTCAATGGAATCCTTTGATTTGCCAATAGATAGGAGATAGAAATAACAAGAGAGAAAATATAGAAACTTAGAAAGTAGAAACATTAACAATCTTAGCACAAATAATGAAGTATACTAAATACTACTGACAAGATATATTGTAATTTGACCAAAATACAGTCAATGAAACCTCAATGTAATTCAGTTAGTTGACACCAAATTATCTGAGACTCCAAGTTTGGTCATCTCAAAATAACCACAAAAGCAGCTAGTTAACTACAAACTATAGACAGGTTTCAACCATTAAGAATAATACCTATCTAGCGTCATATCAAGGCCATACCAAAAGAAACATTGCTGAACAACTAATGTCAGGTGTTTGATATCTCCTCAGCAATGTCAGAGATAACTTTCTCCATGTCAAGATCCTTCATTGGTTTAAAAGGACGTTTCATGTCCTGAAACAAAAGCATGGTTAACAAATCAAATATGCATTGGTTCGACTGGACAAATAAAAAGAATTTGGGGTCTCTTTTAAGCGGCAAACAACAAATATGCAGTGAATGATACTGATATCATATCATTTTTCATTCCGGATGGCGGCTACCGACAGGGGAAACGAAAACTAATGTTCTGTATATAACAAGGGGAACAGAACAGAGTCAGCGAAACAGGGGTAGGGGAAAGTTGGAAAAGGAAAACCACCTGGAGTGGAGGACGACGAGGCCAACCGCCAGCAATAGCAATGCTGCAGAGATGTATTTAGAGTATTGCCAGAAAACTAGAATCCAGATACTTGACATGACGTTTGTTTAATAAGACGCACATTTCAGAAGGTCTTGCTGACACACATACACAAAATAAATTTATTTAATGTTTTGTTAGATAGTAGGACACAGCTATTAGATATGAGACACATTTTTAATACAATTCTTTCCCTTCAAAAGTTTTGAAATTTGACTTTCTACTCTCATCACTTTGATCACCAACAACTTCCTCGTTAGAGATAAAATTAGTATTTGATGACAAATGTGTTCATATTTCCTTATTAGTGTGTTAACAGTCAAACAGACTACAAGTATTTATGTGCATCTGTGTCTATGTGCATATAGCATTTGGTTGCTAACACACATCCTCTGATTAGTTTGATGAGACACAAATTTGATGGACATGGGAGGACACAGATGGACAAGACAAAGACATGGACACAAGAAATAGACACAAGACACTAATTTTTTTTTCTTTTTGTCCTTGAATAATTTCTAAATTTCAATTTTAACCCTAAATCCTAATAATGTTTCTTCCTCTCTCTCTCTCCCCCTCCCTCTTCCCTCCTCCATCTTCTTCTACCACTCCCCTCTTCCCTCAATCACTCCCCCCTCTACCACCGCTGATGCCGCCAGTTTTTGCCACTCGTCTCTATCACCCACCACTGCAACCGTCGCAATGCCATCGTAGAGTCGTCGTCGTGCACCCCTCGCGGCCCAACAACTCACAGCGCCGTCGTCATCCACCCCTTACGACCCAACATCTCGCAACGCCCACCCCTCGCGACATAGGAACACTCATAGCCCCTTGCCTACTCACCTTCCTCCGTTTCGTAACTACCATCGCTTCCAACAACTCACAGCCGTCATTGCCTTCCTCTATCCTTCTATTGCCGTCACCCCCATCTCTCATTCTTTCGATTTTTTTTTTAAATTTTAGTTGATTGTTATTATGATTACTGCCTTTCCCTCTCTGTCATTTTTTTTAAGAAATTTATCAAGATTTTTTGTTAACTATAGATGATGATGATGAATTTGATAGTCGTAGTGATGATGGTTGTAGATGATGGGGGTGGTAGTGGTGTTACCGATGGAGGATAAATTTAGTATTTTGATATGAATGTAAATTTAGTGTCTTGTGTATATTGTTACCAAATATGTGTATGTTTATGTTTATATCTATGTGTTGCTATGTCTTTGTGTCTCTGTCCACTGCATTGTGTCTATTGTTACCAAACGGGCCTGTGTCCGTGTCTTCATTGTTTTGATACAGAAAACACAACCTTAGGAATTATTTGGTCAGTGTCGATGTCCAATTGAGAAATGGACATGGTATCACGCATTTACTATTTATTTGATAAGACACAAATTTTTAATGGACACAGTGACATACAAATGTACACATTAGTATCTCGAATAAATTATCATTTGTACCTATAAAAGATACAGATGCTGACAAATGTATCCATATAATAAAAACGACAATTATAACCACAGAAGATGGCTTCCGTGTACCAAGAGTACCCGGACGTTGGTTACACAATTGGTCCCTTAGGGTATTCTTGGCACACGGAAACTATCTTCCGTGGGTACAATTGTCGTTTTATTCTTATATGGATACATTTGTCCGCATTTGTATCTTTTATAGATACAAATGGTAATTTATTCTTAGTATCTCTCCTTTAAGTTGAAACAAATTTTAGACATGGACATGGATTTTTTTTGACACTTTTGCCCTTGTACGTTTTATTCTTATATGGATACATTTGTCCGCATTTGTATCTTTCATGAATACAAATGGTAATTTATTCTTAGTATCTCTCCTTTAAGTTGAAACAAATTTTAGACATGGACATGGATTTTTTTGACACTTTTGCCCTTGTATTTTCTTATTTCCAATTTTACCCTTTAACATTCAACCCTAATCCACCTCTTTTCTCCTCCTTCCTTCCTTCCTCTCACCCTCGTCTACTCCTCCTTGCCCTCACCCAAATTTGCCACCTCTCCTCTTCGTCCCTCCCTACTACTTGTCATAGCCCGTCAACCTCTCCGTCGCCTTTGTCTTCATGTTCCTCCACATTTTTTTTCCTACTCTAGTCGCTCTCTTCCTTATTCCCTCTACCAACTCTCCCTCCTCTACTAGAATCCGTCTGTCACATGGGTTACACGGCATTTGTGTCACGCTTGGATATGCTTCGTTTTAGTTGTCTCCACTACCCACCACGGCCAAATCTCCTCCAGTTGCCCTTTTCCTTATTAGTGTCTTGACAATCAAACAGACTACAAGTATTCATGTGCATATGTGTCTGTGCATATAGGCAGCGTTTGGTTGCTGTCCATGTCTTAGAGACATGGACAGAAGACATGAACAGACATGGACACGGTAACACACGTCCTCTGTTTGGTTTGGTGAGACACAAATTTGATGAACACGGGAGGACACAAATGGACATAAATACATAAAATTTGTGTACCACCTTTAATTTGAGACACTAAGACATAAACACAAGACACTATTTTTTTTCTTTTAATCCTTGAATAATTTTTAAATTTCAATTTTAACCCAAAACTCTAATAATGTTTCTTCCTCTCTCTCTCCCTCCCTCTTCCCTCCTCCATTTTCTTCTGCCACTCCCCTCTGCCACTGCCGCTACCGCCACTCTTTGCCATTGATCTAGATCTGTCGCCCACCATTGCAACAGTCGCCATGCATCTCTCACGAAACAACAAAAACACAGCACTGCCGCCATCCAACCCTCACAAGATAGCAAGTTGTTGCGTCGTTGCAAAGCGGTCGTTGTCCACCCCTCACGGCCCAGCAACTCACAGCGCCCCTCGCGACATAGGAACACTCACATCCACGTGCCTACTTGCCTTCCTCCGTTTTGCAACTGTCATAGCCTTCAAGCAACTCACAGCCACCATTGCCTTTCTCTAACCTTATATTGCCAGTCGCCCCAATCTCTCTCATTCTCTTTATTTTTTTAAATTTTGGTGGATTGTTACTATGATTACTACCTTTGCCTCTCTGTCATTTTGTTTTTTGAGATAGATAAATGGTTATTGTCAAGAAATTTATCAAGGTCTTTTTGTTAATTATAGATGATGATGATGATGATTACGATGATAATGAATCTAATAGTGGTAGTGACGATGGTTGTAGATGTTGATGGTGGTGGTGGTAGTGATGTTACTGATGAAGGTAAATTTGATATTTTGATATGAATATAAATTTAGGGTATTGTTGTGTATATTGTTACCAAACACAACATTTGTGTATGTTTATGTTTATATGTTGTTATGTCTTTGTGTCTATTGTTACCAAATGCATTCACTATTTATTTGATAAGACACAAATGCACATATTAGTAGTATCTCTCTTTTAAGTTGAAACACAAATTTTAGACATGGACATGGACTTTTTTTTACACTTTTACCCTTATCTTTTCCCATTCCCAATTTTACCCTTTAACTTTCAACCCTAATCCACATCTTTTCTCCTCCTTCCTTCCTTCCTCTCACCCTTGTCTACTCATCCTTGCCCTCATCCAAATTTGCCACCTCTCCTCCTCCCTCCCTACCACTTGTCACAGCCTGTCAACCTCCCCTCCTCCCTCTTCCCACCTTGCCTCTCTTAGCAATCTGCATCATGCCCCCTCTTCTGACTTGATCATCCTCCTCGTCGCCTTTGTCTTCATGTTCCTCTGCATTTCCCTCTTCCTTATTCTCTCTACCAACTCTTCCTCCTACATGTTCAGCACATCAAGATCTGCTCTGTCTTTATCATGCGGGTTACATGGCATCTGGGTCACGCTTGGATCTGCTTCGTTTTAGTTGTCTCCACTACCCACCACTGCCAGATCTGATCTCCTCCAGTTGCCCTTTTCCTCTGCTGTGACCACATTACTCCCCATATCTTTCTCTCAAACATCTTGTTATTGTTGTTTATTATCTAATTAAACAAATTGCATTTTGTATTGATAATCATTGTTGTTTTGTTTTAATTGAACATGATTGAATAAGAGTGATAGAGAATGGTGATTTGAGATGAGATTGTGGAGGTAGTGATGGTGGGTGTTAGTCTTTTTGAATATTTGTGTGCCGTGTTTAATTAGTTTTGCCAAAACAATACACACACACAAATATCGTGTCTATGTTTCATGGTATAAATCAAATAAAGCCTTACTAACGTTAGATTTTAGGGTTTTCTAAATGACAAAAAACCCTCAAATGCTAAAAGAAATTCCACCCAACACCACCATTCACGTTGTGGACTGCCATGACGTTGCCATCATTGCGGCCATTATTTCCGCAACACAACGTTACCCATATGGCGACAGCCTCAGATTCCACCATGCCATGTACAAATGATATTCGGTAAACAATTGATATTGAATCATGCTATACGAACACTTTTCATTCAAATGGAAATTTGTTTGATAGTTATTAGTTATTCGATTCCAAAACATGCCACTTTCAAAATTTAGTATTTGGAAGTGAGTTGTATCTACATACATTGAGTTACAAATGTATCAAATTTGAAAATGGCATATTTTGGAGTGAAAAGTGTAACAATTTAACATGATAACTTGCAATTATTCAAGGTTAAGAAATTACCAAGAGGCTAATGAACTTCTTGCCCCCTTCTTCCCGTATCTCAAAGCAACCTCGTCTTGGCTGTGCATAACAATCAAAAAAAGCATCAGAGTTGGACCAATAGCCCTCTTTTCGAGTGTAATGAGAGAGGGTAAAAAAGAGCAGTGTCAAGAGGGCCAATATGTAAAAAATTCTTATTAAATGTGAGAGATTACACTCCAACCAAATACACCAACTCATAAATAGCACATTACTCCGAGGCATCTTCCTTTTTTTTCCTAGCAAAACTTGCCAAATAGGAATGCACACCCAACACTCACCAACAATACCAAAATGATCCATAAAAGGTCAGCCAAAGAACAAGTTAAGAATATCTATAGGATAAGTCCTAAAGTTATCTCTAACGTTTAAATCGTCCTATTTAAATCCGTAACGTTTTAAAATCGTCTCGATGTTGCTATGCCGTCAGTGATCTGTTAACAGAATTGACTGTAGGACAACATTGAAACAATTTTGAAATGTTAAGAACCTAAATAGAACGAAAACGTTGGGGACAAAAACTATATATTACTCTTATAAGAATTACCAAATCAAGTAAAATTTTAAATTCGTAATCAATTCATTCCATTAAAATTCACTTTCATTTTACTTGATTTGATCATTCTTTTAAGAATAATATATCGTTTTTGTCCCTAACGTTTTTGTTCTATTTAAGTCTCTAACATTTTAAATCGTCTCAGTGTTGTCCTACCATCAACTCTGTTAATAGATCACTAATAACAGGACAACATTGAGACAATTTTGAAAATTAGGACTTAAATAGAACGATTTAGATGTTAGGGACAATTTCGGAACCTATCCCAAACGTTGGGGACAAAAATGAAACTTTACTTTAACACAAAATTAGTAAATAGCCTAATTTGGACTTCAGATCTGCAACAGGTCATTTGTATTAATTTGGTTAAGCATCGAAGAGAGAGTCGTACCATCAAATAGATGTACCAACATATAATTAGGTTGTTAGACTCAAAGAAACATAAGAACTGAAAATGGGATTTTCTAACAAACACCCCAGAGGAGTCAAGAGACCACAATAATTTATCCGAGTTGGAATACAAAACAAATCAACAAAATCTTGTGAAAGACTAAAACTCAATGATTTCCACTAGAAGTTTTAAAATGATCCTAAACTGTGTATGCACAATGAAGAATAAGTTTACTAACTCAATTTGAATCATGAAACATTTCAAGGCAAGTCAGGCAATGACCTTCGTATATTAATAAGGTACTGTCCTCTTTTATTAAAAAACAACGACAGACAATACTTCATTTCCATATAAAATATAGATCTCATGATGATAAATGGTTTATAAAACTTCCTAAGCTTCATGAAACAATAATGCAATCACCATTACTCTCTAGATACCTTTTCAGGGTTCAGTATCACAGTGATTCCAGAAGATCTCTTCTCCAAACCTTCTTTCACCAAATTTGCTCTTGTCTTGAATGAGTTGCATTGCTTGCTATATCAAAGAAAAAAAAATCAGTTAAAATAAATATATGGCACAAAAACTAATTTCCTTAAATTAAAGAGTTTAAAATTTGAAGGAAATAGAACATGATTCAAATATAAGAGGGGGTGGCAAGGAACCAGCTTTTTTATATATCTTATAAAACTGATTATTTCATATTTCATCAATTTTCTGTAGACTTAACTCTTGCAGGGGAAAAAAATGTCTAACTCCTTTATTAATCTTCTAACTTAGTAAATATATAACTTCAGTTCCTCCCATTTCATTCGACCAATATAAACCCATCCGAACATACAAGTTATCACAAAATCATAGAACTTGAATATCAAGAACACAATCTTACTAGGAAACTCAAGGGCATGTTTGTTGATCAGGATTTTGGCTCAAAAGGGAGGGAAAGAGTAAAATGGACTCCAACTTTTACTCTTCAAGTCATTCCCTTCCTTTCCTTTCTCCTTAAGAACATTAATAACTCACAAACATACCCTCAAAGTTCAAGTCAAACCCTTGAAACTTGAAAGGCTTTCCCTTTCTTCACTTCTCCTCAAAGTAATTGGTACTCTCTTCAAGATAATAACATTGTTCAAGGTGTGTTTGTGCATTGAATTTTTGGAAAGACAAAAAAGAGCTTGAAATTTTAAATAAACACTTTACTCTTCAAGCATTTCCCTCCCTTCCTTTCCGCACAAAACTTCAACTCACAAAGATACCCTAAGGGCAAAAAAATTACTTTTGTGGGGAAAAAAAAAACTTGAAACCCTTATTTTAACCTAATCTCAATGAAAAGAAGTTAGTTCATGCCTCAAACAAAAACACAAGTTAAGAGCAAAAGAGGGGAAAGAAATAATACCAATGCTCAATAACGATTGTCTTTCTAGAAGGTTCTACAACAGTCCCTTTATCAGTAACAGGAGCACCACCATTAACTTCGGCTACTACTTCCTCCTTCTTCTGCTTCTTCCCCTTCGGCTTCTTCGTCTCCTTCTTCTTCTCCGGCACCTCTACAACAGGTGCGGTTTTCAATCCAGCGGCGGCGAGTTTCGCCGACGACCGAGTTACCCTCCCCGTCGCCTCCACTGGTGGTTGCTCAGCCTTACGCTTGCTAGGTGCCATTGCTGAGAAGATGAAAAGATTTTTATTTATTTATTTAGTTTCTCTTCACTTCTTCTTTGACAAGAAAAAGGAGAAAGGGAAGACCGAACCCCTTACCGAGTCTCTCACTATATGTATAATGAATGAACGCATTCGTTCATTGTTTTAATTAACGTTGAAAAATGTTTCCCCCGCAAAACAAAAGATAAAATGTGGGTTTTGACTGTCTCTATTTACATAACACACAATTCAAAAAAATTTGAATTTTGACTGAGCTACCGAAATAATAAATTATTCTTATAAATCGGAAAAATTTTAAATGTACCGGGAATACTGGTGTTTCAGTTATTTTAACCGTTAATTTTAATTAATATATATTATATATATTTTTTATAATTCAGATCAACGGTTAAAATAATTGAAACACCGGTATTTTCGGTACTCTTAAAACTCTTTTTTATAAATCAAGATCATTTATATAAAATAAAATAACAATTTGGTTTCTCAAAATTTTAACTTTGACTAATTAGTCTCTTAAAGACAAAAAATATATTAATTATGTCTTTTATAATAACAAATAGTAAATACATAATGACCTTGTATTGATAGATTGTCAAAACGAAATAGAATTATTCCTTCGCTGTTTTTTGCGGGGACTTCTTCGAATGGAAATTCGATTGTGGGAAATTTTTTCTGCGGAGATGGAAATGGGGGATAAAATTCTCCCGAGGCAAGCATGGGACCCGAGCAAGGATTCCCACTAATCTCTGAAATTCATAAATTTACTGTTTAATGGTTTATTTCTCATATATGTGTTTTAGTCATTTCACACACACACATATATATATATATATAGAGAGAGAAACCAAAACTCCTAATCCTTATTTGCATAACCCTTCTTTAATTCAGAGATTCCTAACGCTGTCCATACTCCATCCAACTCCCTTCTCACCGCATCGTCACACCTCACGGTGCCATCACCCTCATTGCATCGTGCTCTCTATTTGCGACGTCCCTTTCTGTAACTATGTCGTCGTGTCCAGTTTGTCGCGTCTCCCACCTCGTTACTGCTCTGTCTTCTGACTCGTCGTTGCGTCCCCCACTACGTCATTTTGAAAGAAGTCATCATCTTGTCATTTAAACCTTTTGTATAAAATCTTGCTAATTTTGTATAAGATGAATATTTTCATATGGAAATTAATAATTAGTTAAAACTATCAGGTAAATGGAGAATAGAGTCCTCGCGAAAAATCGGGCCTTTTAGAGAATGAAGATGCGGAATAATATTTCCCCACGACGAAAAACGAGAACGGAAACGGAGAGAAAATTTGGGGCAGGAATGGGGAGCAGAGAAATATCCCCCGCTCCCGCCCTGTTGACATCCCTAGCTGCTGGCATATGAACATAAAAACAATGTTATTTTCAACATTAAAGCATTATCTATCTTTTAACTTTTCAAATAATTATTGTCAATTACTTTTTATTTATCACAAATTTTAACGAAACAGAAAAAATTTTACTTCAAAAATTGTTATTTCATTAACAGTGTTTTATAAACAAACACATCATTGTACGTAGTGATACATAAAAACAGTATTGTTTAGTTTTACACAATAAAATAACGAAAAAACATACCATGTTCACTATTTGCTATCGTAAAAAATGTAATTAGTATTTTTTGTCTTTAGAAACTAATTTGTCAGAAGTAAGAAAAAGTTTAATACTCTACTATATACCATTCACCAAGTAATTTTCAATGCTGAAGGCTTGAATTCCAATGTAATAACAGAAATATGCAATACGTTAGCGTCCAGAGTCAAAAACAACCCCAAAATCATTATCCCTCCCTCTCTAAGTCTCTATCAATGATACAAAAAATTTATCCTTTCAGGGAAATCTATAATGTTCCCAATAATTAAGAAAGAAAATCAAAATAGAGTACAACAGGAATAACAAATCATACAAGAACAGCTCAGCGGTTTTGACAAATCCCAGCAAAGCAAAGATTTTGCATTGAATCAGCTCGTGTGTCTTCCTAAGAATTTTAACCATTCACCTTAGGGCGTGGGCGCTTCTCGAAACCAAATGATGAAGAGGAAGAGCTTGAGGCTGGGGGATCGAATGGTGTTGATTCACCAAAGAATGATGATGATGCACAAATCATTCAGAATAATGTAGAGTTGGAGAAAATCTGTATCAACTTATCCTGAGTTTCTGGGAAAAATTTCCGGGCAAATAAATAACACGGTCGTTTCAAATTGTTCAATATGCAAGGTGTGATCACCACTGATCTCTGCAAACAAGGCATATATGAAAATGAAAACCTTATAAGGATGCATTCAATTCATTAGATACAGAAGCAACATCACAAAATGGAGGACATCTGAACCTAAATTAGAGAAATGAGATAATACCTTTATATCGCTTGTATAATGCGGACTCTGGTCAATGGACTGCAGCAAAGGAAATCATGTCATTAAGTAGAATTGAAGATAATTGTGATTTTCGTAAACAAGTGAAGTAACAAGGAAAATACTAGGAGGTAACACCAAGGGTGCAAATAAAGATTAGGGAGAAGATAAAAATGGAGAAATAATTAATAAACTTTAAACACTGAGATTCTTGGATCGGCTAATATCTGGAGAGAATCTTAAATAGAGTGAAATTCTGAAACATAGAATTAACATGTTCTATTATCATTTTCATTTCTCTTTATTCTCCGTAAATCTTCAAAGCTATATTAAGAGATTCATGTGAAAATGTCTTCTGAGAACCTTAACACAATTGATACATAAAACAAGGGGTCATGCACAAACATCCCACATTAACAGGATACGGAGAAGGGTCATACCCAAAGGATGTACAGAAATTGCTACATATTGTTTGAAAAAATACAGAAGGAGGAAGGCTGAAAAAACTGATTACAGTTACATAGTCCATTTAGATGGTAAAAGTTAGCTGGTTTATGCGAATTGGTATACCAATTGAACTTAACATTTTGGATAAAGCACCAAAAATACACCGGAATTATTGTCACCAACAAAACTGCCTCCAAATTTTGTTACTGACAAAAATACCCTCAAATAATTTAAAAACGTGCCAAAATACACTCCCATGAACTAAGACATTCTACGCTAACAAAAAGGGTGAGGGCGTTTTTGTCACGTTTTTGAACAATTTAAAGGCATTCTTGTCGATAACAAAATTCAGGGTATTTTTGTCAGGGCCAAAATAATCCAGGTGCATTTTTTGTGGTTTACCCTAAAATTTCATAAGAAATGGAGAACTCAGGCTTTCAGTAGAGCATATTAGCATAAAAAATAAGGGTAAGGTTGGTAACATACTGCTATTTTTCTAATGAGTTGATGACTAATATCCCGAGCCTTGAATGACCTTGGATGCCATTTTCTTTCAGACCAATCAACATAGGTCACTGACCAATTTGCAATTCCACCCGGATCACGCATCTGAACATGTCCGTCAAGTCAGCGGGGAGAAAGAAAAATGGCTGTTATTGCAAGTTAAAAGATAAGAGATTGGTGGACTAACACTAAAAAAGGTTGGCAAGTAGTGTTCATCGGCGTAGCAGTTCTTTCCTCCCTCCATGTTTGGCTAGGAAATTGAAACATGAATAGTATAATTTTGTCAGTACTTATAAGATTCTTCCAACAAGTAACAACGTCTAGACATGGCTAAAAATCCCACATAAAAGATAATAAGTCTGCAAAGAGTGAAAGAAACAAAAAAAATATTGAGTGGTGCTTGAGACTTGCTGACTTGGTAGGGGGGGGGGGGGGAAAAGTAAAAATCAATTGTCACAGTCATATTTTCAGAACATTTCACATATTCAGAAATTTGTAAAACTTCATGCATACTGCAGCAGGTACAGCAAGAAATACACCAGAAAATATAAAACATAACCATCCAACACTTTTAGTACACGATATCAATTTCTTAATAGCAAAAGAAAAGAAAGAACTAAATATACAAGAATAAAATATAAAATATCAGATATAAGCAACTGAGAAAAAAAAGAACCTGGAGCCTATGCTATTGGTAGATTTAAGTGCAGGAAATGTACTATCTTTAAAATGTTGGCATGTTCCATAAGTTTACTCATTGCAGAGTTACAAAATGTTATATCTCACTTTAGCATGACAAGTGAGGTGTTTTATTTTTTTATTTTTTATTTTTAACCAAAAAGTCAAAGAAAATGGACAAAGCAATAACTTTAATAAAAACAGTGGATCAACGTAGTCCCGAAATACACTACATCTCTTATTTCATTCCCAAAAAATATGTATACTGGCTCTAACATTCTTAACAAAGGTGCTACTGTGAAAGGAACAATATAATATGGATAATAAACTCAATCCAGTTGGTAAATGCAAAAGCATGAATGACTCTTAGTAACATAGTACCCTGCAATGATGCTTGAATTTTGTAAAGTAGAGACTGTCTGCCATAACTATTATAGCATGTTGCCGCTTCATTGAGAACCACTGCATTACAAACAAGATCCAAATCAGATGCATGTCAGAAAGATTCTATTGATTTCCTACAACTCTATAATTGTAACATAACAAGTAATCTTTTATCCAAATCTAGGATATAACGGATGCATCTACATTTTAGATGGTGATGAATTGTTAAAAACTAAAATTAGACTACCACATAGAATTCTCACAAACTAAGAATGAAATTCCACCATCTAAAATAAATGCAAGACAACAAATCTCAACAACTATCACTTATCAGGCATTCATTAAACAGATAATGTATCTCAAGGAAAAGCATTTGGAATATTGATGAAAGAGATGAGCTAGTGTTTTTCCAGTTTTCACAATCAATTCCACTCCATGCAAGATAGCATGATAGTATAGGAATAGAATTCAATGAATGGGAAGTAATTGGACTGATCAAGGACATTTGTGATGCAATGAAGCGGAAAAGGACCTTTTTACAACTGAAATTGAAATTGATGTTATTCCATATGGCAGTGAGAATGGAATGGAGAAAATAAGTCATAGGAGTAACCAACCACTCCTTTCAAGAAATTACTCATACCCCTATCTAAGCAAAAGAGATAATAAAAGGGAAGTGACCTTGATGAAACACTGCAAATGAGTAGATGCTTAAATTTTCTAGCAAGTTTGGCATCAACATTGACATGAATTATACCTGTGAACCCTTCCGGAAATCTTTCATTTCAACTTCTGGCAACATACGCTCTATATACCTGCCATTTCCATGAGGACCAGCATCCACATAGCTTTTTTTTTTCAGGGAAAAAAAAAAGAAGAAAGAGAAGTTGAGTAGGGGAAAACAGACAAATATTAGTTCAATTTTCATCCAAAAATCTGCATCAAACAATTTTGTTAAATGAAAGGAAAATTATCTAGGATTTCATCAACCAATTTGTAAAAGGTTCATTTATAATTCTTACCAGTCAACAAAGCTGACATTTGTTAATAACAAGTAGTTGTACATGAAGTCAAACTTGCGCACGGGTATACAACTGAAAGAAAATTTTAAGACATAGTTGCCAAAGATTAAATCCAGCAAATCAAACATGTCTAAACTGGATAAAGAACCGGGTTGAAAAAAATACCTATCAGATAGCAAGACAAAATGTTGGTTGTCGGGATCTAAGAGTGCATTCGCCAACAGCCTTCGTTCTGCTTCAACCATGGAAAATTTTCCCCAACCTACCTGAACAAAATTGAAACTGAGTTGCCATGACTTATGTAAAATGGTTGCATTTTAAGTACCAGGTGTTTAGTGCTCAAAAACGAAAGTATAATATCCACCAAGCCTTGTCCTACTAGGTATATTCAGCTACATAAATAAAATGTCTTGGTGTCCGATTATAAAACATATCCATAAACAAATAATTAAAATCTAAATCCTTTTAATTGTTTCGCTTGTAGTTATTTGTCTCTATAACATTCTCATCTCTACAACATTGAGTTTATTATCTTGTTGCCTTTTTCACCACCCAACATTAGGTCCTGTAAAATATATGTCCTATACAGTAAAATCTTCCTTGATGTTATGATACTTTCCTATAATAAATAAGACTAGAAAAATTTTTTTCCTTTATCCACTTAGCTTAGATCCTTTGATTTCCCATCATTTTGTATATGGAATAAAACCACTTGACTTGAGGTGGGATCTCTATTTTAGTATCTAACAAAGAATTAGTATCATCTTGCCAAAATTACACCCAATATACTCTGCCTTACTTATAGTAAATCAATATCATGTGCTACTACGCTTACTTGGTATACAAGAATGATGCTCAAATTTGTAGTTTGGATTACACTGACAACTTGTTCCTATTGCAAAGATTGCTTCTGTTTGTCTTCTCTCTACAGCTGCCATGTGTCATTGGCCCCTCTATCATATTGATATCAATAATGCCTTTTGATATGGTGAACTTGTATATGGAGGCATCCCTCGTTGTATCACTAAGGGGAGGGTGGATTAGTATGTCATTTTTTACGGCCACTTTCTAGTTTAAAACACTCAGTAGTTTATCAGTTTTATTACTTTATATGGAAACGAGTCTATTTTGTTTCAATTTTGTTTAATTCTTGTGGGCTTAGATTTGATTCTTTTATTTATTCACTTTTGGTATTATCAATGCCTCTAAATCACTGAACATCATCTGGTTTACTAAACAATCTACTTGGAACTGAGAGGGTGAGAGACAAAAAGGGTATCAGTAGTAATCAAACCAGTAGCCTAGTACCAGTGAAATTTGAGAGATGTTATGTGTACCTTAGCCTATCTTTAAGGGGTTCCCTCAAGCTTAATGACTTTTTGGTTGTTAACTATGAAAAGTTATACTTTTGTCGAAGAAGGGACACTTACATACTAATTAGGGTAATCCCTAACATGATATTGAATGGAAGAACTAGGATATCAGTTTAATTGAATTAATTTGGACTAGAGAAGGACAGCCAAGTCCTGAGTCCTTGCTTGTTTGTGTGAAATTTTCTACTAAGCTTCATACATGGTATTAGTTCTATCCACTACCTACTTCATTGAGTTCAAATGAAATAGACTTATCTAAGAAAAGCAGTAGCTAAAAACTCCCAACTGCTATGGGAATGATATCGGCTTGCTAATCTGCATTACTTATAAGCATGCATGTTTGCAAAAAGCACACACAATTCTATTATAACACAGATCCTATTTTCCCAAGTGTGAGTGCTAATATTGGGTACCTAGAGTAGGCCATCCATTGGTAATGCTCTAGTAATTACAGTTCCTTGTGTAATTATGCTTCAAATAACTTCTTTTCCTTGATGAATTTTGATAAATGATAGACCCAAATAATCTTTTTAGAACATCCATGTAGTTGATCCCACCTAGTAAAACAAAATTTAGCAGTTGTTGCATGCTTTTAGAACAGCCACATCATCTTTTATCAATAAATAAGAAACTTAATAAGTGTGCCACGACCATACTTTCCCTTTTACCAAGGATGTGCCCAAGTTATCCTGCTTTAAGATGCTTCAGTAGCAATAAATTAGTGCAATATGAACATATATAAATCTCGGAATTTTAACCCACACTGTTAACCTATGGAAGTGCTTTGACAGAAAACTTGACCATGTATAAAAAAGGGTAAAAGAATAATGTTAAATCTATGCCATAGTATCCTCAAAGTTCAACCAATTGCTGGAATAATTTTTTAAAATTATATATCATACCATGCATATCATAATGACAAATTCTTACATTGGAACTTGAAAGTTGAAACCATAATATAAAGAAATTGTAATTTATATATTGAAGTCAGGTAGAAGTCAATTGCTAAACCCATACCGGTTCACTATGAATTTCTCTGCCAACAAAATAGGGGCTAACATGTACAGGTTTTTCCCTCGATGCATGTAAATAGACACTGAATTTGCCCTCATGGCCCTGCATTTTTGTTACAAGTAGAGTTCAAATAAATAGGAAGTATACATATCTATAACATGTTCAACGGGAAAGGAACTGAAATGGTTAAATGAAAATAAATCTGTATATCATAAAAAAATGTTAAATCGTCACTCGATCAAATGTACTCATAAATCATAACATCTGGTATATCTTTGAACATCCTTCTAGGGCTCTTAAAATCAGACACAGTCACATAGCATAGTGCTTTAGGAAAATAGCCACCATGGGAAGGCTATTAGGTTGATTTTCCAGTGCAAATTTTGTGGAACAAGACTGCTTTACCTTAAAGAACATGTGCCATAGTTTCTCAAAAGGCAACGATCCTGGAGTCAAAAACAAGAAAGCAACTTTTGGGATCCTGGTCTTGGCAGGGTCAACATTGAGAATCTCATTAATAACAACCCGGGATTCAAGCTCTCGATCAGTTAATTCCCGGGCAACAGCTTTTGGAACCTCAACACGTGTAGTACCACAACCTTGAGAGGAAAAGAAATAGCATGCTGAGTGTTTAGGGGTTTGCGGCGGATAAATATAGGCAGCAACCAGAAAGACGCACACTATGGAGATCAGAACAATAATCCAAGTCGGCCTCCTCAACTGCGGCCGGTTTCTTGATCCAACAACCATGATCAGAAGATTCCTTAAGAACTTCGTCCATGCAAGTTCTTCCTTCATTTAATTTCAATGTAACTCAGCAACTCTCCCATACATCTATGATCTATCAACATTTATATCTCAATGATTCTTTCTTTCTTCCCTGACATTGCAACAAAGAAACAAGCAAAGTCAAATTCATAATAACAAGTATAACTCTTAACTACCAAAAAAAAAGAAGGAAGATCAAATTAAATAAATAAATAAAAACACACACAATGACTTCCAAAAATAGCAACAGGAAAAAAAAGACGGTTATAAGAAGCACCATTCAGATCTTAAAATACTCCAAACAGCAAGATCCGTAAACAGAACAGAGCTAAAGTCAACGCATTAAATTACCCGAATTTTTGCAGTGTTCAATGGAATTTTCAGTAACCAACGTGGGTCCTTAACAATAAACTACAACAATTCCATGTAAATTTCAATTCTCATGTCATATTTGACTATACAGATCTTTGAATCTTTTTCCCCTCTTCACAAATCCAAATATCGGAAATGAAATTGAAACTGAAATCACAAGTTCACAAAAATTGAATAGTATTAGTACCTGTGAATCTGTGATCCAATGCAGAAGTGGATCTAGTACGGGTCCACAGGAAGGACACAGACCAAAGAAGATCGAATAAATAAAATAAAAAAGAAAGAAAGGAAGAAAAAAACACTCGGAAAAAGAATAATAAAAGTTTGTTGGAAAAGAAATAAATAAGGAGAATGAATGAAAGGAAACAAGAGAGAAGAAGACGAAGCAGCGACTAGAAAAAGAAAGTGTGTTTGGGAGATTTTTCAAAGTGGATCGATGATGTCAACACGAGAGAGAGAGAGAGAGAGAGAGAGAGAGAGAGAGAGAGAGAGAATGTGTGTGTGATGTGCAGTGTAGGTTGGTGGGTCGCTGGATCGATGGCCCTGATTTGTCAAATGAATCTCAAATCTCTGTTACTAAAGAAGTGGAGAGAGAGAGTGGGGAAGGGAGAGAGGAAGATTCCGGTGAAGATGCCACGTCACGCGCCAAGGGACTGGACTATATTATTACGATCCCCTTCATAATTTGAGTTGAGGCTTCTACTATGGAAAATGGCAAATGGAAGCAATGGATGTTGTTATTGTTGTTACTCGTAACTCGTAAGTTGATGCTGTCGCTACCGTATTTTATTGCGTATGTTTCTGCCCTTAGACGTCGTATGTTACTGCCCTTTTCTCTGTATGACTTTTGGTTCCTTTTGTTTTCCCTCCGCAACTTGTTTCAGTTTTCTTTTAAAAAAAAGGGCAATGCAACTCGTTTTTCTTTTTATTTTTTATTTTTTTTTGTCATAATTGCAACTTGCTTCATTTGGGCATTTGGTTCTTGGCTTCAGGCTTTCATGCCTCCTCTAGCTACATCCCCCAATTTCTTTTTATTTTTAATAATTACTTATTATGTCCGGGTAAAAGATTTAAGCATCAATTTTTTGTATTGATTTTTTTTAGTGATTTGTAAGTGAATGAGACAAGAATATTGAATGCGTATATAGGCATCGCTTAATAGCACAAAGAGGAGTTTGTCGATGTATTTCGAATTCAGTTATTTCGTCGACGGTTATTGAGATCCGAAGGATCCTAACAAGATGACAAAATACTAAAATGACAACGCCAGAAAACCAGGACAACAATATCAACGATCCAAAGCTCTTGACACTGCTGAAATGTTAAAGTGAAAAGAGCAATTCAACAATCAATGATAAAAAAAGATTAATGTGTTAAACTGAGTCATCTTTTTGTTGTGTTGTTAAATTACTTGATTAATTTGTTTGAGTTTTAAAAGGACAGTAGTTATATATGGCTGTTATTCTTAAAATTAGAGGAGGTCTGAAAAATATGAAGAGTGATAGAGGAGGAGGTGAAAAGGAAAGAAAAAAATTTTTGAGAAGTAAAAGACCATACTAAGAAGAGAGAAAAATAAATATAAGGATATTTTTGTTGGAATGATGATTTTAAATCTAAATTTAACGTTAAAAAACAATTTTAAACAAAAAAAATAAGGACGATTTTGATTTTCGACTAAAATCATAGAGACTAAAATCGTACTTAACCCCATAATATTAATATAATTTGATTACAAATTTAAACGTAAATTTATTTTTTATATAGTGTAAATACTCCCATGTATATATTTATTTTGATATAATGTTTTTACTTTTTACTAAATTTGAGAATTATTTTTATTATTTTTGCATATTAATGAAAATTAAATAATTAAATATAAAATCATACATATTATTAGAGTAATTCTCATAATTTCTCTATAGTAAACATTAACATTAATAGGTAATATATAATTATAATATTTTTTTATATTATTGGGGAACTGATTATGGCACCTGAAAGAGTTTTTAATTTTATGGATTTAGAAGGTAATAAAATATTATTTTATATTCGTAAGTTTAGAAAAATATAGAAAGAATTTGATGAAATAAAAAAGGATATAAATTCAAATAAATGGATAAAATAAGAATAAAAACTTGATAATTAAGAGAGAGAAAAATATTTATTAATAAGATATAATTTTATAGAGTTAGAAGAATAATTAGGTTTACTATTTAGTCTTTCTAATAATTTTTCATTTATTTAATATCTATAATAATGTAACAAGTATTATTAATTAATTTATATTTATTATACCATACAATAAAACATTATTAAGAAAATGCTAATATAATAAATATCACAATAATAAAAAATTAATTTAAAAAAATTGTATCAAAAAATTTTTAAGTACAAATAGTTCTTTGACTAATTTAACATTATAACGGTGTTATTTTGTCTAAATGAATAAAAATAAATAGATTTTTAAGTAATTTGAGTTTGGGAACAAACAGATTCTATCATTTTCTAACTGTCTATGTTGACATTTACCGTTTATGTTATCCGGCTTAACGTGTCAGATCAATAATTTTTATGAGTGTTTGACGACAAGACTCACATAAGGGCCACATTATCTCGCGGAGATCAAGAGGATATTTTTTTTATCAGAGATTGCAAATGTCCTTGGCAAGAAAAAAGAAAAGAAAGGGACCAATTAGTAATTCACTCAAACAAATCATTAATAAATTGACTTGCATTGGGATGTAGGTTAAGAGTTTTTGCTCTTGTTTAATTTGGGCTTACTAGAGAATTGTTTATTCCCATTAATTTTGGGCCTGAAGATGGCCCACTAACTAATTATTTTCTTTGTAGCAAAAACGGAAAGGAAGAAAAAAAAAAAAACAAAACGACGGGAAAGCGCCAAACTGTCAACTGTGTATCTGTTCAGTATACTAGCAATTGGGCCACGCAAGTCGCAACTATAATTAATCGAAGTGGCCGAGGCATTGCACCAATGGCCAATATGTTGGCCTCACATAAGCCACATCTCAAGTTCGAATCCCAGCTATAACTAGGTAGTGAACTAGTGATAGAATTTGTGTGTCTGAGTAAGTGTGTTGTGTAATCTAGAATTGGGGGTTGTCCAATCCATCGACTAAAAAAAATTTAATCAAAATTTATAGCTTTTATAATTTATTTAATTTAATTCTGCTAGGTAGACACTAAAAAATCAGAACAACATAATCAGTAGACTGATTTTTTAGCCCACTGAAAATTAAAAAAAAAAAACTACCTCAACTAAAGTTAAATAAATATCTGCATGAAAATAAATATCTGCATGCGTATATAAAACTTTTGCTACATGCCTTCTCACAGCATCGATCCAGTATGTTGCTGTAGACGTAGCCTTTTGGATCATAAATACCGAAAGCATTATCGAAAAGAGCGTAGTCGAAGTTCACAGAAATAGAAATGTCTCGGTAGACGAAGTAAGGGTAAGCGTTGATCATAAAAGAAGCACCGGTGTTAACTAAGAAGGTAACAATATCGATCATTACGGGAACAAAGTTTATGGCGAAGGTGATTGAGGAAGAAGGGAAGGAAGAAGCGAGAATTGCCATGAGGCGTCATGACATTGATCTTGCGGTCAAGGTCGTGGGAGGCGAGAATGGAGTAGAGATTTTGCATGACTTTGAACAATGCATTGGCATCGAGGTGGTCATCATTGTTGTCAAGGTGGTGGTGAGGTACTCGTTGCCGACAACGATGACGACAACAGAGGAGGCGGGCAGGAAGGCTGGGGGATCCGCGACGGTTACTTCAAACAGCGGCGTCGTTGAGCTTTCGGTGGCGTATGCGGGAGCCCGCGGCGGCGTTGGCACGGTCGACCGAGGGCGGTTGCAACAGCGCAGGTGAGGCTGCGACAGCAAGAGGGAGACCGGAGATTGAGAAGATATGATGAGAATAGGAGTAACCATCCATACTATAAATGGATTTAATTGTTAATCCTAAATTTTCAAATTTCAAAGTCTGAAATTACAAAATTAATTAACAATATGATTTTTAATTAAATTTTACCTTCCTTTTTTACTCCATTATTCACATTGTTTAAATTTGTCATTATTTTCCTATACTTGCTCATGCACTTTGTAATTTATTTATTTTATCTTAAATTCATAATACGAAAGTGTATTTTAAGTAGATGTGATGTGTTAATTAAAAAAAATATTTTAAAATTATCGTACGTATTAATTGTAATTATTTAAAGTTGCCTGATTAAAAGTTATTTACCTATATTTTTTTTATAATATAATTAGAGAGAGAATATTATTATAAATAGAGGATAATATATTTTAAGTATATTATAATTTTTTATGTTTTTTTATTTGTTTGTTTTTTTTATATTTGTACTTAATTATACTTTAAGAATTTAAATATTAAATATTATATCTTAAACCCTAAATTTTAAATTTTATCATTTTGTTTGGATAGAGAATGGAAGATAAAGAAAAAAAATAAGAGAAAAAAATAAAAAGATAAATTATTTTTTTATGTGTTGTTTGGATAAAGAAAAAATGAATAGAAACAAAATAGAAAATTTTTTTGTTTGAATAAAAATAAAAATAAAAATAATCATAATAAAATAAAATTACATAAATATTCTTAGGTCTTTTGTTTTTTTACTAATAAAATGGTGAATTAATAATTTATCAATATTTATACATTTTATTTTTATCATCTCATCTTTGAAAAGAAAAATTTTGAATGAATTTCACACTATTTTTTTCTTTTTCATTCAATTTTTCTTTCTCGTCCAAACAACAAAAAATTTACTTTTTCATTATTTTTCTTTCTTCACATTTTCTTTCCCTTTATATTCTCTTAGTCCAAATAATGTGTATACCTTAAACCTTAAATCTTAAAAATAAAAGATCCATATCTTAATTCCTAAATACTAAATCATAAACCCTAAATATCAAACCCCTCTAAATCCTAAATCACATTTTCTAATCCAAAAGGTAATAAACTTTAATTTCTAAATTCTAAACCCTAATCGAAAAAGTTTTAAACTCAAAACACTAAATCATAAACCTTAAATCTTAAATCCTAGTCCACAAATCACATACCCTAATCTAAAAATTCTTAAATTCTAAATTCTAATCCCTAGGCCTTAAATTATAAATTCTAAAAACTAAATTCTAAGTTTCTAATCTCTAAATCTAAATCCTAAATATCAAAATTCTCTAAATCTAAACCCTAAACCACATATCCTAATCCAAAAAATATAAACTTTAACCACTAGACCCTACATGCTAAATATTAAAAACCTAAACTCTAAATCATAAATTTAAAATTTTAAATTTTAAACACTAAATCTTAAACCGCTAAATACGAATTTTAAATCATAACCCCTAATATATAAAATCACATACCATAATAAAAAAAAATCCTAATCCTAATCCTATATCATAAATCTTAAAATCTAAATATATAATCTTATATTTCACCCTTTTTTTTTAATAAGTAGATCATCAATTAATTGATATCATACTTTTAATTTTTCACAATACTCCTTAATTCGACATATCAAGAGCAACTTCAATGGTATAAAGGTAGAGTCCGGCTTTTTTACCAAAATACGCACCAAAAAAACATTAATTCCCAAAATGCGCATGGATGAAAATGTTTCTGCAAATGCGCACCCCCAACTCGCATGCAGCTACCACGAAATGGAAATGGCATAGACATTAAGAAGGGTGGCCACGAAATGGGATTATGGCACTGACACAAACCATTTCGTGCCTGGCACAAAGGAAATGGAGCATGTCAACCTTGGTGGCCACGAATTGGACCAATACACGCATGGCAAACACGAAATGGGGGAATTCACTGATGGCACACACGAAATGGGCCAAGTCAAGTGTGTCATCCACGAGTTGGCCATATCTTGGTTGGCACACACGAAATGGGCGTCCTCAAGTGTGGCAGGCACGAAATGGGGGGGGGTGGCAGTCAAAGCAGCAAGTCTCAGCGTTGCAGTTCCCGTACGAGCATGCATTGGGTGAAAGTGAGACAATTTATTGTTGGGTTGTGAGGTTGAAGCATATAAAAGGAGGTTGTGGGAGGGTAGGGGACCAAAGCCAAAGTAAAAAAAAGGAGAAGTGAAGTAGTGGGTTGCTTCGGTGAAAAAAAAGAGAAGTTGAGGAGTAATTGATTTGTTAAAAAAAATGAGTGGAAGTGAAATTAATGTGGAAGAAAATCTTAATAGGTTGGATGAATTTCACATTTCTGCTCATTTACATGTTAAGGTGAGTTTATTTTTTTTATTACAAAAAAAAATTTGTTAATAATTTAAATGATTGTTTTAAACTATATAATTGTGTTTTAATCTATTTCATTTTTAGCCGGCACGTGTCTTGACTCCGCATGGCACGCTGGTCGATGTTTTCTCTGTAGACGAAGCAGATCCGAGTATGGAGATTAGGAGGCAGATGCTGGAGCCGTATCTAAGAAGAGCCGGCTTCTATTATGCATCTCTGATAAAGTGTTTTGAGTACGACAACCCAATGATTAGCGCTCTTGTGGAGAGATGGCGTCTTGAGACCCATACATTCCACCTCCCATGGGGTGAGTGTACTATCACTTTGGAGGATGTTACCATGCAGGTGGGATTACCAATCGACAGTGAACCGGTCAGCGGCACTCTGAGGTCATGGAGTAAGTTCCACCAGAGAGATATTTGGCAATGGTGTGAGGAACTCCTTGGAGAAGTTCCTGACGGACATGTTGGGACCACGAAGTATAACATAAAACTGAAGTGGCTCAGGAGTAGACTGCAACAGATGCCTCTTGACTCTCCCGAGGAGGCCCTCGTACGGTATCCACGTTGTTATATTATGTATTTATTGGGTGGCGTTCTACTTCCTGACAAAGCGAACAACACGGTTCATGTTCGTTATCTTCCTCTCCTGGCAAACTATGAAGCCATTAGTACATATAGTTTGGGTAGTGCCGTGCTCTGTTGGTTGTATAGAGGCATGTGCCTAGCGACTGATTATAACATCGAGGGAATGTCTGGTTGTCATACACTGTTGATGTCTTGGATATACTTCAGGCTTCCTTTCTGGGCACCGGACGTGACGAGCCCATACACGTTTCCGTTAGCTACAACGTAATAAATTTTCTTCCATATCTTCTGTATTTATGCTCCGTGTTCTGATTTCCTCTGCGTAATTTTTTAAATGTGGTTATAATTTCATTCTGTTTTTTCGCAGGTGGGCGGGCAAGAGAGGAAAGAATGACTACGTCGAGCAACGCTTACAAAGGCACCGACTTAGGTTGGACAATTTGAAGGTGGATGAGGTAACTATTCCTGTTGCATCACTCTTGCATGATATTGTTTTGTCCCATGAAGTTTAGTCTACCTGTGTAAATGAAATTTGGATTTGGTAGTTTGTGTGGATGCCGTACAGGGATGCACGTATTTTGTCGAGGGTGCCTGGGGACTTTCTTGGTGCTCCGCATGGGGATTTCTATACGGCTGTCGTGCCACTTATTCTGTTCCGCTAGATTGAGATTGTTAACATCGATAGAGTCATGCGGCAATTTGGCGGCAAACAAGGTCCACCGAACCCTCCACTAAACATAGACACCTTCCATCGCCAGTCGGCTCGCAATGACGATGGATGGTGGCCCATCCGCCTGCAGACATGGTTTGAAGTATGGGCAAACAGACGGACTGTATCATATCGACTAGAGATTGATAGGGCAGATACCTTGCAACCCAGTCATGATTATTACAGGTGGTATTGCTCGAGAACAAAGAGGTTTCTTTCACCCCCGGAGGCCTTCCATGATCCCCGAGGAGATGATATTCCCCGAGGGGCTCCGGCAGAGTACGGTAGAGGCCCAGTTGTTCAGCTACCAGCAGTTCCGCAGGACAGGAGACGCCATCGTTCCCGCCGTGGAAAACATCAGGCTGTCGGAGCTGATGAGATGCATGTCCCAGATTCTCCAGTTCCGGATCCAGGTCAGGTTAATGTCTGGAGTCAGCAGGAACATCCACCGGTGGAAGTGAATTTCCCTGGAGATGTCTACTGCCCGCAGCCGTTCATCGCAGAGGACCTCTTTCAGTCATCCACGGTCCATCAGTATATGCCTTACAATAGTACCTACGAGGAGGGTGGTTCATCGCAGGGGGGCGGTACACAGGACCTGATTGACTCTATGGATCGAGTTGGTTGGACAAACTTTTCATCCTTATTTGATGGCCTAGATCAACTCATTCTTTCTCAAGCATCACCACGCACACCCACCGACTTAGGACTTGCACTTCGACCGTATGATTCAGGTAGTCACCCCCCTGTCGGAAGGAGGAGATCTGTTTCTGTAGGTGACACGGCCGGATCCCAGATGCGCCCGTTCGAGCCTTCGTTGTTAGATGGCCGTCGCTTATTATATGCGGGGGCTGATGATGTAGGGGAGGAGGCACAGCCAGGACGTCCCCGCCGCGACACTCGAGCACCTTCATGTGGTACAGGTGGGAGGTTGGGACATGCTGGAACCATCACTAGTTCACGTTATGGTTTTAAGGTTATTTGTTATCGTCCGATGTATGTATTTTCCCTTGGTTTGTGCTTTATTCTGTTTTATGGTGTTGTAGTTCATGGTTGTAACTTTTTTACGGTTATATGTATTGTCATGTAATAAATTCGGTGTTGTTAATGTTGATGTAGTACGGGTTGCAAATTTGTGTGATCAATCGACAAGAAAAGGATAATATTGCATTCATCTCTTTAATTCTAAAACATATCACATCACATCGACTAAAGACGAGAATTTAAATAAATTGAAAACATAACAACACTCAATATCCGACCCAACCACGCCGCTAAGTGCCCGTGACATGAGGACAATGTCTCCTAGTATGCCCCGGTTGCCTGCAAATTCCACATCGCTTTCCCGGTCCAGGCTCTACGTCGTCCATCTCATTCCAAATTCTTGTCGACACAGGTCGGCCATCCATCGATCGTCGCAGGTGGGGATTAGGACGGAAAAGTTGTCCTTCGTGGGGTGGCCACACTTCCTCATCGGGCAAGGGGAAAACTCCATCTGATATACCCGGAAGACATTTTCGACCCGATACACATCATCGACATATGACTGCCAATCAAGCCTAGCATGGGCACATGCTGCAAGCGCGTGGGCGCATGGGTAGTGCAATGCCTGGAAGTAGTCGCAGTCACACCGTCTTTGCTGGAGGTATACTCTGAATCTGGATTGAGACCCTACGCCGGCTATCTCATCGACGGTGAAGATCGATGTCGCCCTGTCGTGTGATATGACAAGCATCTGCGTGATTCCCTCCCTGTTGGCAAGTATTGCCTTTTGCAAGAACTGTGAGAACATCTGGTCACATGCAACCTGTGCTTCTGCCTGCCAACCCTTCTGGACAAATAATGCATTTAAACGGTGGTACGTGGACTTGACAATTGCACACACCGGAAGGTTACGAGTGCCCTTCATCACAGAGTTGATACACTCAGAAAGGTTCGTTGTCATGTGACCATATCGGCGCCCCTCATCCCGGTGTTGGAGCCATTTTGGTGGCTCTAACCCTCTTATCCAAGCCATCATTGCCGGGGACGTGGCCGGATCCTCCGCGCTGATTAACTCTAGGTAGTATTGTGCCTGCTCTTGGGTCTTCGAGTATGCAGCGCTAACAAGATGTCTTTTGGCTTCTTTACTCTTGAAGTTTGTTGCGAAATTGGACGCAATGTGTCGGACACAGTAAACATTATGTTCCCAGCCACAACCCTCCCGCTCCAGCGCAGCCTTTATGGCCGCATGCCTGTCAGAGATCTGTAGAACATCTGGTTGCGTAGCCACATGTCTCCTTAAGTTGGTCAGAAAGAAGTACCATGCATCTGTGTTCTCCCGTTCCACTAGCGCGAAGGCTATGGGAAGAATGTTGTTGTTTCCGTCCTGTGCTATTCCCATCAACAAGGTACCCGTGTACTTACCATACAGGTGTGTTCCATCAACCGAAACTAGAGGCTTGCAGTGCTTGAATGCCTCGACACACGATGGTAATGACCAGAATACTTGATGAAACATGACGCTTTCACGATCGAGGGTGTTGCCCACGTAGTATGGTCGGGTTTGTAGGTCAACAATTGTCCCTATGACGAAATGGCAAATTCGTAAGAGCATGAAAACTATTACAAAACTAGTATGCAATCCAATAGATAGGCTTACCTGGAACAAAGGTTTGCAACGCATTGAAGTATCTCTGTAACTGGTTATAAGAATCATCCCAGTCTCCATAGATTCTCGCTATTGCCTTTTGCTTTGCTAGCCAAACCTTCTTGTAAGACACCTTGTATCCGTATGCCGACTCCACGGACCCCTGCAACACTTTTATGCAAATCGTTGCGTCTGCTTGAACCATGGGAAATATGTGCTGGCATATGACATTTGAATCCAGTTGAGCATGATCTTGCGAAGTCGCGGACGCCAAACAAGTGTGAGGCCCTTGGTATTTTTGAACTTCCCAAAATTTGGACGCCCTTGTCTTTGCAACCCTCACCATCCAGGAACATTGGTCACCAAAAAGTTTGCACCGACAAACATACCTGGTATGATCTGACTCCACTACTTTGAATTCCGCACTTCGACGTATGTTGTAGTTCTTAACAGCAAGCATTGTTGCATCCTTAGTCAGGAATTTCAGGCCAACCTCTAGCTCCATTTCACCTGTCAAACCATAGTTACTGGGTATGTCCTCTGCATTTGTCGAGTTCATTGGACCAAGACTGAGGTGCAGGTAATGGTCGGGGGTGCCGCTAGAAAGACCTCCGACCCTTGCAACATTGATCGGTTCAACAACACTTGGGATGACCCTATCGCCCTGAACCGGTTGGGTTTCCGGAACAACATCTGCTTCCTCTCCACTATCATTCTCAATCTCGTCTTCCTCAGATGAGTCAGCCAACACATCGGCCATTCCTTCCGGATATGCAACATGGACATTCGGGAATGGACGTCGGTCAGGTATTTCTGTATTCTGGGCAGGGGCCACGAAGGCATTAAAGGACGGACTACGACCCCTACCTATGTCCAAAAATGGAATTCCTTCACCAGCGCCGGAATTTCGCATTTCCTCCACGTTATTCGAACTAGATGAGCTGCCCCCACATCTTGGAGCTTCACGCAGAGTTCCATCTAATAGATGCTTCCGATGCTACGATGATATGAAAACATCATCGACACGTGCTGGTCAGATTTAATATGCATCTTCTGATATGTAAACAAATTAGCTACAGCAACGGGCATCCTGTAAATGAGCGTACTGATCTCCTTTTTTCCAATCAGCCCAGTGTTCATCAGAATCATATTTTTAAGTTGCTGTAGACAGGACTGTGGAGAAATCATTATCCAAAGTGGGTCGTCACACATAAAGGTCACTCCCTCACCTGTATACGAAATTTCACCATCGGGATATATGACCACATAAATATATTCAGATGCCATTATGACACCCAAAAATTACTGAAAGTAGCTCCTGTGAGAGTGGAATTTTCGGAGAAGAAAGAAGGGTAGAAGAAGTGAGAGTGAGAAATGTGGGTTTACTTCTGCTGGCGAAGGATTTTTATAGCCTAGCCGTTGTCCCAATTCGTGTGCAGTACACACAAATTTGTGACATTTCGTGTGCGGTACAGGAGACATGGCTTCTGAGCTCAGCCGTACCCCCATTTCGCTAATGCCAGGCGTGAGTTCCTCCCTCCATTTCGCTGCTGCCCTCATGGAAATGGGATATCCATTTCGTGTGTGGTTAGCATGACATGGCATGCCCATTTCGTGGGCACCATAAATGAAATGGAGTTCATTTCCATTTCACGGGCAGAGGCCACAAAATGGTGATGCGCATTTACAGAAAGATTTCCAGCCATGCGCATTTTGGGAATTAATGTTTTTCAGGTGCGCATTTAGGTAAAAAAGCCAGTAGAGTCCCTTCTCTGACATAAAAGAACTTTGAAGCATTGAAGTGAAAAAAACATTGAATTCTTTTAAGTAGACCAAAAAAAAGTCCCTCTTCAAAAAACTCTTGCAATCCAATGGAGTCTTGATACATGGCAAATTAATTAAAAAAACAAATAAAAATATATAACATATATATTAAAATAATAATTAAATTATAATTAATTAATTAACAATGATAATAATTAGTAAATATAATTATTAATAAATTAATTATTATTTAAATAATTAAATTATAATTAATTAAATTTGTTTACATAAAAAAATAAATTTAATTTTTATATATTATAAAATAATTTTTGGTTGGGTTGTTTATTTTTATTTATAAAATTAAAATGCTAACTACATTACAAAATTAGCCGTTACAAAATTAGCCGTTGAAAACTAATCGTTACTATGTTACCGTTATTATTAATAAATTAATATTTTATTACTCTATATATACTACTTATATACATTTCTATTCTCATATTTTCTCCTACTCTTCTTCGTCTTCTTTCAAGTTTACGAAATCAAAGTAGAGATATTATTTTTTGTTATCTAAACCAACTCAACTATTTTTTCAATTACTTATAAAACTTTTCTCAAACTCCAAATACCCAACAATATCAAAGTTCAAACTCTCAAATTCCAAATTAAAACTGCACACTACCAAATACCTAAAAAGCTTGCAAACATAATGAGAGATTGTATTATATTGCATAATATGATTATTGAGAATAAAATAGACACTTATGCAAGAAATTTTGCTCAAAACTTAGAATATGCCGATGTCGAAAATGGATTATCACGACCTCAGTTAGGAGAGGAAGATTTTGCACCATACCATCAATTTCTCCAAAGAAATGCCCAACTTCAAAAAGGGCAGCAACATAGACAGTTGAAAGAGGACTTGATTGAACACACATAACAATTTCACAATGCTTGTTCTTAACTATAAAACTTAACTATGTTTTCTTTTATATTAAGTAATTTTACAAATTAGTTTAATCTCAAATTATATATTGTGTATTATTATTATATATGATTTTTTTAAATATTAATATTTTTTAATAGTGAATTATTTTTAAATTTATAAATTTAAATAATATTATTATAAAAAAATAGTAACTACATTAATTTTAATTATTTTAATTAATTAAATAAATAAGACCATAATAAAGACTAAAGTTTGTTTTTTCTAATGGAAAAAAAAGAAATACTTTAAATTTATATTTACTGTTTATAATGTAAAAATTAATATGAAGTTACTTTTTATTACAGGTAGGCCATAAATAAAAACGGGATGAATTCTATACTAAAAATATTAGTCTAAAAATTAATCTATCGCACATTTAAATTTTGTTTAAAGATTTGTCACTTGCATAAACTAATATCTTCTTTTTTTATTTATTAAATAGAAAAACTTTAAAATATACTAATTTGATATTTCAGTAATTTTTAAATTAATATAAGCGGTTTAAAATTATTGAAACATAAGTATATCAATCTTCTTTAAAATTTTCCAACTAAATATATAAATAATGTTCTTCAAAAAAAAAAAAATCAATAATTAAGCATTAGTCAGTTTCAGTGGGTCTGAATAGTCAAATTCATACCACACATGCTGTTTCCATTAAATGTCAATGTTCCAGCAGGAGCACGTGTAATCTGTCCTCCATTAGAAACATACCCAACAAAGGGTATGGCTTCTCTACAGTCATATCCACTTGTCCACGTGACTGTCATCTGTGCTTATTTTAATATTTTTTTACATTGTTACAGAATAATTTAATTATTTTTATTTTTTAATGATCATTTACCTAGTGAAATAAAAGGCTCAATTTTTTGAAAATGGAAGGCTTATGTGTGATCTTCTTCGATATGAATTTATGGGGTACAAGATAAAAATATGAGATAATTTTTTGGCAGTATAAGGTAAAAAAACTCGGATCATGCGAGTTATTTAGTTTTAAAATTTGCATAACAAATCACATGGTCCGATTTGTAGGATGAGAAATGATGTGAATTTTGAAAAGTTGAAATCGAACCCTCCGTGTTACTTGAGCTGGTTTTTTTTTAATATGAAATGGAACATGAAATCGCATGGTCCGACTTGTTGTAGGTTGTGAAATTTGAATTTCGGAAGTTTGAAGTCGAACCCTCCGTGTTGCTTGAGCTTGGTATTTTTTTATATGAACTGGAACATGAAATCGCATGGTTCGAGTTCATTTTTTAATATTTTTTTTGATTAAGCTTAACCTAGTTGAAGGGTCTGAGTTGATTATAGAGGCCTATATAAAAGTGTGTAACTGGTGGTAGCGATGTACTCGCGTCTTCTTCCCATTCTTCAACGGCTTCTTCTTCTGTTTCTTTTTTCTGAGTTTCTTCATTGCTTGTTTTGAACCAGAAAATCTAGTAGCCAAGTTTATGCTCATTTTTTAGTGATTGAGAGAAATGAGTGACAGAGTGTTACTAAAAGCGTATTATTTTGGTCATATTTTATTACAAACACCTGAAGGAGTAAAATTTGTTTGTGAAAATCCGCTAGATGTTGTTATTCCTTTTACCATCTCATTTGAAGAGTTCAAAGGTGTGATATGTGAAAAGATTGATTCTGAGAGGTCAAGAAAAATATATGTATTCTATACAGATATCCCATACCGGTGTTTGGTGGATTTGTCCAATTTCAAACCAAATATGTGACGGACGAAGCGAGCATGTAAGAGATGTTATTCCTTTTAACTTTGTATTTTTTTGGCATGTTGTTATTCCTTCCATCATACACAGCTGAAAACGGAAAAACGAAGAAGAAGAAGAGTGGGATTGAAGTTGAAAGTGAAATCTGAAAGTGATTGTATTCAGATGGTGAGAGTGGGTTATGCATGGGTCTTTGTTTGATTTCAGGGCACCGTTCGGGGGAGAAGTTGCTGCGCGACGTGTGTCCATGCCTTACCAAATCATACCGTGCGTTTGGTGAAATGCAACTCGGACGGTCCGTTTAGTGAATTGAAACTCGCAGGGTACGAGTTGTGGTTCCACTGACACCACAACATTGTGAAGCACCTCCTTCTCTCTATATCCGAGTCCAACACCACTCATACTTCCATATTTAGATTAAAAAGCCGTAATTAGATATTTATGTAAAATATTTTTACATCAATGATATATAAATTTTAAATTCATATATTTATATTAATTATTATAATTTAGGTTAAGTAATTGTTTTAATTTTTTTTTAATTTAAAATCGCTCATAACGTTAAAAATTATTTTAAATTCATATATCAATTATTATTTTTATGTGTATTATTTTTACATTTTTTTAGTTTAAAAAATAATAAAAATAAAAATAAAAAAATTATCTTTCATATTAAAAAATATAAAAAAAAAATGGTTCCAAACGTGATTTTTATTTATTTTATTTTATGCATAACAATAACATGAAATGAGAGGGAGCGGGAAGATCTGCATAGTTAGATGATGGGAGATAAGGTTGGGCAGCGTGGTCATCACCAAAACCAAGCACTTAAATTTCCAATCACACGTGGCATGCCACAAGCAGCTTCAACACTCGCCATTGACCCTTGCTCCTTCGTGACAGTGCCATGGCCACAGCTTCAGCTTCTCCTTCTCTTTTCCTCAGATCTTCTTCGTCCTGTGGTGGCCGTACTAACATAATCACTCTTCGCTCCTCTCATTCACGTTTCCCTCACCTGAATCGCTGCCACGTAAAGAAGAGCATCGCACTCACTGTTTCCGCTTCGGTTTCGGTGTCCAATCCTGAGCTTCGTGCCGCTCCCGATGATCTTGTTTCGTCTATTCTCTCAAAGGTAACTAAGATCACTTTCTGAAATTCAATTTGAGTTGAAAAGAGAAACTATTAACCGTGGTGTGATTTAGCTGAAGGAGCTTATCTCCGCCCTTGACCAAGTTTCTAGGGTTGATATGCCTATAAGCTAGAGAAATATTAGAATAAAAAATGTTTAAGTATAGATGATTGACATATGGTATGCATAGAGCATTTTTGTTAATACTAAAATTGGAAAGATAGATGTGATTAATAATTTCGATTTTCAAATTTGAAAAAATGCAAATGATATATATGTTGTAAATTTGATAATATTGCTAACCTCTCTGGATCTTTAGTTTCTTCTGTTCCAATTGGCAACTGATAATGAATTTATTTATGATTAAGGCATCAGATACTGAGCAACAGATGATTGGAAGGCACTAATTTTATCTAAAGAAGAGCATAATATGAACTGTAATGTTCATAAATTTCATGTGATAAAATTTATGATTTATGAGTTGTGAATGCTGTTGTTCCGTTTCAGCAGTGCTTTTTTTTATTTTTTATTTTTATAAATTGTTATAGTTTCTTCCATTTCATTCGATGTTCAATTTTCCAACTTGCATGCTAAAAAGGAATACTGAATCCTGACTTTAATCAGGTGTTGGAAACAGATGGAGGCGTTTTACTAAAATCTCAACAACATAAAGAGGTGGCTGAATTGGCTCAGCAATTGCAGAACTATTGTCTGAATGAGCCAGTTAAAAGCCCATTAATATTTGGAGGTGAGTTCACATTGTGCTGCACAACCTTGAGATGGCGTTAAAATGGCTCTAACAAAGTATCTTTGTACAAAATTTGCTTACTGCATGTTGGTTTTATAGTTTGTGATGACACCAAAAATAAAAACACTTAAAATTGATGATAGCAAAATGAAATTGAACAGTTTCAAAAGTGTTTGGTTACTAAGGTGTGTCAACACACTTTTGAGAGCCTCCAAAGTATAAAAGTGAAGGTACTTTTCATTTCGGTGAACTGTTTTTACTTTTCACTGTTATAAACTTAATCTCACTACTCCCTTATCAATCTCCAAAAGTCATCATATATTCAATATACTTTTTAGTAATTTTGCATATAAAGGTAATTTGAATTAATTTATTTCATTTCTTCCTATCAGAATTGTTCCTCCGAGACTTATTTGTAAAATACTCAAACCAAACAATTAAAAATTAAGCCAAAGGACCCTCTTCTTAACCTTGCAAAAGAAGCCCTTTATCTTTTTATATACACTTTTAATTTCTACAAAATCTTTGTATCTTTATATATAATTTAAAATCATTAAGTTCACTAGATATCACCTATTCACCTTCTCCAAGCAGATTCCACCTTCCATTGCTAATTACAATACATATTTTATAAACATTCCTTTGGGAATTTTAATTTATGATACACAAATCAAATTGGTTTGCCCTTTTATCTATCTTTCTTTTTTGCTCATTCCATTGACAAAAGTTGTTTCCAGAGTGGGATGTACCGTACTGTTCACAGCCAACATCACCTGGAGGTGGCTATAGGAGTGCGGTGGGACGCCTTTTCTTTAAGACGAAGCAAATGACTCAGGTTATTGAAGCTCCTGATATCGTGAGAAATAAGATCACCTTCACTGCCTTAGGATTTTTGGATGGAGAAGTCTCTCTAAAGGGTACATTTTCTAAATATTTGAAAGGAGGTGTAAAACACTCCAATTTCCACATGCTGATGTCAAATCCAAAAAAGAAAGTAGCATTAAATTTATCTGCTTCATAAACTCTAAACTGAAGAAATAAATAAGTAATTGAACGATCTAAAGTTTTTAAGGTAAATTACATTGACATCTCAAGGATTAGGCAATATAATATATAACACAAAACACTCTTGTGGTTGTAGAAGTGTATGTTAATCTATATTTAAGTTTGGGTGATACTATGCTCGACATCTGGGCATTTTTTTAAAATGTTATAGTCATCTTCCTTCTGAAAAATGACACTAACCTCCCCAAACTAAAAGGTACAATCAAAAGGGGAGCTTAGTATAGGTTTGATGAATAGAAGGGTATTTGTGTATTTTTATCTAACTTTAAGGACGGCAGCATAACTGATTGCCTTGGATCTTAAATCTTGATATCTGTTTGCTTATTTTTCAGTCTGCGCGTTTTCCGTTCAGTTCTTTGGGAATGTATCCTCTCAATTTTTTCTCTCAATTATTTGGTAAAGTATGATCTCTCACCAACAATTGAGAAAAAAAAATTTGAGAAGATCTATTCCCTAGTTTTTTAACTTTCTATGTGGTGTCACCTTCTGTGCTGAATTTATCTATGCAAACTTGCAACAGGAAAACTCAAGGCTTTAGATACTGAATGGATTCAAGTTGTATTCGAAGCACCCGAATTGAAGCTAGGGTCATGGGAGGCCCGGTATGGCGGCGAGAGTCAAGTTAAACTGAGAATCACTTACATTGATGAAAAAATCAGGTTGGGAGTGGGTTCTAGAGGTTCCCTCTTTGTATTTCAAAGAAAATGAAGTTGAGCTGCAAAATCTCAGATTTCTGTAGCTTTGTACACTGCACACTTTCATATTTTCATGTATAATGTGATTATGAGTGAATCTCATTAGATCTTGTAAAGGAAAACAGCTGACAAAGTCAAGGGGCAATTCACTAACCATTAACCAACTAACTATTTTCTATAAACCAAGGTATTGTGAATTGTGGCAGGACAAAAGATTTCTTTGATTATTCTCAACACCTAAGAGATTAATATTATAATGATTAATATATTAAAAGACACATTAATATCTTATATTTTATAGAAGAGATCAAATATTCAAATTTTGGAAATACCAGTTTTTCTTTTTATAAATCAATATAATAAAAGATAATTTAAACATAAAAATTTGCATACAAAACTTAATTTTCATTGTATAGAGTAGATTATGGGTTTGTTTGGCTGAGTTTTTAGAAATTTTTTTTTTGAATGATTTTTTTTAAAAGATCTTTTAGAAAAATAAAATTAATTTTATGTAAAAATTTATTTTTATCGTTTGGATATAATAATATAAAATTATTTTTTGTTTATTTATTATGTAAAAAATATTTTTTAAAAAATATAAATTACAACTTCTAAAATATATAATTTTTATTCTTTAGTATTTTTACTATTAAAAATTTGTCAAACACGTTATTAAATGAAAATAAATATATATTTTTACAAAATATCTTTTTATTGATTTTTTTTATTTTTTAACAATTTAACGATACTCACACAAATTTTATATATAATAATTTATTAATAAAACATCGAACTAAATTTCAGAAGAAGAATGCTAGAAGAATAGTAGAATTTTTTTTACTATTAATATTTAGAAGTATGGACTTAATTTTGATGCACTAAAAACGTAAAGTGTTTTACATAGTTATTTTATTTTTTTAGATGATCATTCATGTCGTTAATGTAAAATGTAGTTATTTTTATTGATGTAGTGTTATATAATTGGATGCACGTGTAAAATTACTATATACTAGCATTGCATCAAAATTAAATTCATATTTAAAAGTATGGGTTAAAAATATATTATTAAATTACTAAATTAAAAAAAAATTATTTGATGACTAAAAATAAGGATTTTTTTTATTTAAATTAAAAATATATAATATTTACCGATTTAAATAAACGTATAAGTATTTACTAAAATACGGTTTGGGTCACATCTCGGATGCACGACTACCGTGTTATGATACGCCACGTGCCAGTCATATCTCGGATGCACTCGAGATATAGCTTTAATCAGCCTAAACCCACTGCATCCAACATATGCACATTTTTGTTGATCAGGGGCAGTGCATCCGAGATACCGTCAAGTGTGCATGACAATTTTTATTTATAAACATTACAATATTTTAAAAAAATATATATTCACATGGATAAATTAAACAAGTCGAGTTATACATTTGGATGCACTAAAAAAGAGTCACACATGTGATGGAAGTCTATAAACATGAGTAATAAGCAAAATACATATAGCAATAATGGTAACTAATGCCGTCCAGCAACAGGATCCAAGTGGTGTCCAGTCCCACATCTGCGAGGACGGGACACCCTAGGAGAACGGTATGGACGAGTACGAACAACTAGCTGACTGGAAGTGGGCGGTGGACGCTGGTATGGTGGCGGAGGAGAAGCTGATACAGTCATGGTAGGAGATGTAGGAGGTGATCTCGAGACAGTATCGGATGATGGAGTCGGCGGTGGCAGTGATGGAGTCCGATAGTGGGGTGACGAAGCAGAACCTGACTAGTGCAGTGGTGGAGGAGGAGTCTGATAGTGCCTTGGAGGAGCTGTCCCATGCCGGATGGAAACACCACTCGACGTCCCAGGAATGTCGGTGTCGTCTCTCCTGTGGCGATAACGACTGGCCAAGGCATCCATTACATCATTGGGTGCCCCGATGATCTGGAACATGTCATCGATGTCTATCATATCATCGGATCCAATGTCGAATTGGGGCTGCTCCCAAGCTCTGTCATCAGTCGGGTGGTGAGCAGGGGCTGAGGTACCCGGCATAAGCCTCGCAGCAACGTCAGCCTCATGGGCAGCGAAAAATGCGTCGGAGGGATGCTCTGCATGCGCATCGAAAATGACATTCTCATGTACCTCCTCCTGTCGGGCGTACTCAGCCTCCTCGTCTGACAACTGCTAGTCTCCATCATGAGGATGCCCACCGTCCCTACGGGCGCGCAGACCACGTGCCTGCCGCGCTAGTTTCCGGACATCATCGCGAGGTCGCCTCCTGGCCCGTCGCCTCCGATCTGGGGCATCGTGCGGTAACTGTATGTCATCTCTGTGACCAGGGGCTGCAGGGAGGATATCAGCCGGTGGGGTTGCTGCTCTGTGATCTGCTAGGATGTCATCGCCGGAAAGATGTCGAATTCTGCAGGCCTGCTGCCACCAGGTGATGTACTCCTGTGTCGGGTGAAGATCCGGATGACCGTCGATGGTACCCACTCCCATGTCGGGTGTCCATACTACCGCTGGAAGTCTTTGGTACAACCCCAACAGGCTCTCCGGCAGTGCGTAGTCTAGTGTAGTAGGCAACATCGTCGAGCGTAACGCTGGCCTCACCCCACGGATGGTGGAACATATGGGTCTCCAGCCTCCACCGCTCGACAAATACAGAGATCAAGCACCCGTCAAACAAAAAGTCCTGTAACTCTACTGCATGCCCAAATCCAGCCTCCTTTATATAGGGAAGCAGGATGGGTGGCAGCGGGAGACCTAGTGTCACATGGCGTGACAAAAGTAACCGTGGTCGCTGCAATTTCCAAAACAAATAACTAACGCATATTAGTTACAGCTAAACCATTAACTGTCCCTAAATAGTACTACAACTTATAATGCACCTACCTATGCGTTTACATTAAATGTAACACACACACCCACTAAAAGCTAACACCCTAAATGCATTACAAGATAATTATATAAATCTACAAATCCAAACCTATTAAACACGAATTTTTTATTTAAATTAAAAAATATAACATTTACCGATCTAACTAGATGTGTAAATATTTAAATAAAGAGTAAAGTATCGTTTTTGTCCCCAACGTTTGGGGTAAGTCCTATTTGTGTCCCTAACGTTTAAATCGTCCTATTTGTATCCCTAACGTTTATAAAAGTGATTCAATGTTATCCTACTATCAATTATACTAACAAATCAAATTATATTTTCAATTATTCTCACTTGAATGTATTCATTCTTAATTAGGTCTCACTTGGATGTGTTCGATTTTAATATTATACCTACTATTTGTGTTTAGATTCAATTATGTCCCTAGAAAAGTGAATTATGTAAATGTTGTAGGAATTAGTTTCAACTTTTGATGAGCTATTTTTCGGAGTGGATCATCGATTCTATCCCATACATTTGTATTCTAACTTCAAGAAGAGATTTTTAAAACTCAAACTAAAGCGTTCATGATGTGTAATTGACGGCAGGATAACATTGAATCACTTTTACAAACGTTAGCGATACAAATAGGACAATTTAAACGTTAGGGACACAAATAGGATTTACCCCAAACGTTTGGGACAAAAACAATACTTTACTCTTAAATAAAAAAAAAACCCATAAAACACTAACCTCAAAGTCCAACACTCCAACTACGTGACAAGTATCATTCAGTCTATTAATGTCTCACGTGCGGACATATGCTCAAGGGGTCATAGTTCGTGAAGATTCTCAAAACCACACGTGTAGAATCTCAAAAGTTAGAAAAAAATGAAGCCAATCCACCTTGTTCTCAGATGCTGTGGATTTATATACGGCTTAGGCCGTCTCTCGGATGCACTGCCCCTGATTAACAAAAATGTGCAAATCTAGAATGCAGTGGGTTTAGACTGATTAAAGCCATATCTCGGATGCACTATATTCGAGATCTAGTTTTGTTCATATCTCAAGTGCATCCGACATATGACTAGCACGTGGCGTATCATAACACAGTAATAGTGCATCCGAGATACGCTCATTTAGTATAATTTACCCTACTGCATTCGAAACATGACCCAAAACATATTTAAGTAAATACTTATACGTTTATTTAAATCAATAAATATTATATATTTTTAATTTAAATAAAAAAAATCCCTAAAAATAATAACCATAAACAATAAATTCGGTAGGCATTTCACATTCAGAAAATTATAAAAATTGTTGTGATAAACACAATAGATATGGATGCCCATTAATATCATGGCTGGATGACTCAGTTCTCATTTTACCAAGAAAGAATGTACATTAATGAAGGTTGAAAATTTTCCTTCATTAAGCCTATAAAAGGAGGTTAAGCCTCCGTCAATATTACACACAGCAATAACAAATACTTCTCTTTCTCTTTCTCTTTACAACAATAAAATTATCTTCTCTCTTTATACACTATTAATAATTTCTCTTTATCTATCTTTATGTTACTGCATATAAATATATAAAGTATTTTATCAAGTTACTTATATTAATATTAGAGTATTCTATTTACATTTTATTTTATATTACCTCTTCCTTATTTATTTATTTAGTTATTTTATAACACGTTATCAGCACGAGACTCTGATCAAATTTTTAGGAAGACTCAGGTAACAAATTTTTCATTATGTCGAAACTCTCTCATCTTGAATTCAATGCTCTTGATATATCTGGAAACAATTATTTATCATGGATATTAGATGCTGAAATCCATCTTGATTCAATGGATTTTGGAGATACCATTAAGGCTGAAAATAATGCATCCCAAAAGGATAAAGCTAAAGCCATGATTTTTCTTCGCCGTCATCTTGACGAAGGATTGAAAAATGAATATCTTACATTAAAAGATCCTGCAGATCTTTGGAAAGACCTTGAAGAAAAGTATAATCATCAGAAAACGGTGATACTTCCTCAAGCCCGATATGAATGGACGCATTTGCATTTACAAGATTTTAAATCTATAAATGAATATAACTCTGCAATGTTTCGAATCACCTCACGAATGAAATTGTGTGGGGAGAAAATAACTGATCATGATATGTTGGAGAAAATTTTCTCAACCTTCCATGCCTCGAATGTGCTCCTGCAGCAGCAGTATCGAGATAAAGGGTTTAAAAAATATTTTGAGTTAATTTATTGCCTTCTTGTTGCTGAACGCAACAATGAGTTGTTATTGAAAAATCATGAAGCGCGCCCAGCTGGCGCTGCCCCATTTCCTGAAGTAAATGTGGCAAATTACCCGAGAAGAGGTAAATGACAAGGTTTTAATAATAAGAAAAATTATGGAAGGAAAAAGAATTATGTTCAAAAGAGATGATCTCACCAGAAGTGGGATAGAGAAAGGAATATCAGGCAGAATAAATCAACAGAGGATAAGTGTTTCCGTTGTGGTGGAAAGGGCCATTGGTCACGTACCTGTCGTACCCCAAGGCACCTAGTCGATCTTTACCAGGCATCTTTGAAAAAGGACGACAAAGGAAAGGAAACAAATTTTGTCTCAAATGATGCTGAGAACTCCACCACTCATTATGATGTATCTGATTTCTTTGAGGATCCTGAAGGAAATATTGGTCATTTGATCAATGATGGAATAGTTTAATATGTGGGACTGTGAAGTATATATGTAAATAAATAATGTAAAGAACTTATTGTTAAGTTTTATTTTCTATGTATTTAAGTTTCAAATGTGATGTACATAAATAATGAAATATTAATGTTTATGAATTTTAAAATTATTAAATGTGTCAAATTTTAAAATAAAATTTTAGTATATGACATTATTTTATGTACAGTGTTTCTTAGAAAAATAATTCTGATCAAGTATTCAATTTAACTGTGCATACTACTCATTTTATTATTATTTGTTTTTGAAGAGAATGGCAAGGATATGTAATGAAGATGTATGCCTTGCGGATAGTGCAAGTTCGCACACTATTCTCAAAAGTGATATATATTTTACCCATCTTGTGCCAAAAGAGGAATATGTTAATACTATTATTGGCTCAGACAATGTGATAGAAGGCTCCGGAAGAGCTATAATTTTGTTTCCTGGAGGAACAAAATTAATAATAAATAATGCACTGTTGTCTACCAAGTCTCGTAGAAACTTGTTGAGCTTTAAAGATATTCGCCGAAATGGATATCATGTTGAGACAATGAATGAGGGAAATCATGAGTATTTATGTATCACAACTCATGATTCAAATAAGAAAGTTATATTAGAAAAATTACCCTCACTTTCATCTGGGTTGTATTATACGAAGATTAGTGCAATTGAATCACATGCCATTGTAAACCAGAAGTTTACTAGCCCAAACGAGTTCATAACTTGGCACGACCGATTGGGTCATCCGGGAACAACCATGATGAGAAAAATTATTGAAAACTCTCATGGACATTCACTAAAGAACCAGAAGATTCTTAAAACTAGTGAATTTTGTTGTGCTGCGTGTTCTCAGGGAAAGTTAATTTTAAGGCCATCACCAGTAAAGATTGGATTTGAGTCCCCTGAATTCCTAGAAAGGATTCAAGGTGATATATGTGGACCTATTCATCCACCATGTGGATCTTTTAGATATTTTATGGCCCTAATAGACGCATCTTCGAGATGGTCACATGTGTGCTTATTATCTTCTCGCAACCTGGCGTTTGCGAGATTACTGTCTCAAATTATTCGATTAAAAGTACAATTTCCAGAAAATCCAATCAAAGCAATTCGTCTTGATAATGTTGGTGAATTTACTTCCCAAGCTTTTGATGCTTATTGTATGGCTAATGGAATAAGTGTTGAACATCCAGTAGCTTATGTTCACACACAAAATGGGTTAGCAGAATCACTTATTAAGCGCCTCCAATTAATTGCTAGACCCTTACTTATGAGAACAAATCTCCCAACCTCGGTTTGGGGGCATGCAGTTTTACATGCCGCAGCACTTATTCGTTTGAGGCCAACGATTTATCATCAATTCTCTCCTATGCAATTAGCTTTTGGCCAGCAGCCAAATGTTTCCCATTTAAGAATATTTGGGTGTGCGATATATGTTCCCATTGCACCACCTAATCGCACCAAAATGGGACCCCAAAGAAAATTGGGAATATATGTTGGATATGATTCTCCCTCTATAGTGAGGTATCTTGAGATACAAACTGGAGATGTATTTAAAGCCCGGTTTGCGGATTGTCATTTTGATGAATCAAAATTTTTAACATTAGGGGGAGAGAATAAGCTTCCCGAAAAGGAGCTTAACTGGAATGCATCATTATTGATGCATTTAGATCCTCGATCAGGGCAATGTGAACTGGAAGTTCAAAAGATTATACATTTGCAAAGAATAGCGAATGATTTGCCTGATGCATTTTCCGATACAAAGAGGATAACTAAATCTTATATACCAGCGGAAAATGCCCCAATTCGAATTGATGTCCCAGTAGGACAAGTAGCCACTGAAGCAAATTTACGCCAGAAGCGTGGCAGGCCTGTCGGTTCCAAAGACAAAAATCCTCGAAAGAGAAAAGAGGTAAATAATATTCCTATTGAAAAAGACATAGTAGAGACACTTGCAGTTGTCCAAAATTCTAATATAACGCCAGAAGACGTTCAAGTACCTGAAAATTGTGAAAATGACGAGATCTCGATAAATTATGTCTTTACATGAGCGAAATGGGACCGAAATAAGACAATTGTCAATGAAATATTTGCATATAATGTGGCATTAGATATCATGCATGAAATTAAGGATCTTGAGCCAAGATCAGTCGAAGAATGTCGACAAAGGAATGATTGGCCAAAATGGAAAGAAGCCATGAAGGCTGAATTAGACTCACTTGCAAAACGTGAAGTCTTTGGACCTGTAGTCCGTACACCTGAAGATGTAAAACCTGTTGGATATAAGTGGGTATTTGTGAGAAAACGAAATGAGAAAAATGAAGTTGTGCGGTATAGAGCCCGACTTGTGGCACAAGGTTTTTCACAAAGGCCCGGTATAGATTCTGAAGAAACGTATTCCCCTGTAGCGGATGCGATAACATTGCGTTATTTGGTCAGTTTATCTGCATATCATAAACTGTATATGCATTTAATGGATGTGGTAACAACCTATTTATACGGCTCATTAGATCGGGATATCTATATGAAAGTCCCTGAAGGACTAAAGATATCTAAACCATCTAATGAATATTCGCAAGGGTTATACTCAGTCAAATTGCAAAGATCTTTATATGGTCTAAAGCAATCTGGACGAATGTGGTATAATCATCTTACTGAGTATCTGGCCAAAAACGGATTCAAGAATGATGATATCTGCCCATGTGTTTTCATAAAGAAAACTACATCTGGGTTCATTATAATTGCTGTGTACGTTGATGATTTAAATATCATCGGGACTCCTGAAGAGATTCCAACAATTATAAAAACTTTAAAAGAAGAGTTTGAGATGAAAGATCTTGGAAGAACTAAATTTTGTCTCGGCCTGCAGATCGAGCATATAAAAAGTGGGATCTTTATTCATCAAACAACATACACAGAAAAGATCTTGAAGAGATTTTATATGGATAAGTCACATCCATTAAGTACACCAATGATCGTAAGATCTTTGGATGTGGAAAAGGATCAATTCCGTCCCAAAGAAGAGAATGAAGATATCATTGGTCCTGAAGTACCATATCTTAGTACCATTGGAGCACTAATGTATCTTGCTAATAATACACGACCCGATATATCATTTGCTGTGAATTTACTAGCAAGATATAGTTCCTCTCCAACCAGAAGACATTGGAGTGGAATCAAACAAATCTTTCGATATCTTCATGGGACGGTTGATATGGGATTGTTTTATCCCTATGGATCCAAGTCACAACTAGTTGGTTATGCAGATGCCGGATACTTGTCTGATCCACATAAAGGGAGATCTCAAACAGGATACCTGTTTACATATGGTGGAATAGCTATATCATGGAGGTCCACGAAACAGACGATTGCTGCAACATCCTCTAATCATGCCGAAATACTGGCGATTCATGAAACTAGTCGCGAGTGTTTTTGGCTGAGGAGTCTGATCCAATACATTCTGTCATCATGTGGACTGATTGATCATAAGATAGCTCCAACTATCCTGTTTGAAGATACTGCAACATGTATTGCTCAACTTAAAGGCGGATACATCAAAGGCGATAGAACAAAGCATATTTCTCCCAAATTCTTCTTCACTCATGACCTTCAAAATAAGGGACAATTGATGTCCAACAGATCCGTTCAAGTGACAATCTGGCAGATTTATTCACAAAGTCACTCCCGAAATCCTCCTTTGAAAGACTGGTACATGAGATTGGGATGCGCCGATTTCGAGACATTAAATAATGTCAGCAAGAGGGGGAGACTGTACTCTTTTTTCCTTGGTCAAGGTTTTTTTTCTCATTGGGTTTTTTTTGACAAGGTTTTTAATGAGGCAGTCCCCATCACAAAGGATATTGTACTCTTTTTCCTTCACTAAGGTTTTTTTTCCCACTGAATTTTTCTTTAGTAAGGTTTTAACGAGGCAATAATCCGAATGGTCATCAAAGGGGGAGTGTTGTGATAAACACAATAGATATGGATGCCCATTAATATCATGGCTGAATGACTCAGTTCTCATTTTACCAAGAAAGAATGTACATTAATGAAGGTTGAAAATTTTCCTTCATTATGCCTATAAAAGGAGGTTAAGCCTCCGTCAATATTACACACAGCAATAACAAATACTTCTCTTTCTCTTCCTCTTTACAACAATAAAATTATCTTCTCTCTTTATACACTATTAATAATTTCTCTTTATCTATCTTTATGTTACTGCATATAAATAGATAAAGTATTTTATCAAGTTACTTATATTAATATTAGAGTCTTCTATTTATATTTTATTTTATATTACCTCTTCCTTATTTATTTATTTAGTTATTTTATAACAAAAATATGCCACAACATATTTTTTTTTTAAATTTTCCAAAATACCGGTAACTTTCCACAATAGATATCCTCTTTCAAAGAAACACGGTTCAAATCACGCATTTGCGCTGTGCGTTTTGCACTGTTTCGTCTCCTCCTTCTGTTCGCCATGGCCACCGCAGTGTACCTCAATTCAGCGCATTCGAATCCTTTTCAAGGTTCTTATTATTCCCTAAATATCACTAATTCTTGCATCCCCAATCTTCCAAAATCCCGCACTCTTTAATTCTTCTTATTCCAAACATTTTTCAGCTACAAAATGCAAATACGCCGCTCAATCTGTGGTAACAATTCTCCCTCTCTCAATTACTTTTACCATCAGTTACCAATTGATTATGGCCTAAATGCTCATTTTAGTACCTCAAGTTAATTTGGTCTTTGAAATTTTAAAATGTTCAATTTTGTCTCGAAGTTGCATCTCGTGAATCCCTTCATATCTTGAAATAGTAATGATGCTATTTTTGTTTAGAAAATAAAAAATAAAAAAAATTGGTTTTTATAGAGAGCAGTTCCCATACGTGTATTATCAGTGGGGAAGAAGCGATCACGGGAGCTCCAACTCATGATTGATGAGTATGCTGAAAAGATAAAGTATTATTGCAGTTTTGAAGATGTTCAAATTCGGCCAAACCCTAGAAATGCACGGTGAATTCTCCGCTCTATTATTTTTAGTTGAACAATTTTGGTACGACCTATTTGAATAGGTTGCTAACTCAATCATCTGATAGGCCCAGGGGTATATCAAGTTTCATTTTCTGTCGAGCTAATGAAATGACTAATTTTGTTTTTTCGAATTTGCATCTAGCGCATTACTACAATCATTTCGATGTTGTGTTTCTCTCGTGTCAAAATTTCACATGCATGTTTTACTCTGTAGAAGGTTAAATGATAGAACACGCCGATGAAAATTTGCTCAGGACTTTGTCATGCAGATTTTGCTCATGACGCAACCATGTGCGGTTAAGTCTAGAAATTGGTTTTCTCAGCTACATGATAGAAAACAAATAGAGAGGGTCATTGGATTTTGAAAAGGAAATTACACATTAGAATTTGTTTTAAGTTTGTAATTAATTTTAATAGTGATATAAGAAAATAAGCCTGAGATGGAACTTATTTGTATGTATATATAATCTTTAAAATTTTGATTATATGTATGTTGTATCTGTGTTTTCTCTTATCAAAATTCAGCATTTTCCTTGTGTCAATATTGTATGATGTTTGGTACTTCTGTGTCTATTGAGTATCTTAGGCTCTGAGATACATAGGTGCATTGTGAATATATGCATGCATGCTGAAACCTCTTGTCTTCTAGGTACAAGAAGCTTGAAATTTTCATTGATGCCTAATGGAAAAAGTGGAATTTGGTTTGCATTGCAGTGATCAACGTGCTCAGGTTGATGACGAAGATGCAGCAATGATGAACCATATAAGGTCTGATGATTGGGTATAGTCTTTCAACATGCATGAATTGAAATTATAATAATATTTTTGTCATCCTACTTGAAATTACAATAATACTTGAAATTGTATTCTGTTCCTACTTGACATGATGATAGTAAATCAAATTTCATACGGCATTGGTTTCAGGTTGAGACTGTATACTGTTTGCTTATGATACTTCCTTACGTTCTGCAATTTAGGCCATGCTTGTTTTAGGTTTTAAAACGAGTGACTTTGCAACTCCAAAAAGATAAAAATAAGGCAAAACAAACACACCTTTAATTTTGAAGCTTACTTGAATTGTTTGTCTTTTTTCTCCTCCTTGCCCCACTTTGGAGTCTAAATTATACCCTAATTATAGATTTTTTGTAATATGTTTGTACAGTACTCAAGCTTAGTGTCTTTTGTTGATCTCACAATGTATTCAAACTAAAGTTAAATGTAGATGTTGGTGCTAATGTCATTGATGAAATTGCTAATGGTTTTCATGAACTTATTGATGACTTTGGAAATAGAAATTTGATCCAGGTTTGTCTCCTGCTAGGGATAGTGTTACACCAATGGACTACACCACACCTTTAACTCAAAGCATGTTTCCATGTAAATCATAAATTTTTGTTGTATTTCAATCTCATATATACTACGATTGACATTGTTCCAATGCAACAAACACGTAATGCCATTCCCTTATGTTTGTTCCTTGCTTGGAAGTCAGAACATGCTTGCAGTTCCTATTTTCAAGATACAGTGAGAGTCACAGATTTATATATGTTTTATAGCAAGAAACTGGGCTTGTTTCCCCTGCTAACTAGGTTTCGTTTGCAACACACCTGCACTAACAGGTTGTGATGTTGGATGAACGTGGACAAGACATAAGATCCGAGGAAATGGCAGAGTTGGTTGGTAATGCTGGAAATACGGTAAGAACGTCTTATAAATGATCTCTTTCTCTTTCGTTTTTGATCCATGAGTATTTCGTTATTATTGCATGCGCTTATTGGCACTGCATTGAAATAGCACAAGTTTTCTTTCGTTAAAGACCTTTGGCATGCTGTCGAAAATGTAAATTAATGTTAAATTTTGTAAAAGTACAACAATCCTTTCAATTCATGTTTCTGACACTTGGCAGTGTTTTTAATTTCCTATCAATCATGTTAGTCTTTTACTAATATTCCAAAGGAGTAAACTATCAAAATGGTACCCGAAAGTTTGCATCGCTTACAAAACAAACCCAAAAAGATGCTAACGACAAATAAGTCCCTGAAAGATTTAAAAACATGACAAAAGAACTAGATATTAAATATATTCTAAAAAAATGACTTTAGACATCAAATTTTTTAAATCATTATTAGGAAAATAAGATCTTTTGATACTTAAAATTTGATAATTTTTTGTTAAGTGAATTTTTAAACAAAAAAATTGAGGAAAGGACAAATCGATCAATGACTTTTTGGTATGCGGACATTTAAGTCCCTGAAAATTTTAAAAATATATTTAAATCCCTGACTTTTTCAAAATCTGGACACATCAATCCCTGCGTATGATTTGTCCCATTTTAAAAACTATCTCATGTGTGCATTCGTATCAACTAGGTCAGTAAAATGGGAGTCACATTTGATTTTTCCGTTGGGTCTGACAGACCTAAGTGAACATGAGGAATCGATATGTCCAGGTTTTGAAAAGGTCAAATATTTAAATGTGTTTTCAAATTCTCGAGGACTTAAATGTCCCGCGGATCAAAAGGTCAATGACCTATTTGTCTTTATCTCAAAAATTTAATTGTGAATGATCACATTTTTTTGAAAAATAAAAAAAAATTTAGAGATCAAATTTTGCTTTGAATTTTTTTGTATATCTTCTAAATATTTATTTAAATGTTGCTATAAATATTTAGATTTAATGGATAAGTCAGTTTGTTAAATATAAAAGCTTTGTTTGTTATTTACAAAAAATATAATATTTATGAGTTATTTTTATCGTATTTTTAAATTATTTAAGAGTTATTTTATCAATAACATTTTTTGGAGACTTTTTTTATCAGCAACTTAATTTTTCGGGTACTCAATTGATAATTAACCCTATTCCAAAGTATTTGACGAGGTTATGTCCGCTAACATGGCACCATGTTGAGTAAGGAGAATTGGGGCCGGAGGCTTATCGCCAATAATTAACCCAATATTTTGCCAACTGCTTTATAGTGAATTACCTTTATTATCGATAAAAGGCTTTTAATAGCCACCATGACGTGTGCCAAATATATTTTACTTTGTATGATCCAGCTATTGAACGCTGACTCAGCTAAGACACTAGGCCACTAGGCCTATGGAGCTTAGATGGCATAAAATTCAAATCGTAATCTTTTTAAACCTGATCTGGTAAGTGGGAACCTAAATTCGTAAATTGTTAACTCAGTAATTTGATAATATTTTCACACCAGGTTTGTCTTCTTTTAAGTACCTAAATCTACTTTGATTTGGATTATTTGTTCCAAGATGACTTGTTGTTTAGCTTCTCTTTTGATGAGAAATTACTAACATCAATTTCCATTCTCTATTACTGTCTATTCATGTAAAGAAATTAATTTTTTTGTTGATTTCTGCATTCTCATAGGGTGCTTCAAGATTATCTTTTTGCATCGGTGGGCCCTATGGTCATGGGAGAAAAATGAGGGAACGTGCTAACAAATCTATCAAGCTGTCTTCATTGGTCTTAAATCATCAAATCGCACTGCTTGTGCTCATGGAACAGCTCTACAGGTGACAATATCTTAATCTCCAATTCGTTCTGCTTTTCTGATGTTCCATATCTTTTTGAAACAAAGTTTAACATCAGGATGATAGAGTAGCACATATTGGAGGCTTTTGACTTCCCTGCCTAGCCTGTTGTTTATAAATATATGCTTTTTGACTTCAATTGTTTATAACCCATTTGCTTTGTTTTCTAGCTTTCTCTACTACCTGAAATTTTGAACTTTTTTCATATATATAGTTTCCTATAGTTTATTTATACCCCCGAACCACTGTCAGTTATTATCTCTAAGATATGCTATTTGTTCATGTTTTTGGATTGTATTATTTAATTGTTAGTGGCGTAACACAGTCTTTTTGTTTTGTAGGTCATGGACAATTTTGAAAGGACAGAACTACCATCACTAGATATCCATGTATCATTTTGTTTATCCTTCATACATGTATTTTGTGATCTGTCCAATTTTATTGTGAAATTTTTGTATCTTCTTTTTCTGTTTTACGGAATGTGCATATTTTGAAAGTTGCCTTGAAGGGTTTGTCTTCTTATGAGCACTGAAATTTCATTAGCTGAGTGTGTATGAAGTAATGCTGAAAAGCCATTTGTTACCCTAACGAAGGGCGTAATGTATTGCATTCATCATTCATGTGTTACTGACTATAAAGCGCATACACTTCGCTGAATTGTCGTGTCCGCGTGTCCACGTGTCGGACACGACACTCACCGACACTCGTCCAACACGCGTGTCTGCTGTATCCAACCGTATTTTAATAAAAAATAAAAAAAAATTTTCTGGACATGCTTTTACACACCTAAATACCATCACGTGTCAGCGTGTCCGGTCTTATTCTTAATATATATTCTTAAAATAAATTTAGATATAGTATATATTACTATTTATTAAAATAAAAAAATATTTTAAATACTTGATATAATTAAAATAAGACATTAAAAATAATAAAAAATTTTAATTTATATTTTAATATCAATAAAATATCAAAATATCATTATAATTTATCTATAAAATACTTTATATTTTATATGTATGCGTATCCCCTTGTCATGTAAGATTTTAAAATCCGCGTGTCGGCGTATTCCGTATCGTATCGTGTCCGTGTCCGTGTCAGTATCTCTGCATCATAGGTTACTAATTACTTTAGCATAGTTCGTTGAAATATTAGCATAACATCTTGGCGGAATGAATTCTTATGTACTGCTGTGTTCAATATAGTTTTTTATCTCTAGGAACCTATTATCCAATATTTATAGAGTTTATTTACCTTGGTATCTTTTTTACCCAAAGAAATGAATTAGAACCACACTATTTACTCTAAAATAAATTGGAGACTTGGCATGATTCTACTCATAATCAGGCTGCTCCACCATGATTATTTTTTATTTAAATAATATATAACTAATTATTTTTTATTTCTGCAAAAGAAAAAAATAAATTATACCTCAGAATTTCAGATTTTGGGAGTTTAGGTTTCTGGTCATTTTTTGATTGAAAAGTAATGTTCTATTACCATGAATTTTATTCACGATAAAAAAAAACTTCTTGTGTGTGCGTGTAATTTATCATTTCCAAGTAATAATTTTTTGTACTCAATTTAGAACTTTTCTTTTATACTTTGTTTTTTTCAAATTTCACATCAAATTGCAATCAATTTTAAACTTTTCCATATTATATTCGTTAGCTTTGATCACAACTCACAAGTATTTTAAGGATACTAGTTAAAATATTTAATAAAACATATTTTTAGAATAATACTATATATTTAAATTTTTTTTGTTAACTAAGTCCAACTAAATTAATTTAATATAACAAAAATCAGTTATGCTTATTATTATTTTAAGTTTTATTATTTAACTCGATTGAATTTAGTTTATAAAAAAAATTTAGATATGTAACGATACTTATATTTTTATTAGAAAACTAAATAGTTATAGTTTTTATTGTATTTGTGACGTATCTAACTATCTATTAAGAGAAAATAATTTTTTAAAAGATTATTTCTCACAGTAACTTTAATTACTTTTCTTAACTTTGTATCCAAAATTGTCACATTCTTATCTATCCACGATGTACCAAATCTTGATGACATATCACTTGACTAACCAGTTGACCTATTTAATGAGTGACCAATAATAACATGCCACCTCATCAGTCATTCAATTAAATTTTACAAATCAAATTTATTTCTAAAAAATCATCGATTTTTTAAATTATTCAAATTAATTTTAAATTAAAAATTTTAATATTTTTAAAATTAAATTAAATTAAATTTAATTTAATTATATAAATTTATCATGTATTAAAACAGTTAAGTATATGATATGATCCGTTATCACTAGAAACCACAAAAGCACTGATATAATTAATTTAAATTTTTTTAAAAACAAACTTAAATAAAAAAATCTTTTAAAATCAATTTAAAAAATAAATAATTTTGAGAGACATTTAATTATTTATTCTTAATTTTATTTGTCACACATGGTCTTCATTTATTGGGGGGTTGGGGAAGTTCAGTGAACCACCCATGACATGTGGTATGCAATCTCCGAAATCTAAAAAGAGAAAAATAATAAAAATAAGAGTAGAAATATAATTACTTTTAATTATATTTAGAAAAAAAATAAATAGGTCATTAAAAAATAAATTTAAGATTTTAATTTTTTTAAAATTTAGACATATTAATTTCTTTATTCACTTGAGTATGTTAAATCCAACAAAAAAATCAAATGTAGCTTTTATTATATTAATTTAGTCGATACAGAAGTAAAGGCAAGAGAATTTTTTGAATAAAACAAATTAGACTTAAAGATCAATGTGTCAAGAATTTAAGAAGATTAATGACTTAAATGTATTTTCAAATTCTTAAAAACTTAAATGTTAACAAATCAAAAAATTAAAAATTTCTCTTATATTTAATTTAATATTAATATAATAATATAAATTTTAAAAATAATTTATCAAATATTACTTTTTTGAGTTATGTTAATAAAATTAATATTTATTTTACTTTATTTAACAAAATTATAATCATTTTAAATAAAATATTACAATTTTAGAAAAACAAAAAAATCGACCGCTTATAAAAATAGAGTTTAACTAATACATATATTAAAATTATCGATTGAAGATATTTTTATAAAAAAATATAAAATTTAAATTTGTAATACATTAATTATGGATTTTATTAAAATAATTTAAAAAATTTTATTAATAATAATTTTAATAACAATACTAATTACTAAAGATAATAACAAGACTAATTACTAAACTCATCCTAAACGGATAAATATAAAAAAATAATAATTTATTATATAAAAACAATAACTAAAAAAAATTAAATATTTAATTCATTTAACTAAACTACTTAACCATCATTTTCGAGTAATTTATGGAAGCTCATACGATGATGAGATGTTATTGAAGTGTTGCAATAATGTTGGCAAGAGCGTGAAGTACAAGGTGCGTGGCACGCTTTGCCGTGTCCCGCGTGTGGGAAAAGGCATTAAGCCATTAACTAACCCCCCGAAACGGAAACCCAAAAACCCGTTTTAAAAGCCTCTTGCTTCCCACTCTGGTTCCCTCCCCCTAAGATAGATCCACCAACCACAGTACCACAAGATTCTCGAACCTTCTCAGATCCAAGTTCGTTAATCCCACTTTCTTTGTCTCACTCACTTTCCTTCACATTCTTAGTCGCTTCTTTTCCCTAACGAATTGCTGACCTTTCACTTACTCGCAACCAATACGGTGCCGTATCATAGCTAACAGCGAAATTCAGTCAACAAAACCCTAATTGGTTGTTTTTTCTATTTTGTTTGAGGTTTTAGGGAAGAAGAAAGAGGGGAAAAGAATGGGTGAGGAGAATAAGGTAGTTGGAGAAGGTGAGAAGAAGAAAGAGGAAAGTGTTGATGCCACTGCTGTTGTTGGTGATGGAGAGGAGGAAAAGAATAATAAGAAGAAGAAGAGTAAGAAGCAGGGGTTAATTTCTCGAATTTGGAACGGGATTTTCAGAAGACGTAGCGATGATTTCGAGAAGAGGCTGCAGTATATTTCCAAAGAGGAAGCTGCGGTTATGGCCAGGGTCAATCGGAGAAACCGGTCGTGGCGGAGAACTTCGCGCCAGATCATCATAATTTCTGTTATATTTGAGGTACATTTTCCATTGCTGGCTGAATGGGTTTATCTTTGTGTGTTTTTGTTTGTCATGAATCATTTCTCACATGAATTTGTGTATTTTAACATGCCATTCTATGCTAGAGTTTCTTTGAACTTGAAATGCGAAAAACTACAAACTACGACTCATGATAGCTATCTCAAAGATCAAATTAAAAATATAAAACTTTGACAGTATAGGGATATGACAGAATAGAATGGAGTCACCTGATCAGTGTAGGTGACCCCCTATATAGTGGGAAAAGACGTTCTTCTCTTATTGTTTTGAAATATGACAATTTGGATTTAAACGATTTCATCTCCCAGGCCGTTGCTGTAGGTTTTGCAATCATGACAACTAGATCAATGGATATGAATTGGAAGATGAGAGCAATCCGAGTTTTGCCAATGTTTCTTTTGCCTGCCTTGTCATCTGCTGTTTATTCAACGTATGTTAGCTTCACAAGGATGCGTAAGTGTTGAAATGTTTACAGCTAACTTGTATCTTGCAATGTTGCAATAGCTACCTTGTTTCTCTCTTCTTTTTTCTTTTTCATCTAGATAAGATTGGAGTGGTTCGTATGTCTAATTTACTGTAATTGAGTTTATTCAAGTTTTGCTGAATTCGCAGTTTGTGTCTAGGACAAGAAATGCTCCTCAAATTTAATGTGTTCCAATTCTTACTGCCAAATTTGATGGCTTCTGCAGTTGTAGATTCTTCTGATCTTGTTTGTGATACAATTTTCAAATGAAAAGAGATCTGAAGTTTTCAATTTCATTAGAATTGCTGCTATCATTTGTATTATAATAGAACGTATTATAGTTATTCTTTCTGAATTAGGGTGATAAGGATTCAAAGGTGAGTCTTTTGTGCCATTTAATTCAACAAACTTGTCTTGCTAAGCTATTGCGTTCAGTTACTTATCTATGGCAGTGGAAAAGTATGTGGGTGCTATAATGGATAGATGCTTTTTAAAAATGAATTTCTGTGTGCTTCTAGTTGATTCCGACAGTGTGATATTGCAGCTAATGCTAGTAGAAGTGTTTGATCTTGATAAGTTTTTATATTCATTTGAAGCTTGGAAGTGTGTGCACAAATATCTAGAATGGATCTTCTGGGTAGAGACAATATGCTTGAAGCAACAGGATTTGATATTCAGCTTCATAATGAAGAAACTTGTTCCTATGATTCTGATGATTGTAGCGTTGGATTTCTGTTTGATAATTCAGTTTTTTTGCAACAGATGCATGTTTTTAGGATTTGGTAGATCATCATGTGCTGATCATTGTTGCTGAATATTTATATAAATGTATTTTTATAGGTGATCGCAAGGACCAGAAAATTCTTGTAAAGCTTCGGGCTGAAAGGCAGGCAAAAATTGATGAGCTCAAAGAAAAGACAAATTATTACATTACTCAACAACTCATTCAGGTGATTGTTTGAGGCAACAATTTTTAGGTGTATTTCAGTAACTTCATTCCATGTTGCTTGAAACAGAATGAATGTTTTTGTTTGGGTTTGTACTGGTCTGTCCATTTTCCTTAATATCAAAATCTCTGGCTAACTATGGTGCATCTTTAAGAAATATCTTCTCATGTATGCAAATGCCATCAGATCTAACCGTGTGGCTGATGCATTTGCATAACTGTGTAGTCAAATCTGGTCAACATTTTGATTGGGTTACAAATGTTTCCCCCACGACTTGTCCACCTGATAAGAAGCAAAGTCTGACCTTCCTTGTCCCGATAGAAGGCCTGCTGGCTGGTACTGCTGCCACAACGACTCTTGCCACTATTCACCCAAAAATTGTCAATAATGAAAATGACATAATTATTCTTAGGAACAACTAATAATTACTAAGCATCTTCCTTTTCTATAGTTGTCAATTTATCATTTCATTTTTCTTTCCATTTGGCTGCCCAATTTCACATTGTTATTTTCTGTTGAATATGAAATTTCGGCTTGTCTATTTCTGGCATGGCCACGTTTTTTTTCTCTGGCATTTGTTTTCATTCTATGTTTGGATTTGTTGAGATTACCTTTCTTTGTTATGTTCTTTCTAACATTTAGTCATTTAACTAGTGACTTTTTGGTGGTCATGTGGGGATTGATTTGTGTTACTTTTAGTTGAGATTATCATCAGTATAAAGAAGGCACTTTTATGGATATAAGTACCATTTGTACTCTCAGATTATATTTTGCCTGAATTTTGCACTCAACATCTTTTACGTTATATTGATGTTGTCAAAACATCTAAGACCTATACATCACGTTGCTTATAAAGCTTTGCACCCAATATTGATGATGTAAGAGCTTAGTAGCCTCTTTGTAGTATGAGGCATACCAAATGGGCTAAGGTGTTGGACACAATGAAATTTCTTATACTCATATTCTTGAGTTCTGTCTTTATTTATTTATTTTTCTCCCCTTCTCTAAGAATCAACAATGTGAGCATGTCAATTATGTTAGTTGCTAACAGTGAGAAATTTTTCTTTTAAGGGGAAAAAATTAATGGTATCACATATAACCAATTCGTTTCAATTTAGTATAGTCCTGTCCTTTGAATTGTATAACTTGGAAGGCAACTTAGGATGGTAGTTGTTTGCAACTGCTTTAATAATGCTGTCCATTTAACTTAGTTTGTGATCTACACAGAGATATGACACAGATCCAGCAGCAAAGGCAGCTGCTGCAACTGTTTTGGCATCCAAGTTGGGTGCAGATTCTGGCTTGAAAGTGTACGTGGGAGATGAATCTAACTCTGCTGCTCCAACAGGGCAGAGCATTGATGCTGATCCTGCAAGGTCTAGTGGACTTAGAAATCGGAAAACAGTGCATTCTAGATCCATTAGTTCTGGGACATCTACTCCAAATGTTCCTGATCAACAACTAGTTGGTGCTGCCGGAACTGATCAAACCCTTACTTCTGAGCACAATCAGCTTGTAGTTGTTGAACATCACCAACCTCAAAGTTCAACATCACAAGATGGGTGGATTGCTAGAATCGCAGCATTGCTTGTAGGTGAGGATCCAACACAGTCATATGCACTCATATGCGGTAACTGCCATATGCATAATGGTAAGTGCACTGAATTTATTTCATGTTTCTGGGTTTGGCTTTTGTCAATTTATATATATTTCCTTGAAAAATGGTGGTGTAGCTGCCAATTGTGTCATGAATACAGTGGCAGGAAGTGTGTTTTTATCTGCTTGTGTTTCTTCAGGTCTTGCTCGGAAGGAGGATTTCCCATTTATTACTTACTATTGCCCACACTGTCGCGCCTTAAACAAACCAAAGCAATCAGATGAGCGTGTCTCCAGTGGTAACTCCCCAAATATGAGGTTTCCAAAAACAGATGATGGTGAAGCAGTAGTTAAAACTGTTAGTGCTTCTGCTGCTGACAGCATAATCAAAAGCAATAATCCCTTAGATACTGCTACCCCTGAGATTGAAGAAGTATCCGAAGTGGCTAGTTCAGGGGAGAAAAATAGTTAAGGGCAGCCTCGTTTAGTGATGGCCTGTTGTTGCGAGCTGTCTTGCCCCCCTTATCTCGGGAGGCTGACCAACTATGAGTATGTTCGGTTGGGGTGCTAAAATGAGGAGTGATTTTTCATAAACGAGTTTGATGTGTAAAATTATGCACGAAGCTCATTCATGAATTTGTTACTCAATTTTTACCCTCCAACCAAATATAAAGGAAGCAAATATGGGTATTGTTTCCCTTGTTGGTTCTGTAACAGGAATAGTGTTGATATTATACTGAGAATTGTGAAACTGTGATTTATAATTTATAGATTACATGTCTCAACTCGTGACTTGACAATTTTGGCGATTTTTTTTACTGAAAATATTTTTCGTTGAGGCATTCCCTTTGTTTACCTCTTGGACTTTATCAGAGAAATTTTGGGGACAATGATGTTGGAAATTGATCGAAAAAGAAGACTGAAATGTGAAATGTTCAATTATCCAAAGAGAGAATAATCTACAACCGGTAAGTTGTATTATTTGACAAGTTACCTGTATTTTACTCTTGGTTTTGTTGTCTGACTGTACTTCACCAAGTTTTGTACACATTGCTCACTTTAGCTTTTGAGGCTTTGAATGGTGATGACAAATCACAGAATGTTCACCTACCTAATGGTTGTTTGAATGCAAAACTGTCTTATGCATTCAAAAAGCTTAAAATGAGTCTAACTCGCATATGGTTACGAGTAAATTAGTGACTATATTAAGTGTATACCAAAATCAGCTATCAGTATAAAATATATGTTCAAATATAAATGCATATTAAAAATAAATTAAATCACATATGTACAAATATATTGGTGACTGATTTTAGTATACGAATAACATTCTTGGTAAACTAGTGATCACGGCGGTCCTTAAATTATAATTGAAGGAATTAAAGCATAATCGGTGATCGAATTGCTGATTTATTAATTTATTAATTTAACCGATAAATCACTGATTGAACCAATAGAATCTGTTTTACTTAAATAATTATATAAAATTTTAATATTTCCTTCTTCGTAATAAATATTTTTTCATTTTATTTTTATACCATAGTAACCATTATTTTTAAAATTTTAATAACTAATTGATTATTCCATACCTATTATATTGTTATATACTATGTGCAATTATTGAAAAATAACATTAATAAATATTATGTTATCATAAAAAAATTGTTATAATTAATAAAATTTTTTGTTTTTTTTTGTAGGTGTTTAATAAAATTTATATTTATAATAATTATTCATAATTAAAAAATATAATTACTTTAAAAATAAGTGAGTATATAGTTAAAATAATATAAAATAATTTTATACTTTTTTTATTATATATTAATTAAATAGCATATTTATTACTAAAAAGTATTATAGCTTGGTGACAAGCTGGAACCTTGAGTTCAAACCATGCTCGCTGAAATTTTAAAGTTTTCTTTGTGAACTAGTTCTTGCCAGTTCTCACCAGTTTCATGCTGGTTTTCAACCTTAAATGGTCTTAGAGCTGAAACTGGATCGGTTTGAAGTTTGATTTGCTAGTTTTTTTGTTGAACCTTTTACTCTCAACTCAAAAAAATAAACAGAGAGAAGACAAAGTTTATCACAAATTTTCTCAATTTCTCTAATAGAAGGAGCGACTAACAAATAAATTTGACACATAAAACAAATATAGAGAAACCCTAAAAACTATAGTATAAGTTTTTAATGGTAGAATTTCTTCTTCCATATGTTTATTGTATAAGTGTAGTTGATAAAAATAATAAAGGAAAGACTTAAGAAAATTGTTATTTTTTAAATCATATTTATTTATTAAGTATATCATATTTATTGTTTTATACTAAATATCCGATAGGGAACAATGAGAAATCTTGACAACGTGTACAATGAGTTTTGAATTTGGCCCAAATACAATTATTCCAAAAAAATAACCATCTCAAATCTTAATTTATCAAAACATTTTACTCCAATACCCTTTTCTCTCACAATCGGCTGTCACCCCCGACCCACCTTCATCAATAATCATCCTATTTCACCGTTGTTGCTTGGCTTGCCACACGTCACCACCGGCATCGCTCACCCATAGTGAAAATAACCATCCACGCAAAGATAAAAATAATCATCCGCATACTTAATAAATTGTCTAACATATTTTAATTATATATAACTAAATTCAATCCAATAAAAATAATCATTCACATAACAATTAAAATAACCATTTGTATATCTACTAAACTGACCATCATCCTATAATATGTTGTGATTTCACTAATACAGTTTTCAGTCGTTCTTGACACTATTTTTCCGATATTTTTGACAGGACCTTTGCAAATTTCAAGAAATTTGATTTCATTGTAATCCTACCAAAAATATATAGTCATTTTAATTCAAATAATACATGGGACAAATGGTATTGTTTAAACAAATTTAAAATACAAAAAATGAACACAACGAACATCCTCGAAAGTTATAACAAATAAAATCATATATGATACTTACAAACATATTGATAATCCAAGTGAGATGAGAAAGTTGGTCAAGAAAAGAGAGAGACGGCGATGGTTAAAAACGAATTTGACATTGGCTTTCAGCGCGGGAGAGAGACGAACCTGGCACAATAAAAGCGCGACGGGGAGGTAGGACTTGCCGTCTGCGATTATGGCTGCCGGGAGAGTAGCGTGAGAACAGCGAAAAAAAGGGCGAAGCGCGTCGGCTGACCGGCGGAGGTGGAGGCGGTGTCGGTGGGAGGCTGCGGCGGCATCGGTATGGCCGGCAGGGAGTGCAGCGGCGCGATGTGAGGACTAGAGAAGATGACAGCGAGTTTTAGACGTGTATTGGAGATTATGGTGAGATTAGGAATAACTGTATGTAGTGTGAATGAGTTTTTTTTGTGTGACTGAAATAAACTAAACAAAGAAAAATAAAACAAACAAAACAATGAACTGTTTAAATAGAGGGACAGTCCCATTTAAGACTACTTTTAAACTCCTCCCAAAGTGAAAGAAGCTCCACATGTGAAAGTTGTAACTTCATCGCCATATTTGTTATAGTATCTGCCACCGTGTTTGCATATCTCATAATCAAACGAAAGTCAACACGCCAATTCCAATGCATGATATCTCTTATTTTGAGTACCAATGAATCAATAAACCCAAAACCATCTTGAGTAACAAGATTAAATGCTTCCACACAATCTGTCTCACAAATAACATATCGTTGACCCACATCCCAAGCTAAGAGATATCATCTCCAAATGGCAAACAATTATCCTTGAAGAATACTATTACTCTCAATCATTCCCAAACACCCCATTTGCCAACTCCCATTACAATCTCTAATAACACAAGCAAAACCAACACTATCACCCGAACCAAAATAACTAGCATCACAATTAATCTTAAAAGTATCAATGGATGGGGGATTCCAAAAACCATTTAGAGTAGAGGGAAGGGACGTTGTAATTCAAAAATATTCCTAAGCTACTTTTCTGAAGTTAATGCCAGACAAATCACTTTTTCCGGAGGCCAAGTTTCATGAGGATTAAAGATGTCATTATTCCTTACTCTCCATATCCACCAAAGTCCCGAAAAGAACTTGAACGGATACTCTCTGCTATGATACAAGAACCAATTCTTCAAATCCAAAGGATGACAAGAAATATCCAACCTATGCCAAACAAGCTGAGCTTTTGGACAATCCCGAATACAATGTAAAACCAGTTCCTGGCTAGAAAGACATCTTGGACACTTATCCGATTACAACATCCCTCTTCTAAAGCGAAAACTTGCAGTAGGAAGAGCCTCCTTAAGACACAACTAAGCCAAAAACTTATGCTTTTCCAGAACAAGCTGACGCCAAAGCCAAAGCCAATTCTCCCGCTCCTCCCAACCAAATAGCTGCTTACACAACCACAAATAACCATTACGTGAGTCATAGACTTTAGCTAATATTAATTTTTTAAATTTTAAAATTTGAAATTAAATAATTAATTAATGATCTAATTTTTAATTTTAATTTTTTTTAATTTTATTATATATATTGTATATTAAAATTATTGTCTTCTCATACTTTCTTATATTTTATATTTGTTTTTGTTCAACATTCATATTCAATATTTGTTTTATCAGGTTTATCAATTTATACAAAATATATCTATTGTATTTGTTTTTATCTACAATTCATGCTTATTTGTTTATGTAAATCATGTTTACTAGTTTGATACAACACATGAAACTTAAAAAAGAAAGAAAAGTAGAAGAGAAGAGAAAAAGAAAGACAGAAAGAAAGAAATGAAGAAAAGAAGAAAGAGGACTGTCCATGCTGATTTTGAAAATTTAAAACATTTAGTTTTGCGTCTTTTTTATATCTGTATCTTACAATTATAAGTCACAAATTATTCATTATATGTGCTCTCGTCCTCTCTCTCTTGCTTCTCCTTTCATCCGTCGCGCCTTTGATGTTTGCTTCCTCCCGCACATCGTGCCACTATCGTGTCTTCGATTCGCTCACATGAATCGGCTTCGTCTCCGTCTCCGCGCATGTCCTCCCTTGCAGTCGTTTTGTGTCGCTAGGTTTGGTTCATTTCGAATTTTTGAATTTGAAATGAGAGGGTTGGGTTGGCTTTGACCGTTAAAAGTAAGTAATTCGTTCTTATTATTTTTTATTTGTTTTTATTGCATTTTATTTCATCGTATCCTATTTGGTTTTGCGATATTTGAGAATCGCTGTCAATATTTCAGTGTAGATTCGGAATACTCTCTTGTTCTACAATACAGGACTATTTAAACTAACTAATTTAGAATTCTTGGATGTACTAGTATTCGCAATAACAAATGCATCTTTGATGCAGTCATCAATTCTCCCGAAAGATTACAATTGCCAGGAACAAATATGTTAATGACGAAAAATGCATTTTTACTATACTACAAATACTTTACTTATACTGCTATTCTGTCCATCGTGTAGTCGTCCTCTTCATTGTGACGTCGTGGGTGCGCCGGTGTCATCCTTGCCATCGCGTTGCCTCTATTGCCGTTAACACATAAGTGCTCACGAAGGATCAAACCCGCCTTCGCGTTGCCCGCTGCAACGTTTGAAGTTCTCTTGGACCTCACTCATGAGGTAGTCCACATGAGCATCACTGCATGATTCAGCTGCCACTCGCATCCTCTCTCCTGCACACAGTTTTCTTCTTTTTTATTTTAGATGATTATTTTTATTAATTTTAAATGTTTTTTTTCTAAATTTCAGATTTTTTTTTATATTTTAGATTTTTTTTTTTTGAGTTTTGGATGATTTCTTTAATAGTTTTAGATATTTGTTATTTCTTTTCTTAATTTTTAAAAATTATTTTTTTAATATTTATTGGAAGTTTTGTTTTACTAGGTTTTGAATGTTTTTTTTATGTTTTAAATATTTCTTTTTATTATGAATTCCTAAAATGATTTTGGAAAATTTAAAATTAGTTTTCAAATTTTTAAAACGATTTTTGAAATTTTTAAAATAAATTTTAAAAATTTTAAAATAATTTTACATGATTTTAAATGTTTGTTATTATTTGGTGGTAGATATTTTCTTTAGATATTGAATATTTATTTTATTAAGTTTTCGATATTTTTCGTGATAATTTAAATTTATGTTTTCTCTAAAATAAAATATTAAAAAAAAAACTAGTTGGCTGTAGTTTGTTGTATTATCTAACAAAATTGATTGTATAAAATATTTTAAATAGAATTTTTTATTAATAATTAATAATATATAATATTTTAAAATTCATTTAAATATATCAACTAAAAATAACAGTAAATACAATTAAACACAAAAGAAAACCCACTAATGATACAATTATGGTATCCAAAAAATGTTTTAACACTAGAACTTAGCTAGGTGTGTGTAGCCACTAGCCTGTGCCACAGAAGAGAAAAGCTCTGACTCGGACTTGACCCATCTATTCACCCTTTCAGATTTCTTCCTTCTTACTTGGCCCATTCATTTTTAAAACCCACTCAAAACCAATTTCTGTCTTTTTCCCCTCTCTCTCTTTTTCTATTCACTGTGCGTGTCTCTGACTCTCCCTCTTCTCTTTTCTACCATTCCCTCCCTCCCTAGCATTTTCCCTCCGGTAAAAAGGTAAAAAAATAAATAAGATTTAGATTTGGAAGAAAACAAAAATTACAGTTCTCAGTAATTCATTCTAGCTTAAAATTAAAAAGAATCAATTGAAAAAAGTCATATATAAATTCAATTATTCTTCTCTGCTATTGTTTCCTCGTTACCCTGAATCCTAAAGTGATTATTGATCTTTCAAAGCAGCTCGTCTTTTTCCTCTCTCTCTGGTAATATCACAAAAAATCAACCGAAGTTTTTTTGATAATGTTTTCCGCAATTTATTTTTTATTTATTATTATTTATTGAAGCATAAACGTGTGTTTCACATTTCATCGTGGCTTCGATTCTACGTTGATTTTGCTTCGTTTTATTTGTGTTTTTGTTCCTCTTGCACTGTTTGAGATTTCTAGGGTTCTCTTTCAGTTTGGCTTTGGTTCTTTGGGTTTATTATAATCTAAGACGTGCTTGTTCTGATGTGTAATGAATCATGATGATGTGAAAGTGAACTTACGGTAATGTGTTTTGTATATTTACACATGAATAAAGCCAAAGCTTCTTAAGAGTTTTGTTCTGGGGAAATTTTGAGTTTATTCATTCAAAGTGATGCTGGAACTTTTTGTTAGCTAAATATTTGGGTTTATATTGTGTTATTGGATCACCATTTTTATTATCATAAGAGTTCTTATGAGAACTATTATACTTGGCTCTTTGATATACAGTGGTCATTGCCAATTTTCAGAAGGGAAAACAAATAAAGATTCTGAGTTAATTTGATGTGTTTGAATGTTGCTGTAAAATTTTTTAATGGGTGTGAAAACTGAAAAATGTTGTGTTGATTTGTTTCTTCTATTCTTCTCTAACGAAGTTGGTTTCTCATGCCTTTGATTGTCACTTTTAGGTTATATATTCTACTATGAGTAGACCAAATACGCGAAGCAAAAACAAGAGGCAGAGGCAAGGGGATGATGTTGATAACACTACCGAAATATGGAGGTACTAGTAACAGATGTTTATTAATTTTTAAATACTAGGAATTGAGTGAAGTGCAGCTTTTTGTTCCCTATCTGTGCTTCATTATTGTTTTGACCTTTGATGTGCTTTCTTGTGTAGGAAAATTCACAAAACGGGTGGTATAACTGAAGAAGATATAAACCAATTGTATATGATTTGGAAGCCGGTTTGTTCAGGTTGCCGTGTCAATGCTAAAGACAACCCAAATTGCTTCTGTGCATTGGTTCCTCCCCCAAATGGATCGCGGAAGTCTGGCTTGTGGATGAAGACGTCAGATTTTGTTGAAAGTCTTGGCCCCGACCCAACTAAGGATCTTCGTGCATCTGCTTCTTCACCTGCGGGTCTAACAAATCTTGGTGCAACCTGCTATGCCAACAGTATACTTCAGTGCTTGTACATGAATAAATCTTTCCGGGAAGGCATATTTTCTGTAGAACCAGAAGTTTTGCAACAGCAACCGGTGTTAAATCAGCTGGTTCGGCTTTTTGTACAGTTGCATGTTAGCAAAATGGCTTTCATAGATTCATCCCCATTTGTAAAAACACGTGAGTTAGACAATGGAGTTCAGCAGGATAGCCATGAGTTCCTGACATTGCTTCTGTCATTGCTGGAGCGTTGCCTGAGCCATTCCAAAATTGCAAAGGCAAGAACAATAGTTCAAGATCTTTTTCGTGGAAATGTGTCTCACGTGACAAAGTAAGAATCAGTGATTTGATGAACATATTGATTACATAAACATTTTTTTGATATAGGATCATTTTTTTCATTAATAATTATCAAGAAATCCAAAATTATTTTTCTGTTAAGTTTGATATTTCACAGTTTAGAAATCTCCATTTTCACTTTTTGTTGGGTGGGGCTTTGAAATTGTAGACTTATCATATATGATATGTTTTTCTTTTATTTATTTTAACTTCTCAGCACTCTCACACAAGAATCATTTTTCTAATGTCATAAATGCAGCTATTCATTGTGGTTGTTGGGTCTCCCCATTTATTTGAGTTTGAATTCAATGAAGGAATTTTCGTTTTTCTTATTACCAATGAGCTTTTAATCATCTTTCTGTGCTAATCTGGCTTCTATATTAGTCTTGAGTACTATTTGGAGTTTGAAATTATTAAGTAATTCGTGGTACTGGTTGTGTAGAATGATTTCGTCATAATTGGTCAAAAGCTATGAAGCATATACATGGGACATGACACTGACTCAGACATGGTGGCATAACAAGATGTGATGTGTCCATGTGTATTTTGTAGTGTCCCATTGTGATTTCTCTAACTCTTAAAACAAAGTATTCAACATGTTTCCTGCACAGCCCTTTCTTGAAATGTTTGTGCTTCATAAGTCAGAAGTGACATTGGTATTTATGTTCAAATGATCTCAAGTATTTTCTTCTCCCTACATTCATGTTTCATATATGTGTGATTAGTTGTAGCTATGTTTGTGACTATTACACATTATTTAATTCCATCTCTTTATTATGCAGGTGCTCACAATGTGGAAAAGACTCTGAAGCTTCTTCGAAAATGGAAGACTTCTATGAGTTGGAGTTGAATGTCAAGGGATTACAAAGTTTATATGAGAGCCTAGATGATTACCTTGCTATTGAAGAGCTTCATGGAGACAACCAATATTATTGCGACTCATGTAGAGCAAGAGTTGATGCAACTCGTAGCATCAAGCTCCGCACATTGCCCGAAGTACTTAATTTTCAACTTAAACGATATGTTTTTCTTCCAAAGGTATTGTAGTAAATTCAGGAGTGTCCTTCTGTTTCTGTTATTATTGTGAGGATTATACAACTAAATATTCATCATCATTGTTGTTGTATTATTATTTGCCTTGTGTGTATAATATGGACATAGAGAAGTAGTGTTACTGTATTAGAATACAAGAATAAATATCCTATAAGGAAAGGAAAATAACTATAATAGAAAGTTCTTTTTGCCATGCACCGTGTCGCGAAATGAGCTGTCTCTTTTCTTTGTAAGTTTCCTTCTCCATGCCTAACCTCAAATCAGATAAAAACTACTCCAACGTTACCACTTACCAAACATCTTGGTCCAAGCACATCAACAGAAAGAACAATTCATGCACATTGGTCTGTCTTCACACACAGAGGGATGCAAGATATCTATTTTCTGTTATTTCCAGTTATTCTTTTTTGTTTTCCTTGTTTTCTTTGAGGAGAATATGTTTTCTGAAGATTGTCTTTATTATTCAAGTTTCAACTTCTCTTAAGCAGAATAGGGAAAGAACCATGAATGGTTTGCTTTACTTTACAAACATACGCTTTGCCCCATAAGTTTAATGAGATGTTGTTCCTAGTTTCTTTCTTAAATGTTGACATCCTTTTTTATTGTTACTGATGTGCTAGGGTAAAGAGTGAAACTATGTTTAATTGTTAATAGTATTATGCTTTATCTTTCTTTAGTCTTCATATGATGATAGTTTTTATGCCATTTTTTTCTTTTAGTGCACTTTAGTAGTGTTGGGTTTGTCCTTCATGCTGTGGAGCAAAATTTAATTTTCTCAATCACTCAGTTGTGTTCTGATTATTGTTTTTCGTTATTATCTATTCCTTATGACAGACTACAACAAGGAAGAAAATTACTTCTGCATTTTCATTTCCTGCTGAACTTGATATGCGCCATAGATTGTTTGAATCATCTCCTTTTGAGTTGATATATGACTTGTCAGCTGTACTAATTCACAAGGGAAGTGCTGTTAATAGTGGTCACTACATTGCTCATATTAAGGATGAAAATACTGGGCAATGGTGGGAATTTGATGATGAGAATGTCACTAACTTAGGTCGTCATCCCTTTGGTGAAGAAGCTTCAAATTCTACTTCTAAATTGGCCAAGACTGATGTAGTTCATAGTAATTGCTCTGAAGCAAAGATAGCTGACAGTAATGGGAATGGTTTAGATGCCACGCTGTCTCACTCTTCCCATGTGGAGACATTTTCTTCTAGCGATGCATACATGTTGATGTACCATCTTAAACGTTCGAAAGATGTTGATGGAAAAGGTGTTATGTTTTCTGGTACTAACCATAAAGGAGAGCGTGATGCAGTTACTGCCCAGGATGATGCTTGTCTTCCTTTCCATCTTCGTGAAGAGATTAAAAATATCAATGCCTCATATCTTGATGCTTGTGAGCAGTACAAGCAAAAGAAAGAGTTAGAATTGAGTCGTATCAATGAGCGGAGACAGGAAGTTCGATCTGTTTTAGCTGAAGCCCCTGTTCAGCCACTGAAGCAACCATTTTTTTGGATTTATAGTGACTGGCTTCGCCAGTGGGCTGACAACATCATTCCAACGTTGGTGCATACTTTTATTCCATTATTTATTATTTATAATAAATGCTTCAATTGATTTTTGTTATACAGTGTCGATTTCTTCCCCTCCTTGTCTACAATCAAACATTCCTCGGGTAAATTACTCAATTATTAGGGTATGATGATATAACTTAATCTATATATTACTTTCTAACTTTGATGCAGTGCTGTTGACAACACATCTATTCAATGTTCACATGGGAAAGTCCCAGTATCAAAGATTACCACAATGAAAAGATTGTCTTCTCAAGCATGGGATAAGCTACTCTCTAAGGTAACTGCATTGTTGTTGGCTGTGATGCATTTTGGTACATTTAGTTACTTGCTTAGTGTGTTTAATGATTTGTCTACACCCCCTTTCCTGCTGTTTGACATTCATGCCGGATATACTAGTATATAAGATGAAATGTAAAAGTAATCAATAGTCAGAGGGACCAAGACAACTCTTATGACCTATAGGAGGGTTACTGAGGGATTTGATGCTCTGGGCTGTTTTCTTCTTGAAGCATGAAGCTTATCCTTTTTTTCTTGTTGGCAATGTCATCATGGAAAATTTTGTAATATATGGGTTGAAGGGGTATAAGCATGTTGGCAAATGATAGTTCTAGAAAGTAAGTTTCTTTATATGTTGTTTATGGGAGAATGTAGCTTGCTTTTTTGAATGAACTCCTGATTACATAAATAGTAAGGTCATACAATTGCAATCCGCCTGAAAATTTTCAGAAGCTGTTTATTTTTATGGTTTTTTAATTGATAACTCCAGTTCTGCCATTATTGCTGATATTTATGTTCATAACATGTTCCTTTATTGGCTTGTAAAATTCAGCATGGTGGGGGGCCCACACTTTCTCATGATGATTGCTGTTGGGATTGTCTGATTGAAGGAGCTCGGAATGTGGTGTCAGCTGATACCTATCGGGATCGAAGGGAATCACTGAAGCAGCTTGCACGGGATGTTCTAGATGGAAATTGTGAAGATGGAAAGTACTACATTTCCAGGCCATGGTGTGATACCAAAATCTTCTTTTCATACCATTTTTGCTCCTCCAGGAACAAAGGAGTGGTTATTGAATGCTGACTAGTTGTGTTATCTGTTGTGTTGTGGAAACAGTTAATATGTTTTGTTGTAGAGATATCTATCAGCGGTGCTGATCTGTTTTAAGTTCACTGCAATGTCTTCATTAATCATTATGATATCAACATATATCAAAAGCAATAACACTAATGCCTGTTGTGCTGATGAACTTACTTTTCATAGGTTACAGCAATGGTGGAAACGAAAAGTTCTTGATGCTCCATCTGAAGCTGATGCAGGACCAACAGCAGCTATTAGCTGTCCACATGGGCAGCTTATGCCTGAACAAGCTGCTGGTGCTAAGAGAGTGCTTGTTCCTGAGGATTTTTGGCTCTTCTTATATGAAGATTCTATCTCTGTAAAACCTGATGATCCTTTGGGTTGCCCTACTTTCCCTTTTGACTCCAGAGAGTGTTCTGAATGCAGTAATGAATTATCTGAAGTGGCTTGCTTTGAGGATTCATTGAGGTCGTTTCATTTGATGGTTGCTGTTGATCTAGAGTTGATATATAGAGTTTTAAATGTGACTTCTGCTTAAATGCTGCAGATTAGTGAAGCAAAGACAACGTCAGAAACATGAGAAACTATTCCTGGGTAAAAGTATGCCGCTCTCTCTGCATTGCAAGTATTTCTTAGTTCCATCTTTGTGGATTTCAAAATGGAGAAATTATGTTAATCCATCCGTAAAGAATTCAGATAAACCTGAAACATTAGATGGGGTAATTGATTCACTGAAGTGTGAAAAGGTACCGTGTTACTCCACCTTGCTTTTTATTGTGTTTTCTGTTTTTGTTCTGTGGTATGGAGGTGGTTTGCAGAATTTATTATTGCAAATATCTTGTTAAATTTTGAGACAACTTTAGGTGTGCACTCACAATTTGTACTGGGTGTGCTCAATTTTAGCAATTCCATTTTGTGAAATTTAATTGTAATTCTTCCTCTGTTTTGTTACAGCACTCACGACTAGTTGAGAGGCCTCCTGAGTTGGTTTTCAGACGCAGTGCTATAGTGCCAAGAGAGTCTTCTGTAAGTTTGAATAGGAGGAAAAGATGACATTGTGTACTATAGTCAAATGACATAGACAACACAAATGTGTGTCTATTCATGCTTACCATGATAATTATCTTACTTATGGAAATATAAATTTTTTTACTTGGGGAAAAATATATTATAATTTCTAATACCAAGATTTTGTTTTTTGAAATGATCTAACTTTAAGTGCAGTTTTAAGTCTGATGACTCAGTTTGATATTATCTTTTTTGGATTCTAGGCAAGTGGTGTAACAGTTATATCTGAAAATGATTGGAAACTTTTATGTGAAGAATGGGGTGGTAATGAGGCCAAAGGAATATCTGCCAAAATTGAAAATATTGACGAGTCAGAGAATGTTTTGATTGGATCCTGTGAAGAGTTGCCAGTATGTGAGGATCAGTTGGGTTCTTCAGATAAAGTGAATAATGAAACTGAGAATGGACAATTCGTGATCAAGACTTGTCCAGAGGTAATGCAAAATACTACCTCAATCTGTTGAAAATGCCGTTGCAGGCTCCTATCCTTCTGTATGTACATATCTTGGTTGAAATAGTCCAATATGATAGTATGAACTTATATGTACTTTGATGGACATATCCTTGGCTTCCCTAGTTTCCCTTTAGGTGTTTCCATTGGTCCATCTTTTGTTCTGAATAAGTTATACAACTTACACGCCTTACATCCTTGTGTTATGTTTAATTGAATATATTAATTGATAATATATTGCACTACTGAATTGAAGTATCTCTGTCTCTTTCTCAATATGCAGGTTTGTGAAAGTTGCATTGGAGAAAAAGAAAGCTGTGAGTTGATGCAGAAGCTAAACTATTGCAATGAGAACATAACTGTAATACTTGTCCGTGGAAAAGAGGTACCTAGATCAATATTGGAGGCTTCGAAGGGTTTTGTTGAAACAGAACGGCGGGCTTCTAAACGCACCCGTAAAACTAAAAATGGGAGTTCTATTAGTCTGAAAGTTTCTGCTTCGACATCAATTTACCAGCTTAAAATGATGATATGGGAATCATTTGGGGTAAGCCTACTTTCTTGTGCATATTTATAATATCCTAAGATAGGATTTTTTTTTTCTCTCCCTTTTAACCATGTTCTTGGATGTGCTTGCTAAACAAATCCAGGTGCTTGCGTTCAAGCATCCTGCTTTTTGAATGATATAGTCCTAATTGGAACAAATGAACAAATAGTCTTTTATATAGGTGTGTGTGCTCATATTTGTGCAGAGTGAGAGTGATGGAGAAACTTAGAAGTTATGTATGTAGATATGATTGAGGAATATGATTTTATGTGAAACTTTTCATCCTCTCTTGTACAAGAATCCAGTTTGTGGTATGGATAAATTCTATAATAGTTTTGGTTACTCCGTGTTTTGTTTTCCCATTGGAAATGTAAATAACTCCTATATAAACGCATACTGATTTTCAATTTAAAATAAATGTTTTTGTCGAGACACATGAAAGAAAATATTTCACATATCTTAGGTGTTTGGATAACCAGTTCTTTTCTCATGTGGGGTGGTTTTACTTTTAGTGGATAAATTTGTGTATTTTAATAACCTATTGTATTGCTTCTAATTTTTTTGCTCCATACCCAGGTGGTCAAGGAAAATCAGTTACTACAAAAGGGCGATAAGACAATTGACATTGATGATGAATACACTACACTTGCAGATGTAAACATATTTGCTGGAGATCAGATTATAGTGAGGGATTCTGAGATCCATGAAAATCGAGATATTGCCGGTTAGCTACTTTGCTATTGGTTATTTACTTATAATTCTTTAATACATATACTGAAAATTGATCATTCAATTTTGCAGAGGAACTTTATGATGAGAAAATGGATACACAGCATACCGAGGAAGGGTTCCGGGGAACACTTTTGACCTCCAATGCTTCATCCCAGGCTGTTTAGGAAGCTATCTTAGTGGTTGATGTATGCTTTGTAATGTTTTTAGGTGTAAATATCTAAAGAAAAATCAATCTAGTGGACATGAAATAGTGTGGTACAGTTCATCTTTGTAAATTCATATTTCTAGCCCCTAGCTAGCATTGAACGCACTATATTGGTATGCCATGATAATGGCAAATTTTGGAGTGAACTTGTTTCTTGAGCTGAACTTCAACGGATTGGAGGCTACCTATTTGAAAATCAAGGGCATGCAAAATTCATATTTTATGCAGCTTGTCTACTATGAGGCACTGTTAGGGCGTTAAGTTGCAGTTGGATCGATCAATTTCTGTTTCACGCATTCTGCATTCACCATCCGTTTTCAGTTAAAAGAAAAGTGTTCCTGGTAAATAGTAAATGTAAGATTCTTAATAACAGGATTAGATTATTCGAATGATGATTCGGTCAAGACTATATATTGTTAACTGCTACGTTAACTTATACAATAACCATCTTTATCTAATAGCTTTTCAAAGAATATGTAAAAGCCGCCTATCTGATTCATAATTATTAAAAAAAAAAAAGTATATTTATTGTTCTTATTATTAAAAGATTTAAAAATATTCTTAAATTTTATCTAAATTTTGTTTCAAAAGTTTTAAATTTATATTAAATATACCCGAACGATAAATCAATTATGTCCGTGATGTGGCAACTAGGTATCTGAATCAGATGAAAAAATTTTATTTTTTGTTTTTTAAAAATTATATTAAAAAATTAAAGGATAAAAATTCCAATCTGGATCCTAGAATTTATTTCTTCTTCCTCAAATCCATGTTTTTCCAAGACTCTACATCACAAAAGAGCAATAGGCGATGAGGAACACTTACATGCAATTGTGGTACCCCTATATTGAGATGGTCAAACCAGAGAATCCGACTAGAGATTTTGGGGCTTGTATACTTTGATATAAGTTTTAAGTGTTTTTTATTTTAATGTCTTTTTGAATTTCTTCAAGCGCTTTTTGTTTATGTTGCAGATTGGGAAGGAATGCACGTTCTCTGCTTGAGCAAATAGAGAAGTAACAACACAAGAGGCTGAAGTTGCAAGATTGAAAATGAGGATTTGGACTTTGAAGGCTAAATTAATTTATGCTAAATGGAAACCATTGGTGGCTACCATCTTTGGTGTTTTGGGTTATTTTATGGTGACTTTTATGTTTTATTTGTGGGTGAAGGTTCGAACTCATTTGGGGTTGGGGTATTGACATAGCGAGGTTGTTAGATGAATTATCTGATGCGTTTGGAACTGCTGTAATTAGCAGTAGTAATAGTAAGACAGAAGTAGTAGAAGTACGGCATGTGTAGCTAGTTTTAAAAGTGTACTCAACGCAAAAACTTTTTAAGTTGTGCCTGAAGTTTACTTTATGTTTCAAAAATACCTCTGAAAGAATTGAAATAGTTTGGGTTTAAAATTGGCATTAACACTCTGTTGTCACCAGTCATCTTAGATAATACAAACAAACTCAAATAATATGAGACAATCTCAACAGTACACCAATAATAAATACATAAAATAATCAATTACATAACCGTAATTGAAACCATCAAACCAAATATATGTGTTTGCCATCCATTTGCAAAGGAAGAGTTTCTAGTGCTAATAACAGAGATCAGTATGGAACAAAAATTAATTGTGGTGTTAAGAACTACGTGTTCACCAATTCACGGTTACAAAAAAATGTGTTCCGAGTACCAACAAATCCAAAGTTATGCTAGAAATTACATGCAAAAAGATTGAAGCATATATTTTCATGCTATTTATTTTGAAGATCTTCAATCACCGATGGTAATCCTTCCGGACAAAAGAGAAAGATCAAGATGACACTTCAAAGTTAATTTCAACACCTTTCCCACCAATTTCGGCAGTGAAACACTGGAACCCGCATGACTCCAATTCAGCAATTACTTTTTCAACAACGAAACCTGATAACACTGATTAAAAGCATGTCAAGGAAAAGATACATAACATAAACTTCAAGATACATTTCATAATTAGAAAGCTATGTAATATCATGTTGGATTCACAAAACATGGTTTGTGCAAGTAACAATTGTATAAAAGACAAGAAACCATCCATCCCTCCCACCCCAAAACTAAGGTAAGGTGAATAAAATGAATGATAGTGCAGAGAATCTTTATGCAAATAAGCCTAAAATGTGGGTGGCAAGTGTTCTTATCATGTTTGTGTGCTGGACATCTAACTTGGTGTAGAAGTCTAAAAAGTGGTTATCAAGATGAATCTCTTTATATAATAGAATCATAGTATATATATAACAGATAATGGAAAACCTTAAGCGAACAATTGAATCAGAATCAAGATGAGGAGTAAAGAGGATACATGTTGGAAGCAGTGTGAGAACACAGCCACCACCACCAGCTCCGGTCAATTTAGAAGCCAACTTGTACTTCAATGTCGTTCTAAGAACAGTTTCTATTGTGACATGACTAACCCCCATAGATTGGAGCAAACCTTGATTCATTTCCATCAGTTCCGCTATCTTCTCTTCTTTCTGCGTTACAGAGAGAACATCATCTGATGCTGGTGACTGCAAAATCAAGGTTAATTCCTGGCTAATAGAATCAACAGCACTGAACACAAAAGCCATTGCGTCCGGGTGCCTTAGCATCCTCTCTGAAACACCAGCCACCAATGCTTTCGTGTTTCTCCCTACTTTGGTGTTAGTTATGAGCATTTTCAGTAACGTATTTGCCTTCATGTGTGTCATGCTACCAGACTTGAAACTTATGATGTTACCTGATAATAACAACAAAAGTCAAGTAACTTCAGCATTCAGAGGCAACAACTTAACACTCTAACTATGAACAACCTACAAAGTAATTGAAAATTTCAAACGAATCACAATCTGTATAGTATATAGATCTCCCAATCACATACTAATATGTTATAATGGATCATGCCTGGACTCATCCATTTATTTAAATACAGCAATTTTATGAAATGAACGGAAGTATTTGTATCATAGCTGATATGTTGTTTCTCAATTCAGTTGCACCATTTCAGACTATATAAACCTTCAAAATGCAGAAACACACGTTGAAATTATGTGTTAAAGTCTGACAAAGTCAGGGCTCACCATATGCGCTAACAGAGTTGTCAATTCCAGAGGGCTTTCCGTGGATGATCTTCTCGCCTTCAAAAGCCCATTTATTTACCAAATCAAGTTGCTTCTCCTGAAAAGACTGCCATCCTTGTTGTTTCAAATCCAGAGAAACAAAATCAGTGCAGGCGAGCAAGGCAGCCGCCAGCGCCACGCAAAACGAGGCTGATGATCCAAGGCCGGAACCCATGGGAAGTTCAGAAGTGAAAGACACAGTAGCAGGCTTAAATCTGCATAAGCAGAGAGAAATTAAGAAAAACAACTCACACGACTACGTTTGGTATGTGTTCAAACTTCAAAATAAAACTATATCACTGTCCTTGCCATGTTTAGAAATTGGAACGGTAATAGTAGGGAGAAAATAACCCAAAATTACCTATTTAACTTAGTATCTACAGTTTCATGCATGTAACATCCATGATTAATTATACACTTATTAGATAATATTACCCAATTATTACAGCAATAATCAAGGAACGCAAAGTAACTCTTGGCTGTTTAAACATTTCTGGAATTGGAAAAAGAAAACAAATGCATACTCTTTGAACACATTTACTGCATACTTCAAAAACATTCCCCACCGCTAATTTCAAATTTGTAAGAATAATACCCATGAATGGAAGTGTATAACCAAAGGAAAGCAGAAACACCAGAAGCAATAGCGATCTTGGCCTCAGGAATGTTGAGTCCTTCAACGAGAGATGCAATAGACTTGGCAGACTCGACGGAGCACGAGGGTGGCGCCGGAGATTGCGGCTCAGCTGATGATTCCGGAAATTCTTGTTTGATTCTGTTAGTCGGCCACGAGAACTCTAAACCCTCATCCTTCAACACAAGTTTCAACGAATCCTGATCGTCTGTATATAAATAAATACATACAAAATTGAAAACAACCAGAAACGAAAAATGAAATCAAGAATGGATCTAGAGAGAGAGAATGAAAGAGCGTACCGGAAGGGGTGGAGAAGCGGAGAGTAACGTAGGTGTATAAGTTGATAGAGGCGGCAACAGCAGTGGATCCATGAACAACAGCATGTTCCCCTGAGAGTATTATCTTGCCTGGAGCTCTGGCTTTAACCTCCATGAATGACCTCTTCGTTTCCCTTTTCTGTGTTGTTTGGTTGTGATGTGAGTCAGTGAAAGGCCATTGGTTCCTATCTTAAAGGTAGTTATTGCTGTCGTTGTCGTGGTTGTTGAGCGGAGAGTGATGGAATCATGGAGTATTCCCGTACTGCTGTGGCTCTCACTGTTCCCAAACTCGATGGAGGCCCCAAATCCATGCGGAATGCATGCTCCCTTTTTAATTATTTTTTTTAAATATATAAAAAAATTCAATATATGTCCATGTATAGACGGACGGTGAAGAGTAATGTACATTTGTGTTTATGTAAAGTTGATAATTAAAAATTGTTAGACAATAATTTAATTAAGTTTATAAAATTATCTAATAATTTATAAATATTAACTTTACATAAACACAATTTGGGATGAATTTCTATCATAAATGGACTCATCTTGTTATAGATGTAATATTATTTAATTCTTTTATACAATACCACATGGCAAATAGTCAATTTCGTCGCTTAACACTTATTTTTTAAAATGATTTTTTAAATATTTTTTAATTAAATTCATCTTTTTGAAAATTTTAAATTAGTTACATTAATAGTTTTTTGTAATTTTTTGTTGACAACATCACAATTTACTAATATGACATATTAAATGATACTATAATATACATTTAAACATCTTAATTAATTATTAATATAATAAATTTATAAAATTAAATCAAATCGAAGTCTAATTAAAAGAAACTTTGAGGTATTATTAGAATCTCTCAATTTAAAGTTGATTTAATTTAATTTCATAAATTTATTATGTTAATTGTCAATTAAAACCGTCAAGTATATACTGTAATATCACTTAATATATTACATTAATAAATTATGACACTATAAATAATAAAAATTATAAAAAGACTACTATAACTAATTTTAGGGGTGTCCATGGATCGGATCGTATCCGCAGATCCGCGGTAAATATCCGCATCCGATCCAAAAATTGCGGATACGATCCGATCCGCAAATTGATCGGATCGGATCGCGGATATCTGCTCTACATCCGCGTATCCGATCCGCGGATCCGCAGATCTGCACAATAAAAATAAATAAATATATATGTTTGGTATTATATTTACTTGTTTGTATGTTTTAGTTAGTAATTATTATTCATATATTATATTATTTTATTTTTGTTATTCAGAAAGAGTTTGATTAAAAATATTTTAAGAATAAATAAGTTGAAAAGTATGAAAGAAATATTTTTATTGAATTTTTTTACATTGAAATATGATTAAAAAGAGAAGGTTTAATTATGTGGATATATCCGATCCGATCCGTACATTTGCGGATCGGATCGGATCCGGCACTAAAAAGTGCGGATATCATATCCGATGGTGTGCGGATCGGATCGAATTTTCGGCCATATCTGATCTGATCCGCGGACACCTCTGACTAACTTAAATTTTTAAACACAAAGTTTAGTTTAAAAACTCTTTCGATAATCTATTTAAAAAATCAGTAATTTTGTATGAACCAATTTGGTTATTTACTTAAAAAAATATTAGTTAACAAACTAACAAAACTTTATATTATTAAAATAAGTTGTTCTGCTAGTATGAATAGAGTACTACTATAAAAGCAACTGTATGGATCATAAATTTATGCAGCATATGAGTTTATATTATTATGGACTAAGAGTGTAGCCATGTAATTAAAGCATCCTATGTGACATTAAAATGGGGTGTTTTGAAAAACATGTTTAAATGCTAGTAATTTGTGTTCTAAAGAAATTTCAGGAATAAGTGGTTATGTAGTACATCTATTATATCTATTATATCTATTATATATCTCTAATTTTAAGGCTAAAATGTGCCACATGTCATTCTCTCATTACAATTGAAATCAAATCTTTCCCTCCAAAATTAAAGAACTCTCCTCTCTTCTCTCTTCCTTTCTCTATCTCTTTCATTTTTTCATTTACTCTATCTTTCTTATATATCATTATCAATGACTAATTACGAATTTGACAATCAAAATATACAACATAACATTCTCTAATTGTATTTAAATTAAATTAAAATTAAAATTAAAATATAACTATATTATATATTAAATTTATATATTACTAACTAATTTAATAACTAAAATGTGTCACATGACACTCTTTTATTAAAATTTAGATAAAATATTTTCCTCTTAAATTAGTGAACATTCTTCTTATATTTTCTTATCTACCTCTCTCTTTTTTTCTATTTCTCTTTATCCTTCCCACTCTATATATAATTTATAATTCATATTTTATATTAGTAATTTGACAAATCAAAATGTATCACCAGATATTTTTATTATAATTAAAATAAAAAATTTTCTTAGCTTCCAAAATTAACAAACTCCCTCTCTCATTCTTCTTCTTTATCTTTCTCTCTCCTTTCTCTCATTCTTTATTTTTCTCTACCTTTAAGTTCTACGAAAAATAGAATTAACAACATAATATAATTTAAATTAAAAATATTATTATATACATATTTTTTATTTAATTTTAAATTTTTACTGCTTATCTTTTTAATATATATTTTCACTTTTTTTTAATATTTATTACATATAATTTTAAAAAAATACTAATGTTGTGATTAAAAGTTAAAATTAAGATTCAATTATTTTTAAAAAAAATAAGTTAATTTTATAACTATCAATATAAATTTTTTTTATGTTAATATCTAATTATATTTTTATATATATAGAAAAAATATTATTTTTAAATAGCAAATATAAAAATTAATTATTTCTATTTGTACAACAAACTTAATATCTAATCAAATATAAAAATATACACGTTAAATTCTTTCAAATTTTAGATAACGAATGTTAAAATTAAGTAAAAAATTAAATTCTTTCATTTGAAAATAATAACTAAAAAATTTATTATTTAATTTTGTTTAAGACTCTGGTCTTCTTAGTCGACGGAGACTTTTGTCCCTTACGACCATTTTATAATAGTAGTTTAATGTTATAAATTTTTTGTGTCATAATCTATAATACCAGGATCGACGTAATTTAAAAAAATTTATATTCCCGTAATAGTATTACGGGTAAAAATACTAGTAAAAGATTAAAAATAGAATAGGACCTTGTTGAATATATAAAAGGGATCATTTCTAAGTCTTTTGCTTTCTATTATGGGCAAAAATTTTGTGTATAATGTGAAAGGTACCTGTTACATAACAATCAAACTAAAAGGGATCATGTTAATTTGCCTGGTATGATACTACTGTTTTTTATTTATTTTGTCCTGCTTCTTTTATATTATATGTTGCTATTCTATCTCTACCTTTTAGGTTTGCAATCTTTACAAGTAATTCGAGTGTATTTTTATGAAATTAAATTAAGTAAAAAAAAATTTAAAAAGAAGATTAAGGGTATATAAATTTGTGAAGAAAAAGATTTTATTAGTGACATAGACCATACAAGAATAAAAAATGAGAAATAGTAATAAAAAATAAGTGTTGAAACTTTTACTAATATCGTAAGAGAATAAATGAACTTTTTTAAAGTGGACAATAGTTAAATAGAACTTGTTCCTGAATGCTAATTTTATTTTTTATTATCTTTTTATTTGAAATTGATGAACGAAATAAAGAATAATGAGAAAGATTAGAAAAGAGAAAAGAAAAGAGATGATCTCCTAATTGTTGAAATTTTTTTTAGAAAATGAATTCAAATCTTTTTTTATAATCTCAAGTTATTTTAAAGGAAAATACATTGTCCAATAGTTACAATGTCATATCCAGTATATTCTTCTTGTTTAAAGGCTAGTTACTAAATAAAATAATTGTGAAAATGTATTTTCCTTATATTTTTATTATTTTAAGTTTATTTAACTAAAAATAAATATAAAAAAGTTAATCTTCACAAATTAAGTTAACAGTTCTGATACCACTTTCGGTATGCGTAACAAAAAGGTGTTGGGATAAAAAAAATTTATGACATGTAGCATTATTAGAGGAACATTTAATTTAGTTCCTTTTTAATTAGATGATATTTTTTATATTTTAAATCCAACAAATTCATTTCTACAAAAAAAAATTAACTCCTTAGAGTATTTTTTAGTTTTCATTCTTTTGGTCTAACACTCCCAGGAAGAACTTTATTTTTTTTTATCATGTTTTATACCATGTTAAAATTAATCATATAAAAAAAATCATACTTTTAGCATCAATCAACAAATTACATTACAATATACATAAATTCAAGGATTGAATTATGATTTACTGATTTTTAATGGTTAAAAGGAAAATACAAAGCTGAATTTATGATTATTTATCTGATGTATGTGCTTCTCTACATTTGGAGTTTAAGGTTAAACTATATAAATTTTGAGTTGCTGTAAACCTCTGGAATTTTTATTTTTAGCTGCTGTAACTTTGCAAGATGATAATCATGAAAATAATTGAATTATTCAACGAAATTTTTTAAGAATAACATTTTTTATTTAAAATATTTTTCTTTTGTTAATGGTTATCGAGCTATAATATATGAAATGTGGATTTTTAAATTGTGAATTTGTGAACTTTTATCAAGTATTTTTTATAATTATATTTTTTAAAAACATAATTAATCTGATAATAAATTAACAATATTCTTGTATTCAAATATTTTCAAAATTAAAGAATTGAAAGAAATTTATATACAAAAAATCTTCGTATGAAATTATTTGCTAAAAGCTGACAATAATTTAATATTAGTGTAAATAACAAACAAGTCTCTAACTTTTATTTCGAAAATAAATAAATTATTAACTAATTAAAAATATAAAAATATTTTTTATTTTTTAAAATGTGAGACGTCTAAGAATTTGTTTGTGTAGACTTTTGAAAAAAAATATTTTTTTGAGTTATCTTTTTTTTGAAAAATCTTATAGGGAAGTAAAAGTAATTTTATGTTTGGACTTTTTATTTATCAATTATGTTTGGATATAACAATATAAAAATACATTTTTGTTTATTTATTATGTAAATTTTTTTTAAAAAATATCTTTTAAAAAAAGATGTAAACGGTAGCTTCTCAAAAAATATATTTTTTTTCAAGTGTTTTTATTTTTACTAATAGAAATTTACCAAACACACTAAAAAATGAACAAATATTAAAAAAAATCTTTTTTTTATTATCTTAATGACACCCAAACAAGCACTAAGTCTCTCTAGAATATCGTTTTTTTTTAGTAAATAAACAAAGAAACAAAGCAAAACAAAAAAAAAAAAAAAACGCTTATCCTATATATCATCAAGCATGAGTTATTGTAGATCATCACAAGACTCGGACCAAATAACATGAGTAAGATGAGTCTTCACACCATATCTCGCTAGTCAATCCGCCAAGTATTAGCTTCACGGGTTATCCAATCAAAATATACAACCTACGGTCTTGACATAAACTCTTGGATCTTATTAAGAATATCAACATCAGAATTATGCCCATTATTCGAATTGTATAATAGGTGCAAAATATCAAGACAATCCGTTTTGCACACAATATCTCTCAAGTCATAATCCCAAGTTAAAACTGGACCCCTCTAAATAGTAAAAAGCTCACATCAGACAGTAGACTCTAGAAGACAACTACTAGCTAGAACAAGCCAAAATTCAACAGCCATTAGAATCTCTATTGACAACCAATTTTAGCCAAGTTCCAATAAAAAATTAGTCTCGCATCACAATTAACTTTAAAATGATTACCTGCTGGAGGTTCCCACCTCATCCAATTCTTAAAAGATCTAAAGCACACACTGGTTTTAGCAAACTTTCTTAAATTATTAGCAGTTATCTGTGTTATAGCAACAACCTTGTGATTTGACTATTGATCTCTAGTGTTAAAAAAGATCATTACAGCAATGCTTCTACGCTCACCAAAGACTCATCCCAAATAATTTCTCATTACCCGACATGACCTTTCGAAACCAAAATTCCAAAGGGGTATCTTCAAATGACTCAATAAACAAAGGAAAATATTTTTTCAAATGACTCTAGATTTCACAGTCTCTAAGATAATGCTCCATTATTTCCTAATCCTCATTGCATCTCGAACATCTATCCGACTCAGTTAAATGACGCTTGAAACGGAAGGTGTAAAATTCAGTTAAATAACGAATAATTAAGTGATAAATTAATTATGAGAAAATATGGCTAAAAATGTAATAATTTACAATGTGAAAAAAATAAAAATATCTAAAATACAAATTAAAACACTTATCTTAAAAATTTTGGTCTTAGGTTTGACCAACGGACCGAAAATCACAAAACGACTCATGTTGGGCCCAAGCCCACATACATGACCCTCATAACTTAGTGAATTTAGTCATTCCTTCCTCCTCCTTTCATTTAGAGTTCCACAGAAAATAGAAGAGAGTGAAGGCTCACCCTAAATTACTACTCATCACATCACTCAATCCTCATAACTTTCAAATCCTAACTCTGATCGAAGACTCATTTGCAGCTATGCGTCACTCTCGTCGCGCTCTTCGATTCTATCTAACTATTGTGGTAAGAAATTTTAAAATTCTTGCCTCATTCTTCATTTATCCTCAATTTCGCATATTAGTTTGGGTATTGAGAAAATTTCGATTTTTGAATGTTTAAGGGAGGCTCAATCTTAAGTTCTAGCGAGATTTTGACCCAAGACTATGAGAAATAAGGTAAGTAGACCTTTTCTCTTTATTTTTTTCAAGTTTTACTTATGAACATTGTGTGAATGTTGTGAAAATTGAATGTGATTAGATTGAATATGATTGGATTTGTGTAAATTCGGTGCGGAATTGAGTCAAAGATCACATTGGTGAGGAATTTGGTGGAGCTTGGATCGGTGGAGGTTGAAATTGTCGGAGAAGAGTTTTTTCGAGGTTGAGACTGCCGTCAACGAAGGTACGAGTTTTAATTTCGAATAGACATTATGTAACATTTTGTGAAAACCTAGGTTAATTATCCTAGGATAGTGTTGAATGTTGTGTGTTGATGATGAAGTGTGATTATGTGAATTGAGTTTTTGGTGAGTGCTATACGATGGTAAGATTGAGATTGAATATGCATGTTGTGGTATAGTTGTTATTATATCGATTGGTATGAAATTAGACCGGAGACCGTGATAGGGTGAGGTATTTTCTATTTGATAAGTTGCATAATTGCCATATTTTGATTGGTTATGGAATGATGTGGTTTGGCCGGGTGATTAACATGTGATTGATTTGTTGATAGAAGTTTGGAAAGTTGGATTGTTGTGTTGGAACTTTTTGATTAGGTGTTGAATGGATAGAACTAGATAAATTTATGTTGAGATACTTTTGGGATGATTTGAAACTAAATTGAATTGAGATTTGGTAAAATTTGGCAATAGGATAAATTTAGCAAAAACAGAATTTAGACCAACATCGACGGGCCATAACTTAGTGCTCGAAGTTTGGATTTGCATAAAATTTATCTGAAATTGAAGATGGTGCAAAGAACTTTAAAACTGTCTAAGAATGGAAGAAAATGAATTTTATAGAGAAAATTATGAAGGATTGAAAACTGGTATAAAAATCTAGAATTTGAGATTATGCAGAACATCAGAAATTTTGGTCTGCGTATCCACGCACAGTATGGTGTGTGCGCACTACACAAAATGGGTGTAAATACTCATGCGTACACACAAGGGTGTGCGTACGCACATCAAAGAGTTTTAGCAAGTCATGTATATGCATGAGGTGATGCGTACGCACAAGTCATATTTTCTTGAAGAAACCATGTTTTTAACTGTTTGGCCTTTCCGGCACTCTTGTAAACTTCTGTAACCCCTAAATGAATCTCGATAACTCATTTTTAAGCCTTGGATAGGGTGTGGCTAAGTTCAATGAACTAAATTTAATTATTTTGGAATGAAACACTTAGTTAACCGAAAAAAAAATATTGTGGGATGGTGGTTTTATCCCGACTACGATGAGGACGGAGGTTCCATCCCACTCACGTGTTAGTAAAATTAGCAAATCGATAAATGAATTGGGGGTTAATGAATTCAAATTAATGCAATAGATAACAAATTGGGGTTAATAAGCAAAATCACTTATGAAATTACTAAAAGACACTGATATTGTTGATTTATTGTGGTCTGAATGGCTGGATTAGAAAGGTCTGGGTGTTATCCCGTTTGCGTACTGAATTGATTTTGCTTTGGCACTTGTACTGGGTAAGGACAAATGTCTCATCCCGCTTGTTCTGTGGTTGCAGTGTGATGTGGGGACAGCGATACGTAACGCCCACGTTCTCTTGGATGAAAGGTGAGACGGCACTCTTTGTTGTTTGAAACATTTATACTTCCGGGAGAAGGTGAGACAGAGCTTTCCGCTGGAATAATGGTACCATGATTTATAATTCCTCCTGGTGATGCGCATCGAGAGACCGATTCGGGGTGTCAACCGAATTTTGTGTCGGACTTAGCCTAATAACCGACACGTAAGCTCATGGCTAGTAGGACAAACATGCATAATCTGCATTTAAGTAACATTGTTTGAGTATGCTCATTGTATTTGGTTTATCTATGTGAATATTTTCTGTTTAACTCCTATTTGCCTTACTTGCTGTAATTGTCTTTGTCTGTGCTTGAAATTCTCTATTTGTGCTTGTTACTACTACTAAATAAATTACTGGATATTAAATTACTGAGATTAAATCATTATGACATGGAGAGAATTGATGACTTGTATGGAGAATAATTGAGAGTCTGAAATCACTAGTTTAGTTGAAACTTAGTTTGATTTTTCCTGTTTGGATTTAGAAAGGACTTTAGACTTGAATTTTGTGTTGGTTGGAGTTTAGAATTATCTAGTGGGTTCATATCTTTTTACATACTCTCTATTTGGAATTACTACTCTAATGGAAATCTTTGGGTTCTCACCCCATTGTGGAACTATTTATTTTATAGATACAGGATGTAAGACACCTTATTGAGCGTGCTAGATTTCTCTCGGAAGCGAATACACTCTTTTGGGATTTTATTTTGTATCTTAGTATATTATATTTTTCACTTTTGAATATGTCTTTGTATATCCCTCTTAGAGATTGATTTTGGAGAAACATGTATTTTTTTATTTTGTGTACTTCTGGGATGTGTTGTAGTTTCTAACCGGCATTGTCTTCGGGGGTCGAGACTAGTACTTACTATGTATCTCCTTTTGAATCTTATATATATATATATATATATATATTTTTTTTTTTCTGTATATCGGTGCAGTATATCTTTGATGTTTTGAGTGAGATGCGCTTGTCGTTTCGTTATTTTTTTTACAGGCTATTAGCTATATTACTATCTTTTAAATATATGTATGTATTTTTTTAGGTATCGTAATGCCTTACTACCACTGATTTACGACTATAGCGTAAAAGTTTGTGTGATAGGGTGTTACAGAAGGTATTCATCGGAAACGCATTTTGTAAACCCAGCCACATCATCATCTTTATCTTTTCTGGAAAATTACAATGCCAAATCCACCTACAGTTGCTATTACCATTCCCATTTAATTTCTTCTTCAAGAGCCAACGATAATCTTCTCTAGAACTATAAATCTTTAAAGCTGCAGGCCACCAATTCCATCCGGGCTTCAAATCAGACATAAGCAGAGACCAAATGCTATGAAGAAACTGTTTGTTTTTATGAGAAATTGGCGCGACAAGTCTTTCTTCCTCCCAAGCCCCATTGCTCCACAAATGTGTTAGATCATAAAGTTTACTGAGAGGAGTCCACTTATCATACCAAATCGATTATTGCCATTAGATGCTACTCATGTGATTGAAAATCCGGAAGTATTTATGAGTTAGAACCTGCACCTACAATTTGTTCTTATTATCTCTAGAAGATCGATTTATTTTTATATATCTTGGACAGAGAAACTTAAATATTTCATATTTTAAAAAATAAAAAATATTTTTATATTTTTAATTAGTTAAAAACTTATGTATTTTTGAATAACTACGTTATTACGTGTACGCTAAAATTAGCCACTAAAGTAAGCCATCAATATAAAAATACATGTTGAAATACAAATACACATTAAAAATAAATTAAATTATATATGTATTTATATATAAATATATTGATTATTAATTTTGGTACGAATAATATTTTTTGTTTTCAAATTAAAAAAATTGAGTATGTACCCAAATAAGTTCCTGACAAATTTTTATTACATTGAGGTTTTTAAATTTTACAAAAATAAAATATATAAGTTTCTTTATCTTAGTTAAATCTAATATTTTCAGTTAAACAAATAAATTCTCAAAAGTATGACACAATAATCTATATATCTTATTTCTATAAAATTCAAAAATCTCAACGTAGTAAATTTTTTTAAATACAAAAATATCCAATATAAAAATTTTCAAGAATCCATTTAGATATATACTCTAATAAATTAGACATCTATTTATTTTTTTTTTCTTAGTATTACTGTTATCTTACCGCCTCAAGTATCAACTTCAACCTAAGAAACTTCTTAGTCACCAAAAAAAAAAACCTAAGAAACTTCTTGAGTTTGAGGCATCTTCCGACTTCGATAATAATCTCGTCTTCTTCTCTCTTATTTCTTCGCTTTTTGCGGCGGCTGCACTCTTCTTCCCCCCTAGGTGGCGGCGAGGTTCCATTTTCCCCCCTCTCACTTCTCTCTCTGCTTTTTACGCTCTGATTCTCTTGCTTGGTGCTTATCTTCTACTCTTTCTCTCCTAATGCATATTCCATTTACTTTTCAAACACTCATATATCTTGTTTTCCCAATTTTCTTATATATTGGTTTTTCTAGAAGCAAAATCTTTCCACTGCACATCATTTAATACCCTTGCCCTGTGAATCTGTCTCAGCATCATTCTATGCGAGTTTATTTATTTTTATTTTATTTATGCGATTTTAGGGTTTTGTAATCCCCTCATCAACTCCTATGCTAAGTTCAAGACTTCCAAGACTTGGACCATGGATCGCCAAGCGCCTCTTCACAAGTAAATCACTGCATTTTTAACTATTTTTTTATGCTTCCCTTTTTCTTAATTACCAATTTAATTTACATAATGTCCATTACATGTCAACAATATCTAATTCCGTTAAATCCATGATTCTAAAAAATCATTTTGGCAGGGAATTATGCATCCATTTATAGAGGAAGATACAATCAAAGCACCAGAAACAGTTTCCTGCAACCTCCGGCAGTAAGTATGATTGAATCATTCAATTTAAATCTTACGATTTTGGATATCTAAATTTGGCTCTTGGCTTTCTGTATATGATATTTGGCTGTTGTAACCATTGCCAAAAAAAAAAAAAAAAGGAAACAAATACTAGATTTCAATCAATGGCGAGTTTACTGATGAAGCAAAGACTAGTATAAGAATTCAATTTTGGCCTTTGTTTGGCTGATACTATGAATAATCTGTTTTTGTTTGTTATTTGAAGTTCTGTTTACGAGTATGATGTAATTCTTATTGAACGGAATGGTAACTATGGATGCACAATTATGGAAGGTTATATATCATTCATAGAAATTGAAGCTTTTGAATGTATTAGGTGAGCTTGATAATAAGATTAGACATTCACCAGTTCAAGGGGTGTCGTCGTGTCGAGGAGTGTAATCATGAATGTTGTCCCATTAAGTCGAGATGACTGATGTGTTTGTGTATGACACAAGAATGGGAATTTAGATTTTGGTTATTTTGGAAATGTTAATTAATTTAGCATTTTTCTGTTGTTTTGGAAATGAGTTCATTTGCTTTTCATAATTTTGTCTCAACAGATTTCGTTGCTTTCGATTTCTTGTCATTAGAGATAGATTTCATTGTGACAACATTCGCAATTGGTAAAGGAAATAACCCCGGGATATGTAAATCTCTGAATGTTGTAATAGAATTTTACACTAGAAAAAGGAATCTAATGGGGAGTATGTGAGGATATATTAAAAACTTGGAATTTCTAGAATAATGTATATTTAAAAATTTCTCCAATTGGAAATTAAGTGCTATGATATTTGTGGATGCCATGTAGATTAAAATTATATATGTATATATATTTATGGATTATTAGCTAAATAGTTTTATAAGATGTTTTTTTTTTCTGTGGCATGTTTATATCTGTGTTTTTAATGCTAATTATTATTATTATTTTGTTAGGTACAGTTTCAACAACTTTCTCTTAATAAGTTATATAATGGAGCTATGATTGGAAAACATAATTTCCTATCAACAACTAGCAATGAAGGGAATGAACAAAAGGAAACGTAAGTCTTCTTTTTTTTATCTGAAAATATTATTGAAATTGCCTTTTCTATAGCAGTGTATGCATTTTCATGATGAGTGTAGTCAAGTAACATGATATACCTATATAAACTCACACTTTGCCTTCCCCAAATTAAACTGAGACACAATTGGAGCTAGGAATTTCATTGTTGCACCTCAATTCTCTATTTTTGTCCCTTTCCCTCCCCTGGCACTGTCCTTTACTGTTGCTCAACATATTATCCCAAAGCCTTCCCATAGACTATGTATCATACTTCTATGTTTCTCACTTTAAACTCTGTTGTCTTCTCTATTGCTTTTCCTATATATATATATTTTGTATAAATTGGGAATATTTATCTATACTTCTCAAGTTGGCGGCCAGCTTTCCATCCACTATCCAGCTATAGCAGTTTTTGAGTAGGCCACATTGCATCTTGATCCAGGATTAGCTACTATGTTTTTGCACGATTCACCCTGATTGGAGAAGTTAAAAGTTATGCGATTTTGGTTTATAATGGTTCAGACAATTTTATTGGGAAGGTCACAGTTTGTGTGTAATCTACCTTTGTAGCTTATACTACTAAGTTGTAATGGTTGAATTTTTAATGGGATATGAGAACTTAATGCAAAGAATGCTAATCTCGTAGTGTGCATTTTACCAGTCTGGTTTTGTGCTCTTAACCATGGGGTTGTAATACTTTACCATCATAGAATGAGTTGAGTTGATGTTGGGGTGTGGTACTTCTGCCTAAATGGCACTAGTAGTGATTCCGGGCAAGTCTTGAGTTGTTGCTCTCAGTCATACTTTCTTGAAACATCTTTCATTCCATTGCTCTTGGCAGAGGACAATAATACTTATCAAATGCTAAACTAACATTTTAATAGTTGTTCAATGCTAACTTTACATAAGACATACAGCACAATTAATGCTTTATATTCCTTACATATTGGATTAGATGAACACAATGCATTGTGTAAGTGTGTCCTTACTCAATTAGATGAATGGTCGTATATCTTCAAAGCTTAGGGGTAAAAGTGCATGTTTATCATTTAGTTTCTTGCATGTTTATCATTTAGTTTCTTAGTCTTTGATCCAACTATGTGCAGGATATCTGTGACGTTTGTTGATAAGGATGGGGAGGAACAACATATTCGAGTCCCTGTTGGAATGTCCATGCTAGAAGCTGCACATGAAAACGACATTGAACTAGAAGGCAAGAAAATAATTGTACACTAAATTGTATATTATCAATTTTTTCATTCTACACTAAATTGTATATTTTGATTGTTTTGAAAATAATTTCTTTTGTTTGGATAACTTGCTCTGGTTGCTACCTTACTCATAATGGATATATTGACCCATGTCATACACCCTTATTTTTTTAACTAAGCTTGCGAGTCTGTGTTTTGGGGCTATGGAAGTTGCATAGTAGTATATTTACTATTGATTCAGCTTAGGTTCACTTTTTCACGAGTTTTATAATATGTTGTTTTGCAGGGGCATGCGAGGGCTCACTTGCATGTTCAACTTGCCATGTTATAGTCATGGTAAATTAAATTAATTTATCATTTTTATGCAATTACTTATTATTTTCCACATACGTGAGTGTCAAATTGCTTGAGTCTGAACTTTGTGCAGGATGTAGAATATTACAACAAATTGGAAGATCCAACTGATGAGGAAAATGATATGTTGGACCTAGCTTTTGGCCTTTCCGAAACGTGAGTTTGTTTAATCTGAACATGGGATCCCTTATATCTATAGTTTGTATTTCAACCCTAAATTCTTCCCAGACTAATCTTGGTAGTTAATACAGTTCACGTTTGGGTTGCCAAGTGATTGCAAAGCCTGAACTCGACGGGATTCGATTAGCTATTCCAGCTGCCACGCGGAACTTTGCAGTCGATGGTTATGTGCCGAAGCCACACTAATGAATACAATTTATAAGTTTGAGTGCAAAAGAATGGCAACTGATAAGGTTTAGGATTTGGAGGTTTAGGTTTTGTAGCTTAATGATTGGTTCTAGATAAATGAGCATTTACATCTTAGGCATTATTTTGGTGCTGAGTTTTGTGGATAACAAGCTACTCAGTATGCGAGAACCAGAAATTTGTCACTGTTGGGAATTTTCAGCGTCCCAAGTATAGTTGCATGCCAATAAATTAATCAGAGATCTGCTACACGTCCAAGCAATATTGCCATTCAAGTTCAACTAAGTAGACCTAATACCAACAAAAACCATTCATTAAAAAGAGTGTGATTACACGCACATATATCATTTTTTTAATCTAGTCATTTACGTTCATGGGGTGTTGTCGTCATCTTTTTCTTCGTGTTCTTCATTTTCCTCTTCCTCCTCCTTTTTCTTCTTTTTTCTGCGTATTTTTTCCTCATTGTCATTCTTTTATTGTTGCTGTTATTGCTATTACTATAGTAGAAGGTAAGGAGAAAGAGTTTTGAATTGAGTAGAATGAGTTTAAATATAGCTTAATTCATTCAGAAATGAACTGAAATTACATAATGATTACGACAAAATTAACTCAGAAAAAAAGAGAAATAGAGAATAATAGTAAAGAATTTGTAGAACTCAAATTGTGTTAAATTTGAGTAAATCAATAAAATTTTTGAGAAAATGAAATAAAAAGTAGATGAGGAAGAAGATGAGAAAGAGTTTTAAATTGTGTAGGACAACGAGTTCAAATGAGCTTAATTCACTTAGAAATAAATTGAAATTGCATAATAATTGCGACACAATTAACTCAAAAGAAAAAGAAGTAGAAAACAATAGTAAAGAATCTGCAGAATTCAGAAATTGTGTTAAATTTGAGTAAATCAAGAAAAATTGAGAAAACGAAATAAGAATGAGAAGATGAAGAAAAAGATGAAAAAGAAGAAGCAATAGAAGATGAAGAGGAAGAGGAGAAAGGGTTTTGAATTGTGCAGGATAACGAGTCTAAATGTACCCTAATTCACTCAGAAATGAACCGAAATTACATTACAATTACGACACAATTAACTAAGAAATGAATCGAAATTTACCATAACGATTGCGACATATAAACTCAAGTTCGAAAACAAGCATACAAACAAGATTGAATCATGGTTTCTTCTTTTTTGTTTGATATTTTCTTTTCCTTTTTTTGGTTTTATTCCTCTCAAAAGAGTAAATAAATAAAAATTGAAAAAATGAAATAAGAAGGTGAAGACGAAGAAGAAAAAGATAAAATAGAAGCAGTACAAGATGAGGAGAACGAGTTTTGAATTGTGTAAGACAACGAGTCCAAATGCTCCTTAATTCACTCAGAAATGAACCGAAATTATATAATAGATTGCGACACAATTAACTCAAAAATAAATAAAAAATTATATAACGATTGTGACACAATTAACTCCATTAAAAAATAATCACACAAACAAGACTGAGTCATGAATAACAACACATCAAAAATCAATTTTAGATCAGACAACATTATCAATATGATAAAAATTCAACGATAACGATGATATGTATAAAAAAAAGATGATGATAACGATAACGATAACGATGATGATCATAAGAATGATGACGATGGAAGAGAAGAAAAAGGAAGTTGAAGAAGAAATTCAAATGAGAAAAAAATGAGGATGAGGTGGTGGTGTTGTTGGTATTTACGATAATAAAAAGAAGAAGCGCCGCGAGAGTAGAAGAAAGCGAGAAAAAAAAACCGCGTGATTCTAAATTATTTGGATAAACTTTGATGTTAAAATTATTTGGACAGGAAGAATAATTTAAAAAATTAAATCTTTAGTTCCGCTTTTAAATCTAGTTACTATTACAACTAAAGTATCATTAATTGAGGAATTATGTAAAGTGATAGAATTTGTAATTTTGTAGGATTAGATCACTTTTAAAAGAAAAAAATTGCCCCTCTCAGGTTCTGGTTGGTGCCAGTGTTTTTGATTACGAAAGCAGAAGCAGAATAATCGGAATTGGAAACATGGCAATGCTCTACAAGATATCATTACTATCGCTCTCACCCACACCCATCCTCCTCAACCGCCTTCAAAACCTCACTTCCCTCTCTTGTTCTTCTTTTTCAACTGTCAATAGCCCCATTCGTAGCAGCGCCACCTCAACAAAGAAGCAGAAGCAAAAATCGGCGTTGGCCAAAGAGAAGAGAAGGACCCGTTCCGATAAGGACTTCGACATGGACGCTGTAATGGACCGTTCTGAATCTCGTCATCATTTTCCTGTTATGCTCGCTGAAGTTTTGGACGTTTTCTCCAATCTCTCGCTTACTTCCTTCGTCGATTGCACCCTTGGCGCCGCCGGTCATTCCTCCGCTGTTAGTATCAATCAATGCCTTCATTTTGCACGGATTTCTTAAATTTAGGGGTTTTCTTTTGCTACCTTTGTTTTGTGCAATTAATTATTAGTTAGTATAATTTAGAGTAAGGGTTCAATTTGGTTCTGAAATTGCAAGTGTTTCGTTTTACTATCTTATTAACCTTATCAGAGAAAGGAGTATCTTGCATTGCAACTGACCATCGAGTCGAGATTAAGTTAGACCCTTGAGTATTTCGAAGTATGTGTTCAAGGACAATTGTCTTTCCATTAATTCTTATTGTATAACATGTAGAGAGAATTTGATATGATTTTTATTTTTTGATAGACTAATTTGATGTTATGCATTTATTTTGGGCATGTATACTATTTCTTATTTGATAATGACATTGTGATGATGTTAATTTGTATATGAATGTTGAGACAGGTGATTAATGGGCATGCGGAGTTGAAGTATTTTGTTGGGATGGATGTGGATCCTGTGGCACATAACATGGCTCAAGCTCGAATCAATTCTGTAGTAGAAAAGCAATTGGATGGTGGTGTAAAAGTTTTTACGCTGCTAAGGAATTTCAGACATATCAAGTCTGCTCTTAGGGAAACTGGCGACGAACGGTTGGTGGATGGTAGCATCGATGGAATCTTGATGGACTTGGGCATGTCATCCATGCAGGTTTCATTCTTGAACTTGTATCTTCTATACTGTTACGTGATCGGCCCACTTGCTGCGTTGCTTGGTTTGGTTTCCAATATTTGTGCATGGGTGTTTTTTATCTTTGGAACTTCCAATGGGGAGAAACGGAAAATTTGATTTCTTCTAATTTTTGGTAGAGCAATTGCATTTTATTTATTTATTTGAAAAAGGAAAACTCTCTCTTGCTAAAGTTGTAATGATAAGCTTTATTGAACTTAAAATAAACTGATGACCCTTTTTCTTTTGGCTTTTCTTATTTATATTTGTCCTGGTTTTTAGGTGGACAATCCCCAGAGAGGATTCAGTGTGCTAGCTGATGGTCCCCTTGATATGCGTATGGATCCACAGGTATACTTTTAGACATTATGGAGTTTAATGCAAAAATCAACATGCTCATTTTGCAGAAAGCGTATATGGTTGTAAACTGCTTTGTCAGGATTACGGCTTTGGTGTAGATGAGTATTTTGTGGAATGATACTGTTGCTTGCTTGATGCAGAGTCATTCATAATTTTCTTTCCTGTGTAACTGATGAACAGGCCTAATATGACAGGCAAGTCTTAAAGCAGAGGATATATTAAATTCTTGGCCAGAATCTGAAGTTGGGCGTGTCCTAAGGGATTTTGGGGAAGAAAGTAATTGGCGTAATCTGCAAAAGAAGATTGTTCAAGCCCGGTTAGATGGTGGATTGCATTCCACTACTGACTTGCTCAATCTTATTCGACGTGTGACTCCTGCAATGAAAGGTATATCTTTCTCCATTTTGTGCCTCTTGATTAGTTGTCTCTAAGGCCATCAGTTTATTTATGCATGTCTTTTAGATACTGTAACCAATATCATGCATGAAATACCAATTATGCTCAAGGAAATATAATCACCGATTTCAATCAACATTGTAACAGGTGGAAGGCAAGGTTGGATAAAGACAGCAACCCGGGTGTTTCAAGCTCTTCGAATAGCTGTGAATGATGAACTGAAGACACTTGAGGATTCCCTCTATTCTTGTTTTGATTGCCTCTCGCCGGGGGGTAGGCTTGCCGTGATATCTTTCCATAGTCTAGAGGACAGAATTGTGAAGCAGACATTCCTTGATATAATTAAAGGAAGCGAAGATGAGAGCTGCGATAATAGTGATTTGAGGAAGGTGAGTGATGAGATAAAAGAGAAAGAAGCATGGATAAAACATGTGATAAATGGATCAAATGGAATCATTCTCACAAAAAGACCAATCACGCCCTCGGCCGAAGAAGAAAAATTGAACCGCCGAAGTAGAAGTGCAAAGCTCAGGGTGATTCAGAAGGTTTGATTTTTCTTTTTTTGGATTTTTTTAGAAAATGAAAATATTGTATGCATAGACTTATATGTAGTTTGTTCTTCTTTTATAGTCATCTCTAGAAAATAGTCACTGCTGTATTCACAAATTTCATTAAGAAAAGATTTAAATTATATGCCTTGCACCTTTAGCAAACTATCTGCTTAATTAGACACGAAAAAAAAGCTATCTGCTTAATTTACTCATAATTAATAATTCACACTTCCCCCTCATAATTTCTATTGCATTTATAGGAGTTTGCTAACAAGTATTTCGCTATTTCCTTTTATGTATGTTAAAGTTTGAAACGAGGTAGTATTCGATGAAAAATCGAAAAAGATTTCTTTTTTGACAAATGCTCAAAGACCAGAATAATTTATTATTTTTTATTATTATTTTTAGCCATCAACCTAATTTTTTTATTCGAATAATTTAACAATATATTTTTAGTCTACACTTTTAAATATTAATGGTTAATTGTTAATCAAAATAATAAATTTTACTGGACTTCTAATATTTTTCTTCTTTTCTGAAACGAAAATGTCATTTAAAAAAAAATTGTGATACTTTCTGAAAACTAAATGTCTTTAGAATACTCCTTAGTAAAATACTGAAATTCAATAAAATATCACCATACTTATAATTAAAATTTGCCACAATAGATGCAATGGTAGATGAATGACGTGTCCGATGAGATGATTAAGATTCAAGCTCCAGAAATATAATTGTTCAAAAGTGTCTTTTTTATTATAAAAAGTAATATCAGACTCTTTACACATCAAAATTCTGATTAATATAACTAGTGAATCGTTTCTCAATGATATATGTACCAAAAGACATACCATTTCTCTATTCAACGGAGTAGAGAAGAAAACAAACGGAGTAGAGAAGAAAACAAGCGTAGGCACGATGTTAGATTTGTTACATTCTTATCCTAATTCACATTAAGAAATATTTCTTTTAATTGAAAGATAAGTCCTTTTATCTATTTGCATGCCAACGGTTTGTACTGGGATTAATTGCTGTAATATTTTCCTTGGTTCAAATGAGATTACTGGTTGTGTAATATGCTTAGAACGTTCGAATTCACCGGACTTAAGAAAAGATAATGTTGTTGACAATGGGATCCAGAGCTTGCTACAATTATTGGTAAGGAATTTCAGAATAGTTTGATCATTAGAAACTTTGAATTCTAGTATACTTGTAGATAAATTTCTCAACATAAATTCTATAATTACTTTTAAGATATGAAAAAAATCAGAAAGGAATTTACTAAATTTATGTTTTTATCTCGTGTATTACATGTAATGCTTGTGCATTACGAGATAATACAACTTAGTATTAGCTTACATTATCAGTGACATAAGGAAGAATAATACAAAAAGAATAAGGGAATGAAAATGACAATAAATATATCGTAAAAAGTAAGAGAATATGACATTTAGACCAAAATGATATAACAATATTATAGAATAATAATGCTCTATCTCCATGTAAAAAATCTATTCAAGTCATTGAAGTACTTTTTTTTTTAACGCGCCTCCCCCTTTTCCCAAAGTTACGTGAAATATATGCACGCCCCTTTTTCCCTCCTATCAACGTAACAGATTTACATAAATTTTTTCTTTAACATAAATATTCTTTTTCTTCTTCTCTTTTTCAATGTTAACGATTTGCATTGTAATTTTTGGATTTGTAATCTCTATTGCTTGTCCTTCTTCTTCGATTTTGTAGATTTATCTTCTTCGTTTTCAGATTTCAATATTCTATCAAAATAATGAATGATTCAACTTCAAATCAATTGAATGAGAGCGTTTTGGATTATTCTTCTGAAACGAATCAAACGGACGAGGTTTGGATTTTTTTAAATCAAATTGAATGGAATGCAATTGTTAAATTGAACTGAATTGAACGTACGCATGTGTTCTGAATTGAATTGAATTGATAATCTCTCAATTGTAGATACAGGTGTTTTGAATTTATATAATGGATAATGTTCCATTTATTTAGTACTATACAATTGTTTCACCATAATGACGTGTTCGGTTCATTATGCAGAAAACTATTTGAATTTGAATTTATATAATGGATAATGTTCTGTTCATTTAGTACTATACAATTGTTTCACCATAATAACATGTTCGGTTCATTCTGCAGACCAGGTGTGTTGTGGATGAACAATTTGTCCCAAAGGTCGGGATGATTTTCAAGATACTAGAAGAAGTCGGAAAGTTTTACAAAAATTATTCCAAAGAGTTCAAGAGTTTCTGAAATTCAATACTGATAGCAACATTTTTTTAAAATTATCTCTCTGCTATATTAATATATGCACTTTTTCGGTTCACCATGTGTATTAATTTCGATTCATTTGTTTTTTTTTTTTGGGCTCTTAATATTTGATAAATACCCTGATTCTATTCACTGCAAGTCTGCAACCTAGAATAAAACAGCAGCCAGACAGTTCCAATAGATATATATATTAACATCTTAAACCAACAGGACAAGGACTAATCCATCTTGAATCAGATATATACATTAACATTAAATTTTCAATAACATTTACATTAATATTCACATATAGACATTGTTTGGTTTTTTAAACAAGTTAAACAAAATAGTGCTAATTACAACCAATCAAACAAAGTATATCCTATTTACTATCTATATCCCCGTATGTGAATTTACAATAAGGGCTGGAGAGGACAGCAGATGGTTTTAAGAGTCTTATTTCTTTAGATGCCCGAATCACTTGGTCTCTAATTTTGTTCAGTTTGTGCAACAAAATATTTGGACCATATTTGAGCCTGAAGCCAAAAAAATTTAGTCAATACTTCACTTAATACACCGACAAGCACAATCATACATATTTTAATCAAGTGAATCAAAATGGCCAACCTAACTGAACCGAACATCATTCATGTGCTGAATAAAACGTGATAAATATTCAATCATCAATAAAAACTTTTTTACATGCAAAAGAATTCAACTGAACACATAAAAATCAGGTGGATCAAATGACAAACACCAGTGAACTGAACAGCAATCATGTGCTGAATAAAACGTGATAAACATTCAATCATCAAGTAAATCATTTCTGCATGCAAAATGACTCAATTAAACACACTAATAATCAAATGAATTAAAATAACCAACTCCACTGAACTGAATTTCATTGATGTTCTAAATAAAACTTGAAAAACATTCAATCAGCAAGAAAAATATTTCTGCATGCAAAAGAACTCAACTGAACGCACTAACAATCAGGTGAATCAAATGACAAACACCTGTAAACTGAACATCAATCATGTGCTGAATATAACGTGATAAATATTCAATCATCAAGTAAATCATTTCTGCATGTAAAAGAACTCAACTGAACGCACTAACCATCAGGTGAATCAAATGATAAACACCAGTGAACCGAACACCAATCATGTGCTGAATAAAACGTGATAAATATTCAATCATCAAGTAAATCATTTCTGTATGCAAAAGGACTCAACTAAACACACTAACAATCAAATGAACGAAAATGAGCAACTCCATTGAACAGAAAGAAAATAAGAACACATTTCCATTCCTATACCCTAGTTATGCCAAAAAAAATGGAATCAGATTAAGTCAATCTACTAAACGAAGTAACTCAATTCAGTAAACCTAAAATGCAACTAAGAGAAATGCGAGATTGCAAGATTTTAAATGAACAGTAGTTTTTATCATACCTTTCGCAGTCTTTGTTCTTATTTTTGTTCGTGTTTTCTTCTTCCTTTCGAAATCTTCTCGCGATTCTTCGCCAGTAACGATTTTCGCAGAGAACACAAGTGAAGTTTGAGAGATTTTGAGAGAGATTCGAACTTCTCCAGTAGCGGTTTCAATATTGAAGAATGAACGTTGTTTCATATTCAATGCGTGAATGAATATGTTAACGTTTTGTACGTTTGGGCGCGTGGAGTCACGTTTCATTTAATGAGATTGGGTTTTTTCGGTATTGGGCCAGCTTGGATGGACTTGGATGAAAAATTATATGGATGTGTAGCATGACTGATTATAGAATAGTAAGTTCTCAAAATATCACTTTATTATTATTTTCTTTTTTTTAATATATTATAAATGAGTAAACTACTATTTGTACCCACGAAAGTTGAAAACACTGACATATCTACCCATAGAAGAAGGAAATTACCATTTGTACCCATGAAACACAAACTTTTGCTAACAAAATTATCCAAATCTAAAAAAATATTTGAAATTTTCAAATTACCCTACCACCAACACTTACTTCACACCACCACTTTTCCAATCCCAAACTCTACCACCACCGAAACTCTTTCTCACCACCACCCTAAACCCTAACTATCACCATCACTCAAAATGCCCCGTGCCTCCGACAAACATTCCAGAAACAACGATTATTTCAACCAAACACAGAACAAGTACAAACTTCAACCATGTCTCGTTGTAACTCCAAGAAAATAAAGAGACGCACCTGGATTTAGGGTAGAGTCCTTCCATTGAAGGGGTAGCAGATGTGACGGTCATAGGATACATATTCCAATCCGTTTCCACATTTGGGAACAAACCCAATAATTTCGAATACGCATCACACTTCTCCGCCACCCCCAACCAACCAAACATTCCCTCCACCTCCACCACCACCACCATCGAGACAAGATTGCAGAGGAAGATAGGGGGCGAGTAGTGCGTTCTTGAGAAGATTTTACAAGAAGGTGGAGGATTAGTAGGCTGAAGATTGAAAGAACGAAGTGTTTGAGCTCAACGTTCAGAAACGACGCCATTCCTTGATTGAACTGAGGGTTTTGGTGATTGTGGATTTGCATCAAGTGGAAGGTATCCGGGTGGCGCCGTTGGTTCTCTTGGGAGCATTTTATGGCCGCCATGAGGGAGTTCGACGTCGTCAACGGTGGAGAAGGTCGATGAGGGTTTGGTGGAGGGGAGGCGGTCGAGGGACATGCCGACGAAGAGTTTTAGGGCACGCAACTGGAGGCGCGGGGAGATGGTTACGACTGCGGCTACGGTGGTTACGGCAGTGCGCGATTGAGTGATTGCGTCACGGAGGAAGGAGGAATGAGGAATGGAGGGCCAAGAGAGCGGAGGCTGCATGGAAGGAGGCCGTCTAGAAAGCTTGCGAATTTTGGATGGCGGCAGTAATGGTGGTAGTTGGGGATGAGAGTGGTGGTGAAGAAGAGTTTGGGTAGTGGTGGGATTTAAGATTAGAAAAGTGGCGGTGAAGATAAAGATAATTTAGGAATTTTAGTTGATTTTTTAGTGTTTGAATTTCCCTCTTTTGTGGGTAGATATGTCAGTGTTTTCAACTTTCATGGGTAGAAATTGTAGTTTACTCTATTATAAATACATTTGTAAGTTTTTTAATAAATTTTTTATTAAAATGAGACATATTATAAACTTGATGGACGGACTAATGTCAAATTCATTTATTTTTTGTTTAAAAAAAATGTCCTGATTGAGATTTTACAACAAGTGTATTTAAATTAAATTCTTTTAAAATTAAAAAAAAATATTTTTTTAATTGTTAAAAGAATATTTAAAGAGTTTAATTTTGTTATAGTAATAATTGTACCATCATATCTATTTTTTTTAGGATTATTTATGTGGTTAATGTAAACATGTAATATATAATTATTTTTGTTGATTTCACGTGACGTAATTAGATATACGCATAAAATTATTTTGAGGTGTATCAAACCTAGATTCATGTTTAAATTATTGTTATCACTTATCCAATTTATTTGGAGGTTTATACTTTATAGTACTATGTAAGATCTTGTGTACATAACAATCTCTGCGGCTCATATGTCATAACACGTTTTATTGCGCACTTTCTGGGTTGTGTCTCTGATTGTGAAGAAGATGAGATAAGAAATGAGATTACGATATCATGAAGTTTTAAGTGGCATTTCCGCAATTCCGCAAATATCACATAAAATAGAACTCATCTCTTTCAATCTTGTTCCTTGTTCGGATTCCTCCAACTTCCTTAATGGGTGATTACGCTAACCCACACATTCGTTTCCACTTAGTTCTCTGCAAACCAAACACTCCCTTCATAACCACTGCACCTCTTTATTTCCTTTTGCAGCAAAAGCTATTCCGATGTGTAACAAATCGTGTGGATATCGCCATCACTGCTTCAAACATTCGCCTTCTTTTTCCATCCCTAAATTCAGTTACTGGTAACTTCATAACTTTATAGACTTCCATCTAATCAAGTTCTGCCACGTGGCAGTAACTGAATGCATGATTAGATGAGATTACTATGCAAGAATTTTATACTGGGCGATTCACTCTAAAGTAGTTATGGTTGTTAAAAGAGTGAATAATGGTAAAATATTTGTGGTTGCTGTTGCATTGTGATTAGCAGATTAGGTGCATCGTAGAAAATTATGGTAAAATATATATGATGTCTTTTGATATGATTTTGTGAGCACTTCTTGTGCCATTTTCTTTTAATTGAAGACATTATTATTAAAGCATCGTTATTTCCCCTTTTTTCTGATAAATTTTGTTCCGTAAACTGTGTGATCTTTGTTAATGGTTGTTAATATTTTTGGTGTTAAAAAAGGGCTTCTAGGAAGAAAACTGTTATCAAAGTAATTGCAGAGGATTCCTCTGGTTCAAATGTAAAGAGAGCAAATTTATCAGCCGCGAAATCGGAGAGAATTAAGCTGCCTGATTATAATGATGGCGTTGGAGGTAAGAAATACCACATAAGCGAATTTCTAAGGCAGCCTAGTGGTATTGCGGCCGTGTTGAACACGAGGGCGTTGCAAACATTTGAATCTCTTGATGCTAACACTTACAGGTCTGTAAAACTTTCTAATTCTGTTTTTGTTGATTAGTTATTCTCTTAGTTACTTAATGATTAACTCAGGTTACATAGTATGAGCTGATATCCAGTAATGAGTCTTGAAAACCAGTAGTTTTACTTTTCATGTTGATCCTCCTTGTTCCAATTACAATCAGAGGATTCCTTAGTCCCACACCCGTGTTAATGCAGGGTTTGGGGAGGCAGATAATTTACATGAATGCCAAAAAAGGTGGAGGAACATTGTAAATTTATATGGTGATTCTGACATAGTACACTGAAATTTGAAAATTTAAGCAGATAATTCAATTGTAACCTATAGAACATAGGTTGGAAAATACTATTCTTTAATCCTTATAGTGAAAATACATCATTGTGTTTTAACCTTGCATTTATGAATTCTAGCATATATCTTACTGTGCTTGTTTGGTGTAATAAGGATGCATCTGAAATCAAATACTAATTATTTCTTGTTTGTGTAGGTGCTCACTACCTAAACTTCAATTTTTGAACTTTGAAGCTGCTCCAATGATGGATCTGCGCGTCACCCCAACAGAGGAAGATTGCTTGGTTGAGATGCTTTCCTGTAAGGTGTGCCACGCGACAACACAATAGTGGAAAACAAAATGAAAAGTTTGGTAAATGATTTAACAATGAGTTTAATTCAACAATTGAATTGCTTAAATGTGCATTTGTAAATACTAAGAAAGATTTTAATTAACTTAAGCTACTTATGTTAGATTTTACTCAAATGCTGAAAACAAATTTAATTATTTATTTTGCTTTTAAGCAGAATTTGAGGTAAATATATTCTATACGAAACCTTAATATTCAATAAACATAATAAGCCTTAGAGTCTCTTTACTTTCAAAAGATCATTTTCTCATTGTTTTCTGTTTTCAACAAACTTGTTTTAATTGTTTCCTTTAGAAAATCTCGAAATCGGAAATGGATTGAAATCATGTGATATTTTTGTAATTAAAACTGAAAAAGGAGAAATGAAAACAGAGAATTAATTTCTTAAATCAAATAAGCCCTTTTTATATTTAATTGGACATGCATCTTTGCACTGCTACATTCCATCAGTCACTCATCCCATTTTAATTTTCTGGATACTTCACTGTATTCTTCACAGTTTGAGGGTTCTGAAGTTGTGGAAGAGCAAAACAACCACTTTTCAGGTATCAATGGATCGGATTGGTGCACAGCGTGGGATCCGAGTCATATGTTTAATTTGGGATCTAATCTCTTTGTTTTTTGTGAATTGACCAACAATTTTTTTTAATTTGCTATTAAGAGTCTTCTACAGATAAACTAATCTGTCTTCCAAGAAAATGAAAAGATATTTCATGTGACTTTTCTTTTTTAATTCATGCTTTTATTGCTACGGATTTGCAGCACTTATGGTAAATCATATGACATGGGGAGGTGCTGATGCTGAATCATTTTTAGAAGTTGATGTTAAATTGAATCTCACACTTGAGGTTGTTCTTAATTTCTTATCCTCATCATAGATTTAAATTTTCGATATACTATTGTATCCATATTCATTTCAGTTTCTTCTGTTCTTCTGTATAAACTTTGGTTTTTGTTCAAAAATCATGAACTTTCTTTGCTTTGATGCAAACTATGAGTAATTTATGTAATAGCCTAATTTATTTTATATTTACCACTGTGGAGTCTCTCTGATTTTTACTTGTTCAGCTTGTGTAGCTGCATGTTTGTATGCTATAATGTCAAGATTCTGCAATCAAAATTATTACAATATTAACTATATTTTGATACCTTTTCTTGTGTTCATTTGTGTTTTGCAGATTTATACAAAACCATTCACCATGATGCCTGTATCAGCTGTGGAGCGTCCAGGAAATTTGTGAGTGTTTTTAGTAAATAATCTTGGTTTAACCCTTTTAGGTTGTTTTCCATATGTTACTCTCCTCTCATGCTTTCCGATGGTCCCAAAAATCAATTCCAACCAAATTAACTCGATTTCTATTTTTGTCAATCATAGAATGGTAGAGATTGCTGATTTCTTCCAACAAAATTTGCTCATTTCTTTCTGACCTTGATTTATTTATTCATTTTGCTTTCAAGAAATTGTTTTTATCATTTATTGATTGTAGATTAATCCTTGTTGGAAGAGCTAGCTTCACATATCAAGTTCAAACAGAAGTTAATTCTGTAGTTTCGACTTTGGACCAAACTTGCGAATTAATAATTCTCAAGATTATATATCTCCCTGGAAATTATACTTGCTTATGATAGTGGTTTCGCAATGTTGCTACTAATTCAATGCAAAAATCATCAAATTTTTTTACAGATTAAGTGAATAGTTTCTCTGAAAACCAACAACAAAATACTAGTTTTGTCCTCTTGGCACTATATTATTCTACCAGTTTCAACCAACAACTTTCATTCATGAATTATGATACATTAGTGTGGTTGAGTGCAGAATGATGCAAGCTTTGGTGGACAAACTCGTGCCACTGCTACTTCAGCAGATGCTTCAAGATTATGATGAATGGGTTCAAAAGCAATTGGGAAATATTACTTAAAATCTGGATTCTAGCTTATAAATTATTTGTACTTTGTTTTATCATGGTCACAAAAGGTTCATTTTATTCAGGCTTGTAAAGAATGACAACCACATGCAATCAAATACATGGAATCTTCTCACGAGAAATATTAAATAGTGACAACCACATGCAATCAAATACATGGAATCTTCTCACGAGAAATATTAAATAGTTGGAGGAGTATATATAGAAATATTAAATTGTTGGAGGAATATCTATATATATTAAATAAAGTAACTTAACTTTCTTCCTTTAGAATACAACATACACCCTGATCTTAGTTGACTCTACTTAAGAGACAGACTTGCTTTTTATGAATACATAATATCATCCCAACAGAAGAGAGAAGAGATAACAAGAAAATTTTCATGGTTGAGGGAATTAATACCGAATTGGTGCAATTAGTAAGAAATTTAATCAGCAAAGATCAAGGGAAAAAATGCAGGATCAAGGTATGTTAATTGATCGATGGTTAGCTATGATGCTCAGAGAGAATTGAGGAAAAGAATCATGTTTCCCAAGGATCAAACTGAATACAGGATTAAAAACTTGATCAAAATAAAATTAAATTGATATCATAAAATTTAGATATCAATGAAAGTAGAAAATCAATACTTCAATTACACAACCTCAATCCAAAAACAAAACCTTCAGTACCATAAAAATATGAAATGTCACACGAGATTAAAAACTTGCCATCAAATAGCTTTGACATATCAATGCCAAGCATGATATTAAAATAAACTTGATCAATTCCCAAAAAAAAAAATGAATAAATAAAATAAAGAGAATGGATATTGTCACTCCAATTTTGATAATATCATTCTTGTTTTTCTACAAATTCATGTAAATATACAATGTAAAAGAATCGTGTGGAATGACATTATCATTTTCCAATAAAAGAACATGGACATAACATTGAAAATTCCACAAAAGTAATTCAAGTTGAACTTCTACAATATAGAAAAGCTAGCAATATCAACAACCATGATTGGCAAATGTAGAAAAGCTCTAATTCTTTAGGAAAAATTTATAAAATATGTATATTGATGCAGAAAGAAATCATACCTTCGTATTGCATGAACAAACTACTTCACTATCGTTAAAATCACACATAGTTCAGTTTTTACTATATCTGTATATGTAGCCGTGACATTCTATAACCATGAAGAGTTGAAGAAAGCAATAAAATCATTTCGAGAAGAAACATAAGATCAAGCAATCATAATTCCAATTAAATATGCAGCGGTTTTACATATAGGCAAGAAAAATTTGTAAAACTAGTTGGTCAATACCAAACCATACACTGCAAAGATAGATGAAGCCAAAACTAACCACCAACCAAAGCTGGTCATTAAAGGGGTGTTACAGGCAACTACCTACTTGCTAGAGAACTATGCAGCAGCCGCCAATGGCTGCCTGGAGAGAACATGAACAACTTGTGCTTATATTTAGAAGAATCAAGAGGATTATTGAACCGCTTGAAAGTAACAATGAAAAACCGTACATATTACATAATCAATGTCACTGCAGGTCCCCAATATAGATGGAACAGAACAGACTGGTAATACAACCCCGAAGTACAAGACAGAATAAAAAGACTTGGTGCATAAAGCACATGTCTAACAGACTAATACTGTAATACATTCTAGTTAATGAGATGACTTCCTCTTTCAGCAACCTTCCTCTTAGCATTGCTATCAGAATCATATTCACCGCTGTTGTCCACGTCCCCTTACCGATGGTGCTTCTTTCTGCGACCCTTCTCATAGCTGTCTGAATCAGATGGATCGTCCTCATGCTTCCTTCTTCGAGACTCACCCTTCTTTCCAGCATTGACCTTCCTCTTAGAATCGCGATCAGAATCATATTTGCCACCACTGTCTGAAGTCTCTCTACGGTGCTTCTTTCTGTCCATTCTGCTGTCTGAATCAGAAGAATTATCCTCATACTTCCGTTTATGATATTCATCTTTTCTGAGTAGGCCTGTATCTTTAAGGCCCTTCCTTTTAGCATTTTCATCCACTCTATGATGCTTGTTTCTATCATCAAAACTGCTGTATGAATCTGGAGAATCATCACCATACTTTCTCCTTTGAGTTTCACCCCTGTGTTGCCTTGTATCTTTAACATTCTTCTTTGTATCATATTCATCCACCTCTCTTTGGTTCTTCCTTCTATGGTCCTTCTCACCATCCAAATCAAATGAATCGTCATCATACTTTCTCCTTTGAGGGTCAGCCTTCTTGTCATACCTTCTATCTTCAACACCCTTCTTTTTAGCGTATTCATCCTGCTCCCTTCCGGGTTTTCTTCTATGATCCTTCTCATCATCCATACTGCTATCTGATTCAAAAGAATCATCATCATACTTCTTCCTCCGAGTGTCAGCCTTCTTGTTGTGCCTTGTATCTTCAACATCCTCCTTTTTAGCATATTCATCCTCCTCCCTTCGGTGTTTTCTTTTATAATCCTTCTCATTATCCGTACTGCTATCTGATTCTGAAGAATCATCATCATACTTCTTCCTCCGACTGTTAGCCTTCTTGTTGTGCCTTGTATCTTTAACATTCCTCTTTTTGGCATAATCATCCTCCTCTCTTCGATGCTTCCTTCTATGATCCTGTTCATCATCTGTGCTGCTATCAGATTCAGTTGATTCGTCATTATACTTTCTCCTTTGAGTGTCAACCTTCTTGTTGTGCCTTGTATCTCTAACATCCATCTTTTTGGCATATTCATCCTCCTCTCTTCGGTGCTTCCTTCTATGATCTTTCTCATCATCAGTACTGCTATCTGATTCAGATGAGTCATCATACTTTTTCCTTCGAGTGTCACCCTTCTTGCTGTGCGTTGTATCTTTAACACCCTTCTTTTTGGTATATTCATCCTCTTCTCTTCGGTGCCTCCTCTTATAATCTTTCTCATCATCCATACTGCTATCTGAATCGGACGAATCATCATCATACTTATTCTTTTGAGTATCAACCTTCTTGTGGTGCCTCGTGGTATCTTTAACATCCTTCTTTTTAGCATCTTCATCCTTTATATCTTCAGCCATTTTTTTCTTCCTACTGAAATCTCTGTCCAAAAACGCATGCTCACTTTTCGAGTTATGCTTCACCTCAGCAATAGAAGCATTTTTCCCATCATCATTCCCATCAGCAATTATTTCACCATCTTCAACAGAAGCTATTCCAAGAGCAGCTTTTAAGGTTTCCATCTGTTTTTCCTTTCTAGCAGCAACTTGGTGAGTCTGGGTATCTGAAACTCTGAAAATTTGCCCCAAAAGCAATATGGTTAATGAATGACTGGAAAGGAACTATGTAAACATCGCTTAAAAAAAAAACCAAGCAAGCATAATTGTTTGTTAGCCCCTTCTTTCAATCTTCAAAGAAACACAAATTGTTCTAACATACATACCAAACATCTATTTCACAAGCCTAATAAAATACCATGACTTAAACAAGCTTTTCATCTATAAAATATAGCACATATTAGTTTCAACCTCTCAATTTCTGTTTCAGTCTCGTTGTCAGGTCATCTACAATGAACTAGGGATGAAGACTATAAAGGATTACAATTTCACAGACCAGATCAAATCCATGCTTAAGCACATGGAAATGATTACAACCGATATTGTTTGCGTCGGTCAAAGAAATTTGCTTTGTTTCAGTCTCTATCTCTAACTCCCAGACCCTGTCAGGTGCATTTGCCCCTAATGAGGGCTTGGTATGGGGTAAAGAAATTAAAAATTTCAAAGCTTGCTCAACAGCAGAATTTTACTGACAGTTCTCATCCAATGCGAAACATACCCTCACTATTAAAAATACTAATCATCAAACATTAAATGTGTTAAATTTTCACAGAACAAACATATAAATGATCACATCAAAACCTAAGCACATACAAACCCCAAATCAAAACACATCCAAAGATTACATCAAAACAAAAATTTCTCACCTCTTATCGGATGCACTGGTTGGTCCATCGCCGTCCTCAGCAGCCGCAGCGGTTTCCAAATTCCTCCGGGCCTCATCGAGCTTCTCAGCGATCTCAGCATCAGTGTAACCCTGATCAATGAGCTTATCTTCGAGGATCACAAGCTTGAGCTGAATCTGGCGCTTGCGGTCATGCTCAAGAATCTCCTTGTTGGGCTTCCTTGTAACACCAGCAGTTCCCTGATCCGCTTCGAAACCCTTTGTGTTCTCCGAAACCTTGTTAGTTTTGGCCTTCACGAAAAACTTGTTGCCCTGGATGTAACCGTTGGTACCGGACCCTCTCGGAGTCTGTAACCCTATTCCGTTGTACATAGTATCGTTCTCTTAGCAATCACAAAAGCTGAAATTCAAAAGGAAAACCGAACCGAGAAAAAGGAAATTAGAAACCCTAAATTTTACAGTAATTATGGGAATGAAATATGATGTTAACAACGAAACCAGATATTGATGTTTAGAGAGAGAATAGGAAAAAGTGAATCCTGGGGGCGATGCAAACAGAAGAAGATTAAACCCTAGAGGGAGTGGCACCTGTGCTGGGGGACGAGAGAATGGAATTGAAGAAACCGACAATTGTTTCCCAGAGTCTAATTGAAGAATTAAATTAAATTCTGTTATTCGAAATAAATGAGTAAATTTCACTGTTTAGAATATTTAACTAATGAGTTAAAATTTTATAAAAATAATTTTATTTGTTATTAATATAATATTATACTTATAATAGACAATTTTTTCTATTAAAAATTATATTTTAACTAGAATTTTTTAATTAAAATTTATTTATTAAAAAAACAAAATTAGATTAATCTAAAAATATTAAATTTAAAAAATATTGTTATTAATTAAAAAATTAAATAATTATCTATGATAAAAAAGTGGAATATAAATTTATAGTAATGTATATAAATGAGTATTATTTTGTATGTTGTGTAAGATAAAAAAAAAGAGCATGAATCTTTTTTATTTCTTTTATTAAATTTTATTCATAATTTGTTTTTTCTTAGTTTCTAGCTTCTCGTTGCATTTATTAGAGTTGTAGAATATTTTTTTCAAAGATTACTAAAATTTATTGTAAAGATATTGTATGTATATATAAAAATTAAAATTTTTTTTCCTTAAAATATGCCTCGAAATACAAAATAACTAATAAAAGCTAACATCTAATTAATATTTGATTAGTTTTATTAAACCGATTTTGTTATGACTTTAATTATTATGTATCCTATAAATATATGTTAAAATTATTATTAATAGAAAATTTTAAATCTTTTTTATTTTAATAAATTCATAATAAATATATTAAAAGTTAACTTTATATTTTTCTATAAAAATTTTTAATTGATAATTTTAATTTGTACTCTTAGAATATATGTTAGTTAATTCTTTTAAAAAAACAAGTTAATTCCAACTTTTAATGATTATTTTTTTATAATTAAAAAATAATAGTTTAGTCATGAATATGTCTAAAAAATGTGTAATTCAAAAATGAGATTGAGTGAAAAAAACATATCATTCTTTAACCAAGCATTAATGATTTAATACACATTTTGGACATACAAAAATTTAAACCTCTAAATCAACTATCTAATTAATCAAAGTGCTTACAAGAAAAAAAAAGTAATTATCATGTTTAACAATATATACCCCAATCATGAGGGGAAAATAAATTTAAAAAAAAAAAAAAAAGAAAAAACCAAAAGTATGTTAGTCTAGCATGACTCTAGCAAGAAACTTTATGTTTGGATAAGGAGGACAAGAAGCAGTTGGACATTGCTGGATAATGAGGTGGAAAACATATTATACCTTAAACGTTAAGATTATTATACACCCATATCAATTATCATGTCTAACTATTAATAATTCATAATATGATATTAATTAAATTTGCAACAAGTAATGCCATCTATATCTTCAAATGCTGCTCTTCTTTTGTCTCCACTGCCATATACACTTTATAGTTTATAAACTTAGTATTATATACAGAACCATATCAAACCGTTAATTAATGTAGCCGAAACATAAAGAGAGAAAATCTTGTAACATAATCTTTGTTAAGATAAAAAAAATATAATGTAAGAATGGGAATTGGCATCTGAAGTCTATGAATTGAAGTAAAGTGGTTTTCTCTGGGGACGGCCACACTTCAACAACACAGTGTACTTATCAGGTTCAACAGTTATGACGAAAAAAGAAATACAAAAAATAAGAGTAAAATTAAAGCCATTTATTGCAATTTGCAAGCATGTGGGATTTTCTATGTAATTCTTTTATGGAAAAGGGTTGGTTCCACTTTGTGTGATGTGATTACTTGCCTTCTTAATTCTCCCAAACAAAAAAAAGATTCCCTCACCATTGGAGAAATATTTAATATACAGAAAAATCTAGATATTTAGGGTTGGATTCGTTTTTCTTTTTAATATTTCACGTTTTAATATTAAAAAATTATGAAGAATGTTAGAGACCAGTAATTTTTGTGATTGGTAGCCATCAATAATAATTTAATGGTGTGAGATTGGTATGAGATTTCATCTAACGACTCACCTTTCTGTGCTAGTTATATGCTAGCCAAAATTCAATAAAATTGTTGGCTTCTTAAACTTTTCCATTATTTATTTATCTTCTTACAAAATCTCTGAAAAATGAAAATATTTAAACTAGAAAAACTCAAAGCAACTAATCACTTGTATTTTAACATCTATTCCCTTCTCCCTATTTTATCATATTTCAATAAAAAATTTAGAAATTAAAAAATGAAACTAAAAACTAAATATCACTTTATATAAAAATACAGAGTAATTTCCAATCAATTTTTTAAAAATTTTTAGTTAGAATATCTTAATGTTCAACAAATTTTAGTTAACAAATCAATTCATAATTTTTATTTTGTTAGATAAATTAATTTTTATATTAAATTTTAGTAAAAAACTAAATGAATTAGTTTTTATTATTATTCAATAAAATAATAAAAAAATTTAAAAATATTAAAAGTTCTCATATAAATTTTTTATATAGACAAACAATTTAATATAAATACTAATTATCTAACGAAATAAAAATTATAGATTAATTTAGTGGTTAAAATTTGTTAAAATCTAAAATGATCCACTAAAAATATTTTAAAAATTGATTTGGGATATTATTAAAAAATACATTACCCTTTATATCTATATTTTAAGAATAATTATAATAAGTTTTTATGTTATATTTTTTCTAATATTATAAATAATTATTTTACCCACCGTCTTTTTTTTTAATACAGAATTCCCCCCACCATTGAGCTTCTCTTCTCTGTCTCATAATTCAATAATGCATTAAGGACTCGTTATTTTCTCTCTCCATCTTTATCTCTCTCTCTCTCAAACACACACAGACACACACATCCTCATTCTCCGTCTTTGTCTCTCTGTTGTTTTGGGGAAGCAGCTCAGCTTAAGTCTTAAAGCACTTAAGCAGAACAAAGGTTCTGCACTTCTGCTATCCAAAGAGATCCGTTCTTAGCTTCTCTTTTTTTTTTTTAACCTTTTTTAGGCTTTCAAGCTCCCTTAACTTTGTTGCTTTCTGAATAATTTCAGTTAGGGTGTTCTTTTTTTTCCCCTTTTACCGACTTGTGATTTTTACCATTGTTTTTGTATCACTATTCTTGACTACTCTTCTCTCTCTTGAGTTTCATGCTTTAACAGTTATCCAAGTTCTGCTTTACTTAGTTTCATAGCTGGTTGCAGAATAAAGCAACAAACTTGTGAAACCCCAGGAATAAAAAAAGCACCTTTGAGTTTCGAGCTTCAAATTTGACATACCCTTATAAATAAAAAGCAAGATTTTTTAATCTTCATTTATCTGGGGTGTCTTATAATGGGGTGTGGAAAACTGAAGAGGTTTCTTGTTATGGTGTTGTTCATTGAACTTTTGGTGTGCTCAGTGGTGAGTGGAATTGGTGTTAACTGGGGAACACAAGCAACACACCCTTTGCCACCATCAACAGTGGTGAAAATGCTAAAAGACAATGGTATTCAGAAAGTGAAGCTTTTTGATGCTGACTCAAATATCTTAGAGGCTCTTAAGAAGACTCAGATCCAAGTCATGGTTGGTATCCCAAATGACATGCTTTACACACTTGCTAACAGTGTTCAAGCTGCTGAAAAATGGGTCTCAAAGAATATCTCAGCTCATATCTCATCTGGTGGAGTAGACATCAGGTAAAAAAAGAAAAAAGAGAACACTTTTTCTTTGGGTCTTTTGTTGATTCATTGATTTAGAGTTCAACCTTTTGGTTTTTGATGTTTTTGTGAGTGATCCCCTTTTGTGGTTGCCACTTAATTCATCAATTTGAATCTTTTACTATATTGCCTCTTAGTTTGTGTGGTTCATAGCTTTGAATGTGGAATAGTTATTTATGTTAATGCATGTGTTTGAGGAGTTTGTTTATGGTTTGGTAGTTCTCTTTTGTGGAGTGATGGAACTATCCAATTTGGGAAGAAAATGTGGCAACTAGAAAATGACTTTGGATGAGTGAAAATCTTGTGTTTCTTTTTAGCTGTGATTTTTTGTGGAATTGATTGTGATGTGCTTGGAATCATTGAAAGGGATGATTATACTATGTATGCCATCTTCATAGAGATTATTTCTTCTAAAATTCATATATTGCTGAAACTACTCTTGCTCTTGCTTAGTCCAATTTAAATTCTAAACTTTGATTAATTCACTCTCACTTATTTGTATCTACTTGCTTGCCTTCAATTGTTGTTGTTATCAAGTTATATTCTAATATGATGTTGAATTGTCAAGTTATTTGTGAAATTGTACTATTAAGTTTTCACCATCGATTGATGAAATAAGGACTTATAAAATATGACATGAGCCATCAAAAATAAAAAATCCATATCAGTTTTATTTTAGGCGTGTACAAAAACAGATTATTTGTTCTGTTTGATTGTAAAAATTGAAAGGTCCAATGCTATGAAAATTCTCTTGGAAGTCGAGTGTAATTAAGATCTCATGGGGAGTTATATTGAAATAAAGGCCACCTTGTTTTTGGTCTGGCTTTTATTTCCAAGATTTTGTGAACGAAATAATGACAAAGGAAACGTTGAAATCAAGATGGTTTCTTTCTAGTAAAACTTGAAGCTGGTACAATGAAAACAGAAAATGAGAATGCAAACGGAATATGTCCTATTGTCCTTTGCTTTTTGAAAGAGTGGAATTATGGAATAGAAATGATTTGAGATTTCATTCTGCAAGATCTTAGTATTTTACAATGTTGTTTTGATACAATGAATTACTTTTTTTTATTGTTTGCATTATGTGTATCTCCTTAACCATTATTTCTTGTAATTTTTTTCAAGGTATGTCGCCGTGGGAAATGAACCTTTCTTGTCAACTTACAATGGAACGTTCGAGTCCACAACCCTTCCGGCTCTTCAAAACATCCAGTCAGCTCTTGTGAAGGCTGGTTTGGGCAACAGGGTTAAAGTCACCACCCCTTTAAATGCTGATGTGTATCAAAGTTCGTCGGATAAACCTTCTGACGGTGACTTCAGGACAGACATCCATGATCTCATGATAAAAATTGTCAGTTTCTTGAGCCAGAACAATGCTCCATTCACTGTAAACATCTACCCTTTCATCAGCCTTTACGCCGATCCCAACTTCCCAATGGACTATGCCTTCTTCAATGGCTTCTCAAGTGCTATAAACGACAATGGAAAGATCTATGACAATGTCTTTGATGCTAACCATGATACTCTAGTATGGGCATTGCAGAAGAATGGCTTCGGAAACCTGCCCATTATTGTCGGAGAGATCGGGTGGCCTACAGATGGGGACCGGAATGCAAACCTTCAATATGCCCAACGCTTCAACCAAGGCTTCACGTCTAGATACCTTGGCGGAAAAGGTACTCCAATGAGGCCAGGTCCGATCGACGCCTACCTATTTAGCCTCATAGATGAAGATAGCAAAAGCATTCAGCCAGGTAACTTCGAACGCCACTGGGGATTGTTTTACTACGACGGAAAGCCAAAGTACCAACTCAGCCTTGGACCGACAAGTCCGAACGGCTTGGTAGCTGCTAGTGGCGTCGCATATCTTCCTAAAAAGTGGTGTATTATGAAGCCGTCGGCGAACCTCAACAGCGACCAAGTTGCGCCGAGTGTATCTTATGCGTGCCAAAATGCTGATTGCACTAGTCTTGGATATGGAACTTCATGTGGAAATTTGGATGTTCAAGGTAACATATCTTATGCATTTAATAGCTATTTTCAGGTGAATGATCAAATGGACAGTGCATGCAAATTCCCTGGACTTTCTGTTGTCACCGAGAGAGATCCTTCAGTGGGTGATTGCAAATTCAAAATCATGATCCAGACAGATTCTGCTGTCAGAATTGGTTCTGTTAGAATATTGCTATTTGTATTCTTGTTTTTAGGTATTGTTCTGTAATATTATTTTTGCTTTTTTGAATTTGTTATTATTGGAGAAAAGTGAAACCGTGTATTTTGAGTTTCTTATTTTTTCAATGTGCTGGATTGGAGCCAATGGAAGTGAAAGCATGTTGAAAATTATGCGGAAACCAAGCATAGAGACGTTTTTTTTTTGTCCGTCTCAATTGTCTTTGTTTCTCGGTTTTCGTCTGAGACACATTCCGGACACTACCTCGGTGACAACGTTTCTTTAAAATCTGAATTCTTGTCTCTCAAAAAAGATATATTTGTTGAGTAAATAAAGCAGCTTCTCAATTTTTTTTTTGGTAATTCCTTCTATAAAGATATTTTTATGTAAAGATGATATTTGTGAAATGTTAAATGGTTTGAAATAGTTAATTGAATAACTTAATGGTTTATATAACAAAAATGTTATTTGTACACTAAAATTAGTTATTAATGTATTTGTGTATAAATACATGTGTAGTTTAATTTATTTTCAATGTGTATTTATATTTGCCAATGAGTAATAGTTCAAATGTCATAGACTTCTTATATTCAATTAAGAGGTTGCGGGTTCAAGTCTCCTCCTATCTTCTAAATTTTTAGCCAATGAGTAATAGCTCAAATGGCATAGTCTCCCCATACTCAATTGAGAGGAAAGAGGTTGAGTCTCATATCTTTGGTAAAAAAAAATGTGTATTTATATTCATATATAAATGGTTTTATAAAAATAATTATTTTTTTTGTCTAACATAGATTAAAGGAAATTTTTTCTAATATAAATTATGAAAAATATTTATTATCCTAAAATTCATTTCTGAACTTTATTTACCGAAATACACGTTTTTTTTGGTATTTGGGCAAATTCGCCGTACTTTTTCTTGGCTAAATAATTAATTTTGTGACTAAATTTTTTATACACATTTATATAGTGATAAAATATAAATTTGAATTCGTTTTTGATATTTCTAAAAGATGTCAAGAAAACAACGTGAAACAACTGGGTAGTCGATTGGGAAAAAAAATAAGAAAAACAGTGAAAATACTAATAGAATTGAGTGAAATTAATCTAGCCCATCAGGAGTGGTTTAATGGTAAACTTACTCTAAAAAGATGGGAAGATAATAACACAAATTATTATTATTTGGAATGTAACAAAGAAAAATTATTTATGCCACATAAAGGAAGCTTTGCAACTCTGGACCTTATCACTATCGCTGTCGCACATGAGGTTCAAACCAAGATAATGAAAATCCACTTCTAATACTCTATAATATAAACATATATAGAGTGCGGATTGATCGAGTATGATTGAGACTCAATCCGCACTCTACCCGACTCGCACGAAAATTCTACTCGCACCCTATCTTACCCGCTGCGGATCGAGTGGGGTCGGGTTAAATATCCGTGAGTATGGTCCACCCCTACTTGCAAGCGATAGCGATCTCTTAGATTTATGAGATTATTTAATTTAATTTTTCATATTCTAATTTTATTATAGTGGTCTCTTGCTCTTTTAGATTGAATTCCGGATACTATAGTAGTTTTTGGATTACTTTTGGGGAATGAATCAATAATTGCAACGATGATGTTGCATTCTGTTGCCATACTGAATGTTACAACAGTTAGCTGAAATGACCAGATTGAAATTTCGACCCAATTTGGTCCCTCTCCCTGTATATAATCCTAATTCATTCCCTCCATTCCTTATTCTTGAAGCTCTGTCTTCATTTACAATTATTGAACAGAAAGGCATTTAAAAACAACTCATTTTTTAATTATATAAAATATTAATAAATAAAAAAAATTACTAATAGAGACTAACTAATGTTTTTATCTGTAATAACATTATTAAAATATAAATTTTTTAAAATTACATCGGCTTTATTTTGACATTATACATTATGACAAAAAAAATTTATAAAAACAAACTACTTTTATAAAAAAATTGCAGGGGACATAAGCCATTGCTGGCCAAAAGAGACCAGTGTCTCAAATAAAAAAAAATTAAATAATAAATTTTGTAGTTATTATTTTCATACGAAATAGTTTAATTTTTACTAATAATTAATTTTAATATTTATTATCTAAAATTTGAAAGAATTTGATGTATATACTTTTATATTTGATTAGATATTAAGTTTGTTGTCCAAATAAAAATAATTAATTTTTATATTTTTATTTAAAAATAATATTTTTCTCTCTATATATATATAAAAATATAATTAGATATTAGTATAAAAAAATTATATTAATAGTTATAAAATTAACTCAAAATTATTTTTTAAAAAAATATAAATTTTAATTCTAATTATTAATTATAATATTAGTATTTTTTACAAATTATATGTAATAAATATTTAAAGAAAGAAAAAAAAATATAGATTAGAAAGATAAATAGTAAAAATTTAGAACTAAATATAAAAAATAATAATAATAATAATAATAATATATTTTTTATATGAATAATATTACGGAATATTTTTTAATTATATTTAGTTATAAATTTAATTTATTTTTTATAATTTTATGAATTTATTTGAATTATATTATTTTATAAATTTTAATTTTTGTAGAAGAAAAATGTAGAGAGAGATAGAGAATGAAAGAGAAAAGAAAAAGAATAAAGGAGGAGAGAGTTTGTTACTTTTGGAGGGAAATATTTTATTTTAATTATAATGAAAGAATATTTCGTCACACATTTTGATTTGTTAGTTTAGTAATATAAAATATAAGTTATAAGTTATATATAGAGTGGGAATGGTAGAGAGAAATAAAAAAGAAGAGAGAAATAGATAAAAAGATAGAGAAAAAAATTTATTAATTTAAAAAAAATATTTTATCTTAATTTTGATGAGAGTGTCATGTGACACATTTTAGTTCTTTAATTAGGAATATAATATATTATATTTTAAGTTTAATATAATTTAATTTTAATTATAATTAAAAAATATTATATTATATATTTTAATTGTTAAATTTATAGCTAATCATTGATAATGATATATAAGAAATAGAAAGAATAAAAAAAAAGAGAAAACTGTTTAATTTTAGAGAATAAATTTTATTTTAATTATACCTGAAAGAATGATATATAATATATTTTAGTTATAAAATTAGTAATATATAATAGACGTTAGATGCCAATATTATTTTTCTTTAATAAATAATTACAGGTTAACGTTTTAGACATAGAAATAGAATAATTGATATTGAAAATGTTATATATTTTTATGAAACTTTTAATACTTCAATGGAGTTTATCTTCAATAATAAGATGATAGATGCGATTTCAAAAAAGAAAAAGAAAAGGTACCAGTGACAAGGAAACAACAAATGTGGTTCTGACTGGTCCGTAATATTTTGTATTCGATTTGGTTGCATAGCATTGTCATCACTTACATTGATGATTTGGACTTCCCAAAAGCTAAACGAAAAGATGCTAAGATAGATATTAATTATGATTACAAGCTGACCCCACACGTGATCATCGACCGTGCGGTGAAATCATTCATTGATTCATTCACTGTATAAAATCCATAATAATACATTTTCAGAAAAAAAATTGTATTATATGCATACCATTTTTAGTCACTATTTTTAACCATCATACTTATATGCGTATACAATATAAAATTTAAAAATAAAAAATTAAAATCTCACTTTATACAAAATTTAAAAATTAAAAACCTTATTCTCACTCTTATATGCAGTGAAACAAACGTTTTTTTCTCCTTCCTTCACTCTCACTCTCTAACGCAACTCCTTTTTCATTCTCATCTCAACAATGATTCTCCTTCCTTCTCTCAACAATGATTCTCCTTCCTTCTCTCTCCGACAACACGATTCTCCTTGTTTCAGCGCGTGTAAAGAGTGAGAGTAAGGTTGAGAATGAGATTTTAATTTTTAATTTTTGAATTTTTTATTGTATACATATATAAATACAGTGGCAATGGCTTAAAGTGGTGTCCATATAGCACAACTCTTTATAATACTATCAAAATTCTTATTCATAAAATTTTTTTATAAAAAATTAAAAAGATACAAAGACATATTGTATTAGAACATTGTTATGAGAAAGTCTAGAGGGTCAGCAGATTTTGTGGTTTTTAGCCATCAATTAGTCATCAATGATATTTTTAATGGTGTGAGATTGCATCTAATGGTGTAGAATCATTCAATTTTCTTTTGATGGTTAAGTGATGGCCAGAATTTAACAAAAGTGCTGGTCCCTAGCACTCCTCTCATTGTTATTTAAACATATCATAAGCCATCTAATTAAAGGTGTTTCATCTTATAAAATTCTATAAAAAGACAAAATGGTTTTTTTTTTCTATCTTTTTCCCTTATCTTCCATATATACTGCCACTATTATATTCCCGAACCCTAAACTCTATATTTCCTAGAAAATTATGTTCAAATAATACTTTTAATTTCTCCTCTTAAGATTTGCATAACTATACCCAGACTCCTTTCTAGTTGACCAACTACAATGACTACTTCTAATTTACCCTTTTTATAAAAATGTCTATAGCTGAATGCTAATTTCATCAAAACCAAAATTATGAAAAAGAACTTCACTAATGAAGGAAAGGAAATTAACAAGGACAACACAGGTCTCTGCTCCAATTTCAGGGTTACAATTGAATTTTGAAAATAACAAAGATATAAAGTAAGAGTGTTTAATATGTATGGGGTTGTCTGAGATGTGTGTATGTAAATCTGGGAAATAATGGAGTGTGATTATAAAGTAAGTACTGAGACAAAATTCATGGGGATATGGATCAAAATCAGGTACAAGCTACACTTGAATCTATGGAATCACGGTCATACCATCTTTCCCTTCAGATTTCTCTTGCCCATTTTAGCTTGGGCCAATTTTTCAGGATCATAACAATGTCCCATTTTCATAATTTCATTACAGTTGTGTCACAACTCACAACAATATCATGTGATTAATCAAACATTAATCTCATCACCTTTGTTGTTTACAAGTGGTCGATACAGTGTTGCCCTCTGCTATCATCTTGTAATAACCATCATGTTTTGCAATACTTTTGCAACATCTGTTTCCAGCTCAAGTAAGTCTCACCAATGAGAAATCTGTATTTGGAACCAAAGCAAGGCCAAGAGCAATAAAGTTTATATCTCAAGGTTCTGTACTCTTATTTAATTCATTGTAGTATCAATGTTCAAGAAACAATGAGAAATGTGTTGAAGTCATTAACAATGTACTGTATCAGTGACATTACTTCATTCTGGCATTCATTTTGAGCTTCCGAATGTAGTCTCTGGATCTTATATCGGCCTGCAGTAAAAATACAGATGAAAGAAGTGGATGCATTTTTTAATGTCATTAGTTACCAAAGAATTGAAACAAAGCGAGTAACTGGAGCGGTTCTGAAAAATAAAACCTTACTAAATGATAGAAAACCTTTCCAAACCAATCTAATATAAACATTTATTAACCAAAAACGTTGGAAAATAATGCATCAGCCTAGCTAACAACATTTGATGCTTTGACTTTCTGTTGTAAGGACATTAAGAATGAGATGCAGCAACATCTCATGGATCATCTAGAGAATACTTCGCAATACAAGATTTTGAGTTGAACCCAAGGTAGTAGTCAAAGGCTAAAGGTGCCCTTAAGGTGCGAAAGGCTCAAAACGTCTTGATAATTAGACACAAATCCTTCAATAAAGCATAATATTAAGTTAATACCCAAAAGCAATTTATGGAATGCCCAAAATTCACCAAAAATAGAAAAAAAAAAACCCTAAAGTTGATCAAGGAAAAGAAAGATTAAATTTACCCATTGTTTGGTTCCCAAAAAAAAAATGGAAGGAAGGAAGAAAAAACAGCAGAAAGAGGATGGGGAGAAAAGTAGATTTTCTTTGGTTGGTTGTCAAAGAAAATGGAGAAAAGGAAAAAATTGTTCATGAGACATTGAGACTTGGATATGCAGTTTTTCCAAACAAGATTATAACTATACCCTTAAATAAATGACTTGGATAAGCTTACCATTAATAGAAAGTTTTAAATGCTTTCACTTAATAAATGCAAAACAAATGCATTGAAAACTTAAATTTTTTATATTTTCAATAAAAACTTTTTCATTTTGTAATGTTCACGTGTACTCTTAAGGCATAAAATAGATAAACCCTAAAAATAATTATAAAAAATTGTGGTGTTTATTCATCTATTATACATGGAAATTAGATAGCTTTTGTTGGTGCACAAATTTTTATTCTTAAAATACCATAACCTCTTGATTAGAATGTAAATGTTTACCATCTTAACTAATCTTACAATTATTATTTTTACACAATTAATAAATAAAATAATAATAGAATCAAGATATTTACCCTCTTAACTAGTTTCACATGGTTGAGTTTTACCCTCAGTTAATAATAATAGAATGAATTAAAACACTAGTCACTAAAATAAGGATATAAATATGATTTCATTTTCTTGATCCAAAAAGGTGCAATAATTTGACAACCAAATTTAATAATTAGATTTCAAACTCACTATTCTTTCATTGTATTTTTCTCTCAAACAAGTTTCAGTTATTATATCAACTACTTGTGCTTTTGATAACAGTAACACTGGTTGAACCAGCAAGAATTTGTATTCTTATTTCTAGTATTTTTTATTTACAAGATTTTATAGAGAAAAAAATCATAAAATAAGATTTGATTGTTTCTACATTTTTTCTTATTACAATTGTTCAAAACAAAACCAAAGAGTTGTGGTAAACCAAAAGGTTTTTTAGTGGGTCACAGATAAAAAAGCAGTGATTGGTTTTCAAAACTTTTCCTTTCTTTCCCTTTTAAGTCCTTAACAACTCTTCTCAATGAACCAAGACTGCTAAAGTGTACTAACATGAAATAAAGGACTAGAAATAAAAGCCATAAATATTCAATTTATAGATTAATTCATGTAAATAGTTACTTGTATCTAGTAATGGACATACGATTTATATGAATACATGTGAAACTAATGAGATATCAAAAGCTTTCAAATGACAAATAATTTCACCTGTCTAATTGGCTCGGGAACACGATACTTGCAAGTCATCTGAACTAGTCTAAGAGCAGTTTGAAGTGAAATCCGATGACCAATTGATATAAATATTGGCTTTATAGATCCTTGTGTAGATCTCATGGCCTAAACATATTGTTTTGGAAAAAAAACTGATTCAATAAATATTTATAACTGTATAAATACTTGAAACTGGATTTTAGCAGCATGTGTAAGTCTAAGCTGGATAGCAATTCATAACATGCCAGCAATATGGCACGGACTTTTCCAATGGCTTGTGCTCACCAGAGCAGTTAGTGTAACAAATAACAAAATGCCGTTAATTCAAAGAGTAAACTAGCTATCTAGTCCCACAATGATATAGGTGACATTAGTTTGATTTTTAAAAGATTTGTGACATCAGTTTAGTCCCTGAAAGATGTACGCTCACATTAGTTTGGTCCATTACATCAATTTAGTACTTGAAAAAAAATACATGTAACATCACTTTGGTCCTTCAACAATAGATGTTGACCTTAAATAAATTAATGAATTTACCTGAACAAAGGACCAAATAGATGCCACATGAATATTTTAATAACTAAACTTCTGTTAGACAATTAAAGACTAAAACTGATGCTAACATGTATCATTCAGGAGTTAAAACCAAGTCACATGTATCATTGAGTTACCAAATAGCTAGTTTGGTCTTAGATGAATGACTTACCGCTCCCCATATATGCCCTGAGCAACCTACCAAATTAATGAAATCTTTACAAGAATTTTCTCCAGCTTCAAGAAGCTCTCTAACCCTAGATTGATTAAGACCATCCACATGATGCAACTGGAACATACACAGGTAAAGAATAAGTGTTCGAGTATTTAAACGGCAATTCTTCTTCTTGACTGTAAGAACAAAAGAGAGTGCAAAATCTCTTAAATGATCGATAACCGAATTTCTATCAATAGAAGCTCCTCAGTTTTGTGATAGGTACAAGATAAAAAAAATGACTAACCATGACAATAAGAATGAATTAGATCGAATATTATCAATACTAACATTCTTTCCAATTCCAACTGTTGGGAGATTGGCCTCAACTCCTAGATGACAGGCCAGGCCAAAGCCTGCATAAGTTAATTTAGGGAATTTCCATTTATACATGGTAAGATAATAACAAGCTAAAATTTCTATATTTTATATCAATTATAACATGAAAAAGTTGAAAACATAATTTACATTAGGGGAAAAACTTAGACATTGAAAATGGAGTGATAAAAATTCATTGGTTGAATCACTATTCAATGTCATGGTCTATTAAAGCATAAAAATATTTGAAAAACAATGACCCAGTATTACAAATTGATGGTTTACTAAGCATACAAAATGTTTGAAAAACAATGTCCCATTACTAGAAGAGAACAGTCTAATGACAATGAATAGTTCCTCACTTTAAAGCAGCTACTCTGCAAATACAGTATTATATTTCAAATTCACTACTGCTAAATAAATTCAAATTTATAATTCTTTTGAGAATTCAAAAGAATATTTTTTAGCTTAAACAAACAGCAGTATAAGAACAATACATAACATTGGCATATCTCTTACAAAAGCACTTGCCTCGGGGATGTAGTATTCCGTTTCCATCAACCATTAACAACTGTCAATAAACACCAAAATCAACTTCCATTCAGATGACAAAAACATTGTACAAAATCATCAAAAAGAAAAAAGACTGCTACAAAATTCCAAAGTAAATAATCTTCATTTTAAAATTCAGTATATTCGAAACACACTCTTGCAACGCTAAATGGAGTGTAGGATCCACATGAGCCACACACCATCCAATCGATATACAAGGTAGACTAAGCAAATTAGAACTATTTTTCAACATAAGATACGACAGTCACCTGTGGGTAGAAAGAACTACCACTCTTTTTCATTTTCTCCAGAATCTCTAAAAGAATTGGGGCCTAAAATATTATAAGATTAATCAAAACAAGAGCTGAAATAAATAATTTAGACACTTAATGTAAGGAAAATTATAAATCAAAATTGAGAAAAGACTATCCTAGCTAATTGGTCCTTAAAGATATGCATGACATCATTTTAGTTTTTAACACATTTGTGACAAAGTTTAGTTCCTTAAAGATTTGTGAATCAATTCATCTGTTAGGCTGTGCTTAGACACTGCAAGAGAAACAAAGAGACAGTAGAACCAGAAACACACTTAGTTGTAGAGAGAGCGAGACTGAGACAAAATTTTTCTTATATTTTCTAAAAGTGAATATCTAAATCAACCAATCTATCTATATATTGGTGACTACTGCAAGACCGACCCGTTGAGCAGGACGAAAGTCAGCCTTAGTGATCCGTAGGGATGAAAGTCATCCTTAGTGATCCGACCACGGTGTTGAGTGGAAGGGTCGTTGCTCAATGGATAAAAGTTACTCTAGGAAAGGTTTGCTACCCTGATGTCGGCTCTTCGCCACCTGGGACTGAAGTATGTTTCAAGGGTTGGGTTGTTTGCCCTACTCACATGAAGATTTCCTATATCTAAATATGATATTTGAGAATAGTTAAAAATTTTGATATATTTGACTAAATTATTTAACTTACCAGAACCTGTCAACATATTAGCTATCATCTCCACATGAAAATTTTTATGTGAGTAGTCACAATGTATATTTCTGTCTTCAAGAATAGAATCCAAATGGTAAAAGAAAGGGACAAATGTCAAATATATCTCAGACTAAACTGAAGTCACCTATAGTTATAAAGAAACTGAATTGACGTCACAAATTTTTCAAGTAATGGTACATGTATCTTTGAGTTTAATCATAAAAAAAGGAACATTTACCTCTCTGAATGCAAGGAAGCCAGGAACATAGGGAACTCGAATATTGACCAAAGAGAAGTCTTCATAAACAACTTGCAGAGTTCTTAAGTCCAAAACCACAAGTGTGCCACACGCCATTGATGGGTCATCTTTTGAGAAGCTTATATCAACTCCGCCAATGTATCTCAATAATCCTTCCTCCGAATCCGAACGGTCTTCGGGTATTTTCCATGTGAAGCTATCCTCTCTGATCAGCTTCTCCCTCAGCAAATCTTGTGCTCTGAAAGGAAAAAGAAATTATCCTTTTAATCAAAAAGTAAAATTGAATAACGATAATAAGGTTAGTGCAATAGAATCTTTTACGCACGCTATCCAGTTTTGATGATCTGGCAACGGAGTTGAAGAGGGTTCTTCGGTTTCTGATGGTTTTTCCATTGGTTCTGTATCGGAGGATAGTTTCAGAGTAATTAAATTCATCTCCTTTCTATTTGCAAAATTGTAAAGTACCCCTTAACTCTTAATAATTACACAAATATCCACCCTTACGTCTTAACATTGAATTTTTAGTCAACACTACTGAAGTGCTTTAAAAAAGAATAAGAACATGGTTACAGTTTGTGACATATGGATGACTTATATCCTGTTGCACGAAATGGTGAAACTGAAAACGCAAGGATTGATTCAGTTAAGAGCGTGAAATAATCTGCGCGCACTGGAAGAACGAACAAAAATTACACTAATCAGTAATCACCGGGAAGCTCAAAAAGCACAAGTAAAGTTACCAGTTAGTACAATCCAGTAGCAGAACAACTAAAATACGTTAAAGAGGAACGGGAATGACCCAACTTGTTTCTGAGGCTTTTCATCAAACAGTTTGCCGTGCATCATTCCAAATGCTTTAATTAAATAACAAAATTCATCACAACAACCAAAAAAATCACAAAAACAAAGGCAAATGCTAGCTTAATCCGATATTCGTAATGAAATCAATCAGCGATTAAACTAACACGACATGAAAATTACGTTGTAATAATGGAATTTTATTGTATGTCTCTCAAAATCCGTCACTCTGAATTGAATCAAAAACTGGAAAAAATGAAACAGTGGAGATATAAATAAATAAATAAAACTAAAGCATTTTTGTCACGTTCTGAAGCATATAAAATATACGATAAAGTAAACAATATATATATATATAAAATATTAATGCACTCTAGGTAAAGTAGAGTGCAGCACTCTTTAAAAATTAATAATATTAAAAGTTATTACGTAAATTAAATTTATTTATTATTGTTATTATTATTTTTTATCATGGGCTGAATAAACAAATTGATACTAACAAAAAAAACTAATTAGCTCTCGTTTAACATAGGACGACCTTTACACCACAAAAGCACTCAGAAAAATCTGATCGAATTCTTCTATTGTCGATGCTATGTCTTCAAGCATCTTCACTGTTTACTGGCAGTGCTTTCACTATTGCTCTGGCCAGTCACAAAAATTTTGACGCTCTTGAACCCATTCCCTTCCCCCTCTGCCAAGAATGACTTTTAAAGCCCAAAAAATCGCTGTCATAGAAGAGGAAGAAGCCTATCTATCGCCGCTACTGGTTGGCTAACTCCAAACACAAACCGATTCTATAGAAGTATTCCAATCTCCATGAAGGCACCATAATTCTCAGATGACGATGCAGTCAAAGCACAAAATACAAGGCAGTCCATTATCTTTTATTTCAAATTATTCTCAACGTGTACGTAATAAAATGAAAAATTAAAATACAATTATATTTTAACAATTATTTGTATTATTTTTTATTAATTTATTCAAAAAATAATTAAACTTTAGAGCTAATTGGTATAAAATATTACAGATATAAAACTAAGAGAAATTTTTATTTGTATAAGAATGAGCCTAATAAATAATTATTCTATTTAATATATAAGTAAGAGTATTTTTTTCTTTGCCAACGAGTTATAATTCAAATAGCATAATCTTCTCATACTCACCTAAAATGGTCGCGGATTTGAGTCTTCCTATTTTTGGTAAAAAAAGAAAAGAGTACTTCTTTCTTTTATTAACTTATATAATATTTATTGAATAGTCGCAGTTACGTAAATTTTTTTTATCATAGTATTTGAACCAAAAAAAAAACCTTGTTTCGGGAAAAACTAATAATATATTTTTAATACAAAATAATAAATTTTAAATATTTTTCTAAATAATATATATTAACTAAAATAATATAATTATTTCAAATAATATATTTTAAATATAGGAAAGTAACATATTTCAATAAAAAATTGTTAATAAAAAATTATATAATATTTTTTTATATGAATTTTTGTTTCGCACAAAATAAAATTATTATATGTTTGTTTGCTTCTTACGTTGTATATATGTTTTTTAAATTGAATTTATATAATATAAAATATTTTATCATTCACTTCATATTTAATGTTATAATTTTGTTTCACACAAAATAAAATTATATATATATATGTGTATGTATGTATTAATTAAATTTATATAACACAAATTTTTTTATTATTGTGTTTATATTTAATATTATAATTTTATTTTACACAAAACAAAATTTATTTAAATTTTAATATTATATACATAATATATATTTAATATTATTTTTTTAAAATTCTAATATATCTTTTTTTCTGAATTTAGTACATGGTTTTTTAACTTATTTTTCATGTATTATTTATTTTAATTCTAAAGCCCAGTAAGTTTTGTTGTTGTACAGAGATGTTACTTTTAATATTTATACAATATTCTTTTTGTTGTGGACTTCAATCTGATATGGCCAATTTTTCTGGATATGAACCAAGGGTTGGTGTAACGCCCGTTTATGGCGCTGAGAGGTGTTTAACTAGTGTGTGACGGCGGTTAGCTAACGGAGGGAAATCGGACGGTCGATTTCATGCAGGGGGTGAGAGGCACAAATCGGACTGTCCGATTTGTGCGTGGCGAAGTTGCATGCATGCAAATCGGACCATACGATTTGTAGCATGCGTAGGATTTTTTTTTTTTTTTTGCCCAAGGAAATCGGACCTACCGATTTGAGGGCTGATTTCAGAAAAACTCCAGCTAACCCAAATCGGACCCAGCGATTTCTGGGTTTAAAAAAATTTTTGGGCGGGCTTTCTACTAATCGGACCGTCCGATTAGTTAGTTCTAAAAATTTCGAATGGCCATAGATGTGGTCGGATGGTCCGATTTGAGTGTGATATATATATATATATATATATATATATAGATGTACCCACTAATCTGAGCAGCTCATTTCATTCCTCCTCTTCGGTGCTACAATTCTCTAAATCTCTTCTCTGCAAATCTCTTCTTCTTTATTTTTAGATCTCTTCTTCTCTATTATCATGGATGATAGAGTAAGATTAAAAGTGTATTATCATGACCATATTTTATTACAAACATCAGAAGGAGTGAAATTTGTGTGTGATAATCCGTTAGATATTATTATTCCATTCACACTGTCATTTGAAGAATTAAAAGGGGTCATTTGTGAGAGGATGGAGTCTCAAATATCTAGGAGAGTGTCGTGTATTCTGTACAGATATCCTATATCTGTCTTTGGTGGGTTCGTGCAATTTCAAACGAAATACGTGACCGACGAAGCGAGCATGCAAGAAATGTTTTCAGTGTATCTTGAAAGTCGGTCGCGAATGACGTTTATCGAACTGTATATCGAGTTCGAGCAATCTGCAGCGGACCGAGATATTGAATTGGAAGATTACAACAGTGATAGTGAAGAAGAGTTCGAAAGTAACTACGAGGTCGTTGATCCCGGTGTAGACGAAGATCAAGCTGACGAGGCTATGGTGACAGATGTGGTGGATGTGGCAAATGCACTAGCAAATCAGCAGCCATTTGTGGAGCCGAGTTTCATGCGGTCGTTGGATTTGGAGGCCATTCATGCACCGGAGTTTCCTCAATATGTAAATGCAGGTGCGCCGTTAATTTAAATTAAGATTTGTGATAGTATGATTTGTGTGCCATTTGGGCCCGACTGGCCGGTTTGACCGGACCGGCTTGGTCGACCGAAATGACTGGTTTGACCGGACTGGTCATCTAGAATGGACCGGCCAGTCCGACCGGGCAGGGCATTAGGATGGGACTTGATGGTTCGACCGGACCGACCGGTTCAACTGACAGACCGGTTCGACCGGACCGGTTGGTTCGTCCGACAAACTGGTAATCCGAATCTTAGACCGGTCCAGTCTCATGGTGAGACCGCAGAAGGCAACGAAAATTGTTGAATTGTTAGTAAAAATTTTTTACTATGCTTTATTTTTTAATTACATAAGACCGGGTATATCAGTTAAACCAGTGATCTGACCGGTTCGATCACCGGTTCGGTTTTGAGAAGTACGGTTTCCATTGTTCTGTGCTTGTTAGTTTATTACATTATTGGTTCTGACAAGTCTAAAATTTGTGATGTTGTTGCCGCAGAGCTTCCCCTTATGCCGGATGGTGAATTTACTGTGGGAATGGAATTCAGTTCTAGGGAGGCAGTGATTAAGGCGATGAAAGATTATACAATTCGCAGAGGTGTAGATTATCGGGTGCATGAGTCAGAACCGACGATATTCTATGCTAAATGCACCCAGTATGGTGCAGGATGTGATTGGCTAATTAGGGTGAGCAAAATGTCCAGAAAGTTCTGTTGGGAGATAAGGAGGTACAATGGTAGTCACACCTGTACTAGGGCCACCATTTCTCAAGATCATTCGAAGCTGGATTCCAACACAGTTGCAGAAGCAATAAAGCCATTGGTAGAAGCTGACCCGTCTATTAGGGTGAAATCAGTGATTGCAGAAGTACAGTCAAAGTTTAACTACACCATTAGTTATCGCAAAGCATGGTTGGCAAAACAGAAGGCAGTGGAGTCAATTTTCGGAGGGTGGGAAGCTTCGTACGAAGCCTTGCCGATATGGTTTGAGGCCATGTGTCACAAGGAGCCATCCGCAGTTGTTCATTTTGAAACAATGCCTGTGTACCAGGGAGATGACTTGATTCCTAATATTCGTGTGCTACACCGAGTCTTCTGGAGTTATTACCCTTGTATTAGAGCCTTCAGACATTGCAAGCCAATAGTACAGGTAGACGGAACTCATTTGTATGAAAAATACAAGGGTTGTTTGTTGGTTGCAGTCTCACAGGATGGCAACAACAACATCGTGCCGATTGCATTTACGATAGTTGAGGGAGAGACATCTGAGGCTTGGCACTTTTTTCTGAGTAACTTGCGACAGCATGTTGTGACACGTGACGGTGTGGGTCTTATCTCCGATCGACACGATTCCATTAGGGCTCCTATTGCTCGTTGTCACGGAGCTTGGTCTCCTCCCAAAGCATTCCACATGTTTTGCATCAGACACATAGAGTCCAACTTTCTGAGGAAATTCAAGGCTCCGTATCTGCAGAAGCTTATCGTCAACATCGGTATGATAGTTACGATTACATTTATTCCTGAACTCAGTTATTATGATGAACGTTTTTTATGGTGGGTCCTTTTTTATGTGACAGGTTACTCGCGAACAGTTCGCGAGTACGAGACGCGTTATCAGCGTTTACGTGAGCGGGGTGAGGCTTATACCAACTGGTTGGATCGAATTTCGCGTGAGCAATACGCTTTAGCATTTGATGGGGGATATCGATGGGGTCATATGACAACCAATCTAGTAGAATGCATCAACTCGGTACTGAAAGGGGCTCGTAATCTTCTAGTCACTGCACTTGTTAAGGCAACATTTTACAGGCTTAATGAATTGTTCACCCGAAAAAGGGCCGAGGCTGAGGCTCAAATTAATTCAGGACATGTGTTCTCTGAGCTTGTAACCTCCAAACTACATGCAAAGCAGCGGGCAGCAGGTAACATCCAAGTGAGTTGCTTTGACCGACAGAATGAGGTATTCGAAGTGCGTGAGTGTCCGAGTGGTGTGGAGTATGCAGTGGACCTCCGTCAACAACGGTGTGACTGTGGTGAGTTCCAAGTTGACCGGCTTCCGTGTTGACATGTGTTTGCTTGTTGTGCAAACCAACGTCTTGATTGGCAACTGTATGTACATGATGTCTACAAGATGGACCAGGTTCGACGAGTGTACAGGGCTAGGTTTAGGCCACTCGGGAATCCAACAACATGGCCTGTTTACCATGGACCTCGATTCGTAGGTAATCCATTCCTTAGACGGGTATCCAAAGGTCGGCCAAGGATGACCCGTTTCTTGAATGAGATGGACACTCGGATGTTGCGCGGTCCTAGGCGATGTAAGCAATGCGGGGCCGATGGCCACAGCCGTAGTAGATGTCGTCAACGTGGTGGTCCAAGCAATCCGCAGTAGATGGACGCTCGATTTAGTGTATGACTTTGAATATTTTATATATTGTATGACTTTCGTATATGATGTTATTGTATGACGTGATTAACAATTCCAATTCAAGACATAATTCCTTCTTTTAAATAAATCAATCTCAAAATATATCATGTTTAAAACCAAATCTTTTTAAATATTTACTTCAAATGAAACTTTCAATTTTATAAAATTTCGGCAGCATCTCCTCTAAAACTCGGATTTTGCCACCCTATTCGGGTCCCATCCAAATATTTCTCACACCTATTCTCAACCATTTCCAAATCTCAAACATTCTAGAAAATTGAACCAGTTCCATGAATAAGTCCAATACAGTCTACATAAGTAAGTCCAACATGCTACATAAATAAGTCCAACACATGCTAGATAAATAAGTCCATGACAAGATACATAAGTAAGCCTAACATCATTTTCTCATCGCCTATTTTACATCTTTGACTAATTTCTTGCATTTCTTTACAACCTTCTTAAAAGCGGATGGGGTATACCGACTAGTGCTCCGCCGAGGTGGGTCAGCTCTAAGGTTGTATCCTTTTCCTTTTTCGCTAGTGGCTGTACCTATGAAAACATTCAACAAACAACTAAGTCAACAATCAACTAATTAAATCAACTAATTCAACAATCAACTAATTAAATCAACTAAGTCAATAATCAACTAATTAAATCAACTAATTAAATCAACTAATCGACTCAAATAATCAATAACTAACTAATTCAACAAACAACTAATTGAATAATCAACTCGATTAATCAATAATGAAGTCAAATAATCAATGACCAACTAATTGAATCAACTAATCAACTCAAATAATCAATAACCAACTAATTCAATAAACAACTAATTCAATAATTCAATAATGAAGTCAAATAATCAATGACCAACAAATCGTTTTACCTGCAGTAGGCGCTGAACCATCATCTGGACCATCACCCCCATCATCATCATCCTCACCATCCACCTCATCCTCATCGTCGTCCTCATCCTCATCGTCATCGTCATCCTCATCCGCAACCTCATCCCCATCTGGATGGTCAACCAGAAAGTCATCATTGTCCTCATCAACTAGCTGATAGCTCTCTAGAATTAGATTCATCGGAACACGACGATCAAATCCGCTCTGTATGATACCCCTCGTGGCATCATCACTCATACTAGAGTCAACAGAAACTCTACCTCCGGAAGTACTAGAAGAGGTGAGTTGTCGAGGTCTCGTATCCAATGACAATCTACCTGGAGCAATCCCACTCGGTTGGGCCATCTGGTCGGTGGGAATGTCTCTATAAGCTGGATATGGGTAACCTGGCACAGGAGCCATGAACCCAAGTAGCTGGCTAAAAGAACCCTGTTCACCTGATTCTTGGTGCGGGACACTCCAGTACTGCTGATATACTGGTGGAGTCAAGTAATCCACAGAATGTGTGTCAGGAATGTATGGAGTGAACTGCTCAGGCTCTTGTTGTGCCTGTGTTTGTGAGGGAGGCGGTGGTGGTTGCGGTGGGGATGGTGGTGGCGGTGATTGTACGTCTTGGTTCTCCTGATTATGCATAGGATCACCGGGCTGATTCTCTTGCGGTTCGATCTGTGACAGATGCAAGTGTAAACCAAATCTATCTCGGTACCAATGCAAGTAGATATCTGCCTGATGCTGGGAGGGTACCGTGTCATCGACAAGAATATGACTATACCGGTTCATCCAATGCATAACTCAGATTGAGTGGGTTCCAGACCAATCTTGATTCTTCGGACCTGTCAGAACTTCGCCGTGTGCTTCACCTAGGTCTCGCTCCTGATTAGGAACACCCTGAGTCAAGCCAAATTGCCTCCTCAGTCTATCAGATGCATGCCACTCAATACATTCAAAAGATATAAGTGGAACTGTGGCACTCTAAATAGCAGAATGCTGGCGGATGTCAGGAGGAATCACGTCCGGATCGGTCCTTCCAATTGCATAAGGCTCCCAAACAAACTGCACACATTATGCAAGTAACCGAGGATTACACACAGAATAATAACACGGATAAACGAAAAGAACTACTTATTTATTACAACAAACCTGTCCTTCTTGCAGAACATCCAGATCTCTCCTATAGTTCTCAAGGGTACGAAATCTGTAAGGCCGATTCTGACATTCCCAGTTACGCCACCTAACATCAAGCAAGTCGCTAACTTACATTTATGGAGACAATTTAAAATACACTATTTAAAAGCGTTTAGTAATTAAATTTACCTATTTGCAATCGGAAAGATTCGAGGATTGCTTGGAATCAGCGCAATGAATGGTAGACGGGTCCAAGCCCAGGCAAGCAACAGTGTCAGCAGACCATCAATCTCCTTACAGTCGACACGAGTTGCCCTACACAACGCTCTGTACAGGTGTGCCAGGCATGTCGATCCCCAGCTGAACTGTATTATCCCGGCAAAGTTACGGAGTAATGGGAGAAACTTCCAGTGCACCCCTACTCCAGACTTATCTCCAAATATAACGGTCCCAAACAATAACATTATGTGGCACTTCACGTACCTCTGAATCTGGATATCATCAACCAACACTAACCGATCCTTCAATGCTCGAAACCACGTCAACTTGATGAAACTTCCCCTACAATCTGCCTGCCTAGGTGCAACACTAAACTGATCCAAGCATTCAGCCTCTAACGCCTCATAACTACTCAGTGTCGGTCCCGTAACTGGCAAACCATTCATCGGAAGACAAAAAATTAACGCCTCATCCTCCAGTGTCAAAGCACACTCACCAACCGGAAAATGGAAGGTGTGAATTTCGGGGCGCCATCTCTCAATCAGAGCATTAACCAATGCTGACTGACATTGGACAACTCCAATCTGTGAAACATGATAAAAGCTGGTGTCCCGTAAAAACCCCTCCACTATTAGATTGTACCGATCCGGCGGCATGTAGTGGTCACATTGCAACATTCTAGATCCCTAAACAAAAACAATAATATTAATAAATTAACAAATTAAACTTAAAAGAATCGAATTTTCATTATCAAATAACCAGTTACACATAAGAATCAATAAATATAATAATAATAACAATACAATACTTTATACAAATAACTATTATATTATCTACTAATACTCAAATAACTAACTACTCTATTTTATTCTATTCTAACAGCAAACATACAATAAAAAATCAATCACTAACCCTTTATTAAATATTTATATTAAACTTATAACATAAATAATTAATTCAATAATTTTTAATTCATAATATTTATTTACGAATGACTAATATAATATTAAGTAGCTACAAAAAAATTATTTATTATTAACAATTAAAACTAATTAACTTATTTAAATTCACACGTATAACAGAACAATATTAGCACTATTATATTCTATTCTACTGATAATTAAACGCTACTAGCAGTAATAATTAATATTATTACAATAGGCGGATTTTATACCAATTAATATTAATATTACTTATTCTATTTATTTATTTATCATACATCCAAATTTTTTAATAACCGTGTTATTATTAACAATATTATTATTGCAATTATTCTATTAATAACAATAATTAACTTATTATTATAATGTAACATATCTGAACAATATTAATACCCAATAATCTCTAATAATAATTTTTAATTCATAATATTTATTTACGAATGACTAATATAATATTAAGTAGCTACAAAAAAATTATTTATTATTAACAATTAAAACTAATTAACTTATTTAAATTCACACGTACAACAGAACAATATTAGCACTACTATATTCTATTTTACTGATAATTAAACGCTACTAGCAGTAATAATTAATATTATTACAATAGACGGATTTTATAACAATTAAACTTAATATTACTTATTCTATTTATTTATTTATCATACATCCAAATTTTTTACTAACCGTGTTATTATTAACAATATTATTATTACAATTATTCTATTAATAACAATAATTAACTTATTATTATAATGTAACATATCTGAACAATATTAATACCCAATAATCTCTAATAATAATTTTTAATTCATAATATTTATTTACGAACGACTAATATAATATTAAGTAACTACAAAAAAACTATTTATTATTAACAATTAAAACTAATTAACTTATTTAAATTCACACGTACAATAGAACAATATTAACACTACTATATTCTATTCTACTGATAATTAAACGCTACTAGCAGTAATAATTATTATTATTACAATAGGCGGATTATAACAATTAATATTAATATTACTTATTCTATTTATTTATTTATCATACATCCAAATTTTTTAATAACCGTGTTATTATTAACAATATTATTATTGCAATTATTCTATTAATAACAATAATTAACTTATTATTATAATGTAACATATCTAAACAATATTAATACCCAATAATCTCTAATATCATTTTTAATTAAACTCAAATATCTAAATATTATTATTCCACTAATTCCTAACATTATTACTATAATAAACTATTACTAATCTCTAACATTATAATTATTATTTTAACTAAAATAAAAAATTTTGGAATAGAAACGTACATAGTTAAGATGATCAAGATAATTAGCAATGTGGAGTTCTGGACGATTGACATCTTTTATTTTTCTTCTTTTAGGCATACTTTTCTGTGTGGTCCAATTTTTTCAGCTCAAACCTTCAACAATGGAGTGAGCTACGGTGGCTGGGGGTGGGGTATATGGGAGAAGAGAAATGGAACAAAGTGAAAGTGAAATGGGAAAGGGAAAGTGAAAGTGAAACTGGCTTAAGGGAGCTCGGGTGGTTGGGATCATTTCATCTTTGCTGGACCAACGTGCATGCGCGACACGTGGCTGGGGGCGCAAATCGGACAGTCCGATTTGTGTACCTGCCCAGCCTGAAATCGGACCGTCCGATTACTGATCCTCAAAACGGACCGTCCGATTTCTTCGATCCTGGCCGTCACACTCCGGTTACGTACCATGCAGCCCCATAACGTTGTTATACACCACTCCTCTCCCAATATTAAAAATAAAAAAGTGATCTAATATCTAAAACTTATAAAAAAATCTAAAATTTATAAAAAAAATGATTAACCTGATTAACAGATTACCTTTTTAAATTTAAACCATTCAAATAAAATATAATAAATGAACGAGTTCAAATTTAATGAATTAACAACGTGTGCAACACTCTATACTTAGCAAAGAGCGTTTAAGGATGGACTTAAAATATAAAATAAATGTTAATTTTTAAATTTTTATGCATGCATTGAAAAATAAAAACGTTTCTTATTCCTTCTCTTAACTATTATCTTTATGAGATTCTTAAGCTAAATCATTAAATACTATAATCAACTCTTCTTCTTCTCTTATTTTATTTTGTTTCTTCGTCTTAGAAAAAAAATCCAAAAACAAAAAAAACAAAAATTAGTAAAAATAACCAAAAAAAAAAAAAGAAAATAGTATATTGAGTTTGAAAAAATAATAACAATAATTTAATGATGAACAAACGTTATAATATTAAGCCAAAAGTTCAAAGCGTGTGAATAATATATTTGGCTAAATGTGTAGACTAAAATTAGAAGGAACTATCTTAATATTGGATCAAGTCCATGATCTAACAAATGGCCCAAAGAGTAGTTGCATATCAGTATCCAAAATAGAGAGAAGTAACTCATTTTTTTTTAACCAAAGCAAAAGTGACCGAACACATTTTCTCTTTTTTCTCTTTTCTCTTCTCTAATTCACAGGAAGAAGTTCCAAAAGAAAGTAAGAAAAAAAAATGTCTAATTAGAGCTCAAATCAAGAAAAAAAATGGATTATCAAAATTAAGAAACAAAAAAAAAATCAAAAGTTAGGGCTCAAAAGCAAAGATTAAATTCGAAGGTAAATCAGAAAATCATTATTTTTTCTTTGTGCTTCATTGTTGCTTGTTGAAGATATTTTTCTCCTACATGCAACGAACGAAAAATTTAAAGAAAATTGAGGTTTTGAAGTTCTGCTACAAATCAAACGTCAAGAACCAAACTTGGAGCCAAAGTATTGATGAATGGCTGAGATCCTTGAAGAAATTTGAAAAATGAAGAAAGAGAAGCAGTTAGGTAAGAATGCATGTTTGCTTTATTCACCGTTGTTGTCAAATCTCTCTTCTGCACTGCTGTTGTGTTATTTGTGGAAGAAGTAGTCAAAGAAGTTCAAGTCAAGTTTTAAACTTTTGGGAGATTTACTCATCTATTAAAGGGATAAATGGCCAGAGATTAGGATAAGAAGTGGGCACACAAGTTTGGGTCTTCATAACTTTCAAGCTAACCCTTCTTCTCCTTTATGAATTTACATTAAATTTTCTATTCTTCAGTGTTTATCTTTTTTTTTTCAATAAAAAAAGCATTAAGTGAGGTATCAGTAAAAGCCATTGAGAGAAAAGGCAAAGAAAGTTATCTAGAAAAATAAAAAAATTATGTCAAACTCTTTTGTATGTATTTCTATTTTGTACACATAATTTTGAGGAAATTTTCTTGCTAAATTGGGTGAGCAATTAGTGGTTCCAAGTCTAGAGAGTGAATCTAGCTAAATCTAACTAAAGTAGAAGTTGGGTTGTCCTAGATAGGATTGGATTGAATCTTAAAGAAAATTTGTGTTTGTAAACATTGTGAAAGATAGTGAAAATTCTTTCACTGTTGTGGAGGAGACTGCATGTAGGTCATATTGCACATAGTAACTGAATCAGGATACATGATTGTGTGATTTTTTTTCTCTACTCTTTTATTTTTTCTCGATATGTATGAGACAAAATAAAAATGTTTCCTGCATTGTCTATTTCACAGAAGTCACAACTATTCAAAAATAGAGAGTTGCTCTGTTCCTAATCGCATCGTGAAGAGACCAAATAAATCTCCTGAAATTTTAACTTGACAGACTTAACAACAACTAAGTTCCAAATCCAGTCAGAAGTAAAAGGCAAAAAGAAGGTCAAAAGGGGGCATAGATTCAACTCCCTTCTCTAGGCCATTTACAAATATTCAATTGGTATCAAAACTTGGTCTCAAAGAAGTCAAACTTCACAGCTTGGAGAAAAGATCCAAATGGCCAACAATATGAGCTCGAATGTCGTGGCTTACTCACTCACTAAAAGTCAGTCCAACAACAGATTTTCCTTCTTCAACGGCAAAAACTATAACTACTAAAAGGAAAGAATGCGGATATTGTCCAATCTGTTGACTACAATATTTAGAAGATAATTATGAATGGTCTACAAGTTCCAACCAAAATAAGTGCAGAAGAAAAAGTCATGACACACAAAGAAGAAGCTAAATTGAATGATGAAGATAAAAAAAATAATGCTGAACACCAAAGCAATCAACATGATGCACTACTCAATTAGCTTTGAGGAGTACCGAAAGGTATCAAGGTGCAAATAGTAAAAGAGATTTGGGATAAACTCCAAGTCACATATGAGGACATAGAACAAGTGAAGGAAACAAGGATTGACATGTTAAAGAAAGAAAACGAGATATTTGCTATGAAGGAAGAAGAAACAATTGATGAAATGTTCGAGAAGTTCTCTGTCATCATCAATAGCTTGGATGTTATAGAGATGACTCACTCTGAACAAGTGCTAGTAAGAAAAATACTAAGATGTTTTACCAAAGAATGGGAAACTAAAGCAACTGTCATTGTTTTAAGTGATAACCTGAAACAGATATCATATAATGAGTTGAGAGAAAACTCCTTACCTATGAAACCACCCATATAAGCCGTGATATGAAAAAGAAAGCAGTGGCTTTAAAGTCTACTGTTGAGTCATTGAAAGATGATTCCAATAATAGTTCATTAGATGACAAAATTATATTTTTTGTTAGGAAATTAAAGAGGCTCATGAAAAATAAAGGAAGGAGCAAAGATTCAAGTTCAAATAAACACAAAAGAGACCTTAGTAAAATTATCTATCATCAATGCAAGAAGGCAGAACACTACAAGTATGACTGTTCTAAGTTCAAAAAAGAAGACAAGACAAGGAAGAATAAAAAAAATATTTTGATGGCTTCAAGGAAAAACTTGAAAAATAATTCAGAGGAAGAAGAAGACTCCAAATATGAAGCTTATGCTTTCTTCATGGCTGATCAAGATCAAGCTGAAGAGGTAATTTATTCCTTCCTAACTAATGACGAACTCCATCAAATGATTAATGATTTAATTGGTTATGTTAGAAAAATTTTAGATAAATGTCATGAATTTGAGGCTGAAAATGATTCTTTAAAAGCAGAAAATGCATATCTTAAAAAAATTGAATAAAAAAAAATACAGTTGATTTAGTGAAAAAAAATAAATGTCTTAAATCTAAAAATGAAATTCTTAAAGGGAATCATTCATTTATTTTTTTTAATAGATAGAATTGATAAAAATGAAAGGTTTCACAAAGTGATTAGAGGTTTAAATCAAGACATAGCTAAATTTGCTCAAAATTTCAGTAACTTAGATAAATTACTAGCTAGTCAAAAATCATTATTTGAAAAATCTGAATTACGATTTTGATAAACATGAAACTATTTTTGTAAAACGAAGTGTTGAAAATGAACCCTCAACTCAAAAATAAAAAATTTTAAACCTCATATCATTTTGAAAAATCAACAAAAAATAATCATTATCAAACATATAAGAAACATGGACATTCATTTCATCAATGCTTCATTTTTGAAAGAAAAGTTGGATATAAAGTGTACAAGATTATTAGAGATTTCAATTCTCTTGAGCAACTAAGATGGTTTAACATCAAAGGATCCAAATTGATTTGGATACCTAAGGTTACCTAAAGTATTGTGCATATTTATCTTGCATCGAAGAAGAAGAAAGATATGTGGTACTTGGATAGTGGATGCTCAAGGCACATGACCGAAAAGTACTTTCTTTATCAAACTTAACAAATACGATGGAGGTTTTATGACTTTTGGTGAAAACAAAAAAAGAAAAATCATAGCCGTAAATAAAGTTGGTAAGAATTTTTCTACATTCATAGATAATGTATTCTTGGTTGATAGCTTGAAGCACAACCTTCTAAGCATTAGTCAATTTTGTAATTTGGGATATTGAGTTACTTTCAAAAGGTTGAAATACTTAGTTGTTGATGAAAAGTCAGGTGATATTTTATTTGTTGCAAGAAGATGTAATAATATGTATGATCTTACTTTGAATGAACTTAAAGAACAAAATATAGCATGCTTTACCTCCATGGAATCTGAAAAGTAGTTATAGCACAAGAGATTGGGATATGTTAGCATATTTTAAATATCTCAGTTTGTCAAAAGAGACTTAGTTAGAGATCTTCCTAAAATTCAATTCGACAAAGGCATCACTTGTGATGCTTGTCAAATGGGGAAAAAAAACTAAAAGTTCTTTTAAACCCAAGAAAGATGTTTCAACTAAGAGACCTTTGGAGCTGCTACATATTGATCTATTTGGTCCTACTAGAACTCAAAGTCTAGGAGGTAAACACTATGACTTAATTGTGGTTGATGACTACACTAGATTCAGTTGAGTTCTCTTTTATAGCTCACAAAAATGATACTTTTTCAGATTTTATTATTTTATATAAAAAGATTTAAAATGAAAAGAATTTGAAGATTACTTCTATTGGAAATGATTATGGAAAGAAATTTGAAAATCAAGATTTTGAACAATTTTGTGATGAATTTAGTATATTATATAATTTTTCTTGTCCTAGAACACCTCAACTAGGGGTGTTCAGATCCAAACCGGTTCAAAAAAATCGTGAAATCGGACCGATCCAAACCAAAAACCAAATTAAACCGCTCTATTTTGGATATTTTTTGGATTTTAGATCGGTTTTATTGCGGTTCGGTTTGATTTTCGATTCCACTCTTCACAACCGAACCGAACCAAACCGCATATATTACAAATAATAATAATAATAATAATAATAATAATAATAATAATAATAATAATAATAATAATAATAATAATAATAATAATAATAAGAGTTAAGACCCTTACCGTAGCACACTAGTGTAGTAGCGCCGCTTCCCCAAAGGTTTGAAACCCTAATCTAAAGAAAGAAACCCCTCTGCCGTCTCTTAGTCTTCGTTCTTCACTCTCACCATCACAACATCACTCACTCTCACCATCACAGCATCACTCACTTTTAGTCACTCTCACTGTCACACGCCGACGCCGTCCGCTGCTCCTCTTCTGAATGATGCCCTTCATCGCCTCCTCTTCACGGTGACATCGCTGCCGCCTCCTCTCCTTGGTGACGCCGCTGTCGCCTTCTCCCCTCGGTGGCGTTGCTGCTGCCTCTTCTTCAAGGTATATTTTTACTTGCTTTTGTTTTGTTCTGTTGTTTTAAAATTTTGTTTAATTTTAATTTTTACTTGTTAATCTGTGTTAAACTGTGTTAAATTGTTCAAGGTATATTTTACTTGCTTTAATTTTTACTTGTTTTAATTTTTACTTGTTAAACTGTGTTTTAATTTTATTTTGTTCTTGTTGTACTGTTATTCTTGTTACTAAAATTTGTTAAACTCTGTATTAAATTAAGTATTTTGTTCTTGTTGATTGAAATTGAATTCTATTTTTTTTATCTTCTGCAGATTTTATATTTGTTCGGTTGATTTTAGCTTTCAATTTGAAGGTCAACAATGTCAGATTCATATCCTGAGGTAATTTTTTTAGTGTGTAATGTGTATGTTGGTAACAACTCAATATAGGAGGTAGAGTACTTAATCAATATAGGAGCTCTCTTACTCCAAAAACTGTTGAAGCTTTGATTTGTGCACAAAATTGGTTTTGATCCAATTCATTACCAATTGACCTTGAGGAGTCTTTGAAGAATTTGAAAAACTTGAGAAAGGTAATGTTCTTTAATATTATGTTTTATTTTATCTTTACATAGTGATTAACTTTACTATTTGATAATATGTTTAACTTACTAATATTTATTTTGTTACATTTTATTGTAGAATTTGAGCCAATTCCTCAACTAATAGATGAAGAAGACTCTGGTGATGAATCTGATTAGTGATCAGTGCTTCAACTCTCAGTTTAGAGTTTTTTATGTTATGTTTTTATTAAGACCTTGCTATGTTATTTGATTTTGTGTTGTTGAGACTTGTTTAGTTGTTTTGATGCTGAAGAATTATTATTTTAGCAAGACTTGTTGAATATGTTGGATTGTTGGACAATTGGACATGTTGGTTTATAATGTTCTATGGGATTTTTGTTTTATTATTATGTTGGATTGTGTTTTATTATTATGATGGATTTTTAATTGTTTGACAGGTTATAAACTGTATAAATTAAGTTATTATTTTGTATTTAAAAAACTGCAGATCCAAACCGATCCAAATTGCTTGTAATCGGATCGGATCGGATCGAATTTCCAAAAAAAGTTCATCCAATCCAAACTGCACCGCACATAAATTAAGCGTTTGGATCAGATGACTTTTTCCTTCAAAACCGAACCAAACCGCACCGCGAACACCCCTAACCTCAACAAAATGGTGTTGTGGAAAGGAGAAATAGAATTCTTTAAGAAATGGCTCGAGCCATGCTTTTGTGAAAGTGATGTACCCAAACTTTTTGGGCTAAAGGTGCGAATACAGCTTGTTATATTTTGAATCGAACCATCATTCGAAAGTTTTTAAAGAAAATCCCTATGAGCTATCGAAAAGAACTCCTCTAAATCTTAATTACTTTCATGTCTTTGGATATAAATATTTTGTTTTAAATAAAAAAGACAATTTTGAAAATTTTGATCCAAAATCGTATGAATGTACTTTTGTAGGTTACTCAACCACCAACAAAGCCTATAGAATATACCTTAAAAAATATAGGATCATTGAAGAGACCATACATGTTACTTTTTGTGAATCTAACTTAATTTCAAGTGTTGTAAAAGATAATGATGCAGGAAATCCAGTTGAACAGAACCTAAGAGGAACCCAAGTTCAAGACAAATCAGAATCCTTGCAAGAAGCCCCTGACTCTGATTCTGCAGACCAAATTACAGGAGACAAATATATTTTTTCTCCTACTACAGTAGAAGATTCTACAAATCTCAATAGTTTTGAACCAAATCAGACCAGATCTGCTCTCACATCACCCAAACCTAGAGAATGGAAGTTCTTGAAAAACTATCCACAAAAAATTATAATCGGAGATCCATCACAAGGAGTCACCACAAGATCTTCAAATAGAAGGAAGATGGAACAAAATGACATTGCCTTCATATCTCAAATTGAATTTCAAAATATAAAAGAAACCCTTGAAGATCCATTATGGGTCAAAGTCATAGAAGAGGAGCTCATTCAATTTGAGAAAAATAAAATTTGACAATTGGTGCCAAGTTCCAATGGAAAAAAGGTGATGGGAACCAAATGGATCTTTCAAAACAAATTGGGTGAATATGGTTACATTGCAAGAAACAAAGCAAGATTTGTAGCTCAAGGATATGATAAAGAAGAAGGGATTAACTTCTATAAGTCTTTTGCCCTGGTTGCAAGAATGGAAGTAATAAGATGGTTGCTTGTTTATGCCGCACACAAACGATTTAAACTTTTTCAAATGGATGTCAAATATACCTTTATTATTGATAGAGAAGTGTACGTGGCACAACCTCCTGATTAAAAAAAAAAAGTTTTTTTCAAACCATGTTTTTAGACTTTCAAAAGTTCTTTATGGTTTGAGACAAGCTCCTATAGTTTGGTATAAAAGACTTAGTTCTTTCTTATTGAAAAATAATTTTCAAAGAAGTATCACGAATACAACTTTTTCTATTAAAGAATCTAATGATCATTTTATTATAGTTCAAATTTATGTGGATGATATTGTGTTTGGCTCGGCTAATGAAGCCTTGTGTGCTAATTTTGAAAATTTAATGACTAATGAGTTTGATATAAGTATGATGGGAGAACTCGCATTCTTTCTTGGACTCCAAATCAAACAAACTCCTATTAGCATTTTTATGCAATAAGGTAAATATGCCAAAGATTTGGTTAAGAAATTTGATTTAGAAAATTCGAAACAAATGAGCACACCAATGCATCCAAATTCTAAACTTGAAAAAGATGAAAATGACAAAGACGTGAATGAGACAAGGTATAGAGGAATGATTGAATCTCTCATGTACCTCACTTCCTCTAGACCAGATATAGTTCAAAGTGTTAGAGTTTGCTCTAGATTTCAATCACACCCAAAAGAATTTCATCTTTAAGCCGTCAAGAGAATCATTAGATATATACATGACGCTTCTGATTTTGGTCTTTGGTATCCTAAATCTGATGAGTTTTGTATAGTGGGTTATTACGATGCAGATTTTGCAGGTGATTAAGTTGATCGAAGGAGCACTTTTGTTGCTTTCTTGGATAGTCACTCAATGTGTGGTCCAGCAAGAAGCAAGCAACTGTAACATTATCTATGCCGAGGTTGAATACATAGCCGCATCCTCTTGTTGTTCACAATTATTGTGGCTTAAAACCCAATTTGCAGATTACAAATTGCAAGTCAATAGTATACCCTTAATGTGTGACAATATCAGTGCTATAATTTCTAAAATTCCCCTCTGTACTCTAGAATCAAGCGCATTAAAGTTAGATTTTACTCTATCAGAGAACATGTGCTAAAGAAAACCATTGAAATTGAATTTCTAAAATCTAAGGATCAACTTACTGATATATTTATAAAATTACTGTCTGAAGACAGATTTTGCAAGTTGAAAATTGCCTTGGATATTATTTGTACTGAATCATTGAATTATTGTGAAGATGTTGCTCTTTGGTTATTTTTGTCTCTTGGGTCAACAAGAGACAAAATTGGACAGATGATGAATCCCTCTAGGCTTTCTTGATATATAACTGAGTTTGGTACTTGTAAATGAATATGGGTCAAAGTTAAATCTTGTTGGTGGGCCTTTGTATTTTCTTAACACTACCATTGGGCCCAAAAGAGGATGTTCTATTCTATGAAGTGAGCCTCATTGAATTTTTAATCATAAATTTAAAATATTTATTTTTAGAATTTTTCACCAAGTTAAATCAAGTTCAATTTTTTAAAAATCTTTTAATTTGTCTTTTCAAATACTTACTTGCATATATTTTCAAATAAATTTTTAAAAACATTTTTTATTTTCTTTAAATATCATTTTGTGTTTTCAAAACTCAAGCATTTATAGCCGTTTCTCTTTGTAGCTCATATTCTCCTCCAACTTCCATCATTCTCATAACCACATTCATTAAGTATTTATAAAGAAGAGAAAGAAAATAGCTACTAGAAGAGGCATTGGTGTCTATCGTGCTCGAAGAAATCCTCTTCCAAAAGATCAAGCACACACCCACATTTATATATACTCTCATTTTTTTCGCATTCCTCTCCCGTTCCAGAAATCATGGTACAAACCAAGACAATTTCTCGCCGTCCATCAACGGCACCACCAGAGGCTAGGACATCTAGGGTTAACGCCGTCAAAAGGAAGAAGCCCATGACAGAGGAAGAACCATCCTTGTCTCCTCCTTTACATTCTTCATCTGGTCCACAAGGATGTTTTGTATCCTCGAGTAAAGCAACCAAAGGTAACTATAGATCCTTTCTTAAATTTGTAAAAAAACCTACAAACCCTAATTCTGTTGGGTTCAAGTCTCATTTAGATAACTTTTCATACTCTTTTTCTGATCCTTTTCCATTTTCTTCTAGTATGAATTTTGAATTTCATAGTGCTATAATGTCTAACCGTCCATTGTGCTCAATCTACGTGGTTGATTTAAAGACTCTGACTAAAAAGGGGATAAACTTTGTTAATAATATTATTTATTTGGGTTGAAAAAATCTTTTTGAAATTAGAAAGTTAGTTTATCCCGATTTAGTTCGAGAATTTTACGCCAACATGTACTACCATGAAGAATCTGTTCACTCTTATATTAAGGGCCATGAAATTTATTTGAACAAAGAATTCATTAGTGAAGCCCTAAGTTACTATGATGTTGGTATCAATGCTTACCTCTCTAGTAAGTGAGATAATGATTTGGGCATTTCACATAAGGATATTTTGGCCAACATATGTGAGAACATATCACTCATGGATGGTGTCACCCCTAACTATCAAGCTTTAGGTTCTGTTAAAGCCCAGTTACACTGTATCATTACCCATATTCTCCTGCCACAAAGCGGGTCATCTCAAAGGGTTACTTGATGCGTGATCATCTTTCCTATCTTTTCCTAATGGATTTGCATCTAACTTGTTGAGTTTAATTAAGAATTAATTATATTTTAGCTACTATGGATGCTATTTTGAGTTTTGTGCAATTTTATTCATTTTAGGTAGCATTCGGACGGATTTGGTGAAGTTTCTGCAGAGAAAGAGAAGAAACTAAGGAGATGACCAGCGAATACCGACGCGGACGCATGGCTCACGTGACCGCGCGGAATGGAGGAATTTGCAATGATGCGATCGCGTGCCTGACGCGAACGCATGGACTGGAATCTGCACAAATGGCGCGAACGCGTGACCGACGCGTCCGCGTGACTCGCGAAAAAGGACATGCGCCACGTGCAGAAAACACAGATTGGAAGCTGCAGAATGGACAAATCAAATGGTCCCCACCCATCAGCTAAAGACTTGTTAATTAATTCGAATTTAAATTCAAATCTTATTTTAGGAAAAGATATTATTTTTATTTTAATTTTAGATATTTGATTTTTAAATTATTAGGATTAGTGATAAAAGGGATCTCAACAGGGTGGTTCCAACAACATTTTTATTCCACAACATTATTCCATACAAATTTACATTCCATATTCCATGAGTAACTAATCCTCCATTGTTAAGATTAGGAGCTCTGTCTATTGTATGGATTGATAATATTATTTTTCTATTTTAATTCATGTTTTGATTTATATTTCAATAATTATTTTCGTTCTTCATTTTATGAATTTGGGTGGAACGGAAGTATGACCCATGTTCTAATTGAGTTCTTGTATAACTTGGAAAAGCTCTTTACTTGAACAATAGCTTGAAAATATATTATCCTAAATTTCTAATTGTTTGTATTTAACGGGATACGTGACATATAATCCCTTTATTTTTGGATAATTAGGATTCTTGTGGCATATAAACTAGAATTTGATCGTTACCCTCTAATTGGAATTGATTGACCAAAGAATTGGCAGTTGATGAATTTTAGAGGAGACTAGAAAGGTATAAGGAATTAGGGTCTAGTCACACATAGTTTGCCATGAATTAAATCTTACATGATTAAAATTAGTTAATAAGAAAAGTCAATCCAGAAAATAGATAACTCTAAAGCCTTAATTGCTTTTTCTATATTTTATTCCTAATTTATTTATCTGCTTGTCTTTAATATTTTTAATATTGTTTAATGTCTTTTGAACTCCCAAACATTATTTTCTATTTGTCTAACTAATCCTATCAAACACTATTATTGCTTAATCCATCAATTCTCGTAGGATCGATCCTTACTCACGTAAGGTATTACTTGGTACGACCCGGTGCACTTGCCGGTAAGTTAGTAGATTACAAATACCGCACCAAGTTTTTGGCGTCGTTGCCAGAAATTGATTGTGATTAACAACTATTCGTTGTTTGATTGTTTAGATTAGATAATTTTTCTTTTAACTAGTTTTATTTTATTATTATTAATTTTTATTTTTATTTTTCATTTTTGTTTATTTTGATTACGGTAAATTTTTTTATTTCCTTCGATCTTTCGTTCCTTAAGTCGTGCCCCCTCCCATGTTTTCTTTTTACTTCCTTTTTGCTTTTGATTTTTTTTCTTTTTTTTCTTTTTTTCTTTTTCTTCTTTCGTCCGTTTTTAATTTTTTTTTAATTATTTTTATTTTTATTTTATTTAAATAAATAAAAAATTAGCACTAATATTTTTCTTTAATTTCTAAAACTAAGTTTGATGTCCTCTATTTATTTTTATTTTTATTTTTATTTTTTCTGTTTATTTTATTTTTAAAATTTTCGAATTTTTATTTATTTATTTAGTATTTTTATTTTATTATTTTATACAGGTTACCTCACAGGGACTTCTCTATACTTTGACGTAGAGAGTCCCATATTTTCTTGTCTTCTGGTTGTTTATGCGCAGGAACAGAAACAAAGAACATCTTTTAGACTTTGATCCTGAACCTGAAAGAACTTTCAGGCGACGTTTACAACAAGCAAGACTTTACAAGGCTGCAGAATCGACTATGGCAAATAATAATGCTAATGCCAATGTGGTAAATTCGAATGGGGATGATCAACAGAGGAGAGTGCTTGGCTCTTATTCTGCCCCTACTGCGGATCTTTATGGAAAAAGTATTGTGGTGCCTCCTATAAATGCAAACAACTTTGAGTTGAAGCCACAATTGGTCACCCTGGTGCAACAAAATTGCCAGTATCATGGACTTCCTCATGAAGATCCAAATCAGTTCATATATGATTTTCTGTAGATATGTGATACTGTGAAGACAAATGGAGTGAATCCAGAGGTGTACAGACTCATGCTTTTCCCGTTTGCTCTGAGGGATAAAGCAAAGCTATGGCTAGATTCCCAACCAAAGGAGAGTCTGAATACTTGAGAAAAGGTCGTTACTGAATTTCTCACTAAATTTTTCCCATCAAAAAAGCTGACTAAGCTTAGGTTGGAGGTTCAGACTTTCAGACAGAAGGAGGGTGAAACTCTTTATGAAGCTTGGGAGAGATACAAGCTACTGACTAGGCAATGCCCTCCGGACATGTTCTCCAAATGGACCCAACTAGATATCTTCTATGAAGGCTTGGGTTAGATGTCCAAGATGAGCTTAGATACTTCTGCAGGCGGTTCATTGCACAAGAAGAAGACACCAGAGGAGACTATTGAGCTAATTGAATTGGTTGCAAGCAACCAATATTTACACTCATCTAACAGGAATCCTGTGAACTCTGAGACCCCCAAAAGAGAGGCGTGTTGGAAGTAGAAGCTGTTAATGCTCTTCTTGCTCAGAACAAGCTGATGTCTCAGCAAATATATCTACTTACTCAACAGATGGGTGGCATGTAAGTTTCAGCTATCAACACCCAAAATCCACCACAGGAAGTCTCCTATGACATGGCAGGTAACTCTATGCAAAATGATAATTATGATTATGCTCAACCCTCTTCTGAACAGGTGAATTACATGGGGAGTGGTCATAGGAATTCCAACAATAATCCATATTCTAAAACATACAACCAGGAATGGAGAAATCACCCAAATTTTGGGTGGAGAGATCAACCTCAGAGACCTCAGAACTTCAACAATAGTTCTCAGGGCGGTTTTCAACAGAACAACTATAATAACCGCCAATTTTAGTCTCAGCAACAACAACCACCTCAGCAGAAAAATTCTAAATCCCAAAAAGATTCTAAATGGGAGATGATGATGAGTTTCATGCAAGAGACCAGAGCCTCCATTAGAAACTTGGAGGTGCAAATGGGTCAAATGAGCAATCAATTACCTGAAAGGTCTTCAAATACATTCCCTGGTGATACAATGGTGAACCCAAGAGAAGATTGCAAGGCTATTCAATTGAGAAGTGGTAAGGTAGCTGGTTCTGAGATCAAGGTCAATGAAGATCTAGTTGAAAAGGAAACTCCAGAGGAGAAGAAGGAAGAAGTAGAGCACGCTCCTCCTAAGTGTGCAGACAACCCATTTCCTGACTCTCTTGACACTTATCCCACCTTACCAAAGGCCCCTGAATAAAAGCCAAAAATGCCATATCCTCAGAGGCTTCAGAAGGCATCCAAAGAAAAGTAATTCTCTAAATTTTTAGATGTCTTCAAGAAGTTGTAGATCAACATCCCTTTTGCAGAGGCTCTGGAGCAAATGCCTCTCTATGCTAAATTTATGAAAGAGTTGTTGACCCACAAGAGGAATTAGAAGGAGCAAGAAACCGTAGTGTTAACCAAGGAATGCAGTGCTATTATTCAACACACCCTTCCTGAGAAGATGCCAGACCCAGGGAGCTTTGTCATTCCTTGCACCATTGGAGAAGTCGGCATTCAGAGAGCTTTATGTGATCTTGGAGCTAGCATCAACCTCATGCCACTTTCAGTGATGAAAAAGCTTCAAATTGAGGAGGTAAAACCCACTCGTATTTCTCTTCAACTTGCTGATCTTTCCATTAAATTACTGATGAATGGATTTTTGACGGTTTAGAATTTCACAAATAAATTCTCGTTGCAAGTATAGTTTCTAAACCAATCACTAATCCTTTCATACAAAAAGTTGTTTGTCACTAGTACAAACCCCTAAAATTTATAAACCGAAGTATTGGGCCTCGGGTCGTTCTCCCTAGGAATTACAATAAAGTGTCTTGTTATTGGTTATGAGTTATTTTGGGGTTTTGGATAAGAAGCATGAAAGATAAATGGTAAGAAAGTAAACTAATGGCTAAAAAGGTCTTGGCAAGGGTTGGTGGTCAAAGATCTCTATCCTAATCACTAACCACAATATGAGAATTAGCAAGGATTAATCTCATTAAATCATCCTCTAACTAGTAGTAAAGGAAAGTCAAATGAGCTATATCAATCCTAGTCCATAAGTCCTAACTCTCCACTAATTCAATTAGTGAGAACTAGAGTCAATGAATCCCAATCATCAATTACTTGGACATTAGTAACTCAAGAGTTCCTAAGTTACCTTTCCAAGCCAAGAACATAAAACTCTACTCTAAAATCCAACCAAGCATTTCATCAAACACTTGGAAGGCATAAAAGGAAAGCATAGTAAAATTGCAAGAAAAGTAAATCTACACTACTCAATTTGCAAGGAATTAAACAACAACAAATCAAATGAACACAATTATTATGATTTACCTTGAATTGAATTGAAAGAGAAAGGAAGGAACAAAAGTAGATCTACAACAAAATGCAAGAACAACATAAAGGAAATTACAACAAAAGGATGGAAGAAGAATGAATGTAACAACAAGGAATTGAGAAGATAGAAGTAGAAGAAGATGAATTAAAATCTAGATCTAAGAACTAAACCTAATCCTAATTCTAGAGAGAAGTGAGAGCTTCTCTCTCTAGAAACTAACTACAAAGCTAAACTAAACTAATTGGTAACTAACACATGTTTCCCTCTTCACTCCTTGGGTTAAATAGCATCAGAAATGAGTTGGATTGGGCCCACAAGGCTTTAGAATTCGTTGGCCACGTTTTGCTTTAAGTGACTAGGTGGCAGCAACGACGCGTGCGCGACTTTGCGCGTGCGCGCCACCATACGTGTAGCAACTATGGCAAATCTTATATCGTTTCGAAGCCCCGGATGTTAGCTTTCCAACTCAACTGGAACCGCATCAATTGGACCTCTGTAGCTCAAGTTATGGTCGTTTAAGTGCAAAGAGGTCGGCTTGACAGCTTCCCGGTTCTTTCATTTCTTCATGAGTTCTCCAACTTTTCATGCTTTCTTTCTTCATTCCCTTGATCCAATCTTTGCCTCCTAAACCTTAAATCACTTAAAAAACATATCAAGGCATCTAGTAGAATCAAGGTGAACTAAATTTAGCTATTTTAAGTCCTAAAAAGCATGTTTTCACTCTTAAGCACAATTAAGGGAGAAGTTATAAAACCATGCTATTTCATTGAATAAATGTGGGTAAAAGGTGATAAAATCCCCAAAAATCAATACAAGATAAACCCTACAAATGGGGTTTGTCAACCTCCCCACACTTAAACCAAGCATGTCCTCATGCTTAAGCCAAGAGAGAAACAAAGGGTATCAACATTTATTCAATGAAATCTAGCTAAATGCAACCCAAACTATATGCAATTATCTACATGAATGCAAGTGCTTGGTCAAAATAAATCAATTCCCAAGATGCATATATGCACAAGGGCTAAAGGTATTAACAACCATGCCAATCCACAATTGAATTGAGCTATTAAATATTTTTACAAACTTGCATGAAGAATGATGATCATAGGTGAAAACATGTAATTGAGCATCAAACCCTCACCGGATGTGTTTGCACTCTATTCGCTCAAGTGTTTAGGGTTGATTCACTCAATTCTCCTCTATTTCATGCTTTCCAAGATTTGTTTTTCTTCTAACAATCAACATTTATTTCATGCATGCATACAAGTATCATGAGGTCTTTTCATTGGTTGTAATGGGGCTAGGGTCAAGGTAGGATCATATATGGCTAGTGGGCTTAGGATTTGAATCTTTGATTAACTTAAACTTTCCCACCTAACCTATATAATGACCTATACAATTAAGTACTAATCTAACTACCCATTCCTCACTTTTTCACATACTCATGCATTTTCTTTTCATTTCACAACTCATATGCATTGATCTTATTGAGCTTCACCTTGGGGCATTTTGTCCCCTTTTTATTATTTTTATTCTTTTTTTCTTTCTTTTTCTATTTTTTTTCTATACTTTTCATATATTTTTTTTGTTTTTCTCATTTTTTCTTTCTTTCAAACTATATACAAGAGTACCAATGCATAAGGTCTATACATTTAATCAATACATGAGCATGTACCCAATTCCCAACATTTACAATAATAATACAAAACTACCCTTTTATTCACCCAATGTCCCAAGGTTCCCACACTTGAATGATACACACACTCTAGCCTAAGCTAATCAAAGATCCAAATAAGGACATTTATTATTTTTCGCTTTAAGGCTTGTAATGTGCTAAATTAAGAACAGGTGGGTTAATCGTAAGCTCAAATTTGGCTAACAATGGAAGATAAAAGGTAAGGCCATTTGGGTAAGTGAGCTAAATGAAATGATGGCCTCAATCACATAAATGCATGAATACACAAAATAATGGACATAAAGAATCAAACAAATCAAAGATTACAATCATAGAAAGAGAATAATGCACACAAGAAGGAAAAATAAGTGGTTATAAGATGTAACCACACCGTTAGGCTCAAATCTCACAAGCTTGTGTTCTTAGCTCATAAATTATGTTCCACAAAATATATAATTCAAGCAAGTTCTATGAAAAGTTTTCCACTCAAATCAATTGGTGCCCTATAGATAGAAATCCTTGGAAAATTTCATTATTTTGACTAAGCTTATTGTGTATATATATGCAAAAATAAGAAAATGCAACAAAAATCTAAAAAACCTAAAATGAAATGCAAAAGTGTTGGGATTAGAAATTTGTCACCCAAAATCGCTGACCGGTCGGACGACCTCCCCACACTTAAAAGTTTGCACCGTCCTCGGTGCACTCAAAGATGAGCAAGGGGGTGCGGCGACTCTCCGGATTGCTATGTGTTCTTTCTTCCACTTCCACGGTTGCTTGTGGTGCATTCGTTATGAAAAACAAAAATATAACACCATAAGATGAGAAGATATAAAAGCAAGGAAGCATACATTGTTGGAATGAGGTAAATCACTAGAATGAGGTGAGTGAATTAGTGTGACATTAAGAAATATTAGGTGTGTGAATTCTAAATTGCGCGGTTTAGAATACACATTAGCATAAAAGCTATGTCACAAAAGAAGCATGCACTTCACTTATCCTAGTGTGCTTGAGATGCTTTAAGTAAGCTTGTAAGGTAAGACAAGCATTAGAGAAGCATCAAAGCATTCAAGTCAAACATATAGATGGATATAATCATGAACACAAGGCATTAAGGTAAATGCACAACATCATCCATCAAGAGGTTGCCTAATCGAGGGAAAAGGATCCAAATCACATGGTGGCTAGCTACAACATGCAATTCAAAAGAGTTATAAGCTCGAAGACAATGCTCATCACTTGGTATTTTTCAAAAGGTAAGCATGAAGAACTCAAAACCAAGTGGCAAAAGGTAACCTCAACAATAGAATCCAACAATGATTATAAACATAATGATGTTAAGATAACATCCCTTCTTAAAACTCAGCAGCAATTAATGGTAGACAAGAATAACAATCCAACACTTACAATGAAAAAGAGAAAATGAAATGAAAACTAACTAAAACTAACTAATGAACCAACTAACTAACTAATTAACTAACTAACTAACTAATTAACGAACTAAAATAAATGGTTATTAATGGTGTTTGGGAGTGTTGGATGAGGGGTAGTAGGAGGGAAGAAGAAAGGAGAAGGAAAGAAATAGAAAGAGGAGAAGAAAAGAAGTGGATGGGAGAAAGGGTATCCACGCGTACAGTTAAAGTAGGACCATTTATTTTTCCTGTTGATTTTGTTATATTAGACATGGAAGAGGAGGTAAAACCCTCTATTATACTTGGTAGACCATTTTTAGCTACAGGTAGAGCTCTGATTGATGTACAAAAGGGTGAATTAACCCTGAGAGTCAATGAAGAACAGGTGGTCCTAAATATTTTTGAAGCTCTCAAGCACCCTAATGATTCTGAAGGGTGTATGAAAATAGATGTTATTGAACCACTTGTTCAAGAAGTACTGGAAGCTGAGGTACTTAATGATGTTCTGGATCCTATTTTTGAGTGTGAATTAGTTGAAGTTGACGATTCACCACCCCAAAAGGAGCTGCTGAACACGCCAATCAAGGAGAAGGAAGCCCCCAAGCTTGAGCTCAAACCCTTACCCCCTTCTTTGAAATATGTGTTCTTGGGTGGAAATGATTCATATCCAGTGATTATTAGCTCTTCTCTGAAGCCTGAAGAAGAGAAGGCGCTTATTTCAGTGCTCAAGAGCCATAAAACAGCTCTTGGGTGGACCATTAGTGACTTGAAAGGGATTAGTCCAACCAAGTGTATGCACAAGATCCTCCTTGAAGATGATGCCAAACCAGTTGTGCAACCACAAAGGAGACTCAATCCAACTATGAAAGAGGTGGTCCAAAAAGAGGTAATGAAGTTATGGGAAGCAAGTATTATTTACCCTATTTCTGACAGTCCTTGGGTAAGTCCTGTGCAGGTAGTTCCCAAGAAGGGAGGGATGACGGTGATCAAGAATGAAAAGAATGAGCTTATTCCTACAAGAACAGTCACAGGATGGAGAATGTGCATAGATTACAGGAGGCTCAACACTGCTACAAGGAAGGATCATTTCCCCCTCCCTTTCATTGATCAGATGCTTGAGAGGTTAGCTGGTCATGCCTTTTATTGTTTTCTAGATGGATATTCTGGATATAATCGAATTGCAGTGGACCCTCAAGATCAAGAGAAGACAGCATTCACATGCCCCTTTGGAGTATTTGCCTACAGGAGAATGCCATTTGGACTTTGCAATGCTCCAGCAACTTTTCAGAGGTGTATGCTTTCAATTTTTTCTGATATGGTTGAAAAGTTTATTGAGATATTTATGGATGACTTTTCTGTTTTTGGTAATTTTTTGAATCCTGTCTTAAACATTTATCTCTTGTCTTGAAACGGTGTCAAGAATTAAACCTTGTTTTAAATTGAGAAAAATGCCATTTTATGGTTACAGAAGGCATTGTTCTTGGACACCGGATTTCAAGTAAGGGGATTGAGGTTGACAGAGCAAAGGTGGAGGTAATTGAAAAATTACCACCACCAACTAATGTTAAGGCAATTAGGAGTTTCTTGGGTTATGCAGGATTTTATAGAAGATTTATAAAGGATTTTTCTAAAATTGCTAAACCATTGAGCAACATGTTGGTTGTTGATGTTCCTTTTGTTTTTGATTCTGATTGTCTGCATGCTTTTGAAACTTTGAAGGCAAACCTTACCTCTGCTCCCATTATAGCTCCTCCTGACTGGGATTTACCATTTGAATTAATGTGTGATGCTAGTGATTTTGCTATAGGAGCTGTTTTAGGACAAAGGCATGGTAAGCTTGTACATGTCATTTATTATGCCAGTCGTGTGTTAAATGATGCTCAAAAGAATTACACAACTACAGAAAAGGAATTATTAGCTGTTGTGTATGCTGTTGATAAGTTTAGGTCCTATTTACTTGGTTCTAAGGTTATTGTTTATACTGATCATGCTGCTTTGAAGTACCCTCTAACCAAGCAGGATTCTAAACCAAGATTAATCAGATGGGTGTTGCTCCTTCAGGAGTTTGATATTGAGATAAAAGACAGGAAAGGGTCAGAAAATCAAGTAGCTGACCATCTCTCCCGAATTGAGCATGAAGCAGGAGTACAACCACCCACAGCTGTGACTGAGACATTTCCAGATGAGCAATTGTTCCTCATTCAGCAGGCTCCATGGTTTGCAGACATTACAAATTATAAGGCCATGAATTTTATTCCAAGGGAGTACAACAGGCAACAAGTAAAGAAGCTATTGACTGATGCAAAGTACTACATTTGGGAGGAACCATACCTTTTTAAAAGGTGTTCAGATGGTATAATAAGGAGATGTGTCCCAGATGAAGAAACACAGCAGATTCTTTGGCACTGTCATGGTTCTGAATATGGAGGCCACTTTGGTGGTGAAAAGACAGCTACAAAGGTCCTTCAGAGCGAATTCTACTGGCCTACTCTCTTCAGAGATTCAAGAAAATTTGTGAAGCACTGTGACAGATGTGCAAAAGCCACAAATCTCCCTGCCAATCACGAAATTCCACAGCAGGGGATTCTTGAGGTTGAGTTATTTGATGTGTGGGGTATTGATTTCATGGGACCTTTCCCACCCTCACATTCAAACAACTATATTCTAGTAGCAGTCGACTATGTGTCCAAGTGGGTGGAAGCTGTAGCTTTGCCCACCAATGATGCCAAGGTGGTAATGAGCTTTCTTCAGAGATATATTTTTATCCGGTTTGGTGTCCCAAGGACACTCATTAGTGATGGAGGAAGTCACTTCTGTAACAGACAGCTGGACTCTCTTCTGCATAGATATGGAGTCCGTCATAAAGTGGCAACCCCCTATTACCCTCAGACAAGTGGATAGGTTGAAGTTTTCAACAGGAAACTTAAGAGAATTTTAGAGAAGACCGTCAGTATTTCAAGAAAGGACTGATCTAGGAAGCTTGATGATGCTCTCTGGGCATACCGGACAGCGTACAAGACTCCTATTGGCATGTCCCCTTATCAGTTAGTCTATGACAAATCCTGTCACTTACCAGTCGAACTGGAGCATAAAGCTTACTGGGCAATCAGATATCTGAATCTTGATTCAGAAGCTGCAGAAATTAAGCGGATGCTTCAGTTGAATGAGCTTGATGAATTTAGATACTCAGGCTACGAGAATGCCAAGCTCTATAAGGAGAGAACTAAGCTATTGCATGACAAGAAGATAGCCATCAGAGTCTTTGAGCCAGGACATAGAGTGCTTCTATATAATTCAAGGCTCAAATTCTTTCCCGGGAAGTTGAAATCCCGGTGGTCAGGACCGTTTGTGGTTACCAGAGCTTCACCATATGGTCATGTGGAAATACAGGGAGAGAATTCTGACAGGAAATTTACAGTGAATGGCCAGAGGTTGAAGCACTATCTTGGAGGCGAGATTGATCGCCATAGGTCTACTTATCTGCTGAACTAGCAGAGCTGATTGTCAAGCTAGTGACGTTAAAGAAGCGCTTGTCGGGAGGCAACCCGATAAATTTGTATCCTTAGCTATTTTTCGTAGTAGTAGTTTTCTTAGTTATTTTATTTTTTATTGAGTTCTTACTAATTTTCTGATCATGCAGCCATGTTCTTCCAGGAACCGAACACCTCAAGCTATATTTCAAAAAAAAAAGGGGCGGGGGAGGCACACGACGCGCAAGCGTCATTGACGCGGACGCGTCAATCATGTGTGCGTGAAAAATGAAAATTGACAGAGAGTTGCGCGGGAATGGCGATGGACTCATGCCTTTAGCAAAAACGATCCCACGCGAACGCGTACCCTACGCGTTCGCGTCGTTTGTGATTTTCGCCATTCACGCGGGCGCGTCACCCACGCGGATGCGTGACCCGAAAAATCGACGTAAAAGGTGTCTGGACAGAGAGTTATGTTGGCTTGAGGCAAGAAGTGTGCTAAAAGCACAAATTTGGTCACGCGGACGCGTGACTGACGCGTTCGCGTCAGTTGCACATATGGCCATCCACGTATGCGCATGCACGACGCGTTATTTGGCTCCCAAGCCATGCGAACAGAAAGTCATGCGGGCGCGCGGTTGGCTTCGCGCGAATCGCACAAAATCTAGGACACGCGGACGCGTGCCTGACGCTAACGCATCATTATGAAGAATGCGCGACGTACGCGATCGCATGCATGACGCGAACGCGTCGTTTGCGCCACCCAATTTTCTTTCTCTCTCTCTCCCAATCCTAATTCTCTCTTATTCTCTTATCCTTTTATTTTTCTTTCATCTTAATATTTGTCTCTTCTATTTTCAGTTCTTGTTTGCTTGAGGACAAGCAAACCTTTAAGTTTGGTGTTGACGCTTCGCTTAAGGGTTTTCTGTTTATTCCTATGGCACAAAAAGGGAGGCGAATCATCTTCACAAAGGAGCGCAACCTGAAGAATAAAACAACCGCTAAGATAACCCAGGTGGTTGAGTTCCTTTCATTTTTTTATTCTCTCCTGCTTTTATTATGTATGTTCCAATTTTCTGCTACTTTGTTTTGTTTATTGCATGATCCTTTATTAGTAGATTCATAGGGTTCTAGCTTAATTTTTTTGTTAAGTGCTTTAATTCTAAAAGATGTCTCATGCATTGCCCACTAAGCTTGAAATCAAAAAGAAAGAAGAACAGATGTAGTGCATGAGAATTTGAGTTTAATTTTTAGAGTAGTCTCATTTACTTAGATGTGGTGGTATTTTCTGTAATTCTGAATGAATGCTTGAACAGTGCATATTTTTTATAGTGAAGTTTATGTATGTTAAAATTGTTGGCTCTTGAAAGAATAATGAAAAAAAGAGAAATGTTATTGATAATTTGAAAAATCATAAAATTGATTCTTGAAGCAAGAAAAAGTAGTGAAAAACACAAAGCTTGCGGAAAAAAATATTTCAAAAAAATAAATAAATAAAATAAAATACAAAGAGAGAAAAAGAAAAAGCAAGCAGAAAAAGCCAATAACCCTTTAAACTAAAAGGCAAAGGGTAAAAAGGATCCAAGACTTTGAGCATTAATGGATAGGAGAGCCCAAAGGAATAAAATCCTGGCCTAAGCGGCTAAATCAAGCTGTCCCTAATCATGTGCTTGTGGCGTCAAGGTGTCAAGTGAAAAGCTTGAGACTGAGCGGTTAAAGTCGTGATCCAAAGCAAAAAGAGTGTGCTTAAGAACTCTGGACACCTCTAACTTGGGACTCTAGCAAAGCTGAGTCACAATGTGAAAAGGTTCACCCAGTTATGTGTTTGTGGCATTTATGTATTCGGTGGTAATACTGAAAAATAAAATGCTTAGGGTCAAGGCCAAGACTCATAAAGTAGCTGTGTTCAAGAATCAACATACTGAAGTAGGAGAATCAATAACACTATCTGGATTCTGAGTTCCTATGGATGCCAATCATTCTGAGCTTCAAAGGATAAAGTGAGATGCCAAAACTATTCAGGATTGCAGCTGTAAACCCCACTATAAGAAGAGACATGAGCTTAATCGAACTCTCATTCTCATGCAAATTCACATCCTAAGCTTATATTAGGTTTTGGTTGCTTGAGGACAAGCAATAGTTTAAGTTTGGTGTTGTGATGCGTGAGCATCTTTCCTATCTTTTCCTAGTGAATTTGCATCTAACTTGTTGAGTTTAATTAAGAATTAATTATATTTTAGCCACTATGGATGCTATTTTGAGTTTTGTGCAATTTTATTCATTTTAGGTAGCATTCGGACGGATTTGATAAAGTTTCTGCAGAGAAAGAGAAGAAACTAAGGAGATGACTAGCGAATACCGACGCGGACGCATGGCTCACGCGACCGCGCGGAATGGAGGAATTCGCAATGATGCGATCGCGTGCCTGACGCGAACGCATGGACTGGAATCTGCACAAATGGCGCGAACGCGTGACCGACGCGTCCGCGTGACTCGCGAAAAAGGACATGCGCCACGTGCAGAAAACACAGATTGGAAGCTGCAGAATGGACAAATCAAGTGGTCCCCACCCATCAGCTAAAGACTTGTTAATTAATTCGAATTTAAATTCAAATCTTATTTTAGGAAAATATATTATTTTAATTTTAATTTTAGATATTTGATTTTTAAATTATTAGGATTAGTGATAAAAGGGATCCCAACAGGGTGGTTCCAACAACATTTTTATTCCACAACATTATTCCATACAAATTTACATTCCATATTCCATGAGCAACTAATCCTCCATTGTTAAGGTTAGGAGCTCTGTCTATTGTATAGATTGATAATATTATTTTTTTATTTTAATTCATGTTTTGATTTATATTTCAATAATTGTTTTCGTTCTTCATTTTATGAATTTGGGTGGAACGGAAGTATGACCCATGTTCTAATTGAGTTCTTGACTTCTTGTATAACTTGGAAAAGCTCTTTACTTGAACAATAGCTTGAAAACATATTATCCTGAATTTCTAATTGTTTGTATTTAACGGGATACGTGACATATAATCCCTTTATTTTTGGATAATTAAGATTCTTGTGGCATATAAACTAGAATTTGATCGTTACCCTCTAATTGGAATTGATTGACCAAGAAATTGGCAGTTGATGAATTTTAGAGGAGACTAGGAAGGTCTAAGAAATTAGGGTCTAGTCACACATAGTTTGCCATGAATTAAATCTTACATGATTAAAATTAGTTAATAAGAAAAGTCAATCTAGAAAATAGATAACTTTGAAACCTTAACTGCTTTCTCTATATTTTATTCCTAATTTATTTATCTGCCTGTCTTTAATATTTTTAATATTGTTTAATGTCTTTTGAACTCCCAAACATTATTTTCTATTTGTCTAACTAATCCTATCAAACACTATTGTTGCTTAATCCATCAATCCTCGTGGGATCGACCCTTACTCACGTAAGGTATTACTTGGTACGACCCGGTGCACTTGCCGGTAAGTTAGTGAGTTACAAATACCGCACCATTACTCTTTGCGATACCTTGGTTCTCTATGCCATTATAAACAAAACTAAAATTTCATTTGCATATTTGATGATGCGTCATATGTATGACTATATCCGAAATGATAAAAATGTTTCATTATCATATATCATGTTTTCTATTTGTTTCTTTGAGTATTTTGGTGTTAATTCGAACAATAAGATCTAAGAGAATATAATTTCATCTCTTAAAGACGGTGGTTCAGTCAAACAAACTAAAAAAAAAAAGGGACTAAGATTGCTAAAGATGCGGCTATGGAAGAAGAAGATGATGAAAGCATCCCTTTTCCATCAGAAGCTGGTACATTTTCATCCAATAAGTATTTGGTCAATGGCATTGTAAAAGATGTCTTACAAGAATTTGTGAACTTAACCAAACATATGATCAACTCGAGCCAACAAGTTAGAAAATTGGCTATTCAAAATGAAAATTCTTTAAAAAAATCTCAAAGCCGAGTTGAGATACTTTTAAAGTACATTGAATCCTTTAAAGATGACCAAATGGTGTCTGAACAAGAAAAAGATTTGTGAAAAATTAAGGATGAGAGATCTGATGTCTAAGTCATTTGTCTCTAATGTAGATTATGAAATATTATTTTTTGATGTTTAAATCATGTTACTTTGATACCTTTTTAGTTTGTTTTAGATAACTGTAATAAGGATTTATAGACTTTTAACTCTGAACTGATTGAACTAATACATTTTTTGAAAACTAATAAATTTTTGTGCAGAAAATACTACCTTTTCTTGATAAAAAAGGGTGGAGTGAGTATGAAAAATGAATTGTTGGTTAGTTAATGCTGCTATTTTGCTTTAGCAATGCTGTTTTGTTTTAGTCGTAATGATTTTGTTGTGCTAATGATTTATTGAAGTTGTTGTTTTGCTTTAGATTTGATAAAATATTTTTTGACCATTGTTTGGATTGATATATTGGTCATATAATTACTTGATACTAAATAACAGTTTTTGAGAGCCTTATTAATATTTTCTGAAAATTTTATTTTCTCAAACTGATTCATTAGATTCGATTGGTACATAAAATTGCTTGAAAAATTATTTTTAATCTTAGATGATTGACATTATTTGTGAGTGTATTTTTTATATAGAAACTGCTTTTTGAATAACTATCATAGGTTGAGAAAAAAACTCACATTCAAAAAAAGTCAACAGAATGAAAGAAAAGATTAGTTCAACTTGAAGAATGAATCACCAAAGAAAAGTTCTTTTAACTCTTCTCATTTTTTTTACTTACAATTTATTTTATAATATTTGTTATCAAGGGGTAGATTGTTGAGTTTGAAAAAACAATAACAATAATTTGATGATGGATAAATATTACAATATTAGGCCAAAAGTTTAAAGTGTGTGAATAATGTGTTTGGCTAAGTGTGCAGGCCAAAATTAGAAGGAACTAGTCCAATGTTAGATCAAGCCCATGATCATCGCCTTCAGCTCACTTACTAACAAATGGCCCAAGAAATAGTTACATTATCACTGTCCAAGATAGAGAGAAATAACTCATTTTCTTCGAAATTAAAGCCAAAGTAACCGAACTCATTTTCTCTCCTCTATTCTCTAACCCACGTGAAGAAGTCTCAAAAGAAAGTAAAAAAAAAAAAAGAAGTCTAATTAGGGGTCTAATCAAGAAGAAAAAGTGGATTATCAAAATCAAGAAACAAAAAAAAAGAAAGAAGAAAGTCAAAAGTTAAGGCTCAAAAGTAAAGATCAAATCCGAAGGTGAATCGAAAAATTATTTCTCTATTTGTAATTTATTATTGCTTGTTGAAGATATTTTTTTCCTATACGTCCCGAACGAAAAACTTAAAAAAAATGGAGGGTATGAAACTTTGTGACAAATCAATGGTCAAGGACCAAACTTGGAGCTAAAGTATTGATGAATGGCTCAGATTTTTTAAGAAATTTGAAAAAGGAAGAAAGAGAAGCAACTAGATAAAAATGCATGTTTGCTTTATTCATTGTTGTTGTCACATCTTTCTTCTGCGCTACTGCTGTTGTTGCTGTGTTATTTGGAGAAGAAGAAGTCAAAGATGTTCAAGCCAAGTTTCAAATTTTGGAAGCTTTACTCCTCTATTAAAGGAGTAAACAGCCAGAGATCGAGGCAAGAAGTGAGCACACAAGTTTGGGTCTTCATAACTTTCAAGCTAATCCTTCTCCTCCTTCATGAGTTTACATTAAATTTTTTGTTCTTCAGTGTTCATCTTTCTTTGTTTCTTTTCAATAAAAAATGCATTAAGTGAGGTAGTAGTAAAAGTCATTGAGAAAAAAAGTAAAGAGAGTTATCCAAAAAAAGTCAGAAAATTATGTCAAACTCTTTTGTATGTATTTCTGTTTTATACACATGATCTTGAGGAAATTTTTTTGCTAAGTTGGGTGAACAATTAGTGATTGTAAGTCTAGGGAGTGAACTTAGCAAAATCTAGCTTAGGTAGAAGTTGGGTTTGTCCCATATAAAATTGGGTTGGATCCTAAGAAAATTGGTGTTTGTAAACATTGTGAAAGATAGTGAAAATTCTTCTCCTTTTGTGAAGGAAAATGAATGTAGGTCACATTACACATAGTAACTGAATCATGATACATGACCGTGTAATTTTTTCTTCTCTATTCTTCTTCTGTTTTTCCTCGATATGAGACAAAATAAAAATGTCTTCTGCATTATCTATTTCATAGAAGTCATAGCTATTCAAAAGCAAAGAGTTATTCTATTTTTGATCACATCGTAAAAAGACAAAATAAAATTGTATCTTGAAGTTTTTACATAATAGAAACTAAATTTAAATCTAATAAAAAATAAAAACTAAAAAGTAAAAAGAAATTTAAAAAAGACTATAAATTTAAATTTTTTTCTCTAGACCATTTACAAATTTTCATAATAGAAAAAATATTATATGTTTATTTACAGAAATGATGAATTTTATAATTAATTTTTTTATTTTATTTTATTTATAATTATTTTGTGTTTATCTTCGTAAATTTTTGTGTTTAGTTTCATAAAATTCTATGCTTTTCATTGTTTATTTTAGGAACAACATTTTATAACAAAATTAAAAAAAAACGCATAAATTTTTTAATAAAACACATCATCTTGTGGATGAAAACATAGTATGTATCTTTTTATTTTTTTTCTTATTATGGGGGATAATATACAACACAAAAATTTAAGGAAAGTACAAAAATTTTACTATTTTTGATATTTTGACTTCTTTTCCACCTCAACTCAGTAATAAATGATTAGAAAAAATATAAAACCTCTGAAAAGAAAACACACAATTTTATAAATAAAAATATAAAAATTCACATTTTTTTTGTCTTCTCATTAACGATAAACATGAAAATTTTTTAAAAATAACATAAAAATTTTTAAATAAAAATACCAAAATTTTTATTTTTTTTATTCTTCCCCTCTCCTTTGCCATAAACATTTAGGAAAAAACACATAATTTTGTGAATAAAAATATAGAAATGTTGTATTTTTTATTTTATTTTTTGTTTTTTCTTTAATGATAAATATAGAATTTTTTTAAAAAAATACAAAAATTTATAAACAAAATCACATAAATTCTACTTTTTTTCCTCCTACTTCTTCCGCTTCTTATTTGCTTTTTGATTTTTATTCTATTTCTCTTATTTTCTTTTATATTTACTCTTAAAAAAATAAAGAAAAAATACAAAATAAAAAAGTAACAAAAATACAAAATACAATAGTAGAAGAAGAAGAAAGAAAAGAAGAAAAATTAAAAAAAATAAAAGGCAAAAAAATACAAACATGTGTGATTTATGCACATATTTATGTAAATAATTTTTGTTAGACTAATGAATTATTTAATTACTAAAAAAAGATTTATTTATTTAGTATTTTTATAAAAATTTAGTTAATATATATTTTAAAAATATAAATTAAAATTATTAATTTAAAAAAATTTCAACAAATATATAATAAGGATATTAAAAATTAATTTTTGAGTAAAGTATCGTTTTTGTCCTCAACGTTTGGGGTAAGTTCTAAAGTTGTCCCTAACGTTTCAATCGTTCTATTTAAGTCGCTAACGCTTCAAAATTGACTCAATATTGTCCTGCCGTTAGAGATCCGTTAACAGAATTGATGGCGGGATAAAATTGAAACGATTTTGAAACGTTGGGGACTTAAATAGGCGAAAATGTTAGGGACAAAAACAATACACAAAAATAAATTTAAATTTAATTTATCTTTCAATAATATTAATTTTTTACTATACATAGTATTCAATTATTTTTTAATTACATCTAAATAAATTACATTTAATCACCTTATTTTCATTTTAAATAAATTTATTTTTTTTATAATTTTAAAGAATTTTGATACATTAGAGACAAAAGGTATAATTTATATTTTTTTATATATATATTATTTTTTTCTACAAATTTATATACTAGTCATTCTACAAACATTTTATGATAACTAAAAATTTTTAAGAGTAAAATTATAAAAAAAATTAATTTATTTAAAATGAAAGTAATATGATTAAGTGTAATTTACTTAGATATGATTAAAAAATAATTGAATACTATGTATAGTAAAAATTTGATATTATTGAAGGATAAAATTAAAATTTATTTCTATGTATCTTTTTTGTCCCCAATGTTTTCGTCCTATTTAATTCTCTAACATTTTAAAATCGTCATAATTTTGTTTTGCCGTCAATTCTGTTAACGAATTCATAATGGCGGGACAACATTGAATCAGTTTTGAAGTTAGAGACTTAAATAAGACGATTGAAACGTTAGAGACAAAAACGATACTTTACTCTTAATTTTTTTTATAATTTTAGTAATTTTTTTTAATTTATGATTCTTAAGACATATGTTAACCAAACTTTTATCGAAAAAAGAAAAGGATGGGAATATTATTTTTGAAACTTTCTTTTTTTAACAGAAGAACATGAGAGTTGTGCTGGAGGGGGTACGTGGCAAATAAGCGATAAAACAAATGTCAGCATCAAAGTGAAAGCAACAAAATTTTGTATGGGACACGTCAAAGAAACAAAGTTACGCGCACAAGAGAGTGTGTGTTACACTCTCTCTCTCTTTCTCTCTCTCCATAGAATATATAGATACATAGTATTATTGCCTCTGCTTCTCACTGCACAGCACAGCACAGCACAACTTTCTCATTCTTATTTACTGCATTTGGGACCTCTTTCTCTCTGAACTTTCTAGACCAAGCACTCTCTGCTGGTGGGTTCTTTCTCCTCCTCTTCTTCTTCTTCTTTCTTTTCTTTATTATTATTATTATTATTATTATTATTATTATTATTATTTCTTGCTGTTCTTTCTTGTTGATTATTGATGTATTTTGTTGACTCTCACTGATTTGGGTCTTTCGTGTTTCTCTGGTATGCATTATTATCATTAGTATGCTATCAAACTTTTATTTCATTTTTGCTTTGTAAAATGTTCATTATTTAATCATTTTCTTTGATTATGCATGATATAAAATGTTTTTTTAGTACTGTTTTAATGCTCTATTAATGCATTTTGGGGGAAATGAATGAATTGATGTATTCTTTCTATACATGAAATTTCTCTCGAGAACTCTTGAAACTTTGCTATAGATTTTTACCTATTATTTATTTAGTGTGGCTAACAACAAAGGGTTTTAGTTTCTTTTTCTCACCTTGATGAAGGTCCATCTGCATTATTTATTTTTTTTGTTAATCCAAATTATGGAGTAAAGTTGGTAGTTGATCAGTTATTCAAACATGTGTCTATTGTTCTTCAGCTGGTGTTCTGAGAAAATGCTGAGGAAGAGGGCAAGATCAATTCATAAGGATCAAAATCACAAGGATCAGAAGACAATGATCTCTGATGCTGATTATGATTGCAATTCATTGGAGGTGACGAACATAAAAAACAGCTCAATTTTCAATGCTCCTCTTGTGTTTGTTGGAATGGGTCAGAGAGGGGTTTTAGATTCTGATTCAGTTAAGAGCCCCACTTCTCCACTAGATTTCACATGGATTTCAAATCTAGGAAACCCTTTTGTTAGGACCCCAAGATCTTCACTCCATGAAGGGAAACAACAAAGGATTTGGGATTGCAACAACAAAGTAGGTTTAGGGATCATAGATTCTTTGGAATTGGAAGATAATAACTGTTTTGAGTTTTCTGGGAAAATTCTCTTTTCATCAGAGAACAAGAAGCCTAGCCTCACTCCACAGATGATTATCAATGCCCCAAATTGCAGAACATTTGTGGATTCTGTTAAGGTATCTAAGTCCTTGCCAAAAGATTTTTGCAAGCTTCCTTATGCTAAGAATAGTGAGGATTCCTCTCACATGGGTAAATTTAATGTTCTTTATGAGATTGGTGAAACCATCCAAGAGAATGCACCTTTTGGGAAAACTAGGTCCTTCTCATTGGACTCTTTCACCCTGATTGATTCCAATGTGGATTCAGATTCTGAGGATTTCGGTTCAAACGGAGCGATCCGTCCTCCTCATTTTATTGGAGGGAGCAAGAATTCAAAAACATATCTGCCTGAAGAATTGGCTTCGAAACCTGCCTCCATCTGCTCCTCTAATGAGATTGTGAAGTTTCTTTCGCCTAGTGAGATTGAAAATTCTGAGGACTACACCTGTGTGATCTCGCACGGTCCCAGTCCGAAAACCACTCACATTTTTTGTGACTGCATCTTGGGAACTCATTCCAATGATCTTAAAAACCACTATAATGAAGGGGAGGATAAGGGAGTGTCCTCCATGGTGGAGGACATGTTACAGACTCCAATCCAATGCCCTTCTGGTGATTTCTTAAGTATCTGCTACCATTGCAACAAGAAACTCAAAGAGGGTGAAGATATTTACATATATAGGTAGATTTATTTGTGTTGTATCTCCTATGTTGTTAGTTGCTGTTTCTTTGTTTGATATAATTTGATCATTGGCTTCCTTTATGTCCTGCAGAGGTGAAGAGTCGTTTTGCAGTTTAGCTTGCCGCGAGATGGAAATCATGATCGATGAGGCGAGACAGGAATCATCGAATTCAGCTTCTCAAAGCCCTCCGAAGATGGGATATCATGGGGATATTTTTGAGCTAGGCATCCCCACGGCCATTGCGGTATAGAGGCTGTGGCCGGCGGCGCCTTTTTCTGCCATCACCATCAAGTTCATGAGAGTGGTAAACAACACCTGATCATCTGTTCACAAAGTGCTGTTCTTTATGTGCATCTATTAGCAGCCATGGATGATTTTTGTGTGTACATCATTTGTTTACCATTGGTTTTTAAGCTCTCATGGTGTTTGGTGGATGATGGCTATGAATTCAAGATTAATTTTGGTTTATTTCCATGTATAACTGAGATTATATATTATGAAATTTATATGATAGTCTAGACTAGATTTGTTTTGATGCAGAAAAGAAGGGGTTGATGTTGAAGCCAATTTTTTGTGGCTTATCCCCATAATGAGTTTGCATCTATATATTATTATATTATGATTTAAGAATCAATGTATACCCGCCAAACAAATTGTTGACTATATTGGTATGCTAATTATTTACTGTTGTAGTTTATATCAAGCTACCCCCGTTTGAATCAATGAGAGATGGTTTTTATTGTGGTTTATCACTATTATCCTCCAATACTGTAATACATGCGACTTCGCCTTTTATGTTTAAGATGCTATTTTGACTCGTATTTTCCCTTCTCCATTTCATGAGGAATGGTGGAAACTTCGGTTTTACGTGAGGTTTTACGTGAAGTTTATATTTGAGAGTATGAAAATTAGTTAAATCAATCAAATTATTTAACGGTCTTTAGATATCAATTTTACGTGAGGTCTTTAGATATTAATTTTACGTGAAGTTGATTGTACCTGAGCTTCCATCTTTTTCTTTAAAAATATGTGGGAACATGTGGTTATCTTCTAGTACAGTTTTTTTTTCTATTTATGTTATTGAAGCGCTTAATTTTCAATCATGTTTAGAAGATAATAAAAAAGTAATTTAAAATTATTTGTTAATTATAATTTATTTTATTTGTAGGATTTAGTTAATCGGTTTCGCTACGCATTTAAGTTTTTTTTTTTTTTTGACAATTAAGTCTAATCAAGTTGGTTTAAACCTAACAAAAATTAATTTTATTAGTGAGAACATATAGACATGTTTTAACTCCCAATGGCATCGCGCGCTTCATTTTGTTCTTCGCGTCTTTTTTCTTCGTGTTCTTTTTTCTTCTCTTTATACAATTGTTACGTTTTTCTTTCTTTTCTCTTCATTTTTCTGGTATTTTTTGCATATGATTTTTTTATTGGATTTTTTTATCTTTCTCTTATTTTTATTATTGTTAAGAGGGTAAAATAAAAAAAATTATGAGAATGTGAGATATAAAAAGAAGATAATAATAAAGAAGAGAATGAGACGATTTGAATTAGACAGAATTTATTAGAAAATAACATCGAAATATTTTAATAATAACACTGAAATTTCTTAATTCTGCATTGGAATTTAATTACAAAAACATAACTTCGTTAATGTTGCACTTTTATTTTGGATTGTTATTCTTACTTTTTTTTAGGAGTATTACTTCTTATATTAGACTTGAATAAAAGACTTGAATAAACATGTATTACAATCTTATTTAGTTGAATGAATGTAGCTTCACACTTATTAGATTAAATTCTTGCCAAAAACTAAAAAATACTAAAATATCGTAATTTTGACACTGAAATGTTGCTAAAAAACAAAAAAATTTATTAATTTTGACATAGAAATGTCTTGTTAATGTCTTCTTATGCTTCAATGATAGATTCTTTTCTTTTTTTACTTACTAACTAAATATAATGAGAAGGAATATTATAATTTGATGTTCTAAACTTACTAAGTAATCATGATGATTAAGATAACGAAAAATAAGAGCGGGAAGAGTTGTTGTTTTGAATTGTTATTCTTATTTTTTTAAGAGTATTGTTTATCATAGTAGACTTGAATGAACATGTACTATAATCTTATTTAATTAAATAAATGTAAAAAATAAAAAATCACAAGATAATATCGAAATTACTTGAATGAATATGTTTGTACTATATTAGAATCTTTTTTAATTGAATGAATGTATGTTTATACTTATTGGATTGAATTTTTGGTAGAAAAAAAAAATCAAATTTTCTTAATTTTGATACCGAGGTGTTGCTACAAAAATACAGAAATTTTTTCTTTAATTCTATATTTTTTGCTTCTAATTTTTTTCTTCTTTTTTTTGTTGCTTACTTCTTTTAAGAGTACTGTTTCTCAATTAGACTTGAATGCACACTTATTAGATTGAAATTTTATATGTGCAAAAATTTAAAAGAAAATGAAAGAGAAAAAGAAACATTGATTTACGTATAAGAAGAAAATGACATTGACGGTGATAATGATGATGATGATGATGATGATAATGGAGAAGGAGCAAAAGGAAGGAGGAGAATAAATTCAAATGAAAAAGAAGGGAGGAAGAAGAGGAGGTGGTGTTGGTAGTGACGAGGACGACGACGATAATGAAAGAGAAATATGAGGAAAAAAGAGGAGAATAAGAAGAGACAGTAGTATCAGCGATGACAATAACGATAATAATGATAATGAAGGAGGAGAAAAAGGAAGGAGGAAAATAAATTCAAATGAAAAAGAAAGGAGGAGGAAGAGGAGATGGTGGTGACGACAACGACGAAAGAGAACGGTGAGAAAAAAGGAGAAGAATAAGAAGAGACGGTAGCGGCAACGATACACGAGAAGAAGAAGTGCGTAAACAAAAAATACATTATAACAATTTGATTGGATTTGATTAGATAAATGCTTTTAGAGTAGATGTTAAGTTTACAGATTAAAATTTTTTTTATTGAAAATATAAAAAATTTAAGTTTTTAATACATTTGTTTTATATTTTTTAAATAAATATATTTAAAATTTTTATTAATAATAAATTTATCATAGACACATATTGACTAAATCTTTATTTATATTTATTTATCATTTATTGTTTTGATGGTCAATTTTAATGGTCATTTAATATTCTTCCTTTCGTATTTATTAATTATTGTTTAAATAACTAAATAATATTATATGTAATAAATATATAATTGTAAATGTTGCATATATGAAATTAAGTTAAACAAAGGCATAAATGTAATTATAGATTTTTTTTATCTAAAGTTAGGAATGAGACTCAAATTCACGACCTCTAAGTGAGTATTAAAAAATTATACCATTTAAACTATAATTTGTTGCTATATAATTATAAATTTTACATTTATAAAATTATAGATAGATTATTATTTTATTATCTCTTAGCATTACTGCATTACTGTTAACTTATATATTTTTTCTTAGTAAGATTCAGAATTTCAGATGCATCGACTATTGATTATTAAATGATAACAAGGTCAACTGTCAAGTCCTTAGCAGCGCACAATACTACAACAATTACTTGGCTAGATGAAATTTGAGTTAATACTCAAATTGGCCCTTAAAATTTGACTTCTGACTCAATTTAGCCTTCAAGGTTTCAATTGATTCTAATTGTACCATGAAATTTTGCCTCGAGCCTCAATTTGGCCCTTCTGGTGTTTTTCGTCACTGGAGAGCTGACCTGGCAAATTTAAATGACACCTGGCAGTCTCAAAACGATGCCGTTTTACTGTTGGCGCCGAAATTGTTAGAAACGACGTTGTATCCCTTAGGAAGGGGTTAAATGAAAATCCAAACACTAACCACTCCAAAGGTGAGACTCAGTTGACCCTTTCTCTTCCTCCACTTCCTCTCGTTTTCCTTCCCGTCAGAGAAGCACCATGGATGTCACAGTAATAGAGTTTTGAAGCTTTTCTTACTTCTTTCTACCTCCATTGTGAAGATTAATTACCTGGGAGTCATCTTTTGAAAAACAGGTTAGTAACAAAATCGATGCTCTCAACTATCGTGCTCTGTTTTTATCAAAATGTTGGTTGTGTGTTGTTTTTCATTTTTTTCACCCTACTTGATCAGTGAAACTTTGGGAGAATGTGGTTGATTATGGTTGTTGATGATGATAGAATTTTTGTATGTTAGGGTTTAATTTTTTTGCATGTGTGTGGCTGTGATCAACCAAATCGTTCAATTCTTTATCCGTTTGAGCAGTCTTTGATTCTTCATATTCTATTTTAAAATAACAATTATACTCCTTCATATCCCATTTTAATTTAATTGTTGATTGGATAATTTCTTGTAAAACAAAATATTTTCTGTGCTGAACATTATATGCATCAATGACCACCATGAATGTTTAAGTGATAATCATGAACTGAGGATTTTATATTTTGGCCAGTCATTGCAGTGTATTTAACTTTTGATTATTGTTTCGTTAACAGAGTTTATGCTAATTTTTTTCATTATGTTCGTCTTGTTCTTGATATTCCTTTCTCTTCCCTTATCCTGGCATAGTTTTCTACTTATCCTTATCACATTAAAAAAGGAGCTTGTTTCCATATTTTCATCTAATGTAGCAGAACACATAAATTGCTAATATAAGACAATTCTTAAACTCAGTTGAACACATTCAATATCTGTATATGTACTATTCAAACAATTTCACAAGCATCAAACAATTATACAAATAATTGATTTCATATGTAACATGCTCTCCCAAACAGAGCAGCCTACTTGAGAATATTAAGAAAAATATATGTGAGACTTGAAATTTTCTTACAATGATACTGACTGTAGCACTTATATATACAAAAGCATAAAAGATTATAGTCAGAAATCTCGTTAAACGAGACTAATAATTTTTCAGGAATGCTTAGTTTCCATACAGCAAATACTAGGTCTGCCTAGTTTTTATGTAGTCAACATTTATGTACAGCAAGCCTATTGAGCTTGAAGCATGAACAATTCAAAAAATTACCTTATATTCTACTAAAACTTTGCTTTTATTCAGAAAAAATGGCAGACAAGTACATGAAAACCCTTTCTGAAAAATGATGGTTTGAGATTTTAAATATTTTTAAAAAATCATACATGGATTTTAATCCAAAAAGTAATTTTAGGTCCAAAAAGCCACATCAAAATAAACTCTTAAACAAGCGAGAAGCTTACTCCAACTCAAGCAGAAAAAGCTCATTATGAGTGAAGCAATTTTTTATACGAAGTTGCAACTGTCAGTATACTAATTAGTTAAATTCCAACCATCATGACATATTATGGTATCAAATAGGGGCAAAAATTTAAAATTAGTGTTGTTGTCAATTTTGTACTTGCTTTATTCTTTCATGTTTCATGAGTAAGGATTGTATGAGATAAATTGAAATTAGTGTTGTTGTCAATTTATTGTATTGGTCACTATTTCTGTTCACAATTTTACTAGGTCCCTCCATCAGACCCAACTCCACCTCCACAATAGGTGACAAGGTCTTACAAGTTGCAATCTAAGAGGAAAACAACTTTCAATGTGGACCCAATGCAAGGAGCAAGTTTTGGGACAGCTGCACGCTTGGCAGAGTTTATGACATTCGTCCCCACCCCAGGCTTCAAACCACCAACAACAAAATAGAAAACGCTTTGCAATGTTGACTGGAAGTTGTGTAGAACATATTTTGTAGAGAGCATTTGATCCAATTATGCTCTTTTGATATTTTGTTACTATGTTATGTAGAGTAATCTGTTTTGGTTTAGGATATTTGAAACTATGTTATCTAGAGTATCTAAGGTATGATACAGATACTGCTATTGCTAATGCTGTGATATTGACAATGATTAATGACTATGAATTATTTAATGAATTACTTATTTCTGGGTCTTCTGTCAAGTGCAAGAACCACACAAGGTTCTATTAGATTTTCTTTTGTCATAACATCTCATCTATTTATATCTTTTTCACAAATGAACTATACACTTAAATTTATTCACTAATGGAAGTGCATACACATATATAGTTATTAGAGCCAGCTCCTGTCTTGTCTTCATATACAGACTCATAGCAGCTTCATATATAATCTTAGTTTTAAAGAATTTTTACAGGATATATCATTAGCAAAGAGAACATAAAATTCTATTTCTATTTTCTCATTAAATACATAACAATGCTTCATTCACATAACTGATATACAGTTACATATATTTCATCCCACCTAATTCACAAGCTACAATCACAATTTCAAAAATAATAACAAACACATACAACATAATATTCCATATTTTTAATACTCTAATTTCAGCTTCAACTGCACTAATTTCCACCCCAGTGATATTTTTCAATGGTCTTCACTAACTGAACTTTCATTTCTGCCAACTATGGCTTCTTCTTCTTCAACATCTGCCCATTTAAAAAAGCCACATCATCTCTTATCGGTAGTCTACAACACAAAAAATCCAAAAAAAAATTGAGAGGAAGAACAGCTACAAAATCAACAAGCATTTGAGAAATAACACACAATCAACTTGCAATAATTCAACCAACTCACATTATAGTTAGAGCATCCATAGAATGGTCTTTCTGGATTGGAATCCGTCCCAGACCACCGAAGAATAGGACGCAACCCACAACCGCACCAATGCGGAACCTTCCCACCTCTGTCACCGTGTGTGTTCTTCACCCAGCCACCATGCGAACGAGCTCTACCAGAGCTACCTGAGCTTTGGTTGCTGCTTCGCAACATTCTTCTCACCTCTTGGAGACACTCTTCGATTTCGGGAAATTAGAACTTCTAGGTTTTATTTGAAATTTTTAGGAATTAAATTGAAGCCTTCAAATATTTTGCCACGTCATCTAACTACTAGGATGTCAGGTGTCTACCAAATTTGCCAGGTCAGCTCTCCGGTGACGGAAAACGCCGGAAGGGCCAAATTGAGACTCGAGGCAAAATTTTAGGATACAATTAGAGTCAACTGAAACCTTGAGGGCTAAATTTAATCGCGGGTCAAATTTCAGAGGCCAATTTGAGTATTAACTCGATGAAATTTAGTTCAAATTTTGACCGGACGATTCATGATTAACAAATTACAGTAGTTTCCCAATTCAAGCGAATGGAGCGGTGTACGGTAGACCTTCCTTATTTATGTGTGCGAAACTGCGAATTATTTATTTTCTTAAAAGAATTGGTTTTGAGGAGGTTACTTTTACCGCTGCAAAATTATAGGGTATTAATAACTGGCAGCTCTATGTAATTAAAGTATTCGATAATGTTATATTCACACTAAAATTTATTTTTAAAATCAACCATCGATATATTTATATATTAAAATATAAATATATATTAAAATAAATTAAATTACACATATATTTATATTTAAATATATTAATAACTAATATAAATATATTAATAACTAATTGTAAAATATTAGCTGCATTGCATCGCCTAATAAGAAGGTATTAAATCTTTAGTTGTAACAAGCTTTGCATTAAATCATAGTCGTCAAGTGAGTAGTAAATACCTTGGAAAGAAATATTAAAGACCAAATTAGGAATATTTAAATACATTTTAATCTTAATTATCCAGTTGTAACTTTGAGGAGCTCGCTTTGAAATTGCTATTAAGAGTCAAAATTAGAGACGCGTGTATCTTCAGTAAAACCTCTAAATTATTAAATGACTATTTATTAACTTCCAATCCAAGATATCTGTGTATCAATTATAAAGTCTTAACTAGAACTACTGCTCTCAAGTCTCGTGCGCCATATCCCCTCTACACATAGATTTTAGATTTGATATCATCACAAGACAAAACTCTCACAATTTAAATTTTAAAACCATAAATTCAGAATATTCTATTACATGGAGCATAGGCATACAAAAACAGAATTGAGTTGTCGAGCGAAAAATATATAAATCACTAATAACAAAATATTTACAAGCTAACACAAAACATTTGGAAAAGCAGCGACTACAACCAGAACACCCCCCCCCCCCCTTCTCTTCCAACACGACACTATTAGTAAACAAATTATCTGACTCGGATCATTCCCCTAGGCATAAATTTGTCCTTCCTATTGAATATTGGATCAGCATGCAATTTTCCAATTCCCACAAAGTGCATTACTTCTTCACTTGACATTTTGTTTTCACAGGACTCTCAAGTGAAATCAGATTTAGACTTCAACTAGAAATATACCCCCCACTTGCTTCAGCAGTCTCCGCCTCGGGTCTGTCGTGTGTTGTAGGATTTGCAGTTCAAGCATTTTTGAGCCACAAAATGGAACTGAACTCGAGATGTTTTGCAACAATCATTGCACAAGATCCAAACCTGTCGAGCATAACACCATCATACCAGTATTTCATAAAACTGGACTAATGAACTACGCTATGGTGCATCAAATCAACAAGATAATTTGAAGTATAACTCAACATAATTTACATCACTAATTTAATCTCTCTGCATCAACACCAAGTTTATGTGGGTATATTTAAGTCATTCCTCATAATACTAGACATCTTAAAACCCTCAAACACAACAAACTTTTCATAGCAGCAACAGAAAGACATGACAGAAACAAACACTGACCATTTTATTCTGATATGGTTCAGGCATCGGTATAGCAGCCATCTCCAAGTCAAATTTCTCCCAAACCTTCGACATATCGCACACCGACTTTGAGCACAGAGGGCATGCATATCTGATGGATATTCAAAAGCAAGGATCAGTAAAATTTTCGGATAGATATTAAAAAAGAAGACAAAGGTAAGTGTCTATTACTCACTGGTAATGTTCTCTCATTTCTTTCAAGCAGCTCTTATGGATTGTATGTCCACAGGGCATAACAATGACATCATTTCTGGATTCAAACAAATACTGCAATAGCAAATTTTTCATGTACTATCAGTCTCCATTCCAGGAATTCAAAGTTCCAAAGAGGTATTATATAAAGGAAACATTATATTTTAACCGTAGAACTTGTAAAAGTATTACCTCAAAACAAACGGGGCAATCATGATGCATTGCTCCTTCAATGCAAGGGTGACTATCTTTTACCAGGATTGAATAGCAACAACCTACTCAAAATAATTCATCAATGAAAAGACGAAACAGGCATTGCATTGAAAAATAAATCACAATATAATAAGAGTAAAGATGAAGACCCCAATAATGTAGTGAGAGAAGAGTGTATTAAAATGAAAAATGAGAGTATTAAAATGAATAATATTAACTTACCACACTTGTAGCAGTGGAAGAAATTCTCACGTCCTCCAGTTCTGGATTATAACATTAGATAGAATCAATCAGTTTGAATTTCAATACTGAACACAGTTGATCCAAAAAGCAAAATTCTTTAAACCTTCAAGGCATACTTTGCACAAATGTGATATTGTAGTTAAGACACAAAACAAAATGGTACAATAAAGCATCATATCTAGAAACATAAAATTACCAAACGAAGCATAGCACACACTTCCATTTTAGAGAATCTTGTAAAATCAGTGTAGAAAGTGGACTACTACAAATGAAGGAACAAATAAATTTTTGTTTTGTTTCAAAAATAGTTTAAAAGAAAAATTATAAGCTAAATCACCCCTCCTCCCCCAAAAAACACCTTTCCTCTCATTTTCTGCAGAGGTATTTACAACAGAGAGAACACACTAGATCAGCAGTTCATACCTGCAAATTCCACATCCATTGCAATGATATTGTTGCTTCGATACCTGCTTCAAATGGAAGAAAAACAGATATAAGACGGTAAAACAGTATTAAAGCAGAAGTCTTATGGGGTAAATTAAACATGAAAAAGAAAAGGGAAAGAAGGGAAAAAAAGGGGGGGGGGGGGGGAGGGTGTTGTTATTGAAACATGGATTAACTACTTACATCATCATCAAAGAGCTTGCATGTTTCACAGAAGTATTTGCCCATACAAACACCACAATTGATACAGTTCTGCTGCACCTGTAAGAAGAAAAATAAACACACAAAATGAATCAATTAGCAAAATATTGTAATCAATAGTACTGCAGGTTTTCAATGGATGACTAGTTCAATAAGATGAGATGAATTCAATGTTCTCAAAGAAACTCACTTTTCCTAGGAAACATCTTTAAGTAGTTTTTGTTTTCAAAAATAAAAGGGGAAAAAAACTACAAACCTAAATAAAACATCTAGAGCAAATTTCAAGATCCCCTTAACAACTGGACCTTTTTTGTTTACTTTATTGTATATGGAGGAGGACTCTCCATTGTTTTTATATACAATTATCACAGTTTCCTCCTAAAACGGTATTTAGATTCTCTGAATTCACTAATTTGTACACTAGACGGAGAAGTACAATTGAAGATGTCAAAGAATTTCTAAACTCACCTCTTGTTCTGTCCCACAAAGTGAACATATCACCTGAAAAGTTATTTCATTAGTATTAAGGACTTTCTTGATCACAATGCTACTAACAGTGGATTAGGCACAAAATAAATTGCACATTCCGACGGTATCTCCAAACAACTAACCATACCTGTTTGACTTGGTGGCGCGGAATGTCATGTCTAAGTTTCTGGTCAATGCTGATATCATTCTGTTAAACACAAGAAGAGAAGTTTTGAGAAACTGAAGGAATGTTGCACTACATGAATTACACAAAACGAGGATATTTCAAGGGTTTGAATTAAATTCCCATAAGCTAACATTTTTGTTCCCCTGAAAATTTATCTTTTCAGAAACTCATTATCAACTAGTACTCAAATATCTACACTTTATAGAAGAGAACACTTCCACTTCTAGTAAGACTATCCAGAGAAAGTAACGAAACATAGGTATTTCTGAACTACAGTTATGTAATAAAACAAATTGGACTTTGAGAGCAGACACAGAGAAATACAAACCACCGAAAATTAGAATAGATGTAAATAAAGCATCAAGTAGAGAAAACATATCAAGTTTGGCTGGAATATGAAATAGAACGGAAGCTTATCAGCTCCAGAAATAACCAATGTAAAATATTTGAGATCAAGGGAATTCACTCACTTTTGCCTCATTGTGACAGTGGCGGCAATCAAAAACCTCATTGCAACAAGGGGCCCTGATACAGCATCTTCTCCGGTAATGTTGACATCTGCAAACAAAGCCTATTGCTTTAGCAAACAAATAGGGTACGTAACACCTCAACTAGAAGAGTATATGAACAAAATATTTACCCGTACTCCATGTATCCTTTCTCACGCAAGTCATTAGTCTTTTCATGATCAGTTGATTGGCTTGATTCTTCCCTATGATCAAGCTCTGCATTTGAATCTGTGGCATAAGTGTCTCCCTCTGTCAGATGCTTCATATCATTGCACTCAAACTGCAGTGGCTCAGAGCGCATTACTGCCACCTCTCCCATTATACCTCCGGTAATATTACCAAATATCTAGAAGCAGTGAGTGAGCTTAGGGACCTGCATGTAGGGACAAGTTTAGAAATAATCCTAAAACTTCTAAAGGCATACTCAGTCACCCCATCAAGCCAGGTAAACACCGAATGTATTGTTGCTTTCTTCTAGACTGCCGCGGACCAACAACAACACAAATTGAATCATGCAGCTCCAATCAGCAATTGAAAATTAGTCTATCTACAAGAATTCCATATATTACTATAAGTTGGCACTGGGAAACTTGCAGCTGCCAGATGTAAATAGAAACCAACAGCAGAATGATCACTTGATTTCTTGAAGAACTCGAGTCCCAGTCCCAGAACCAAATCCAACTATAGTTGAGCCAACCAATAGATACTCCAACCTATGTTGAAATCAATAAACCACTCAATCAAAGGCATCTCAAATAATAATTAAAAAAATAGCATGTGTCGATTTTTATTGTCCATGAAGGACAATCCTACCTTAATAGGCAGAAGTGTATTGGATTCCTCCTGAACAGATAATCCTACCTGAACAGACACTTAACAATAGCAATTACCTAACAGAACTTCATATCTTCAGCACCTTGGTGGATTCCTTGTCTTATTAGAAATTTTATCTTCGTTACATAGTTGGCTAGGTCACTTGACAGTTGACACTGAAGAACTCGTTCACTGCCAAGACAATAACCAAGGGTAGGTTATCCATATTGGGGGTTCAGCAGCAGGGTCGTTTCTTCTACTAGCCTAGACAAAAATGAAGGCTGGAAGAAGAAAGAAGGAAGATTGGCACCGAAGAGAGCAGGTCAACTATTCAAATGTGAGGTCAAACAATGGGCGTAGCATCAAGCCAACCTTTTCACTATTAATTGTGGGTGGGGCAGAGAAACAATAGGATAGTTTCTACAGATCAGGCAAAAGGAGAGCTCCAGTTACAAACTTCACATCATCAAAACTGGCTTCAGGCTGCATCAAACTCGTGTAGCATATAACGAACCATAAGGTAGCATAAGTATAAGGACACGGCTATAAGGCTTCAAGCTGCATCTCACAGCAGATTACAATCCGCGAGGTAACGCATAGGTAGGACATGGCTAAAGCAACAAAAGATCTAATCGCCACTCTCCCCTTCAAAATAATAACTACCAGTGTCCCTGCAAGTCCTAGTATCTGCAACTGGGTGCTTCACTTTCTTGCAAACTGCATTTCCCTGCAAAAAACTTCTTCATCGAAGCTTTCTAAACTAACAAAACATGTTCGGATTTCCGTCTGAAACTCCAAAACCATGGTCAGAGCAAAGCCTTGAGCCCAAACCACGATTTGGGCATTTCCAAACGGAACAGAACATGCCAAATCACTCATCCAAGTTGATTCTCCTAAATTGTTAACCTCTCAACCTTTCACTGTCTCACATATATCCCTATTCTTTATATAAGATTCCCAACTATCTTAACCTGAATAATTTAAACACATATACTTCTTATAAATAAGCCTTTAAAGCTCAAACTTCCCTTAATGTTCCTCTCCTTTCTCAATGTTGAAGGTGCTTATTCCAAACGTAATACCCTATAGAATTACGTCATTGACTATCACTAAAAAATGTCACTCTCCATCTCACTAAGTAAAAGTAATAGCTTCTAAGATCATAAACGAATATCTTAACCGCAGAGCACAACATGGTAGTCAGCTAAATAAAGTTGATCATGTCACAGCCAACACAAGCAACAGCTAAAAATCTAAAATTTCACAGAATTCACGACTCGCATTATTTAGAATCAGAACCTCAAACAGAACAGCATACAAAAATTAGAGAGAGAAAAGAAACACATGCACGTTACCTACAGAAAATAACGCAAATAATACACAAAACAAGTGACAGAGGAGTAAACACAGATGAAATAATTGAAATTCAAGGAATCAGCAACAGAATTTGACAGAAAACAACAACCCCGAACGGCGACGGTGATCGGCGTTAACAATCGATCAACGACGGATTTCTTAAAACTTTTTTTTTCTGTGCTCCAATTCGAACCTTCGAACAAATCGCTTTTTCTCCCCTGATATGAGAAGGATCGAAAATTGAAGCGCTATTTATAGACCTAGTTTTTTCTTTCGAGAGGGTTCGAAATTGACCAATTCTGTACGAAAACGATGAACGTGACAAATAAAAACAAAATTGAAAAATAGAAATTTTGATTTGAAAGCGAACGAAAATGACACGGTATCGTCAGCTAGTGACAGCTATTATATCCATTTTTGTCTGAAATTCCGATTTTGCCCCTGAAAATATCTTATCGGAACGTATGGGACACCATTTATTCTGGTGACGTGTCGCCAGGATTTGCCTCAAATTGCGTGTAGATTCTCTATCTGTGGTCAGACATATTTCTAACTTTCGGACAAAGGAACAGAGTTTACCGTTTACCGACCAGTCATCAGAATAAAGATAAAAGAGGTAACCTGATTTAGTGTTACCATGGTGAGTTGTCTTAAATTATTAAATATTATCTATTTATTTTTTTAATAATTTAAGTATAATGTTAAAGACATTATTGTACTCATTATATTTGAAATGAATTTCAATAAATCATTGTTAATTGTAGTTGCGGCTTGGCAGCGGGGTCATTAGAAGGGAGAAAACTACTAGCTTGAATTTATTTTCGAAGGTGATGGAATGAAATCACATCATCTTTTATACCATGAGTTTGGTTTACTTTGTATACAAGTTAGAATAACTAACTAACTAAACTTGACTACCAACCATTGAATCTAATTACAACTCAAGTCCAATGTTGTTCATGTTTCTTGATTTAGTTAGGGTACCCAAGTCGTCACATGAAGAATCTATACTTAGTCTATCAATCATAAGCCCATAATTTGGAGCAAGAATTTTTAAAAGGGCTAGTTCAATAATGTACGTTCCAATCTGCAAATTACATGGATTGATCTTTAATTTTTGTTTATTTATAGACTTAAATTGTATATGATTAGTCCGACAAATTATATAAATCGTCTCGCTTATTTTTTATTTTTATTTAAAAAATAGACAAAAATTTCGATTTTAGACTAAGAAAATTTTAAAAAATGCCACTTTTTATACTACAAACTTTGAACAAAAAAATTTAGTGAGTAGATTAGGTCTTTAGGTCGGATTAGGATAAATATTGAAGAAAATATTAGATTAAAAAATAAATAAAATAAACAAATTAGTCATCTATTTAATCCGTTATCTTTTAGATTGATTAAGTTTCCTCTATTTAACTCAAAGTTTAAACGGATCTAATTTTAAAAGTAAAATTATGTTCGTTCAAAAAAGATAAATAGACTAACTCATTTTAATGTACTTAAAGATTCACTTCTAATATTTGTTAAGAAAACAATTCGATTTGACTTTAAATAAAGTGACTCCAGCCAATTTTGTTGATTAGTGGTAGGGGATCTTTAAGTAAGATTTCTCAAAGAATCTATGAAAAATGCTTATGTATTCCATAAAAACATAGTAAACATGTTTAAATCGTAAGAATTATTACAGAGAATATGTATTATCATGATTATACTGTAGAGGGCGGTAGGAGTAATTCTTTTTAAAGGATTTTGATTTTGGTGAAGTAATGAGATACATTCATATTTTATTGTCGAATATTCAACTATTCTCATTTGAGCTAAAGAATTTAAAGATTATTGCCATACTTAAATCAATATCTTTAAAATGGTTTTAGAGCTCTTCAGTCGAATTTGTGTATTTCAAAGAGATTATGATATCTTTTGATATAAAATTCAAAATTTATGTACTTTCATCATCGTTTACACACTATCACCTCTAGAATTGTTTAACATTGGTCTCTAGATAAGGGTGTGGAATTGATCTAGTGATAAATTCACGCTTTTGCTGGCTATTAAGAGCTTTTTCATGGCACGACTCTATGTGTATAATAGTTTGTTCTTTGTGAGTTGTTGAGTGACAAAAAAAATCAAACTAACTTAGATCTGCTGAGATAAAGAAAAGCAAGAATGTACGAGAAGGGAAGAAAATACATGAAAAAAAGAAAATGAATTGCAATTGATACCATATTAAAAAGAGAAAAAATTAATTTGGATTTATTATTGAATAAAAAAAATAAAATCTAATCTCTGTCTCCTCAACGTACTATTTGTCATTATTATTAAACTATTCTTTCACTTTAATTTATGATAATAATAAAAAAATTTTACAATCTATAAATTCAATCTAATAAAATATATAAATTTGATTATAATTTTAGTTTATATTTTAATTTTATCTATGTAATTTTTTAATAAAAAATTACATGACACTATATTTTTGTCTAATAATATTTTAGTTTTATTAACTATTGCAGAGTACATTATTGTTTCATGTAACACGTTATTTGCATAAACATACTATGGTAGTACATGTTAATGAAAATTTAATATGTGTAGCAAAATTTAAAAATTTAAAAATTGTTTTGAGTTAATTGAAAATTCAAATATTGATATATAAAAAATTTTCAGACACTTTTAATATTGTTAGTATTCTTTGTCTATTTTTTTATATATATATCAATAGAACTTATTAATTATTATACATGAAAATTACCAATGTTTTAAAAATTTTGTTTATTATTATTACGAGCTATATTTTATCCAGATCTACATGAGATAAAGACTTAAGACTAGATGAAGATAATCATCACCATTTCCTTATCAATAGTTATCGGCGCTATTACTGCTACAGCTGTTGCTGCTACAGCTGATCTAAAGTAGGTGGAAGGAATGGTCTAATCTGAACATATATATCGGTTTGATACTTTGAGTTATTGTTTTATTATTTATTATTCCACGTCGAAAGATAAGTATATCCTTACATGTAAATATGCAACTCATTATTTAATACACTTTTTTCTTTGCTTCAAACGCGTATCCATGAGACGGTGGACGAATATGCAGGACAAATTTACGTGGCAACAAAAGGAAGATGATGTATATGTTCATATTTTTCATGCATATTCCCTTGATATAATAGAATATTAGGGGTCATTAAAATTTAAATTTAATTATTTTATTAATTTTTATAATTTTATTAAATTTTTAAATAAATTTTTATATTTTTTAATTAAATTTTTTTTATTAAAAAATATTTAAAATAACAAAATATTCTGTTAAAAAACAAGTAACACAATATTTTTTTATTGTTGTGTACTCTTTGTGTATTTTTTTAATTTTATTAATTATTGCCGAGTACATCATTGTTCCATATAACATGTTATTTGCATAAATACGCTGTGATAGTACATGTGAATGAAATATATTAAATTAATATGTGTAGCAAAATATACAAATTTAAAAATTGTTTTGAGTTAATTGAAAATTCAAATATCACTTTAATATTGTTAATATTCTTTATCTGCTCCTTTTTTTTTATATTTCAAAAAAATTTATTAATTATTATACATGAAAATTAGTAGTGTTTCCAAAAACTTGTTAGTATTCTTTGTCTATTTTTTTATATATATATCAATAGAACTTACTAATTATTATACATGAAAATTACCAATGTTTTGAAAAATTTGTTTATTATTATTACGAACTATATTTTATCCAGATCTACATGAGATAAATACTTAAGACTAGATGAAGATAATCATCACCATTTTCTTATCAATAGTTATCTGCGCTATTGCTGCTACAGCTGTTGCTGTTACAGCTGATCTAAAGTAGGTGGAAGGAATGGTCTAATCTGAACATATATATCTGTTTAAGACTTAGTTATTGTTATATTTTTATTATTCCACGTTAAAAAATAAGTACATCCTTACATGTAGATATGCAATTCATTATTTAATACACTTTTTTCTGTACTTCAAACGTGTATTCATGAAACATTGGACGAATATACAGGACAAATTTACGTGGCAATAAAAGGAAGATGATATATATGACTGTTCTATAATTTTTATGCATATTCCCTTGATATAATAAAATATCAATGGTTATTAAAATTAAAATTTAATTATTTTATTAATTTTTATAATTTTATTAAATTTTTAATTAAATTTTTTTATTATATTTCAATAAAACTTACTAATTATTATACATGAATACAACTATATTTTATCCAAACCTGTATTCGCATGAGATAAAGATTTAAGATTAGACGAAGATATTCATCGTCATTTTCTTATCAATGGTTATTGTCGCTATTGCTATTACAACTGATCTAAAGTAGATGGAAGAAATAGTCTAATCTAAACATATATATCGGTTTGAGACTTAGTTATTGTTTTATTATTTATATTATCTATTTATTTTTTTAATAATTTAAGTATAATGTTAAAGACATTATTGTACTCATTATATTTGAAATGAATTTCAATAAATCATACTGTTAATTGTAGTTTAGGCTTGGCAGCTGGCGTCACTAATTAGAAGGGAGAAAACTACTAGCTTGAATTTATTGTCCAAGGTGATGGAATGAGATTATATCATCTTTTATACGATGAGTTTGGTTTACTTTATATACAAGTTACAATAACTAACTAAACTTGACTAAGAACCGTTGAATCTAATTACAACTCAAGTTCAATGTTGTTCATGTTTCTTAAATTAGTTAAAGGTACTCAAGTCGTCATGATGAATCTATACTTAGTCCATCAATCATAAGCGCATAATTTGGAGCAAGAATTTTTAAACGGGCTAGTTCGACAATGTACATTCCAATCTGCAAATTATATGGATTAATCTTTAATTTTTGTTTATTTATAGACCTAAATTGTATATGGTTACCCCGACAAATTATATAAACCGTCTCGCTTATTTTTATATTTTTTTTAAAAAATAGATTAAAAAAATTCGATTTTAGACTAAAAAAATTTAAAAATATGCCACTTTTATACTAGAAACTTTGAACAAACAAAATATTTTTAGTGAGTAAATTAGGTCTTTACGTTGGATTAGGATAAATATTGAAAAAAAATGTTAGATTAAAAAAATAAAAATAAATAAATAAATTAGTCATCCGTTTATCCATTATTTTTTTAGATTGATTAAGTTTCTTCTATTTAACTCGAAGTTTAAATGGATTCAATTTTAAAAGTAAAACTCTATCCGTTCAAAAACAGATAAATAGACTAACTCATTTTAGATTCATTTTTAATATTTGCTAAGAAAGCAACTCGATTTGACCATGAACAAAGTGACTCCAGCCAATTTTTTTTATTACTGGCAGAGGATCCATAAGTAAGATTTCTCAAAGAATATATGAAAAATACTTATCTATTCCATTAAAACATAGTAAATATGTTTAAATCGTAAGAATTATTATACAAAATATGTATTATCATGATTATAGGACGGCAGGAGTAATTCTTTTTAAAGGATTTTGATTTTGGTGAAGTAATGAGGTACATTCATATTTCATTGTCGAATATTCAACGATTTTTATTTGAGCTCAAGAATTTAAAGATTATTGTCATATTTAAATCAATATCTTTAAGATCGTTTTAGAGCTTTTCAGTAGAATTTGTGTATTTTAAAGAGGTTAAAATATCTTTTAATATAAAATTCAAAATTCATGTGCTTACATTATGGTTTACACGCTATCTCTCTAAGATTATTTAACATTGGTCTTTAGATAAAGGTGTGGAATTGATCTAGTGATAAATTCACGCTTTTGCTGGGTATTAAGAGCTTTTTCATGGCACGACTTTATGTGTATAATAGTTTGTTCTTTGTGAGTTGTTGAGTGACAAAAAATCAAACTAACTTGTTCTGCTGAGAAAAAAAAACAAGAATGCATGAGAAGAGAAGAAAATACATGAAAGAAAAGAAAATGAATTGCATTTGATACCATATTAAAAAGAGAAAAAATTAATTTAGATTTATTATTGAACAAAAGAGATAAAATCACGTAATCTCTGTCTCTCTCAACATATATACTATCTGTTATTATTATTAAACTATTTTTTCACTTTAATTTATGATAATAATAAAAAAATTTTATAGTCCATAAATTCAGTTTAATAGAATATATAAATTTGATTATAATTTTAACTTATATTTTAATTTTATTTATGTAATTTTTTAATAAAAAAATACATGACACAATATTTTTTGTTTAATATTCTTTCAGTTTTAATAACTATTGCCGAGTACATTATTGTTTCATGTAACATGTTATTTGCATAAACATGCTATGGTAGTATATGTAAATGAAAAACATTAAATTAATTAATATGTGTCGCAAAATATAAAAATTTAAAGACTGTTTTGAGTTAATTGAAAATTCAAATATTGATATATAAAAAATTTTCAGACATTTTTAATATTATTAGTATTCTTTAATTTGTCTACTATTTTTTTTATATATATTTCAATACAATTTACTATATGAGATGAAGACTTAAGGCTAGATGAAGATAATCATCACCATTTTCTTATCAATAGTTATCGACGCTATTGCTGCTAGCTGATCTGAAGTAGGTGGAAGGAATGGTCTAATCTGAACATATATATTGGTTTGAGACTTTGAGTTATTGTTTTACTATTTATTATTCTACATCGACGGATAAGTATATCCTTACATGTAAATATACAACTCATTATTTAATACATTTTTTTTTTGCTTCAAACGCGTATCTATGAGACAGTGAACGAATATCCAGGACAAATTTTACGTGGCAACAAAAGCAAGATGATATATATGACTGTTTCATAGTTTTCATGCATATTCCCTTGATATATATAATAGAAGAATATTAGGGGTCATTAAAATTTAAATTTAATTATTTTATTAATTTTTATAATTTTATTAAATTCTTAATTAAATTTTATATTTTTAATTAAATTTTTATATTATATTTTTTAATTAAATTTTATTATTAAAAAATATTTAAAATAATAAAATATTCTGTTAAAAAATAAATAACACAATATTTTTTTATTGTTTGTGTACTTTTTTAATTTTATTAATTATTACCAAGTGCATTATTGTTCAATGTAACATGTTATTTGCATAAACATTCTATGGTAGTACATGGGAATGAAATATATCAAATTAATATGTGTCGCAAAATATACAAATTTAGAGATTGTTTTGAGTTAATTGAAAATTTAAATATCACTTTAAAATATATAAAAAAAATTTCGGATACTTGTTTAACATTGTTAGTATTCTTTATCTGCTATTTTTTTATATTTCAATAGAACTTACTAATTATTATACACAAAAATTATTAGTGTTTTCAAAGACTTGTTTATTATTATTACATATATTTTATCTAAACCTGCCTCGTATTCACATGAGATAAAGATTTAAGACTATATGAAGATAATCATCACCGTTTCTTTATCAATAATTATTGGCGTACAGCTGATCTAAAGTAAGTGGAAGGAATGGTCTAATCTGGACATATATATCGGTTTGAGACTTAGTTATTATTTTATTATTTATTATTCCACGTTAAAGAATAAGTACGTCCTTGCATGTAGATATGCAACTCATTATTTAATACAATTTTTTTTTACTTCAAACGCGTATTCATCAGGCAGTGGACGAATATACAGAAAAATTTACGGGGCATCAAAAGAAGATGATGTATATGACTGTTCTATAGTTTTTATGCATATTCCTATTATATAATAGAAGAATATCAGGGGTCATTAAAATTTAAATTTAATTATTTTATCCATTTTTATAATTTTATTAAATTTTTAATTAAATTTTTACTATTAAAAAATATTTGAAATAACAAAATATTCTATTAAAAAATAAATAATACAATACTCTTCTAATTTTATTAGTTATTGCCAAATACATTATTGTTCCATGTAACCCGTTATTTGCATAAACATACTATGGTAGTACATGTGAATGAAATATATCAAATTAATATGTGTTGCAGAATATACAAATTTAAAATTGTTTTTGAGTTAATTAAAATTCAAATATCACTTTAAAATGTATAAAAAAAATTTTAGATACTTGTTTAATATTGTTAGTATTCTTTATGTACTATTTTTTTTATATTTCAATAAAACTTACTAATTATTATACATGAAAATTAGTAGTATTTCTAAAATCTGGTTTATTATTATTACAACTATATTTTATCCAAACCTGCCTTATATTCACATGAGATAAAGATTTAAGATTAGATGAAGATAATCATCACCATTTTCTTATCAATGGTTATTGGCGCTATTGTTGTTACAGCTCATCTAAAGTAGGTGGAAGGAATGGTTAATCAAAACATATATATCGGTTTGAGACTTAGTTATTGTTTTATTATTTTATTATTCCAGTTAAAGAATAATTATGTCGTTACATGTAAATATGTAACTCATTATTTAATACACTTTTTTTTCTTTGCTTCAAACGCCGAGGCAGTGGACAAATATGCAGGACAAATTTACGTGGCAATAAAAGGAAAATGATGTATATGACTGTTCCACATAGTTCTCATGTATATTCCCTTGATATAATAGAAGAATATTAAGAGTCATTAAAATTTAAGTTTAATTATTTTATTAATTTTTATATTATATTTTTTAATTAAATTTTATTATTAAAAAATATTTAAAATAATAAAATATTTTATTAAAAAACAAATAATACAATATTTTTTATTGTTGTGTACTCTTTTAATTTTATTAATTATTATTAAGTATATCATTGTTTCATGTAACACGTTATTTGCCTAAACATGCATGCTATGGTAGTACATGTGAATGAAATATATCAAATTAATATGCGTCGCAAAATATACAAATTTAAATATTGTTTTGAGTTAATTGAAATTTAAATATTATTTCAAAATATATAAAAAAAATTCAGATACTTATTTAATATTGTTAGTATTCTTTATCTACTATTCTTTTTATATTTCAATAAAACTTACTAATTATTATACATAAAAATTATTATTGTTTCCAAAAGCTCGTTTATTATTATTACAACTATATTTTATCGAAAGCCACCACTCACATAAACATCACCAAAATGACTTTATGGTAAAGACGCTTACGTGGCAAAATCTAAACCATATATTCTAAAGCCACACTTTTCACTTAAAACCGTAACTCTTCATAAAGAAAAGCGTCACCTAATGGAAAAAAGTAAATTAGAGGATTTAAGAGAAGAAATAATTAAATTATCAAAATTAATAGATCAAAAATTAATGATTTTAACTAATGTTAATTGTAATGACACCGAATTCTTAAAATCAATACAAAATGATTTTTCTCAAAATCTTTATTTTACTATAAGTTTTATTGAAGGACTTCAAAAACCTGAAAAAACTTATTTTGCACACGGAATTTTAAAAAAATGTTACCATGGAAATGATTCCCCATATCTTTATCATACTTTTAACCCACAATTAAATTCTATAGTAGATATGCTTGAAGAAATATTAGTATCTATAAAATTTCAAAGAAATAAGGAAAAAGAGAATCCCAAAGAAGAAAAGTTTCAAAATATAATCAACGTAACAGATTTAAAAGTAAAACCACCATTGAAATTATGAATATTGAAGAAAAATTAGAAGAAGTTACAATGCTTTTTAAACAATTAAAAATGGCTCAAGAAAATAATATTATGGAACAGGGATTTCAAATAGAAGAAGAATTAGTAAATTCTGAAAATATAGGAAATGAAGAACACATCCTAGATTATTCAAGTGACGAAGAACCAGCAATTTCAATACAAGTAAAAAATGAAGCTGGAACATCTAAGGATAATCAATCTCAATTTAAATGGGAAACAGGTTTTGATAATTATGCTTTTAAAAAAGGATTTATAAATAAAGATTCAAAATATACAAAAATACCATCAAAATACGTTCCTAAAATCCAGGAAATGGAAGGAGAAAGAATGCTTGACTTAGACTGTAAAAAGAATGAAAAAGAAATTTTTGAAAATTGGTTAAATTCCTTCTTATTAGAAGCCTTTACTAATCCAAAACTTAGTGAATTATCTGGAAGAGATATTTGGAATTACATAGGGTTTCATACTAAAGGAACTATAAGAGATTATATGATATCAATAGAAAACCAAATAATAGAAGAATTAGCAACAAAAACAACAGCTTATGATAAGATATTATATATCATGATGATTCTATATAAAGAATTTTTTGGAAAAAATATTATAGATCATAGACAAGAAGTCTATAATAAAGAATATCAAGAAGCAAAAAATTATTTAGCTAATATTCAGATATACGATCTATGTAATGTGGAGTCTTATATATGTGAATATAGAATACATTATTACAAATTAAAAGAAGAAGATAAAAATCATTATCTTAGTATGTATATAACAAAACTTCCATATCCTGCTAATGAATTTATAATGGGAAGATTTATAAGAGAAATAAATAGAGGGACAATTGAAAATAATTTTGGTGGAGCAACCTCTGCAATAAGAGAGGAAATAAAAGAACGTTGTATGCAAGAAGCGACTCAAAAAATATTTGCAAATATAATTAGAATTTGCTGTCAGGATAATGAAGAAATACCTCAAAAATATGGTATTAATAAAAATTTTCAAAGAAAAAAAATATCAATTTAGAAAAAGAAAATATTATCCAAACTGGAGAAAAAAGAGGTATTTTAGAAAAAGAAATAACAATAAAAACAAAAGACAAAAAAGTGATTATTGCCCAAATAAAAAAGAAAATTGTAAGTGTTGGTATTGCCAAGAAGAAGGACACTGCGCAAATGAATGTCCAAAAAAGAAAGATAAAAAGGATCTTACCAAACAAATAGAAATTGCTAAGTCTTGTTTCATGGAACCATTAGAAGAATCTGATGATAACCTAGACTATATTTTTGAATATGTCTCAGAAACAGACTCAGAGACTGAGTAATAATGCCACATTTATTACTATAAAAATAACAGAAAAATTTATAAATGCTTTCATAGATACTGGAGCAACACAATGTTTTGCTAGTACAAATATAAAACTTGATTGGAAAAAATTAAAGAAATCATTAAGAGTTAGAATAGCTGACAAATCAATACATAAAATTGACCAAAAAGCAGAGATGGCTGAAATTTTTATTCAAAATTATAGGTTCATTGTTCCATCTATATATATGTTAGATTCTGGAATGGATTTTATCATAGGAAATAACTTTTTAAAGCTATATCATCCATTCATTCAAGAATTAACATATATAGTTTTAAAAGCTCCACACGATTCTTCAATAAATCAAAAATCAAAACGTATAAAAATACCAACTACTACTATAGATAAGATCTTAAAATTTAAAATATTTTCTATATTAGAGACATGTTATTTAAATTTATACTTTCAGATAAATATTCCAAAAAATAATCTTGAAATAAGGATAGAAGAACTTTTGGATGAAATTTGTGCTGAAAATCCTTTAGATATTAAAAATACAAATAACGAATTAGTAAGCATTAAATTAAAAGATTCTACAAAAAAAATAAATGTTCCAAATAAAATTCCTTATTCCGCAAGATATAGGGAAGAGTTCTCATTAGAATGTAAATATCTTTTGGAAAAAGGAATTATAAGATTAAGTAAAAGTCCTCATGCGGCTCCGGCCTTTTATGTCGAAAACAATAATGAAATTAAAAGGGGAAAACGAAGAATGGTAATTAATTATAAGAAGATGAATGAAGCAACTATTGGTGATGCTCATAAACTTCCAAGAAAAGATTCTATTTTAGAAAAAATCAAAGGAGCAACTTGGTTTTCATCTCTTGATGCAAAATCAGGATATTGGCAACTTCGTTTAGACGAAGAAACAAAGAAATTAACTGCTTTTACTTGCCCAACAAAAGAATCAACAAGTGTGTTGCTTTATGAATGGAATGTATTATCATTCGGATTAAAACAAGCCCCAGGTATTTACCAAAGATTTATGGAAGAAAATCTAAAAGGGTTAAATGAATTTGTTTTAGTTTACATTGATGATATATTAATCTTTACAAAACAGGATAAAGAAGATCATCTTCAAAAATTATTAATAGTTTTAGAAAGATGTAAAGAAAAAGGATTAGTTCTTATCAAAAAGAAAGCAAGAATAGCAATACAAGAAATAGAGTTTCTTGGATTAATTCTATCCACCCAAGGAAAGCTAAAACTTCAACCAAATGTTTTAGAAAAGGTAAATTTATTTCCTAATAAAATAGAAGATAGAAAACAATTACAAAGATTTTTAGGATGTATAAATTATATTTCTGATCAAGGATTTTTAAAGAATATAACAGAATATACTAAAAACTTATTTCCAAAAATAAGTACTAAAAAAGAATGAAAATGGGAAGAAAAAGATAGTATGCAAATTCAAAGAGTCAAGGAATTATGTAAAAAACTTCCAGAACTTTATATTCCAGAAGAAAACGACTACTTAATAGTAGAAACAGATGCTTCAGACATAACCTGGTCGGGATGTCTAAAAGGTAAGAAAGTTATAAAAAGTTTGGAACAAGAAAAAGAATCACTAGATTCTAAATATTTCCCAAAGGAATTACTTTGCAGGTATATTTCAGGGACTTTTACCCCAACAAAACAGAGATATACTACTCATGAAAAGGAAACTCTAGCAATAATTAAATCTCTTAAAAAATGAAAAATTGATCTACTACCCAGAGAATTTACATTAAGGACAGATTCAAGTTACCTAACAGGTTTCATTCGATATAATTTAAAGGTTGATTATAATCATGGACGATTGGTAAGATGGCAATTATTTTTGTTACAATATCCAATAAAAATTGAGTATATTAAGGGTGACAAAAATATTATTGCAGATACATTAACAAGAGAATGAAGTTCGTTTACAATACATTAGATCAAGAAATTCAAAAGTATGAACAAGAGCTCGAAAAATGCAAGCATTGTCAGCAAATTAGAACACAAATCCAATCTCTCAAGAAGGCCATTGAAGCAATGAAATCAACACAACAAGCGAAATCATCAGAGTTCAGCCAGCTAAGCGTGGTGGACAAATCAAGTGAAGAAAAAATTTCAGAAAATAAAATAATTGCTGAAATTATTAAAAAATCTACCCAAGATAAAAAATATTATGTGATTTATAATGGCCCCATGAAAGGAGTATATGATGCCTGGGAAAAAGCAGCACCATTCACACATCAATCAAGGATAATTCATAAAGGAGGATTTTTAACACTAGAAGAGGCAAAGGAATCCTTCAGGGAATATGAAGCCCTTCATCCAGAGCAAACCCTAAAAAGAGCAGATAAAGCCCCAATTCAAGCCCAAAGAACAGGAATAATAAGAAACATTCCTACAAGGATAGAAATCAAGGAAAAAAAAAGGGTCTGTAGATCAAATCTCAGAGAAATCCTTAATATAGTCCTAAATTGGACTAAAGAAAAAAGGGCAATCTTGGGATATTATCCTGTTGCCAAAGAACAGCTAACAAAGCTGGTTATCTTTCCAGATGCTTCTCCATTTGACACTTATCAGTTTTTTCAGTATGGATTAATTGATACAATTTTAATTTTTAATGATCTAAAAATTATTAGTGAGTTTCCTGCAGGATTCGTTGATACAGTAAAGAGATTTAAAAATATGATTGACAATGTAAATCCAAGGGATATATCCCTAAAATTTACAAACAGTCAACCTATTTTTAATGAAGAAGAAGAATGCTTGGTTCCAGCACACCAAGTAATATTCATGTCCATCTTCCCAGGAAATTTTCAGCCAATTGATTAGGTTCAAGATTTAACAATATACGGTCATGAAGGAAGGCTAGCCAGCACATTAGCAAGGGTCTTTGAAAGAACTCAAAAAATAACGAAGGAATCTCACACAAGGATTAATTATAAAAGTAGAAATACTCTGCTTGTGTCCAGTAAAAGAAATGAAATTGAAGAAAGAGAGATGAGACTCTTGGTGAAATTTGAATCAGCATTCTACAACTTATCTGGACTTTTAGAAAAGCTCCCTGAAGGGATAAAGAGGAATCTCTGCTATTTGATAAAAGACAGAGAAGACCACAAGTGCCAGCTATGTGCCTCAGAAATATCTGAAGAAAGCAATAATGAAACGGAATCAACCCACATGATAAAGGAAGAAGACAATGCATCTGAAGGTCACATGATAAAAGAGGAGGACAGTGCATCTGAAGCATCTTTGAACATTATTGCATAGTGACGTAAGCACTTAGGTCATAAAGCACCAACAATGTAGCTGGTGCAAGATAACAAACAATGACGTAAGCAATGACGTCATAAGAAGGGTAAGGATGGGAATTGTCCATCAAACCCAACTATTATAAATAGGTTGCTTAGATAATTGTATAAGGATCAGACGATAGAAAGCAGAAGACTAAGAGTACTCATATGCTAGGAGAGCAGGGAGGAAGCTGCCGAGGCGATTCTATAGTCTGAGGAAGAATTCCTTTAAGGAAAAATAGTTCTAAACTCCCCTCTGGAGTTAGTATCTACAATCTCCCCTCTGGAGATAAAAACACCTTGTGTAAAATATACTAAATAAAGGAAGTTTTTTCTCCAGAAAGGTACATCTTCATCCTAGTCTTTAAATTATGAATTATTTAGAAAGTTTAGAATTAACAGAAGAATCTGATTATTATAGATTAACTGCTTTATTAGATAATGAAAAACAGACTGTTCTAAAAACAGAATTAAATCTCAAATCAAATGAAAATTTCAATAAACAAAATCTTTTAAAAGAAGTTTTTAATAGAAAAAATATAATATACTATGGAAAAATTCAACTTGAAGCCCCTATAAAGATAAAATCCGCCAATGGAGAACTTGAAATAGCTTTGATAAATGATGAAGAATTGAGTAAACAGATTGAGAAAATTAAAGATCAACAAAAAAGATCTAAAATTGGATGGATTCATATTAGTACCATACAAGTCTTAATCAAATCTACATATATGAAAGGAATTAATTCACCAATAAGCTTAGCAATCTGTGACAAAAGAATTACTGATGACCCAATAGATCAAATAATTGGAATTGTTCATGGAAACTTGGCAAACGTAAATGTTAAATTCAATGCCCATCTTGGATATGCTATACCTTTATCAACTGAAAATCTTGGAAGATCTATAAGTTTGGCTTATAAATTTCATAGAAAGAATCTAATGGAACAAGATGATGAACCATTTTCAATTACATACGCAATAAATTATGCTTTAACAAATAGCCATCATAGTATAATATTTAAAAACAGAGAAAGAATTTATGTCGATGAATTATTTCAGAAAATTGTAAAAACAGAAATACCAAAATATAAAGCTATTGAAAACCTAGTTCTATTATTAAAAGAACCATCAGAAAAATTAGTTTCATCGAATTTTCAAATAAGAGAATCTAAAATTAATAGCCCTTTAAGTTTATCTAAGTTAAAAGAAGAAAATTCTGAAAATAAAAGAATTAACAAAAAAGGTCGAAAAGTTAAATGAAACCCTAAACACTAAATTATGACAATAAATAAAGAAGAAATATATGTAACTTATCAAGACAAGAAACAAGAGCTCTTTGAAAGAGAAAATCGTTTGAATTATTTACAGTTTTCTGGAATAAATCAAAAGGCATTTGAAGCTCTAAAAATAATTTATGACAAGTTGAAAAGAGAAGTTGAAGAGCTAGAAAAATTAATAGAATCTCTAGAAAATAGTGATGAATCGATGATAGAGTTTGTAGAAATTCTAAAATAAATAATGAAGCATAAAAAGATTGAAAAACCAGAAAATAAAATAAAAAGAAAAAGGGCGGAAAAATTAAAAAGTAAAATAAAGGAGTATAAAAGGGAATTAAATAATCTTCAGATCGAAATTGATGACCTTTTAATAAAAAGGATAGAAATAAGAATAAATATAAATAAGTTAGAATTAAACTTAAAAAATTTATAAATGCCTGGAAAACCATATTATGACTTAAAAGAATTAAAGCTGTTGAAAGAAAAAATGGAGAATGAAGTCGAAAAATTAAAAAGATATTTAGAAACAACAGAAAGTGTAGAAATAAAAGAAGTTTTTGAGGATTTGAGAAACTATATTAAAGAAAAAGACAAACAGATAAAATATTTTATATATAATAATCCATGCAAAAAAGAATATTATAAACTAAAACAATAAATCAGAATTATAAATATACATCAAGGACTAGTAATAAATGATCATATAACAAATACAAGAGAAATAGTAGAAATGGTCAATACTTTAGATTATGAATTTGCAAATTATTTTTATCAAAAAATCTTTAAATAAAGTACCACCAATTGAATTTATATAAATTATAAATTTATTCAAAGTAAAATATGAAGAGTTAATAGAAATTAAAAGAAAAGTCGACTAAAAAAAAATTTGGTATCAGAGCCAAGTTAACGATTAAGAATAACACTTTTTCTTTAAGCAACACTTTTAATGACACGCTTTTAAATCAATATCAACCACAAAATAAAAAACATCTTTAAAAAAAGTTAAAATTGGCAACTTTATCAGAGTGGCCCTTTTATCCAAACATGCCTCGTATTCACATGAGATAAAGACTTACTAGATCAAGATAATCATCAACGTTATTTCCTTATCAATAGTTACTAGCACAGTAGCGCTACTGCTACAGCTGACCCAAAGTATGTGAAAGGAATGAATGATCAAATCTGAACATATATATCGGTTTGAGTTATTGTTTTATTATTTTATTATTCTACAACAAAGGATAAGTATGTTCTTACATGTAAATGTGCAACTCATTATTTAATATACTTTCTTCTTTATTTCAAAAGTTTATTCATAAAGAAGTGGACAAAGTGAAAATTCATGAAATATGTAGGACGAATTTACCTGGCAATAAAAGGAAGATAATGTATATTGGTTGGTCTATAGTTTTCATGCATATCTTTTTAAGTAGCTTTTGTTTTGAGATATTGAGATGGAGATGAAAAATTTGATATTTAGTATTATGTTTGTTGATTTTGATATTAAAATTTTAATTTTTATTTTCAAAATTTTATTATTTTAGTATTTCTAAAAAGTAAGGACAGAGATTGAAATTTAAATTTGATATTCAGTGTTATGTTTGTTGATTTCGATATTAAAATTTTAATTTTTATTTTTAAAATTTCATTATTTTAGTATTTCTAAAAAGTAAGGACAGAGATTGAAATTTTTTATTAGGATAGAGACTGAAATTTTAATAATATTTTATACTTAAAATACTTTTATTTCAATTAATTAATTCTAACTTTATTTTTGGTGCAAATTAAATTAGAGCTTCATTCTTATTTCAATTTCTGTTTTTCACTTTACACCAAACATAATACTAAGACTTATTTCAGTCTCTGTCTCTTAGTCTCAGTCTTTCCATCTCTGTCTCTCTTCTAAACACTACTTTAATATAATATAAGAATGATAATATAATATAAGAATGATAAGAACTATTAAAATTTAGATTTAATTATTTTATCAATTTTTATAATTTTATCAAAATTTCAATTAAATTTTTAAATATTTTTTAATTGAGTATTTATACTATATATATATTTTTAATTAAATCCATACCATAAAAAAAGTTTAGAATTACAGAATATTCTGTGAAAAAACGAATATTCTAAAACTAATAGTACAAACTCTAATTAAAAATACCTCAATATTTCTTAAATATTAAAAACATCCTTGTCATTTTTCCAGACTCAAACTCCAAATCTTTGGGTTTCCATTACTAAAAGATTGAGCTAAAAAATTGAGCTAAGAGGGGAGTAAATACTGAATCCAAAATGAGAGGAGAAGAAGGGGTCAAGACCCAGACCACGCTCCCAATATCCTTTCATCCTTCATTGTCGACTTCCTAGTCAGCAGCCTCTTTCTCCTTTCAACGTTGTCGCTACCAACCCTAACTTATCAATTTCCTGCTCCCTACCACCATTATTCACATGACTGTTCTCTCCGAGCTGCTGATCGCTACGAGTCGTCGGGGGCTCCGCCACCATCGTCCAGGTCGGCGACATCCTTGACCGCGGCGACGACGAGATCAAGATCCTCTACTTCCTCGAGAAGGTGAAACTAGGGCTAGCAATGGGTAGGGTAGGGTAGGGTTTGAACCCTACCCGCACCCTAAATTTCTAAACCCTACCCTACCCTATCCTATCCGCAGAAATATCAAAATTTTTCAAAGTAAATATAAAATTCAATCATTTCGAATTTTATACATATTAATAACATAGAAAATAAAAAACTAATGCTCTAAATTACTAAATTTACTAACTAGTTTAATAGTTGTTCACTTATTGTATGTCATTACATAAGGGAGGTTGTGAGTTTAACTCTCACTTCCTTCACTATATATCTAATTTTTATAAAATATGTGTTATATATGAGTTGCAGGTAGGGTAGGGTAGGGTACACCCTAAACCCGTACCCTACCCTACCCGAACGGGTTGGACCGAATTGGGTACCCACGGATAGGGTATGAATTGCCAGCCCTAGGTGAAACGCAAAGTTCATGATGGCTGATATTAATGGTGCCTACAAGAACAGATCTATTCAGATTGATGTGGGCATGTCGAGGGGTGTGATGGTGGTTTGCTTGAGGAGATAAGTATATATTCTGGGTTGCAAATAGTTACTTCGAATACGTTGTACTAGAATATGTGCAATGATACTGGATTAAATGTGGGTAAGGAAGAGTTGTTGATTCATGCACATGGTAGACTTAGGAAGGTAGAAGTTATTAAAGCATGAAGTTAAGGAGGTTTAGCTTCTAGTGTTATTGGTTAAACTTTCGTAAGTTATTGTTGGTTTTTGTTTCAAGTGGCAAACAATGAATTGAAGGATTGTACAGTGTGAGGTCACTACAAAAAAAATGCTAAGTACCCATTGGATTTACTGTCGTCCTAGAGTTGACGGTATAAACGATGTCAGAAATTGTTTAGTGGTGAATTATTTTCGTCAGACGCTAATTACTGGCGGATTTTTTGTGAGTATTTTCAATAGATTTGTCAAGACTGAGTTGATGATTACCGTCAGATTTATCCACTGGTAAATTCTACAGTAGTTTTTTATTTTATTTTATTTTTTGACACAGTTAAGCCACAATTAATAGTCAAATTAAAACTCTTTTTAACAAAATTGTTAGCAGAAATCTAAAATTACCAGAAATTAATAAATTATTCTATTAAAAATAAATGGTCAGAATATAATAAAATATCACAGAAGTAGAATACAATGAAGTAGAAAAAAATGAATTCCTAAATCCTATAGATCCCAGTAATTGTCGCCGTCGTCGTCATTGTCGTTGGGGTCCCCCTGATGAGGCGGCGGAGTAGGTGATGATGTCGGTGCCCTACCAACAATGTTGCAGCTGGAACCAGCAGCACCGCTGGAATGCGCATCTGCTAGTTGTACACATCTATCTGCTTTTGCAAACGATCTAGCTACTCCAGCTTCTCCATCAAATTCGAGCTGATGGCAACGACTCCTCCCACGCCTGTAAAAAAGTTGTTGTACCTGTACTCAGACTGCTCCGCTTGCTGGTGAAATTCCTGTGTCAATTTCTGCACCTCTTCCCTCAAGTTGACAACTTTCTGGGGGTCAGCAGCCAGCAGGGCTGGTGGCAGAGATAGAGACAGAGAAAGCCGCCAACGTGCAAGAGTAGAGGCCACTGTCAAAGAATAACTCCAACCCAAAATAGCGATTCTTGTAGGGTTCAGAGGCGGTCTTGTGCCAAACCTATCAAGATCTACCACTGAAGTCTCAGAGCCAGCTTTGTTGTTCCCACTAAGCGGCTGAGATTGCTAGGTTGCGGCCTCCAACCTTTGCGTGTAGTCTTCCTGTGTCACACATGTTGTGATTAGAATAATAGTTAATTGACTTTAAACCAAATAAATTTAAAACTTAGAATTAATTTCAACTCACATAATGGGTCGCAGATCATTCCTCAGAAAATCTCTTCTTGTTGGCCTTCAATATATGGATATAATTGTAGGTCTCCACCTGTGCCGTCTCGCGATCCAATGACTTAGACTACAAATTATATCAACCAATAAAATAAATCAACAAATTAAACAACTAATTCAAGTAACTACTAAAAAATTAAACATTACCAAACTACTTATCAGTCTACTCTTTGTCTTCATGAAGGTCGCTGACCCACCCGTATACTTTGACGACCTAGACAAAGCCCTATTAGCAACGTTCGTCAAATGGCGATGCTTGAACCCCTCATCATTTTTAAAATGGGCCTCCAGTTCCTTCTTGATGGAGGGACGGATCCAAGTCGTTAGCTGGTCGCCCCCTGTCGAACGTCGCTCATTATCTGCTGAAGTCATTTAGCTGCCCGGTGGTTGTATATCTTCTTGATCATGAGATTATGTTTCGCATCCCATATGAATTTTAATTACACAAAGTGATTCAATAACATTAGTTAGTTGGAATAAAATACACTTCAAATATAGTTAATTAATTCAACATTATTGGGTTCTTACCTCCCACTTCTGAAACCATTGCTCTCTAGTCTTAGCAGGGATCTTTGTGTAGCTCGGCCACAAGTGGTCGTACATTGACTTAATGACCTCAGATATCTCCTATGTGCAAGCATTGTTGTTTGGTGGAAACCTATTAGAGAAAAAATATAACATTAACAAACATATAGAAACAAATAAACTTATGATTAACAAACTTAAGATTAAAAAATTGTATGTACTCACGCTTGCATGCCATCAGTTCAAATCCTCAGCTAGATGACAGACAGTAGTGGAGGGGCATTCTGATGGGGGGTATTGGAGGAATCACCCACCGCGGTATCTGTCGCTCAATTTTCAGGTGGCGTAGCAGAGGGAGGCACATAGTTCGGGTCCCAAACCATGATGAACTACTAGTCCGCTGGATCCGTCTGTGATGTCATAGGGGGTCGACGAGGTAGTCGGGTTAGAGGGCGATGACTAAACAGTTCCTGGAGATTTAGTGGAAGCACTCCCTCTACCATGACCAAGATACCCACTCGATCTACCTCTGCTACCTGTCGTCATCTCTGCAAACACTAATAAGCATAAATACTATTAACATTAATCAAGATATATACTACACAAATTGTTCATCAAAACTTCCTGAAAATATTAGACATAACCTCCCCTAAAATTAGACATATATCCACCTTTACAGTTTCAACAAATCCAACCAATCTCAATCCACAACATCAGTCAACACTTAATTAATTTTATAAGAATTAAACTCAACTAAACAAGGAACATTCATGATCAAATCCAAAGCAATAAGATGTGACATGCATAAGTCCAATGCAAAAGTAATATATGCAAAACTTTTAATTTATTGATATTGGTCTGATGACAAACATCTTTATTCACATCATACTAAAGTGAAATCGTCACATTATTAGAGTATCATATCAAAATTCTACATGAGAAATGTTATACATATATATGCCAAGTATTGAGTATAGACTACAGAAGTACCATAGAAACTCTATGTTAATATTGCATAAAATCTATGTTCTTCGTAAATTGTATATCTATCAATAAGTATCTATATATCACAACATAAAAAAAAAAAAGAAAATCAAGAAATTGTTGATTATCTTTCAATAAGGTGCACCTAAGGTTAGGAGTGCAAGCAGTGGGGAAACACTAGGTGGGGAAGAACTAGGCAAACGAACAAACATGGTAAGGATCCTAGTGTTGGGTATATGAAGATGGGAAGATGATAAAACTTTAACTGTGTTTTGGTTTCAAGCTAAGGCACGATTAGATCGCTTTTTTTAGAGAGATATTTGTCCCCACACTTAGTTGCTATAGGGTTGATGACAATGCTCTCCTAGGATACAATGAAACCAATGAATTTATTAATTAGCAATAGTAAGAAATTCTCAACTCTCTCGAACAAAGAAAATCTCTTAATAGTTAAGTAAAATGTACACAAATAATTAGTGGACAAGGACTTATTTATACATATTGCACGTAGCAATTATAATTAGTTACGTACATAAATGGTTGTGTCTTTTCTATTGCCAATAGATACAATATTTTGAATATATACAATTTTTAAAGAGTTGTATCCCTTTAGTCAATAGACACAATGTTTTGAACATACACAATTCTTAAAAAGTTGTGTCCCTTCAACCAAATGGTACTAAAGGGTTAGTAACCGTTTATTATATTAATAATAATATCAATAATATTAATAATATTAATTAATCAAATTTATAGATACCCTTCAATCTCTCACTATTTACAAAATTTAAATGTCATACAAGTATATGCATAAAGAATGTGTCACTAAGATTAAACATTCTTTTAGTGTAAATTTAAAGTTCTAACGAAATAATAGGTGTCTAATCGATTAAACATATACTTCATATGCTAGTACCAAAAATCACACACATTATTTATACCCTCCAAGTTCAAGAGTTTATAATTTAAGCACTTATATGGCCTTGTACTCATCCTGATTTCATGAATATTTATGAGAATAAAACTTCTAAAATTCTCGATTAGAGTGGCACCACTCTTATATTCATATAGGTGGAATATTTTGATAAATAATATTATCATTCCATTAAGAGTTTTAACTCACCCTCCTAATTTATTGTAAATAGCACTAAATCCTATATCTTAATGCTCCAATTACTACATAACTTGTTATTATCCATTAAACCTTGAAACTAGTGGTCTACTAGAATAAGATTGGGTTTCCATCATTTAACAATAATAGGTTTTAATCCCACTTTAGTAGTAGTTTCTTTGATTTTATCCCTTGACAAACCTTTAGTCAAAGGGACTGCTAAATTTCCTTGAGATCGTACATAAGTGATGGTCATTACACCTTTATGCCTAATATTGTATCAACTTCATTCAAATCCTTCATCTTAAATTTAGAAGTTAGATACTCCTTTGTTACCTGAATTCCTTCTAAATTTGTTCCGATGATTAACATATCATCAACATATAAACAAAAGATTACTCCATAATATTTAGTAAATTTTGAATAAATACATTTATCCGCACTATTATGTGAGAAGTCATTTGATAACACCACTGAATCAAACTTCTCATGCCATTGTTTAGGCGCTTGTTTTAGCCCATACAAAGACTTAATTAATTTGTAAACTTTTTTTTCATTTTCGGGTAGCACATAGCCTTCGGTTGCTCCATATAAATTTCTTATGGAACATTAGTATCATTTTGGAGATATTTTGAATTAGAAGTTGAACCATTGATAAATTTATTTTCAATAAATTCTACCTCTTTTGATTCAATAACTACATTAGACACTAAGTCTAATATTCTATATGCTTTAGAATTTTGAGCATATCTTATAAAAGTACCTTTTATGGCTCTTGACCCCAATTTGGTTCTCTTTTGATCAGGAACTCGATAAAAGGTTAAACACCCCCACACTTTAAGATAATTCAAATTAGGTTTTCTTTCTTTCCAAATTTCATAAGAAAAAACCTTTCTATGTCTTGATGGTATCCTATTATGGATATGACATGATGTCAATAATGTTTCACCCCACAAATTGTAAGACAATTTTATATTTAGTAACATTGAATTAACAATATCTACTAAGGTACGATTTTTTCTTTCCGCCAAGCCATTTTGTTGCAGAGTATATGGAACAGAAAATTCATGTACAATACCATGTAATTCACAAAAGTTATCAAATTCATTAAAAAAAATATATTCTTCACCTTGTAATGATTCAGGTATCACCACTTGTAGATCATGAAGTCTACTTACAAGGATTTGTAATTCATGAATTTGATTCATAATATGCATAATATTATTCATAATAAATTTAAAATATTTTATCATAATAAACTCATATGTTCCTTGTCATTTAGTATTGTACTTTTCTTCCAAAGATTTTTAAATCTCCAATGGTGATTGAATTGACAAGAGATCATAGAGTCAGTCGAATAAAGTATTGAGAATATGACCTCGACATGCAAAAGTATCTTTATCACGTTTCTTCTCCAATCGAACAATCTTTTCTTTCTCTTCCGGTGTCAAATTTTCAGCAGCATTGGTAATTGGTGTAGTCTTTGGGTCAATCACATATACAAGATTGAAAACTGAAAGAAGAAACATCATCTTGTCCTTCCAACGATTGAAGTTCATTCCATCAAAGCAATCTAACTTGACAAACTCTTGATTCATGACCTTGAATGTGGTGTTTTGGTCTTGTGCCATCTTCAAGTAATATCTCTCTAAAATTGTTGGATATATGAAGATGGGAAGATGATAAAAATTTAATTGTGTTTTGGTTTTAAGGCACGATTAAATCACTTTTTTTAGAGAGATATTTGTCCCCACACTTAGTTGCTATACGGTTGATGACAATACTCTTCCAGGATACAATGAAACCAATGAATTTATTAATTAGCAATAGTAAGAAATTCGCAACTCTCTTGAACAAAAAAAATCTCTTAATAGTTGAGTAAAATGTACACTTAGTACTTGTGTGTTTGAAATAGTGGACAAAGACTTATTTATACATATTGCACGTAGCAATTATAATTAGTTACGTACACAAATGATTGTGTCTTTTCTATTGCTAATAGATACAATGTTTTGAATATATACAATTCTTAAAGAGTTGTATCCCTTAGCCAATAGACACAATATTTTGAACATACACAATTCTTAAAAAGTTGTGTCCCTTTAGCCAAATGATACTACACTGTTAGTAACCATTTATTAACATTAATAATAATATCAATAATATTAATAATATTAATTAATCAAACAGTGGGTGGAGAAGAACTAGGCAAACGAACAAACATGGTAAGGATCCTAGGATTTGGAACAAAGATAAGTATCATCGATTGGAGCTTGATTCTTTCTCCGTATTTGTTGACAATCTCTTGGTTGATATATCAAAAAGAGAACTCTTCAGTTTGTTCAAATGGATGGGCAGAATTATAGACATTTATCTGTCACGGAAGAACAAAAATGGGCAGATCTATCTATTTGCATTTGTACAGTACACTACAAAGGGTGGAACTTTGAAGGCTGTTGCAGAAATGAATTATATGGTATTGAGAGAAAAAAGAATTTTTGTAGCAAAAGTAAAGTACAGAAGAAGAGCTGATCTGAAGGACATGACAGGTAAAGAAGTGAAGGAATTCACATGACAAGGAGAAGAAGGTAGCTCTCAACAGAAAATAGACGCAAGAATAGTGGAAGAGAAGGTGGAGAAGTCTTTGAGGGACGTGCATGATAAGGACCTAAATAAAAATGGATAGACTAAGAAACTAGAAGTGCCAGTGGCAACAGATAATGTTGTATGGCTACAAAGGAGTACTGTGGGAGGCACAAAGAAGGCGATTAATTTTCAGGCACTACGTCATAAAATTCATAATGAATGGTCGTGCATAACACATGTAAGAGAATTGGGAGCATACAAAACAATGCTAACGTTTGACACAGTGTCTAGTGCGGAGGAAGCCTACACCTTCAAAATGAATGATCTATTAAAATTGTTCTATATGGTATGGAGATGGGATGAGAGTCAGAGGAGTGAGCCTAGAAGAATATGGTTAGAATTTTATGTAGTACCAATGCACGCCTGGTCAACAGAGACTTTTACAAGGATAGGAGATCAATAGAGCGAGGTGATGAAGTGTGATAACTTAACAGAAATGTGTAATTTGTTTAGTGTTGGCCGCATTATATTGATACATGTATGTTCAATATGATTAACGAGTGTATTCATATCACCATAGGTGTGAGCGGATTTGACATCCTAGTGAAAGAGGTCGGAGGAGAAGTGTATAAGGAAGAATGCTTTCTGGAGACAAAGGTTGATCAAGGAGATAAGTTCATAGCACTACAAGAAAAACACTCATTCAGGTACACTTGAAAAGTGTAGCCAAAAGTAAAAAAAATGATGCCTTAGGCTAAGGCTATGCTTTTCGGGCTACGGAGACACTTTAGTAGGGGATACCTATTCCGCCGTTGCCTGTTCTCAAAGGCTACGCTTTTCTGCACCAAGGGCTATGCTTTTGGCATTTGAAAATAGGGTGCGCTTTTCAAGTGATGCTGTCTAGGACCAAAGGCTACGCTTTTCAGCTTCCATTTTTACCAGAATAGGCTATGCTTTTCAACGCTACTGCATCACCTGTAAAATGTAGCCACATTGTATACCATGACTACCGTTTATAAGTGTAGTCTAGGTCCCTCTTTTTTTTTGTATATCATAACTACTGCATATAAGTGTAGCTTTAGGTCTCTCTCTCTCTCTCTCTATATATATATATATATATATATATATATATATATAATTTTTTTCTAAAATCTAATATTTAATAATATAATTATATATATAATCCTATATTTTTAATTAAATTAGTGAAATATTATAAAATAAAAATAAATACATAATAATACTATGTAATATTTTTTAAATAATAAAAATTATCCTTAAACAAAATTTAGATTGCCATAATAAATTAGCAGCCATAAGATCTTCTATTTGAGAATAATACAAATTATTTCTCTAAAAATAAAATTTATTTCTCTAAAAATAAATTACTTTAAACATAAGATCTTCTATTTGGGAATAGTACAAATTAGCAGCCATCATTCTAGCTAATAAGCAAACATCCCTTGTCACTTCATGAAGGTTGTGGTAGGCTTAGAGAAGTGGGGTTGAATCTATGCCTTCTTTTTAAGTTGTTGTTATTATCCTTTTTAAACAAACTTTCAATTCTGATTCTGTTTGTACTCAGCAGCAGAAATTTATGAGACAATTTATTTTTGTCTCATGAATATTAGAAAATAGAACACAGCAGAGAAGAGAAAAGCTAACACCAGCATGTATCCTGGTTCGGTTGCCTTGTGCTATGCAACCTACGTCCAGTCTCCTCCACAACTATGGAAGAATTTCACTATAGTTAACAGTATTACATACACCAATTTCACAGGATTGACCCAATCCTTTCACACTCAAGTTCTAACCTAACTTGACATTGGCTATGCTAATACCTAACTATTCTTCTTAGTGCTAACCCAACTAAGAAAGGGATACCTTACAGGTACAAGATACAAGACACTTAATCAACCTAAAGAAATCTGAAATAAACTCTAGGCTTCTCTCTCAAGTGTTTCTCTCAGCCTTTTTCCACTCATGGCTTTTTTCATAATCTTTCTCACAATGCCTTTTCTCACAAGAAATTACAGAAAGATAAACTTAGAAAAGCACATTACAATCAGTAAAACATGAAGGAGATTGACTTCATCAGCAGCCTCTTTGCTATGTGCAAAACCAGATTCGCAAACCTCAGATACAGTTCTTCAGTATTGGCCGAATGCTTCTTTGAAAGAAAGCATTATCCAAGTAGAGGAACTTCTTTGCAGAACACTGTTCTCTCACTCTGGTTTTCTCTCCTTGCTTTCTGAATGAGCAGCAAGCTTCTTTTATCTCCTTGCATGTTGCTTGGTTCTTCTTCCAAGGTCAACACCTTGAGCCTTAAGCTTCACCAACCCACAGAATCACTTTTTTACCTTAATCCTTAGAGAGGAAACTTTCCTTCTGACTTCCTCATCTTGACCGAAAGCCATGAAACAGCAACCATAGAAATCTTCCAAAGGTCAACTTGATCTGAGCCCTTGAAAACCAACTTGGTCCCTAAGTCTTGTTTAAGACTGTAGATACACAGCAGGGAAGAACAGAAATCCTCTTTCCCTTGTATCCCATTTCGGATAGAGCAGAGAGTTGGGAAGAAGAGATGTAATCGAGTTGCATGTATGAGGAAAAGATTTACCTATAACCTAAGCTTGATTTGGTTTGGATTTGTTGAGATGACTTTTGCCTTTCAAGCTTAGTTTCTCTTTCTTGCTTCTTTGGTGACTATCTTGGTGAAGAAGCTCTTTCTCTCTTTCTCTTTCTTACTTTTCTGAAGCTGATTTGACTTGGTCAGAGAGAGATGAACGTTGCTCTTGGTTAAGCAAAAGAGAGGGATTTGCTTTTCTGAAACCAGATCGGGCTTGAATTGGGTATTGGTATGCTTGGCCCGATTTAATTTCTTTGGCTTCTTTCCTTGCTTTTTCTTGGGCTCTTAATTTTTTGCTTTCAACCCAATATCCTTGCTGATTGCTTTTTATTCCATTTGGGCTATTGAAATTTGGCCTACAACAATAAACAATTAGTTAAAAAGTAAACATAAATAATCAACACTAATTATTTATTTTGCCCAAAAATAATGTTTGTCATCACTAATTAATTTAGTTAATTTCTTAACTCAACAATCTCCCCCTTGATGGCAAACATGATTTAAGCAATAATCAAAAAGGAAATACATTGAGTAAGGTACAGAAACTCCCTTTGATTTTTGTCATTTGCTTTTATGTTGCTCCCCCTTTCCTTTTCAAGATTAGCTCCCCCTGAATTTGTGCTTTCCTCTTTGTTCTTATTTTTCTTTGATCTTAAAGAGAGCACAATAAAGAGCTAAAATACATTTATCTTGGCTAAGGGATATCAGATAAGCAACATCACATAATCAGCTCAACATCAAGCTAATACCATCAGCAAACTGATTCAGCATGTGAAATCAAGTATTAATGCAGCAAAGAATATTCATCATGCAAACTCAAGTATTAATGCAGCAAAAATCCCAAAAGAAGTACTAGGATCTATTATCCTATTGCTATTACTCCCCCTTTTGTCATCAAGGGTGGATAATAAGTAAGATCAACAAAAACAAAGTCTTGCATCCTGCAGAAAAGAGTTAGTCCATAGTGCAAAGTACTGACTAAACTACCAAAGGTGCAGCAATATCTAGAGTTATTACAGTCATCCAAAATGAAACAGTTCAAAAGTAGCTAAAGAAACAGAATTCATGAGACAAAAAGATGAGCAGCAGCAGTAGTTTTTATGAGACAAATCCTAGGCATCAGAACCATTCCCCTCCGAAGCATCTTCCTCTTCTACATCAGTGGCAATGTCTTCATCATTTTGAAGGTTATCAATAAAGGTCATGAGCACAGCCACCCTATCCCTTGATTTCTTCAGGAAGTTTTCATGCTTGCTAGCTAGCTTCCTTTGTTCTTTGCTCATGGCAATCATGTGATTTGATTGGGAAACAAACTCTTGAGCGACATCCTTGACCACATTCAGCAGAGCAGATTTCTTCCCAGTGGAGATGGAAGTACCTTTGGTGGAAGGAGGAGGAGAGTCATCTGGAATGAACTCTTCATCATCATCATCTAGAACCACTCTCTCAGATCTAGTTGGTCCTTTTTGCTGTTTCACTGAACCACCCCCTTTTAGGTATGAATGTCTGTTTTCATAATCCTCATTTGACAGGTCAACACCAAAATTCTCAAATATGCAAGTTAAAAATATGTCATAAGGTAGTGCTTTATCTTTCACACTTCTAACAGAATCAAACATGTATCTAGCCATCAAATAGGCAAAAGAGATTTCTGTTTTAGTGATTAGGGCATACAAAACAAGTGTGTCCGTGTAAGAGACCCTTTGATATGAACCACTTTGAGGAATCAAGATGTGATTAACAATTCGGTGCAACTGAGCACGTTCATATCCTAGGGCTTTGTGAGTGGGTGTGATACCATCAATTAAGGAAACATGTTCACAAATGTGAGCCAAAGCATCATGGTAAGAGATACCAACCCCATCATCCCACTTTACAGATGTATAAGCACACGGCCCAACATCAGTGTACTTCAAGGAGTCACTGATAGTTTCATTATTCAAGATAATGTCTCTGCCCTTAACATACGAATGCACACTTCCTTCATGGTAAGTCATGTTTGCATAAAATTCTTTGACCAACTGAGGATATACAGGTTTTTTAATTTTGAAAAGGTGATTCTAGACTAAAAATTCCAAGTTTTCAACGAAAGAAAAACCTTTCTTTTTCAAATCAGGTAAATCAGCCAAAAAAGATGGACATAGAGTACGATACTGAATAACTCCCTCATAAAAATCGTGGTTCATGGCAGATTTGAAACGATGGGGGTTAAAGTCTGAGTGAGATGTCATATAGTGTGATTTGTAAGCAAAAGGATCAATGTCTGGTTCTCTAACAGATTTGAGAGGGCGATGAGGGTTACCTCTTTGTGATCGAACAGGGACAGACCTTGACTTAGGTTTTGCTGTCTCAGGAACAGGTTCTTCAACAGCAGGACGCTTCCCCTTGGATGAGCCAGGTTTCGAAGAGCTTGGTTTGGAGGGCGTCGTCTTAGGTGGTGGCGTCGGCTTGGCAGGAGCAGGGTACCTTGGAGTGGTTTTGGTTCGCGCCATGGGAACAGAGCAAGGAGGAGAGGTAGGAGGAGAAGGAGATGGAGTAAAGGTCTGGTCTTGGGAGCGAGTGGAAGGTTTTGAGGGAAGTTTGTAAACTTTTTCACGAGGAGGCCTTTTAGCAATGGTTTTCTTCCTCATTTGGTTAGTTTCAGTCTTTTGAGGGAAGAGAAGCAGTAAAGTGAGTGGGAAGAAACCGAAGAGTGTGAGGAGAAGTTATGGAGGGAAGAGAGGGAGTGTTGGTAACCGTACCCAAAAGTGGATTTCCAAAACCATGCAACTGCATCACCATTTGAAAAGACTTGAAAAGACATGACCTCATAAAAGAAAGATTTGATTTGATTTTAAAAACAAGAAAATTTTAAATTTTAAATTTTTGAAATCCTTAAAATTAAAAAATAAATCAAACTGAAAATCTTTTTGGACAAAAATATTAAAAGAACCCTTAAACAAAATTAAACACACAGGCCAACCAAAAAAAAATTTTAGCAAAGAATTGTAACATTTATATTTGGGCCTTGAGGTGATATGGATTTAATGAAACACATTTGGACCACTCTTGATCTGAATTTTGAAGTTGGCCCAGATTGAGTTTCACTTGAAACAAGTCCAGAACACGCTGACTTGAGGTAAACGTTCATCACCTGCCCAAAATTGTCTCATGCCTGTTTATGAGACAAAAAGCTCCAGCAAATACATCAGCATTTTTCAAACAAAGAATCATAACTCAGAATTCCTAGACTATCCCTAAGCATGCATAATCTATCCTCAGCTAATGGTTTTGTAAAAATATCTGCTAATTGCTCCTCTAATTTAACAAATTGAATGCAAATATCCCCCTTTTGGACATGTTCTCTTATTGAGTGAAATTTTACTTCAATATGCTTAGTTCTAGAGTGCAAAACTGGATTTTTAGAAATATTAATGGCACTCATATTATCACACATCAAGGGAATATTTTCAGCATTTAATTTGTAATCAGCAAGCTGTGTTTTTAACCATAAAAGCTGAGAACAACAAGAAGAAGCAGTTATATACTCAGCCTCTGCAGTGGATAAGGCCACTGTTAGTTGCTTCTTACTTGACCAGACATTTAAGGACTTTCCAAGGAAGCAACATAGGCCTGAAGTGCTCCTTCTATCAACTCTATCACCAGCAAAATCTACATCACAATAACCAACTACAGAAAAATCATCAATCTTAGGATACCATAGACCAAAATTGGATGTGCCATGAACATATCTAATGATCCTTTTAACTGCAGAAAGATGTGACTCTTTAGGTTTAGATTGGAACCTAGAACACAATCCAACACTTTGCATAATGTCGGGTCTAGAGGAAGTTAAGTACATAAGAGAACCAATCATTCCTCTATACCTAGTCTCATCAACATCTTTCTCAGTTTCTCCCTTATCTAATTTAGAACTAGGATGCATGGGAGTTCCCATGGGTTTGACATTACCCATACCAAATTTCTTAACTAATTCCTTGGCATACTTTTCTTGATGAATGAAAATACCTTTTTCAGTTTGTTTAATTTGCAGCCCAAGGAAGAAATTAAGTTCACCCATCATACTCATGTCAAATTCACTTGTCATGAGTTTTCCAAATTCAGAACAAAGGGATTCATTGGCTGATCCAAAAATAATGTCATAAACATATATTTGGACTAGAATAAAAGAATCATTAGAGTTCTTAATAAATAGAGTTGTGTCAGTGGTGCCTCTTTGAAAACCATTTTTCAAAAGAAAAGAGCTAAGTCTCTCATACCAAGCTCTAGAAGCTTGTCTTAAACCATAGAGAGCTTTAGATAATTTGAAAACATGATCAAAATGCTCTTTATTTTCAAAACCAGGAGGTTACTCCACATACACTTCTCTATCTATTACTCCATTCAAAAATACACATTTCACATCCATTTGATATAATTAAAAATCACAAAATGCAGCATAAGCTAAGAGAAGTCTTATGGCTTCCATTCGGGCAACAGGGGCAAAGGATTCATCAAAGTCTATTCCTTCTTCTTGGTCATATCCTTGTGCCACTAGCCTTGCCTTATTTCTTGCAATGCTACCATCTTCTCCCAACTTGTTCCGAAAAATCCACTTGGTGCCGGTCACTTTCTTTCCACTTGGCCTTGGAACCAAAGTCCATACTTGGTTCTTTTCAAACTCAAGAAGCTCATCCTCCACAGCTTTAACCCAAGAAGGGTCACTAAGTGCTTCCTTGACGTTTTGAGGCTCTATTTGTGAAAGAAGGGCAATGTTTGATCCTTCATTTGCCTTTCTAGTGGAAGACCTTGTTTGCACTCCATGAGATACGTCTCCAATGACAAATTCCTCAGGATAATTCTTCAAGAATCTCCATTCACAAGGTATGGTGGACTTGGAGGCAGATTCAATCACTAAGGGATTCTGAACGCTGCTGGCTGCAGGATTTCCTTCAAATTCATGAGACAAAATGAAATTATCTCTTGAATTTTCAGCATTAGCAGTTTCTGGTTCAGCTTGTCCAGAATTTTCTTTTTCATGATTTTGAGCAGCTTCATCTTCCTTTTGAGATTGATTTCCTGCATCACAATCTTCCAAAATGCTTTGTACCAAGTTAGTATCACAAAATGTAACATGTATGGACTCCTCAATAATCCTAGCATCTTGATGATAAACCCTATATGCTTTACTAGTTGTGGAATATCCTACAAGCAAACACTCATAAGACTTTGGATCAAATTTACCCAAATTTTCTTTGTTATTTAAAACAAAACATTTGCATCCAAAGATGTGCAAGTAATCTAAGTTTGGTGGGTAGCCTTTCCAAAGTTCATAAGGGATTTTCTTCAAAAATTTCCTTATGATTGTTCTATTTAAAATGTGGCAAGCTGTGTTTACCGCTTCAGCCCAAAGGAATTTTGGAACATTATTCTCACAAAGCATAGCTCTTGTCATCTCTTGTATGCTTTTATTTCTTCTTTCCACAACACCATTTTGTTATGGTGTTCTTGGACAAGAGAAGTTGTGAGATATTCCAAATTCCTCATAAAAGGATTCAAACAAATTATTTTCAAATTCAGTTCCATGATCACTTCTTATAGAAGAGATTTTCAAATCCTTTTCATTTTGAATTTTCTTGCAAAAAGGTTCAAAGGCCGAAAAGGCTTCATTTTTGTGTGCAAGAAATAAAACCCAACCAAACCTAGTATAGTCATCCACAATTACTAAACCATAATGTTTACCACCTAGGCTTTGAGTTCTTGTTGGACCAAATAAATCAATGTGTAGCAACTCAAGTGGTCTTTTAGTAGAGATGTCTTCCTTTGGTTTAAAAGAACTTTTTGTTTGTTTTTCCATTTGGCAAGCATCACAAGTGATGTCTTTGTCAAACTTTATCAAAGAAAGACCTCTTACTAATTCTTTCTTTACAAGTTTGTTTATTTGAAACATACTTGCATGGCCCAATCTCTTGTACTATAACAACTTTTCAGATTCTTTAGAGTGAAAGACAAGCTACATTTTGATACTTTAGTTCATCAAGAGTAAGTCCATACATATTATTAAAACGCTTGGTAACAAACATCACTTCATTTGTCTTTTTATTAACAACACAGCATTCAAGCCTTTTGAAAACAACTAAATATCCTAAATCAGACAGCTGACTTATACTCAAAAGATTGTGCTTTAAACCACATACCAAAAGTACATCATCAATAAAAGTAGATTGCTCATTACCTACTTTTCCAACAGCAATGATTTTACCTTTACCATCATCTCCAAAGGTTACAAAACCTCCATCATACTTGTTTAGTTTGATGAAGTAGGTTGACCTTCCAGTCATGTGCCTTGAACATCCACTATCCATGTACCACATGTCCTTTTTGTTCTTGGATGCTAGACAAATCTGCATGATAAGTTTCAAGTAGCCTTAGGTATCCAAATTAATTTGGATCCTTTGAAGTTAATCCATCTTGGTTGCCCAAGTGCATTGAAATCACAAACAACATTGTAAACTTTGTTTCCAACAACTCTTTTTTCAATGAAACATTGTTCATATGAGTGACCAAATTTCTTACAATTGACACAATGATTTTCAGATGTGTGTCGCTGAAATTGAGGTGAGTTATATTGCTTGAAATGATTAAAGTGTTGAAATTTTCTGGTTCTTGGAGGAGATGCATTTCTTTTGACAAACTGATTTTTATTAAAGTTGTTCCTCTTTGCAAAAGCATTTTCACCAGAATTTCTTTGAACATTTTTACCTTTCGAATATGAGGTTTTGTTGTAAAATGGTGGTTTCTTGAAAATAGCCTCATTTTTTGAAATGTAACCCAAACCTGGCCGGTTTGAACTCGGACCAGTTCTTGGTGAAGGCTCAGTTTCACTTGTGTATGCTTCATCAAATTTTTCTTCACAAGTTGAAACATATCCGATACCTGATTTGCTTGGTATGGATTTAGTATTTGATGAAGAAGCCACAAATTTTATAGAGGAAGTATTAGAAACTGCATCTTCCTTGGCTATGTAGCCTAAACCAGATTTTTCAAATAATGGTCTTTGACTTGCAAGTAATTTGTCCAAGTTGCTAGAACCTTGAGCAAATTTTGCTAAGTCACCATTCAGCCTTTTAATCATATCATTTAGTCTTTCATTTTCAGCAATTAACTCATGAGAAGGATCCACAATGTGCTTTCCTTTTAATTTTTCAAGTTCAGATTTTAGAAATCTGTTTTCTTCAATGATGTCCAAAGCACATTCAGTTTCCTTCACTTTTTCTTTTAAAAATTTATTTTCAGCTCTTAACATCTCTTTCAGATCTGCATTCATTGTATTTATCAAGCAGTTTTGATGTGTTTAAAGTGAGATCATCAATAATAGCATGCAACTCCTCAATGGTCAAATCATAATAGTTTACCTCATCAAGATTGTTGTTTCCAGCCATGAAGCAGTCTTTGTCATCTCCTTCAGATTCTTCTTCTTCATTTGAGTCATTCTCAAGATCCTCCCAAGCTGCCATGAGTACTCTCTTCCTTTCCTTCTTTCCTTTGTCCTCCTTTTTTAGCTTTGGACAGTTTAGCTTGAAGTGTCCGGCCTCCTTGCAGTGATGGCACGTCACTTTGCTCAAGTCGATCTTGTGCTCCTTTGAACTTGAACCTTTGTATTTGCCCTTGTTCTTCATCATCCTTCTAAATCTCCTAGCAAAAAACAAAAGCTCGTCATCTGAAATACCATCACTAGACTCACTCTCTTTCGGTTCTATTTGTGACTTGAGGGCTATTCTCTTTTTCTTTGAGTCTGTGTTTGTGTGTGTGGCTTCATAGGCAAGGAGTTTTCCTCTCAGCTCATCATAGGTTATGGGACTTAGGTTGTTACTTTCGGTTAGGACAGTGGCAGTGGTTTCCCATTCTTTTGTGAGGCTTCTAAGGAGTTTTCTCACCAAGGTTTGTTCTGCATAGTTTGTACCCATAGCACCAAGGTTGTTGATTATGATTGAGAATCTCTCAAACGCTTCATCAATGCTTTCTCCATCCTTCATGATAAACATCTCGTACTCTTTTCGCAGCATATCAATCCTCGTTTCTTTTACTTGTTTGGTGCCTTCATGTGTAACCTGGAGTTTTTCCCAGATTTCTTTGGCTGTCTTGCATCTAGACACCTTTCGGTACTCTTCAAAGCTGATTGCATAGTGAAGAAGGTTGATTGCTTTGGCATTCAGCTCTATCTTCTTCTTATCATCTTCATTCCATTCAGCTTCTTCTTTTGGAGTCACCACTCCATCAGCACTTGTTTTTGTTGGGATCTTGGGACTGCTCACAACAATCTTCCATATGTTGTAGTCAATGGATTGGATGAAAATCCTTATCCTTTTTTTCCAGTAGGAGTAGTTCTTCCCGTTGAAGAAAGGTGGCCGGTTGTTTGACTGGCCTTCAGTGAAGGTGTAGGCAACTGTGGTTGTGCCCAAGTTGTTCGCCATTGGATCTTTGCTCCAAGCGGTTAAGCTTGATTCTTGAGACCTTAGCTCCTGATACCAATTGAAGGTTGTGGTAGGCTTAGAGAAGGGGGGTTGAATCTATGCCTTCCTTTTAAGTTGTTGTTATTATCCTTTTTAAACAAACTTTCAATTCTGATTCTGTTTGTACTCAGCAGCGGAAATTTATGAGACAATTTATTTTTGTCTCATGAATATCAAAAAACAGAACACAGCAGAAAAGAGAAAAGCTAACACCAGCATGTATCCTGGTTCGGTTGCCTTGTGCTATGCAACCTACGTCCAGTCTCCTCCACAACTATGGAAGAATTTCACTATAGTTAACAGTATTACATACACCAATTTCACAGGATTGACCCAATCCTTTCACACTCAAGTTCTAACCTAACTTGACATTGGCTATGCTAATACCTAACTATTCCTCTTAGTGCTAACCCAACTAAGAAAGGGATACCTTACAGGTACAAGATACAAGACACTTAATCAACCTAAAGAAATCTGAAATAAACTCTAGGCTTCTCTCTCAAGTGTTTCTCTCAGCCTTTTTCCACTCATGGCTTTTTTCATAATCTTTCTCTCAATGCCTTTTCTCACAAGAAATTACAGAAAGATAAACTTAGAAAAGCACATTACAATCAGTAAAACATGAAGGAGATTGACTTCATCAGCAGCCTCTTTGCTATGTGCAAAACCAAATTCGCAAACCTCAGATACAGTTCTTCAGTATTGGCCGAATGCTTCTTTGAAAGAAAGCATTATCTAAGTAGAGGAACTTCTTTGCAGAACACTGTTCTCTCACTCTGGTTTTCTCTCCTTGCTTTCTGAATGAACAGCAAGCTTCTTTTATCTCCTTGCATGTTGCTTGGTTCTTCTTCCAAGGTCAACACCTTGAGCCTTGAGCTTCACCAACCCACAGAATCACTTTTTTACCTTAATCCTTAGAGAGGAAACTTTTCTTCTGACTTCCTCATCTTGACCGAAAGCCATGAAACAGCAACCATAGAAATCTTCTAAAGGTCAACTTGATCTGAGCCCTTGAAAACCAACTTGGTCCCCAAGTCTTGTTTAAGACCGTAGATATACAGCAGGGAAGAACAGAAATCCTCTTTCCCTTGTATCCCATTTCGGATAGAGCAGAGAGTTGGGAAGAAGAGATGTAACCGAGTTGCATGTATGAGAAAAAGATTTACCTATAACCTAAGCTTGATTTGGTTTGGATTTGTTGAGATGACTTTTGCCTTTCAAGTTTAGTTTCTCTTTCTTGCTTCTTTGGTGACTATCTTGGTGAAGAAGCTCTTTCTCTCTTTCTCTTTCTTACTTTTCTGAAGCTGATTTGACTTAGTCAGAGAGAGATGAACGTTGCTCTTGGTTAAGCCAAAGAGAGGGATTTGCTTTTCTGAAACCAGATCGGGCTTGGATTGGGTATTGGTATGCTTGGCCCGATTTGATTTCTTTGGCTTCTTTCCTTACTTTTTCTTAGGCTCTTAATTTTTTGCTTCAGCCCAATATCCTTGCGGATTGCTTTTTATTCCATTTGGGCTATTAAAATTTGGCCTGCAACAATAAACAATTAGTTAAAAAGTAAACATAAATAATCAACACTAATTATTTATTTTGCCCAAAAATAATGTTTGTTATCACTAATTAATTTAGTTAATTTCTTAACTCAACACTTCAGGAGTCACTCTCTGATTACCCGAATCATCATATCAAACATGAATTATATGCTGACCTTTCCATTTTTAATGTATATTGAGAGAATGTTTCTTGTAACAATTGAGATCATACCATTGCGATCACCACCCATTCAAGATGAGAATCGAATAAGCAACTTTTTGCTTTTTACTTTCTTTTTTAATTTGGTTTACTTGTTAACCAATCAAATTTTATTTCAATTGAAATCTCAGCATATTATAGCTGCCAAAGTCCAAATCAAAATAGTGCAACCCATTATCTACTAATCGACCAAACCCCAATAAAATCATAATTAATAGTAAATATTTTGTACAATATTATATATATACACTAAGTTATCCTCACATACACTTATTTAATATTATATGAGTACAATAACAAATCAACTAAATTATATGATAGCAAATCAACTAATTATTTTTAGTTAATCATTCTAAACAAATTACAAACTAAATTAACCCAAGGTTGCGAGAACCGAACCGGTCAATGAACCGGTAAGATAACTGGTTCACTGGTTCAACGGTTCGACCGGGATTCAACCGGGGTTCAACCGGTTTAATTAAATATTCATTAAAAATTTAATATATAATTTCAAATATTTAAATTTGATCATTTCTAACCTAATGAAATCCAAAATTTCAAAATTTACCATAATGTTCTACACCCAAAAAAAATATTAACAACAAAATCTCCAACTAATCAGTAATCATCAGAAAATCAGCAACAAGCCAACAATATATCATCAAGCAACAACATCATCATCAATTTAGAAAATCAACAATTCAAAATAAGCAAACATCAACAAAATCAACTCAGCAACTCAGAATTAAACCTAGCAATTCACAATTAAACCCAACTCCAATTCAGAAATAAATAAAGGCACTAATCATCACTAATCAGTAATCATCAGAAAATCCACAAGCAGCCAACAATATATCATCAAGCAACAACATCATCATCATTTCAGAAAATCAGCAATTTATAATAAGCAAACATCAACAAAATCAGTATATTATTAACTCAGCAACTCATATTAAACCCAAATAACTCATAATTAAACCCAACTCCAATTCAAAATCAAAGGCACCAATCATCACTGATCAATAACCATCAGAGAATCAACAAGAAGCCAACAACATATCAGTAACAATATCATCATCATTTCAGAAAATCATTCTAGAATCATAAATCAACCATCAACAAGATTATTCCAGTTTCATAAAATAAGTAAGAGACTATGTACTCATTCACAATTTTAGACATAATGAAAATTTTGATGCCAAATGTAATTATATTTGTCCTGCATCTGTCTGCTTTCGAGTGAAGTGATTTGCAAATATGAAGACTGGGTCCTGCATCAACACTCAGAGTGCTTACTGCTTACCGGCGGCGAGGAGGAAGGGGAGTGACGGCGACGACAGAGGAGACGGCCACACCGGCGAACAGAGAGAGAGAGCGCTTGAACAGAGGAGACGGCCGCAGAGCTTCCACACGATGGCGAGGGAGCTTCCTACGATGGCGACACAGCTTCCTAGGACGGCGACGGAGCTTCCACGGCGCGACACCGACGAACAGAGGAGAGGAGATGCGGTGGTTGTGGGTTCCGCGGGCCACACCGGCGAACAGAGAGAGAGAGAGAGAGAGCGCTTGAACAGAGGAGACGGCGCTTGAACAGTGGTTGTGGGTTCCGCTAGGGTTCTTTTCTGTTCTTCTTCCAATTGAGTTTTTGAGAGAGGAGAGGAGTCGATTGAGTTTTTGAGAGAGGAGTGGAGTCGATTTACTGATTTAGGGCTCGTTTCGTTTAGGCAATTACAATTAGGCGTTTTTTTTTTTTTAACCGCAAAAAACCGTAAAAAAACCGGACGGTTCGTCCGGTTCACCGGTTAACCGCCGGTTCGACCGGTTTTTTTTCTGGTTTTTTGCCAGACGATTTCTGACCTTACCCGGATCGGTTAGGTGATCGGTTCCCGATTTTTCCGATTGAACCGGACGGTCCGGTTCGATTTTCAGAACCATGAATTAACCAAATTACATTTTTTTTACGAAAATAGGTTTAAAAAAAAGCAGCTAAAAAAATTAACTAACCCGGACCTGGCAGACGACGACGAAACTGGACCTGGCGGCGGACAAAGCATGCTAGACCAGGGGAAGAAGTTGCCGATGCGAAGAACGGTGCTCATTGGCGGTGAGAAGAACGGCGGTTGCAATGGAGGCTAGAGTTTGCAACGACGGCCGCAAGGAGAGGAGGGAGGTGATAACAAGGGGGCAAGCGACGGTGGGGTTGATAGTGCGACAGGGTTCAGAAGTGGCTAGAAAGAGAAAAGGAGAAGAGAGGTTAGAGAGAGAAAGTAGTTTCGAATTGAAGGGAGAGAGTGTTCGCGCTTTGCATTTTAGGACTTATTACCGGCAGATAAATCCGACGATAACTCGTTGCGGGTCATCAAAACATAGCATATCACTAAAATGAGATTACTGGTGAATTATTCCGACGGTAAATCTCATGCTAAATTTGACGCTTATTTATCCTGTTTTTTTCCCAAATATTACCGGCGAATTTACTGTCCAAAACAAAAAACTGTTGGTAAAGATTTGGCCAAACGAATTTCACATCAAAACCATCGATAAATCTATTAGTAAAGCCGACGCTAATATGCAATACTATATCCAACGGTAAATTTGATAGTACTCAACATTTTTCTTGTATTGGGTGTTATCCACATTTCTCTTTGGTCTACCATGAAAGCTTTGTGAGGATGCTGAATTCATTGAATGGGTCTTAAGACCTTTGTCTTGACTGGTATACAAAAGCATTCTTGTATTGTGATAAATGTTGCTTGTAAAGTTTATCATTAGTATGTGAAATATGGAAAACATTGAATAATGTATTGAATAAGCTGAAATGCGAGGCGGCCCGCAACTGCATCAAGATCATTACCATGAATGGCAACCACGAGATCATGAACGTTGAGGGTGATTTCCACTTTGTGACAAAAACAACTCTAGATGAATTTAGAGTTTGGGAGCAGTCAGCCGTGATTTTGTGTTGGTAACAAAATAAAGAGGCTCTGCCAAGGTTTAAAAACAGGAAAAGGAGATAGAGGATATGGATAAATTAGTAAATTTATATTGTATAAATATTTTTTTAACGTTTAATATTAATAGAGATTTAATTATAAAATCTGATATGATATAAGAATCTAATTAAAAAAATATAGAATATTATTATTAAAGGGATTACAATGTAGGTTTATATTAATATTTATATAGTTATTAATTGTTAGAAGAGAACTATAGAATAAAATAAATTCTGAAGACTTTGAATAATAATTAAATTAATTGTTATTATGTTATTTAAATATTTAATTATTAATTAGTGTATCTTGTTAGTTAAAATTTAAAGTTGTTTAAGTATAATTAGTGAAGTAAGTAAGTAATTGATTAATTTGACTGAGATATATTATTATTATTATTATTGTGACCGTTAGTTTAGTTAGTTAATTTAGTCTAATTTAGGTAATTAATTATGTTAGTAACAGTAAATTATAAAAATGAAGTTAATTATTAAATTATGTATGATTATTAAAAAAAAATTTGCGGTACTGTACAGTAATATATATATATATATATATATATATATAATAACTAAAATGAGGAGTTTAATGTTATATACTCTAGTTATATAAATATAAAATAATCATTAATAATTATTTTTATAAACTAAATAGGATTTAGATATTAGAATATATATTTTTAATAGATATAATAATAATAATTAGATTTATATTTTAGATTTATTTAAGTTTAATATTCTAGTTATGTAAATATAACTAAACGAATAGTAATTATTATTAAGAAATAAATAGGGTTAGATATTAGAAAATATAGTTTTAATGGATATAATAATAATAATTAGATTTATATTTTTTATTTATTTAAGTTTTATTAATTATGTTATATTGCTTATATGATAATGAGAATGAAAAAATGTTAAATGTTAATTAACTATGGTTATATTTGATTAATGTGATATATGCCTATATTTTGTAGGGTTTATGGATGTTAATATGTGATCATTATTTGCCACCGGATATGTACAATCCAATTATGGAGGGACATTTGCGGGAGACTGATTTTTATCACGTTTCTCATATTGAAATTGTCCAATGTCAGTTGGCATTGGTTAATGCTTTGATCGAGAGATGGCAGCTTAGGACTCATACGTTTCATTTTCCAATTGGTGAGTGTGCCGTGACATTGGAGGATGTGGCGATAATTCTTGGCCTTTCGACAAATGGTCTTCCAGTTACAAGACCGACTCTGAGTAGTTATGAGGCCTTAGAGGTCGAATGCTTGCATCATTTTGGTGTTGCACCTAGGAGGACAGATTGTAGAGAAAGCTTCGTAAAGTTGACTTGGTTTCGGAGACTGAAGGATCATTTAGTCTTAGATAATGATATTCGGATTCAGAGGTACGTAAAGTGTCACATAATGTTATTATCTAGGACCATTATGTTTGGGGACAAGTCTGGGACATCAGTGCACTGAAAATTTCTGTCATTGCTCTGTAACTTCGGCGGGATCATACAACTTAGTTGGGGTTCGACATGTCTGGCGCACTTGTATAGAGTATTGTGTATGGCCACTCGTGTCGACTACAAGGAGATGGATGGTCCACTGACCCTTCTGCTTACCTGGGCTTGGATCCGTTTACCATTTCTTTCACCGATTCCCGACAATCCTCGAGTCTTTCCGATTGCAAACAGGTAAAGTTAATCATCATCTGCTTTGAATAAGTGTAGCACATTTTAGTTGAGATTTTTATGATAACAATTTATATAACGGATTGTTTGATGTGAGCTGGTGTAATTGGGAGCGTGATTATCGGCCTTACAGATATCATTCTCTTGCTCACTTAAGGAGGTTATTGGACGATCTGCAAGAAGGACAAGTATGTTATATTCAATTATTTTATATTTTTATTTAGCCGTATTATTATCTGGTGTGTAATTCTCTGTTAATTTCAATGTGTTCAGTTTGTTTGGGAGGCTTATGCTGTTGATCGCATTGAGGCAGGCGTGATTCCGGCTGACATCCGCCACCACTCGGTTATTTGGAGTGCAACGATGCCGTTGATATCTTTTGAATGCATTGAGTGGCATGCGTCTGATAGGTTGAGCAGACAGTTTGGATTGAGTCAGGCGTCCCTCATCAAGAGCGGGACTTAGGTGTAGCACACGGTGAGGTACTGATTGGACCTAAGAATCAAGATTGGTCCAATGTGCACTCATTCTGGGTGATGTAATGGACGAATCGGTATAGTCACATTCTTGCTGATCCCCCGGTGCCTTTACATTATCCTTTGGATATTTACATGCATTGGTATCAAGGTACATATGGTGCCCACTTGCAATTGACTGATCTCGCATTTCAAGAGAATCAGGAGGACAATCCAGTGGATGATCAGGAGAACCAACAGCAGCAACCACAACCGCCTCCATCACCGTCCCCATTGCCACCCCCAGTTTCTCAACCAGAAACACAACAAGAGCCTCAGTCATATATTCCTCAGACTCAGCCCGCAGACTATTTTACACCATCAGTTCCATTATATCAACAGTATTCAAATTTACCTATGTTGACAATAAGCTTCTGTAAGTACGGAGCCTTGAACTTTCTCAGGAAGTTCGACTCTATATGCCTGATACAAAACATGTGGAAAGCTCTAGGAGGAGACCAGACTCCATTACTCCGAGCAATAGCTGAGTCGATGGACTCATGTCGATCGGAGATAAGGCCCACACCATCACGTGTCACCACATGTTGTCGCAAGTTACTGAGAAAAAAGTGCCACGCCTCAGATGTCTCTCTCTCCACTATTGCAAATGCAATAGGCACGATATTGTTGTTGTCATCCTAAGAAACTGCAACCAATAAACAACCCTTATATTTTCCATACAAATGAGTTCCGTCTACCTGCACTATTGGCTTGCAATGTCTAAATGCTCTAATACAAGGGTAATAACTCTAGAAGACTCGATGTAAAACACGGATGTCAGGAACCAAGTCATCACCCTGGTATGCAGGCATTGTTTCAAAGTGAACAACTGCTGATGGCTCTTTGTGACACACGGCCTCAAACCATATGGGTAAAGCTTCATACGAAGCTTTCCAACCGCCAAAAATTGACTCCACTGCCTTCTGCTTTGCTAACCATGCTTTGCGATAACTTACGGTGTAGTTAAATTTCGACTGTACTTCCGTAATGACTGATTTCACCTTTATAAATAGGTCAACTTCTACCAAGGGCTTAATTGCTTCTGCAATTGTGTTGGAACCCAATTTCAAATGGTCTTGAGAAATGGTTGCTTTAGTACACGTGTGACTACCATTGTACCTCCTTATCTCCCAGCAGTACTTTTTGCACATTTTACTAACCCTGATTAACCAGTCACAACCTGCGCCGTATTGTGTACATTTAGCATAGAATGTTGTTGGTTCCGACTCGTACAACCGATAATCTATGCCTCGACGGATTGTATAATCTTTCATCGCCTTAATCACTGCCTCCCTAGAACTAAATTCCATTCCCATGATGAATTCACCATCTGCTACAACAGAAAACTCTGCTACATTCACAACACAAAATATGTATTGATTAATAGTTATAAATTACACATATAAATATAAATAAGTAATAAAATAAATATAAATATAAATAACTAATAATATAAATATAAATATAAATATAAAATCTATCAACATTTGTCGTTTTCCAAAATAAAAATATGTAATAATAAATTATTAACCACAATATATAATAAATTATAAAATATACATAAATAATTAATAAAAATAAAAATAAACAATCAATCAATCAAATGCTACTTACTAAATAAAAAAACCTTACATGATCAATTGATATTCTACCGATCACATGTTGGTCATGCTACCTAATCAATCTACAATATTTATCTATCATACATTGTATCAAAACTACATACCTGCATTCATATACTGAGGAAATTTCGGTGCATGCATGGCCTCCAAATCCAGCGAGCACATGAAAGTAGGCTCCACAAATGGATACTGGTTTACTAGTGCATTTGTCACCTCCGCCACATCTGCCTGCATAGTGTCGTCAACCTGATCTTCGTCTCCACTCGGATCAATGACCTCATAGTTACTTTCGAACTCCTCCTCGCTATCACTATTATAATCTTCCAACTCAATATTTCGGTCTGCTTCAGATTGTTCGAACTCAATATACAGCTCGATGAACGATATCTGTGAGCGAGTTTCCATGTACAGCACGACACTCTCCTAGATATTTGAGAATCAATTTTCTCATAAATTACACCTTTTAATTCTTCAAACGACAATGTGAATAGAATAACGATATCTAACAGATTTTCACAGACAAATTTTACTCCTTAGGTGTTTGTAACAAAATCTGACCATGATAATAAACTTTTAACATCACTCTATCATCCATTATGATATATTCACATCAAATGCTCTCAATCTTAGTAAAGTTGCTGTTGAAACAATGAAGAAGAAGTTGCTGTCAAAACAATGAAGAAGAAGAAAGAACCAAAGGGATTTCAGAAGAGAGAATTGAGATATGAAGAAGAAATTGAGACTTCAGCTAATGTTGGGTATATATAAAACCAGAAATCGGACAGTCGGACCGCATTTCAACCGGATTAAATTTTATAAAGAACTAAAATTGGACTGTCTGATTTTAGTCATATACGAATTTAAAATTATATCATGCATGAAATCGGACCGTCCAATTTTAGTAACTGATGCGTGAGCACCTTTCCTATCTTTTTCTAGTGAATTTTCATTCAATTTATCGAGTTTAATCAAGAATTAATTATCTTTTAGCCACTATGGATGCTACTTTGAGTCGTGTGTAATTCTGTTTATTTTAGGTAGCATTCGGTTGGATTTGATGGAGTTTCGGCAGAAAAAGAGAAGAAGGCGAATGATGCTGTCAACCCTGACCTCTCTGCACTCAAACCTGAATATCTCGAGCTACATAGGTCCAATAGACATGATTTTAGTGGCGTTGGAAAGCTAACTTTCAGAGCTTTCCAACGATATATAATAGTCCATACTTCTTTTCCACCAAGTCTGTCAAAGCTGCGCCTAACTTGAGAAATTTCAAGTTAGGCGTAAGGCATAACAACAACACACAACGTAGCACTCCATTCTTCAAGTTAGGCGCATGGATTCTTCAAGTAAGGCGCAAGGCCTTGATCACACACCCCAAGTTAGGCGTGAATCCTCTCAAGTTAGGCGCTAATGCTTCAGCCCATGGACAAGTAAGGCGCAGCCCATGGTCAAGTAGGCGCTAGGTTCAGGTTTTGAAGTGGTCCCCACGCCAATGCACAAGCCATGCGAAATCTTTCATATATTCTGATTAAACTTTAATTTTTATTTTAAAATAGGAAAAAATATTATTTAGTTTTAGGAAATATAATTTACACTAATTAAGATTAGATTTAAAAGGGAAAAGAATCAACCTTTCGAGCTCATCTCTTCTCTTCGACCTCATTCCACAATTTACACAGTTTTACAGAATCTTTGTTTTCTCTCTGAACCATGAGCAACTAAACCTCCATTGTTAAGGTTAGGAGCTCTGTCTATTGTATGGATTGATACTATTATTTTTCTATTTTAATTCATGTACTGATTTATAATTCAAGAATTATTTTCATTCTTTATCTTATGAATTTGGGTGGAACGGAAGTTTGATTCTTGTTCTAATTGAATTCTTGTATAACTTGAAAAAGCTCTTTACTTGAACAACAGTTTGAAAATAATTTCTCCTAAATTTCTAATTATCTGGACTTAACGGGATACGTGACATATAATCCTCTTATATTTGGGTAATTATGATTTTTGTGGCATATAAACTAGAATTGAACTTCATCATCTAATTGGAATTAAGTGGCCAAGGAATTGGCGGTTGATGAAAGTTAGAGTAGACTAAGAAGGTCTAAGGAATTAGGGCTTAGTCATATATAGTATGCCATGAATTAAATCTTGCATGATTAAAATAGTTAGTAAGAAAAGTCAATCCGAAAAGTAGATATCTCTGAAGCTTTAACTGTTTCTCCATATATTATTCACAACTTGTTTACTACTTGCTTATTAATTTTTTGAATTTACTGTTTAATGCTTTTGAATTCTCCAAACACCATTTTCTGTTAGTCTAACTAAATAAATCACTTAACCATTGTTACTTAGTCCATCAATTCTCGTGGAATCGACCCTCATTCACTTGAGGTACTACTTGGTACGACTCGATGCACTTATCAGTTAATTTGTGATTATAAATTCTGCACCAATAACATACGAATTAAAAATTTTAAGATACATAAAATCGGACCGTCCAATTATCATATTCAAAAATTTTTTTCGCACACAAATCAAATTGTCTGATTTTTGTTCTCTTTTCTATCGCAAAGAAATTGTACGGTCTAATTTTTTCTCTAACTTCAAAATTCTAATGTCGTCACAACACTGTATTAATCTCTCAAGCCTATATAACTCAGCAATACACTAATTTCATTGTCATATTAAAAATAATGAGCAGCGAAAGTTATAGACAAGTGGAAAGCGCGTTGTCAATAATTCTCATTTCTCAATAATGCATTCGTGAGTCGTGACACACATGACTTGATATCTTATGTAGACCTAAATCGTTGTATAATAAAATTTAAAAAAACAAGGTCAATCATTGTAAGATTGTTGACCCAACTAAGTAATTAAGTAACACTTGTATTTATCTTCTACGTGCAAAGGTGAGTAGGGAGTAGGGACCAATCTATTTCTACTAATATATAATAGGATAAAATATTTTTTTAATTTATCAAAAATTTTAAAAATATTTATAAATTTTATTTTGTTTAATTTTTATTTTTAAATTTTTATTTATATCAAATATATTTTTGATCGTTTAAATTTTTAAAAAATTTAAAACTAATCAAACAATATATATGATATTTATATTTAATTTATTTATAATAAAAATTATTTTTATAAAATTATTATTAAATTCATCTTAAATATTTTAAAATATTATTCGTCAGATATATATTTAATATAAATTAAAAATTTTTTAAATAAAATTAAAATAAAATAAAATAAATATTATTTTTAAAATTTTTAACAAATTTTAAGAACAAAAAATATATTTTATCGTTTAAAAAATAATACAAATGTAGTAAGTAGTTCTTTGCTTAATAAATAAAACTCTATTTGCTCGACAAGTGCATACTCCCATTGCATGCCACGTGAACCCACAAATATAATACAGCAAATGAGATTAAAATATTGTTAAATACTTAAATCTACGTAGCAAAACATTTATCCCTAACCTTGATATATAAATTACGTCTAACCTTTATGTGATGTCTTTAGCTGTTTAAGAGTGTTACCTCCTAAAAAGTAGTGTCTGTTTTTAGTTACATACATATAAAGATGGCAGAATATTATGAGGACGCTCCTATCGTGAAAAAAGTATTTTAAGGTTTTTAAAGGATCAGAATAGGTTAAAAATATATATGAAAAACATAGAAATCATTTTGAAATAAGGCAAAAAAAATATAAATTATATCTATAAAAAGTATATATTATCCTTCACACATGTCAACATTACTAATAAAAAAACACTACAAATTTAAATTATTTACTCATTTTTAAAAACAGTTTAATTAAAAAATTTAAAATACTAATGCGCTAATGGGTAACCGGGTAACAAGAACGACGACTATAAAAATTAAAAATAACCACAACCATCTCTATTAATTATTGAATTAATATTTTAACATTGTCCAACTTCAAATTCATAAGGAAACTCATTTTTTAATTCACATTTAATCCATTCTTTGTGACGGGCCGATTCTTTTGGGGTGCCATGAGCTTATCACTGCATGGGCCTTACCGATTCTATACATGTCCAACGCTAGTCCAGTCTGTGATTCCTAGCCCACACAATACCACTCTTTTAAACAGCCGCCACATCATCATTCATTTCCTTAATCACATGGGGCACCTAACGTATTATCAAAAGTTTTGGGGTAAACCTTTTAGATACCACTCTCATGTACAGCACGAATGACAACCACAATCTTAGCATATTCCAAACAGGTCCTCTAAGAACCAGCCTCTACTTTTCCTACAATAGACAACTCCATGTTATGATATGTTAAAGAATGTTAATCCAAATGTTATGCATTTATGGAAAGTTCTAAACAAGTTTAACGAAAAGGACATCAATGACGTAGTTAGTTCTTCAAGATATCAAAACAGGTTTGTACGGATATTATTTGTTCATTTATTAAGATAAATACACTCAGTAATAATAATGTAAAAACATAAATACACTCAGTAATACGTATATTGTTAAAATATTATTTTATTTATAAATAAAAAAATCCATTATAAAAGAAAAAAAATTAAGATCTCATGTTCAAATGGTCATATTCACATCTATACCATTGACGTAATTTATTCTAGACAAACAAAAATAATTATCGATGGTAAAAAAACTCAAAATACAAACTTCGTAAAGTCATTCAATTTGATCGTGAGAATATTCTTATCCAAAATCTTCAATAACATAAAAACTAAAATATGTAAACTTCCCTAATTTTGTGTGTAATTTTTTCATATATTACAATTGTTCCATTAAGTAGAAATCTCATACTAAAGTTTTTATTTTTTTTATTTTTTTATTTTTTGGAGGGGGGAGGGGGAGGGGAGGGGTGGCTAGAGACGGGGTGGTTTTTCATCTAAAATTTGAATCGGGGATATATACATATAACCCCCGAAGCATCTACTACCATTACCAAGAACCGAAGCATCTACTACCAAGAATTTGTGAAAAGTAAAATAGGAGTAAAAATATTTCTAATGATATGGAACAAAACTTTACTATAAAAACAAAAACAAATTTGAGATATCCTCAAGTAGAACCAAACACAGTATAATTACTCAAAGAAACCGAGATTTTGACAATCCTAGAGAAATGTAAGCATTTAGTTATTACTCGTTCTCCTTAGACATAAGGACCTTTATCAAATCATGACTAAAATGTGTTCAGTTTTGGCTGTGAAGTAATAACCTTCAAGCATTCTTGTAGTTGGGAGAGAAGGAAGGCCAAAAAAAAAAAAACAAGGCTGCATAGTGACAAGATTTTTTTTTTTTATTTACTTTATAAGTTTGAGTGACCGGCTTGAACTTTCACCCTATGCCATGAAGTGTTTAATATTCCTCTCAAGTTCCAAATGTCTTCAACCTTTTCAGGTTGGATATTTGCAGCTGAATCTATCTGCAAAATCAGCCAGCAGTATTAGAAACATATATAGAAATTTAAGCAATGTAGCATCAATCTATGAGGCTATACATTTTTTTTTATTAATAAGAGTTTTTTTGTTGAGGGGTAAAAATGGGTGCAAAATTTCATTGATGAGTTTGATGTGTAAGATTATATGTGGAACTCATGAAAATTTCGAACCTAATTTTAACCGCCGAAACAGAGAGATTCTAAGAAGAAAAAGAATAAGGCCATGGTCATTTCTACAAATAGCCTGATAAAATTGATACACAATAGCTAGAAAGGGGTATATATATATAATATCAGAAAACCCTAGAAAATCAAATAACTAAAAAAAACACATATTTAACTAATTGACATTGGAAGTCAGTGAAGAAAGTCCTAGGCACATTTGATGAAGTCAGAACAACTATCGTCTTAGCCATGAAAGTTGTGGTTAGCTCCTCCAACATTCATCAATTATCTATTTGTATAATTTATCCATCATCATATAATGAATATCATTTACGTCATCCCACTCTCTCATACAACTTCATTCATCAAATTAATCTAATTACTTTATAAAACTAACTTACATGAACTGGAACATAAAACACAATAAAGTTAAAATTATTTGAACTCATGGAGGACTTTAGACTGACACTCAACAACTTGTGAGTAGATGTTAGTGTTTGTAAAACTCGATTGGTGCAAATAATCTGGAAATTGGAATGGACAACAGTTTCAACAATTTGTCACATTTTGTATGAAGCATATCCAGTTATTATCTCTTAGATGTATACATCAATAGATGCCAGGTATTTAGGATATCTTGCTAGTTCCATAAGACAAGTAACTAGAATCATGAGAATGAGCAGAAGATGTATTACATACCGCTTTTGCAACAATCTCGGTGCTCTGACGAATATCAGCTGTGACCTCAAATAGCACCCATGCCCATTTGTCACTGTTGAAGCCATCCGCTATGTATTGGACACCACTTTTCTGACATCTTGAGGCTTCAATCCAGGTTTTGCCTCCATCAACAGAAACATCGACTCTCTCAATGCCTCTGCCACCACCTGATGCTGCATACCCACTAATTTTTACCTAAATGTAATATCCGAGTATTAAACTCAAACATTCAAGCAATGTAAAACAAGATCAAGAAAAGAACCATGTTTGTGCATTTCATATCGAACCAACAAAAGCACATTCATGATCATGCATGAGTAGCCCATGTACACGATCACATAAACTAACCTTCCCAGGCTTTATTGTGCTCACATCTTCTAGAGAACATATAGCACACTGCCAAAATGAAATCATTACTTATTAATACCAAAGTATTTCTTGGAAAATGCATAAATTTATTCTGTATGATGGATTGGGGACTGGATTTGAAAATATTAATCAACTTTTTCTCTGTAACCCAAACTAAGTTATGTACAGCAGGAAGTACAATAATCAGTGTACCTGAACAGGGAAATCCATTTGGGGCCTCCTGGTTGACCAATTAATATTATCCCAATCCACTGATGGTGGAAACATTTTGTAGTCTTTCTGCATGAAGAAGCCCTGAAATTTGATAATGTTAAGTTCTAGAACATTCTGAAAAGAAAGTTTTGGTATTTTAAGTTATTATACATCACGTATCAGACCTGGCATTCTTCTTCAATAATATTGATATCTTCCAGCCATTTAACAGATCGAGCTCCAATGACGCCAGGCACAACCACACGCAATGGATACCCATGATCCCTGTTAAGAGTCTAAAGAAAGGCAACTAAACATTAAGCTACCCTGATCATTGTACACACAAAAAAGAGAAAAGGAAACAGAAACCTGAAAATTGTAAACTAAGACTAGAGTATTATGCAGAGATTTTTCAGAAATGACAGAACAGGTTAAAAGGGTTAATGTTTGAAATGGATGAGAACTGAGAAAAACTCCTAGTAATACTAATCATGCATGTCAAAATAAGTTCATCTCTCAGCTGTACCCTTCTCTCCAATGCTTACCTCCATCTCCATCCTTGAACATGCTTCTTGTTTTCAATTTTGATAGGTGGGACTAACTTACAGGTAGAGGTAGTTAATTCACCTAAATGTTAAATTTGAGCTTATGTACTCATGAGAATCCCCCCCCCCCCTTCTCTGTATAACTGTAACCGTACTATGTCCTCTTGATGAATTCATCAAAAAATATATTATTTTTAGAGAAGCCAGTGTAACAGAATATGCCTTCACATGTTTGAAATGTAATAATGGTTGTAGTGGGAACCAATTTTCTGATAGAACATTTTACGGTGAATCACATGAGGATTGAGGACACACTAAGAAGAATTATTAGGTTCAAAGAAAGTGGAAATTCCATAAGTATCAAAAACTAAAATAACAGTGACGATAACACACACACACAGGGGGAACCATTTGTCTTGCATATTTGTGCCAAATTAAGAAAATATATTTGCACTGTGACAATAACCATAGTAAATAATTTCACTGTTGGCTTCTTTTAGTTGGTAACTAAAGCAAGTTAGAAGAACCTTTAAATTCTTTGGTGCAGTAAGAAAATAGCAAAAACATAAAGGTCAAATTTACATACTTCTCCATTCATTTCATAAGCAAGTAGAACATCTGCTTCAGGATTTGTTGCCTGACTGAGAGGAATTGATGCCTTGTAAGGACCTCCTTTCTCCTCCTATAGTTTTTTGGAGATTAAGAGAAATCAACAGAATTGTATCGATGAATAAAACTAAAATCAAGAAGTAATCCATGATGTGTAATTTAAATACACGTCATAGTGGTACCTTACACTTATCAACACTAACAAACTCAACATGTTTTCCACCAAATTGAGTATTACTGGTCAACTTTGGTATTCCAACTAGTTCAAGAACATCAGACAACTTGGCACCTCCCCAAACAGCTGAGACAAAAAGTTTAATTAAAAAGTCATCAGAATTTAGGATCTATTCTGTTAAACATCTCAACTGATAAGCTAACTACGCAAGGAACACAAACAATAAGAAGCCTCAGGTTAAGTAGCACCCATGTAACTTGATCCTGAGATCCAATTCTAGCCATGTCAATTTGCTTGCACTTTGGGATGAAACATAGTGATAAAGAACAAAAATCATCAAAAGTCATTCATAATGTCACATCATTCTAGACATTTAAGTTCTAGCACAGGATTCTAGTTCATATCAATTGAGAGGGTTGTTCTGATGTAAGAGGTGAAATAATAAAAGTTTTAGCCATTACATCTTATAAAGCAATTACACTGACTTTCCCTGAACTTTGGTTAAATTCAGCATGAATGGTTTCAGTGAAATTGACCTTCCCTAGGTAAAATAATGTTTACAATTGTGTTTATTGTTATATTTTACAAAATACAATGATATCAAGCTCAGGAGAGATCCATGTTAGATGGGTGTCAGGTTGAAGTCCACCAAACTACAAGAGTAACCTCATATGAAGAGTCAATAATCAAAGTTAACAAAAGATCATATGATTGTTTAAAATTGTCACATGACTTATCTTTTGCTCTTGATCATTTATGTGAAAAGGACATATGCTAACCAAATGTCCAATATTATACACACGTGTACACACACAAAGACTAACAAACAGATACGGGTATGTATGCTTATCTTGCACATATATATAGCTCCTTCAATCCTTGAGCAATTTCAACTTTCATATCAGTCACTCAGAAAAGGACATATGCTAACCATTTCCAATGGCAGAAACATCCCAGCCAACCCCTTTGACAGGTCTGGTCTTGCTCATGGCAGTCCTCCTATTTCCCGCACACTTGGGAACCCAAAAAGTGAAAATCAAATTCATTTGCAGTATGTATACCAAAAACAAAAACACCTTTGAAAAGAAAAAAGGAAATAAATTATGTTCCTTATTAATTTGAAACCAACCTGTAACGTGGCAGTGACATTATACTTGGGCAGCATCCTGCCACCAAAATAACCAGGTCAGTAACCAATTCCTATTTGACAATTCCATAGAATCAATCAGTGCACTAACCTGATATCTTTCATGAAAAGCTGTTTGGGCTTTTCCACCAAACCTGATATCATCACGGAGTATCTGCTCCTCAGCCAAGTAGGTCATAGACAAAGTTAATTTTATTTTCCATTAATAGTTAAGCTGAAAAGAAGGTCATAAAATAGAAGGAGAAAAAAAAGGAACCTTTCAATATCTTCAACTATGGGAATTGGGCCATGGTTTCTCTTGTAAAAGAAATCTGAAGGAGTGACATATGAGCATGTCAGTGCAGAACGTGGTGGCTCCGCATTGAAAGGTTCCTGTCAAAGAAGAAAATGAAAGCATGATAATCTACAAAACTTATATGAAATATTTATGAAACCACGTGATACCTGGAAATAATTAGGATAACTAAAAGGCTTGCCTTGGAGTTAATTTTTAGACAAGGGTGACGAGGAGGCTCTTTAGAATAATCTGAAGGTGCGGTGAGTCCAGGCATTTCTGCTCTCTGTCTTTTTAAGTGTGAGGATAAGGGGTCAGTTTGAGATTGATTAAAGGATGAATTAGAAAGGATTGGATGAAGGAAAGGGGAAAGAGAAGAAAGGAGTGGAACTGGAGTGAGGCTTTGAGAGATTTTGTAGTCTTAGGCCATATGGAGGTGATGAGAGACTCGCCCAGCGTACTGTCTCTTTCTGTCACACTGCACTTTGTGGTGTTTGAGCGCTCGAGGATAAAATCCAAATGCTAGAGTATGAATGCTAATAAAACATCCAAATCCATATGACAGGATACAATAATTAGGAGGAGTTATAAATATTTAAAAAGGAGTCACAGTGGTCTATGGTCTATAATAAGTGAAATCATATCATGTTAAATATTTGGGTGTTCATGAGAAAATGGAAACTATCAGTCCCCGGATACCTAAAATAACCGTTCTAAAATAAATAAACTTAAAATCAGCATCATCTCATAGTTGAAACTTAAACTCCATATAAGAGTTCACAAGAGAAGATATTCCAAAAATATTGCTTTTAACAACAGCTAAAGCATATATGATCAAGTTAAAATTCCTAGTCAACAGATTTCCCAATGAAACAATACAAATCAAAGAGTTTTACACATGTTCAAGGTATCGTAGCTCAAATTTATAGAAACTTAACAGTAATTTTAAGTGCAACAATTACAATATGAAGCAGCACAAACAATAATAGATGGAATCGTGAGAAAGGGCACCAACATGACAACCTCAGGTTCTGCACAGGCTAGATAAGGATCTTCATTTGACTAATAAAGAAAGTTAGCTGGATTATGAAAGATGTATATAGGATGCGTTTGTTTTAGCCTTTTCTGACAAAAATTCAGTAATATATACACACTGGAAAAATCATTTTTGACATAATTTTATAGATTAAAGAAAAAATCAATTAACCTTTTCCGGAAAACTAAATAGAGTAGCTTCTAATTAAAATTGTTTCCAGTTTCTGAAATCGAGTTGTCAAAGCAATCTTTTGAGAATCAGCAACAAACGCACCCATAACTTTCCTTTTCCACAACTAAGTAATGCAGCAAAGTCTGTGAAAATGTAATATTCGATCTTAATATATCACCTAACTACTTCTACAACTTCCAAATCACAGAAGAGAGAATAATACTGCAATAAATAATCCTAATACTATAGTTTCTGCATAGATAAATTTATCTGCTGCAATAAGTGATTAAGAGAAGCCATAATCTAGAAGTTCAATTCCATCTATATCTACAAGGGTTCAACGAATTCCACTGTATTGCTAGAACACTGATTAATTAAGAATGTGCAATTCTAGGGTTCCAGAAACAATTAACCAAACAGAATAAACAGACATGCATACAATATGAGAGGAAATAGATTAAACCAGCGTTACAATGGTGAAACTGAAAAAGTTTCAGTAGCCTCTTCAAGCTATATATATAAAATTGAAATCCAAGTGTTCCGCACATTGTAAAAGAAAGAAAAATAATAAGATGAATGATTGAATTTCAACAACAGAGGACTTTCATGCAACAAATTTTCAATTTGGTGACAGGGACGAAGAAACTTCAAAAACGGAACATAGAAAATCTCCACAGAAAAGTGTTTGATAATTATAAGATGGCGTACCTGAAGAGTAATAATGCGAATAAGAATTGAAGCTTCTGAATGAAAAGCTCAGTGTTTTGATTGATACTTGATAAGTTGATAGCATCGAAGAGTATGATAAATACGTTTCTGCCTCTTTTGTTACATCCCATTTTAATAAGGATTTAATTTTGAGGCAGTAATTGATTTTTTTTTTTATATAATTATTTAAAAAATATAAATAAATTATTGTGAAAAACAATATAAAAATATATTTATATAAAATAAAGTGGAATATAGTATTAATTTTGTTGTTAAAAATTATTATAATGTATAAAATTTGTCTTCCATACAAATTGATGAAACTTTTCCTAATTTTTTTTGAATTGGATAATATCTCTAGTTTACTTTAATCTTTAACATTTTTAGTACAATGTTAACATAAATTTAGTTAAATATATAAATTTGATTGAATTATTATATAAAATTATTTAAATGTATCTTTTAATTATTAATATAGTCAAAAAATTTTGATTTTTTATCGTATTTTTTAATTTGACAAAATAAAAATTAGTTCGTTACGAATTAAAATTTTATTTAAGAATTATTCTAATAGATTATTACATACACAGCGGTACAAGGCGGCCTTTTTTTTTTTTTTTTAATGGTTGTTGTATTTTGTTGTGTTTTTTCTTCTTGGACAGTAGGACAGACCCAATATATTATACTTTGTAGTTGCCACAAAATTGGATAGGACAAGGGACAAAGTTCATAGTTGAATGGTGACACACAAGCCCATGGTATTTCTGGCTGAGTGGAATGGAGAGTATTGAAAGTTTCCACGGGCCCACCACGCAAATGTGTTACTACACCCTCACCCCCTTCGTCGTCATGCTCTTTTCAAGTGGTAAAGCTTTTTTTTTTTTTTCAATTTAAAAAAAAATTAGTAAAATAATAAATAAAAGATTAATTATTATTAAATTTATAATTTTTATTATATATAAATTTTATTATTTTAAATTAAGAATAATTAAATTTTTATTTAAAAGATTTTTATTTATAATTTTATATTTTAATATTTTTAAATTATTTTTAAATTTCATTTCATTTAAAATATAATTTTCAACATCTATATTTATTAAAACGTAATTTTTTATTTAATTTGTTCAGAATATATAATTTTGAGTTATGTTTTCAAAATCATGTGCATGTATAATAAAAATTCCTCTTTCTAAATTAAAATTTGTTGTGTTTTTTATTTTATCTATATACTTTTTTTTACTCAATTTCATAATTTCATAATTTTTATGTCTTTATTACTCAAATTTATGTATTTTTATTTTTTATTTTAAGAGAATTTTTTTTGTAACAATCATTTAAAACTATCACATAAAATTTTGTAGAAAATAGAGAAATTTGTGAATAAGTTATTGAACTAATTTAATTAGAGTTAATTATAAAAAAATACTTATGCACCTAACGCGAGTTAAGTCTTAAAGTAATTCTTAAAATTACATTCGAGTCTCAAAGTAATCCCTAAAATTAATAATTACTCAAATTTATTCTCGAAATTGCACTCCGAAATTCATAATAATCCCTGAAACATTTTCCGTTCATCAACCTTAAAATAACGTCATTTTTTTTAGAAAAAGGAACCCTCCCCCCCCCCAAAAAATTCCAACCCGTTCGTTCTTTTCCCCATCCCCAACCCGTCCCGGTTCCCTCTCCCAACCTTTTCCTTCTCCTCCTCCATCCACAATCTGTCCCCTTTTCCTCCCCTAACTCTTTTCCTTCTTCTTCTGCTTTTCCAACCTAACGTCCTTCTCTTCCCCTTTCTCTTCTGCTTTTTTAACCTGAGGTCCTTTTTTTCTCCTTCTTCTTTCCAACTTGACACCCTCTCCCTCCCTAACCATACTCTCACACTCACAAGAGCTCTCCTCAACCCTCGCTGCAGCTGCATCTCGTCGGCCTCCGTTTTAGTGCCGCGCCGCTCATCTCCCACCCCAACCTAGTCTCTCACACTCAAACACAGTAGAGGCAGAGGCACAAAGTCTCAACCTTCTCTGTCATTGTTGTCATTGTTGCGCTGCTCGTCAGTCTTCGTCTTGTTGCTGCGCCGCTTGCCAGCCTCCATCTCTGCTTTGTCTCCCTCTTCTCCCCTCTGGCATGGTTCTATCTCTCATCTATGGTGATTTTTTTTGAAAAAATTTTTTAGTTATTCAATCATTGTTCTTTAATATTTTGAGTGATTGTTGTTGCTGATCCTGTTTCAATATAACAATAATGATTAATTTTAATTGTTTTTTGTTTTGTAATTATTATTGATTTTTTTATTGTTGCTATTTTTTGTGCTTGTTGCTGTTTAGGTTGATTGATACTTGCTAATTTGATTGATCTTTTCTTATTAATGCTAGTTTTTTTTTTTGTGATATTTTGTATTGTTGGTTTTTATTTTTGTGATCCGTTGAAGAAGAAGAAGAAGAAGAAGAAGAAGAAGAAGAAGAAGAAGAAGAGAGTTGAAGAGTTGAAGAATAAGGGAATTGTTATTTTTTTTTAAATATGAAACGACGACGTTTTTTTTTTTACGCTTCTTTTTTCTTTTTTCTTTTTTTTTAAACGACGTCGTTTTAAGGTTTTGATGAACAGAAAATGTCTCGGAGATTACTATGAGTCTCGGAGTGCAACTTCGAGAATAAATTTGAGTAATTATTAACTTTAGAGATTATTTTGAGACTCGAGTACAACTTCAGAGATTACTTTGATACTTAACTCCACCTAACACCTTTGAAAATATTATTTGCTTAATTTATTAAATTTTTTTTGGGTAATATTTTATTAATTTTCTTGCTCAAGTATCCCTCTCTTAGAGTCAGTTCGGCCCCTAATCCCCAAAATTTACCCCAATTCCAGTCTTCGGGCCCCTAACAATTGGCCCATATCCTATGCTGTGGAGCTTATTTCAGCCCCAGCTATAAAATTAGTGGGATGAAATTACGTGGCCCATACCCATGGGCCAGCCCTATACTCATGTTGCAAATGATTCAAGCTAGATTCTGACAAAAACAAAAGCTAGATTGCCGCTTATGACAAAAAGAAAAAGCTAGAAACACTTTGATATCATATGTTCATAAACTTTATTCAACAGAAAAAGAGAAATTAAAGAAATTGACGTCTAAATCGAATTGGGTTGATCTAGTGGTTAGCTTACTAATTCGCTTAAGTAAGTGTTAGAGGTTTAAATTTTGTCTTATACATGCAGCAACCCATTGACTAGCGACAAACTTTTAAATATAGCTTCGATCCGCTACGAATTAATTCTTGGTCCTACTCATTCTAAATTTGACTGTGCAAGAAGGGTTAAAGCCTATTGGTAAATCATAGAAAGTGCGAAATATGTAAAAGTTTCGAATAGAAGAATTATAAAATTTAAAAATTGCATACAACAAGTAGAGATTAAAAAAGGTATTGGTCTAAAGTTAGATGTTCTAACTCGATAGAATACAACGTATGTGATGTTGAAAAATGCAATCATATTTAAAAAAGCATTTGACATTCTAAAAATGGTAGATAATGCTACAAATATATTGTCCATAAAAAAAATGGAGATTAATAGAGAAAATGTAGAATTTCTTGGAGCTATTATATGATACTATGAACTTCATTTTAGGTTCACCTCATCCAACTTTAAATTTGTATTTTATGCAATTTTAGAAAGAGAAAAGAAACAATTTAGTGAATATAATAATATTATTATGAACATAACTTTGAAAATGAAGGTGAATTTTGACAAAAATCCTAAAGATTCTTATTTTTTCTTCTGATATTCATCAAATTATAACATATAAATCAGTGAAATGATAGCATGACAATTGAAGATTCAATGAGCAAGTGAAAGGAAACATAGAAGATAAAGGTAGGTGAGCTCAATGACGGAATTTGAAACAAAATTTTGGAGGAACCAGATACTCAGATAGAGAATAATTGTTAAAATATTTTTGATATGAACCTCATTTAAGATAAGTTCGTCTAATCTCATCTCTCTGGTTTGGATGATATTACCAAATTTAAAGCCGTTTTTTAAGATCTCGTTCTAAAAAGTTAAGGTTAAAGTCATCAGATGTAAATTTTTGAACTTTTGAAGGTTATATCTCATTTTCTTCGTGATTCATTAAAGTAGAAGAACTATCTACATGTGTTGATATTGTAAAAGTTATATGTTCTCCTTCTTAAATATTAGCCTTCCTCTTAAAAAATGTATCAATTCTTTGATTTTTCATTATTATTTTATATAAAAATTTGAATATATATCTTGTAAAATATGTAAAGAAGAAGTTAGAAGGATAAATATTAAAATTTATAATATTTATTGAATTTTTTTATCAATTTATACAAATACAATAATATTAATACTTATTAAATATTTTATTTTTTTATCATATGAAAAATTAAATTAAATAAATAGTAAAATATAAAATAATATTAAATTAAATAAATAAAAAATATCTAATTTTTTATATTTAAACTTAAAGATAGAGAGAGTGTTGTTTATTGAACTTATTAGATATTTTAAGTCATAGTAAAATATTTAAGTTAATTGAACTATTTTTTATCTTTTTAAAAAAGTAGTACTAAATTTTTTATAAAAAATTTTGGGGGGGCCATAATATCCCCTTGTCTGAACTAAGCTCCGCCACTGGGTGAGCTCAAGAAAAATACAATGAAACAATATATTTTCTCTTGCTTAGTTAGGGATATATTAGTCATTTTGTTTTTTATTGTAACGTCTGAAATTATTTTTAGCATAAGGGGTCGTGTTCTTGACCTTTATTATTGTAGTTTTTTTAATCTCATCATCGTGAAAGCTTTAATCTGCATCCTAAATTAGTTGAAACTGCTTAAGGTTATAGTTTAGCTAGATGAAGGACACGCAATTATTGATTGATTAAAGTATATAATGCAGAGGTTCATTTACTTTGACCTGTGTTGTTCTTTTTCAATTGAATAGAATTTTTGAGAGTTACAAATATTATTCTTGTCTTTGTTGAAAGTTAAAAGTGCATTGCAATCTCGTTAACTATCTCAGGCATTATCACTAAGTATTTGTATAATAACTTTAATTCCCTCATTCATAGTATTCTAACAAGTTTTTCACAATTTTCTTTTTCAATTGGTTTTTCTTAATATAATGAATGATAGTTGAAATATAAAAGGATTAAAGAGAAAAAGTCAACTTGAGAAAAAATTGAAATGTTATGTTGTCTGTACACTTGTGAAATTTTATCATGTTAAAGTGCTTTAGTATTCTTTTCTATTTGGTTTAGTTTCTATTTGTGTTTCATTCTTAGAATATTGGAATGTCAAAAGTTGTGCTTTATTACATTGTTGAACAATTACCTTTAGATAATAAAATTTGTTAAGACAAGAAAAATCGAAACAGTTATTATGTATTATTTATATATGTTTGATGGTCTTATTTGTATTATTTAAAAAAAATAATAATTAAGAATATTTTTGAAGCAAAACTAAATAAAGGAAAAGTCTAGAGGACTAGCAACTTTGTTAAATTCTAGCCAGCATGTAACCAGCAAAAAAAAGTAAGTTATTGGATGAAATCTCACACCAATCTTACACCATTAAAATCATCATTAATGATTATTTGATAACTAAAAAATAGTTTTGTTTTACTCTTTTTAAGAAGAAAGGTTAGAATTTTTTTTTAAAGGTCTATCACATTTGTTAGTCCGATTCGATCCAAGCCCAAAATCCAAAAACATTGATCCATACTTTTCTTTAATGATTGTCGAATTGAAATTTTGTTCAAATCTAATCCAATTTGATTTAATTTGTTTACGCTTTTAATTAGACTGAAAATTATAATTTTAATTTTTTTCATGATTGATTTTGTCGACGTTTTAAAATTCATGATAATAAATTATACTTTTAATTAAAGTTTCTTCTAAAACATAGTATGCAAACTCTTGTTTAAGTAAATCTGAGGAAGGAGGAATCTTGAAGATTCATGTGCTCCCTCGGATTGAAGCAGCTGACAGCTATCTGATGAGTTCCATCCAATTGAAAGAGAAACAAAGGAATAGTTTTATGATTAATTATTAATTAAGTCATTTTTGCGTGATTAACGCGTTATTAAAAACAGTTCAGCATTAGTTAACTTTTTCTTGGTACAATAGTCTTTAGCAGCAGTAATAATTTGAATTTTAGATTGGCATTGTAGTATATATTTAATTAATAACCAAAGAGACCTATTTTTTTATTTGAACGAAAGCAACATAATAAACTATGTTATATAAATAATAAAATAAAGGTGTTAGAAACAAAAAAAAAGCAAGTAACGTGCAAAATTCTAAAATTGCGACCTCGGTGACAATTACGTTCGGTTGTATGCTTTTCCATTAAGACACTAATAAATGAGTCATATTTTTGTTTCACATTTAATATTTTATGAATTGAAGGAAGCATTTATTATTTTTTTGTAAGGAATGTAATGCTAAACAGTGCGTTTGACTACGTTAATAGTTAAAATCCAGTTTTTAATGACAGATAATTTTGTTATTTAGTTTACATTGTTTGGGTAACATGGTTTAGTTTGCATATTTAATTTGTTTCTATATTTAATTAAATAGAATAATAAATACATAGTTTTTGACACATTGTTATCTAGTATTACATTTCTTTTTTTTTTTTTTTGAAATAAATGAAGCTCAACAAATGAGAGTGGAGCATAAAACAGACAAATACAAAAGCAAATCTAAACACAAGGTTAACAATTCTATGTCATTTTCGGCATTGTCATCAACAACCAGTAGGATCAATACTAACCCACTCTTTGTAGTTCAAAAACGTCCTGTTCTATATGACATCAACAGTTACCTCTTTATTGTTGAAAATTTTGTTATTACGTTCTAACCAGACGTTCCAAATAATTGTAAAGAACCCAGTCAGCCACCTCTTCTACTCCTCTTTTCTATTAGGTGTTCCATTCCAACTCTCAAACAAGCCTTTAATGCTTCCTGCCCAATCTCTTTACATATGTCTTATAACAACTAGGGCTGGCAATGGGTAGGGTAGGGTAGGGTTTGGACCCTACCCTATCCGCGGGTTGAGAATCTCTCAACCCTAACCCTACCCGCACCCTAAAATTCTAAACCCTACCCTATCCGCAGAAATATCAAATTTTTTCAAAGTAAATATAAAATTCAATTATTTCGAATTTTATACGTATTAATAACATAAAAAATAAAAAACTAATGCTCTAAATTACTAAATTAATTAACTAGTTTAGTGGTTGTTCACTTATTATAAGTCATTACATAAGAGAGGTTGTGGATTCAATTCTTACTTCTTTCACTATATAGAGAGATTTTTATAAAATATATACTATATATGTGGTGCGGATAGGATAGGATAGGATACACTCTAAACCCGTACCTTATCCTACTCGCAGCGGGTAGAGTAGTCTACCCTATTCGAACGGATTGGACCGAATTGGATACTCGCAAATAGGGTATGAATTGTCAAGCCCTAATAACAACGAACCTTCTATAAGATCAATAATGTAAATTACTTTAGAATAAAGCAATGTAAATAATTAGTAGTATATGACTGCTATAACCAAATAAAATAATGCGGTGACCTTGGTAATTTAATTATTGAACGTTGCATAGTGTATTAATTATTAATAACAAATGTAGTTGTAATAAACTTGAGTATTATCGTGTTTAATTGAAAGTGCATTACTTTGCTGGTTTTTGACACCGTTGACTAAGATTTTGGTTTTTGACATAGTTGTAATAAACTTGTCTCTTGGTCAGATATTGAGATATACAATGACATGCGAAGGAGGATTAATTTTAATTGAATAATTATGATATTTAGCTTCATTTAAAAAAAAAAATTGTTTTAGTTTTTTCAACTTTTGTACCTGTATACATATATATAAAAATATGGTAACTTATTTTATTTTAGTGGTTGATTTTGATGTATATTATTATACATTATATATAAAATAAAAAGAAAAGAGAAAAATTAGAATAGAAATAAGGTTATTCCAACTAACATTCTAGTAGGAGACATTTTATTTTCAATCTATATCTTCTTATTGAAAAAATTTGCTATATAATAATCCTTCTACTTCCGCATATATCTATTAGCTAGGGGCCGGGGGAAATCTAATGATGTATTACTCATCACTTTTATTTAATAATTGATGGTGTATTAATTAACATAACTAAATTATTTTTAGATATAGAAAATCAATTTTCGTTTATTTGAAGAATGATAATAAATTATTAATTTCGTTTAAAATTTTTATTTATAGCCACTACCATAAAAAAAAGTGTTTTTATATTTTATGATAAAGTCTATAAGGTTATTGTAAACCCCGGTTAAATTAGTAGATAATTAGTTAATAAATTATTTTTTAATAAGGAGGATTAGAAATGCGAATATTATATCAAAATAGGGTAGAGCTCATCAAAACGAGAATTTTGACACTAATTTCGAAGAAAACGGTCTAAAATTGGACCGAACGAGCCGAACCGGTTGAACCGGACCCGAACCGGGCTGTCGGTCCAACCGGACCCACACTTTTAATGAGCCCGAAAGCCCTTCTTCTCCATTTCACCAGCTGCAGCGTGAAAATGCCCAGGGAGAAGAAAAACACTCCCGAACCCTTACGGTAACCTTCCAACCCCCGTAACTCCTCCGTTCGAGCTCCGATCGTCGCACCGTTTGCGGCCACGCGTTCACCGCGTCGAGCTCTACATTTCTATCGGAACAATTTCATAGGTAACTTGTTTAATCACTCTCAGCTTCATCTTCCTCCAATTTTCGAATTTTAAGTGGGAATATTGAATTTCTTTGATTTCTGATGTTTTAAGATCCAATTAGCTTGAGAGAAACGTTCACTCTTGCTTATGTGAAGCTTGGGTAAGGTGAGGATACGATAATTCTATTTTAATTTCATTAAATTTGAGCTTTGAGTATTAAATTGGGTATATATGTATTATGAATGTGTATTAGGTTGAAAATAAATAATTGGAGCTTGAAATTGTGAATACTGGAACTTGGAGGAAGCGGATTAGTTGAGGTTTTGAGGGTTGTGTTCTTTTAGGAAAATTGTCTTGGAATAATTCTTGGGAATCGGCTAAGGTATGGTTTAGGTTTCTTGCATTTAATATATAATGTTCTGTGAAAACTTAGGCTAGATGACCATTGGATAAGTTGGAATGCAGGTGTATGTTTAATGTTTAGTAATTTATCGATGAATATATTTGGTTGAAGTTTATTGGATAATTAGTTTTTAATTTTGGATGGTGAATGTTGTTATGTTAATTTGGAGAGAATTATGGTTGAATGTTATTGTTGATTAACTAATGATTTGGTGAATTATTGATTTGAGGTATTTTGTGTTAAAAGCCTAGGATTTGTGAACTATGATCCTTAGTTGAATTTTGGTTGTTGGATTTGAATATTGTATGAGTTTAATTGTTGATTTGAGGTAGATTTATTGTGGTGGTTGTTATGATGATGAGAAAGGGTATGTTGAATTGAAAAGAATACAGGTTTGGACCCGAACAGGGTGGCAAAGTCCGAGTTTTAGAGGAGATGCTGCCGAAATTTTATAAAAATTAGAGATTTTGTTTATATGATTATTTAAAAAGATTTAGATTTAAAGGTTATATGGTTTGATTTTGAGTTATTAAGAAAATGAGCATGTTTTAAGTTTAGTTCATTTGGAAAAGAATGAATTATGTTTTGAATTGGAACTATTGATGGACGGAATGAGAGGTGTGATAATGAAGGATAATGATTGAATATGATTGACATATAATGATGAATGAGATGTGATTGAGAATGATGTGGATGTTGATGAATTTTAATTGAATTATTTATATGGCTTATGAATTTGAATAATCTGAGATACGAGATTCCCTGGATTAAGTGTCGTGGCTTGCCACCACGTGTACCAGGTTGAAAACTCGATACTCTGTTGACCCTACGACGTAAGTGTGACCGGGCACTATATAAATTCCCGGGAATGTTACCCCCATTGAGCAATATTGATTATTTGAGAAAAATCTATGCATAGACTCTTGGGGATGCACGTCGGGGGACAGTCTAAGGACAATTCAGACTTGTCGGGTTGGCTGGATAACCGACAGATGAGCCTCATCAGCCATAGGACAGGCATGCATCATATGCATATTACTTGAATTACTTGCTTGTGCTCTAATTGGGTGTGCCTATCTGTATTTGCCATGCTAAATGTGTATTTGTTACCTGCAGTAGTTGTAACTTTCTTGTGTTTGCCTTTATCTGTTTATTTGTCTGTGAAAATGCATGATGGAATTGGAGGTATGGAGGAATGGCAGTATATGACTTAGATTTAAGGTTAAGTTAAGTTAGGATTAAATATTTCTAGGAAACCACCTTTTATGGCTTCTGTTTAATACTTTAAGCTCTACAATCTGAGTGTCGGCGTTCTAGGATTGCCTCTGGCATTCCCAGGACCTTATATATTATGTGTGTGGCACCTTTACCATACTGAGAACCTCCGGTTCTCATTCCATACTATGTTGTTATTTTTCAGATGCAGGTCGGGAGCCATCTCGTTAGGCGTCTGGACTCTTAAAGCGGAGGGGTTACTGGATAGTGTTGTTGTATAGTTTTGTTGTACAGTGATGTATATATATGTACTTAGCTTTCTCTCCTTATAACTTGTCCTTTTTGATCCTCTTAGAGGTTTATGGAGAGGCAGGATTGTGTGTATGTACTTTTGGGTTTTGGATATGTATGTATATATGTGTAAATATTCTCCGGCCAGTCTTGACTTCGCAGGCTGAGTTAGGAGCTTGTTATTTTGTATCTTTGGCACTCTATTCCTACTTCTGTTATCTTATGTTTGACAGTTACGGTTTTCTTAGCATGCAAGTTAACTCGTTCCTTGAGCGTTGCGCTTTTATCTCGCGATTTTTATTTCCCCTATCCTTCAAGGCTCCTAGTATATTATAACTCTTCTGCTATTATATGTACTTATTTTATTTTAGAGGTCGTAATACCACATCACCTCTGTTTTATGACTTAAGCGTAAAGCTTTGTGTGGTAGGGTGTTACATTAATGGTATCAGAGCAGTTCGTTCCTATAGAGCCTGAAAGATGGACTGATTGTGCTTCTGTACATTCTCTGTATATGTGTCTATATGCTATTAGGATATCTGACTGATATATATAGCATAAACGTTTGTGAGCATGCATTTGGAACTTAAAGCATTAGACTTGTAATATTAAGACTGATCAACTTAATATCACTTGTTTAGTGTGTATAAGGACCAGATGTCGACTCGCAGACGCGGTCGCGGGCGAGGTAGAGGTAGGATAGGCATCGTTACTCCTAGCCCGGTAGGGAATGATCCAGTAGACTTTATGGCTACTTTGGGAAATATGGTTGTAGCTATGCAGGCAATAGCCGAGGCATTGGATAATAAGATAAATCAGGGTAATTACGGGAATAATAATGATGAGGATGGTCCTATGACACTTGCTATATTTCTGAAAGTTCACCCTCCGACTTTCAGGAGAACCTCAAATCCCACTAACACAGATAATTGGATTCAAGCTATGGAACGATTGTTGCAGGCCCAACAGGTTCCTGAGGAGCAATGGGTTGGATTTGGAACTTATCAACTGCAAGGTGAGGCTCAGTATTGGTGACAGGGGACATGATGTATCCTGCAGGCAGGTGACGCTGTGATAGTCGGGAGATTGGTTATTTAAGAACCATGTTTTGCTTGATTGTTCTGAGAATTCAGTACAGTTTATGCTGGAAGGGTCAGAAGCACCTGTTGTGGTGAATAATTACTATTTAGACTCTATGATAGTAAACTGTTCTGGAACTGAATGTCAGGGTATTATGTTATTAACTGCGGGAGTATTAGATGATGATCAGAGTTTAGAGCAGATTCCAGTTGTATGTGAATTTTCAGATGTGTTTCCAGATGATATTAATGAATTTCCACCTAATCGGGATGTTGAATTTGCAATTGAGTTGGTGCCTGGAGCCGGTCCGATTTCAATTACTCCTTATAGGATGTCGCCTTTAGAAATGGCTGAACTGAAGGCTCAGCTGGAAGATCTGTTGGGTAAGCATTTTATCCGACCAAGTGTCTCTCCGTGGGGAGCGCCAGTGTTACTGGTAAAGAAGAAGGATGGGAGTATGCGGCTGTGTGTCGATTATCGGCAATTGAATAAGATCACTGTGAAGAATAAATATCCGTTGCCTAGAATCGATGATCTAATGGATCAGTTACAGGGTGCCGGTGTATTTTCTAAGATTGATTTGCGATCCGGATATCATCAGATAAGGGTTAGAGACGAGAATATTCCAAAAACTGCTTTCAGAACCCGTTATGGTCATTATGAGTATACAGTGATGTCTTTCGGGTTAACTAATGCCCCGGCAGTATTTATGGATTATATGAACAGGATTTTTCGACCGTATCTGGACAAGTTTGTTATTGTCTTCATTGATGACATTCTTGTTTATTCTAAGACTGAAGAGGAACATGCTGATCATTTGCGAACTGTGCTGCAAATTCTGAGAGACAGGAAGTTATATGCTAAGCTATCTAAATGTGAGTTCTGGAAAAGTGAAGTGAAGTTTCTCGGCCACGTGGTGAGTAAGCAGGGGATAGCTGTGGATCCTGCTAAGGTGGAAGCAGTGATGAATTGGGAGTGACCAACTTCAGCGACAGAGATCAGGAGTTTCTTAGGTTTGGCAGGGTATTATCGCAGATTCATTAAGGGATTTTCACAGCTCGCCTTACCTTTAACTAAGTTGACTAGGAAGGATACACCTTTTATCTGGACTCCGGAATGTGAAGAGAGTTTCCAGGCATTAAAGCACAGATTGACTACTGCACTCGTGTTAGTATTGTCTGAACCAAGTGAACCGTTTGAAGTGTATTGTGATGCATCTCTGAAAGGGTTAGGGTGTGTTCTGATGCAGCACCAGAATGTTGTAGCATACGCCTCACGGCAGTTAAGGCCGCATGAGATGAACTACCCGACACATGATTTAGAACTTGCTGCTGTTGTGTTTGCTTTAAAGATTTGGAGGCACTATCTCTATGGTGTTAAGTTTCATGTTTTCTCAGACCATAAGAGTTTGAAGTATCTTTTTGAGCAGAAAGAATTGAATATGCGTCAGAGGAGATGGATGGAGCTTCTGAAAGATTATGATTTTGAATTGAATTATCATCCAGGAAAAGCGAATGTTGTAGCGGACGCTTTGAGTCGAAAGTCTTTATATGCAGCTTGGATGATGCTACGGGAGGAAGAGTTACTGAAGGCATTTCAAGGTTTGAATTTGGGAGTTAGAGAAGAATCTGGAATTTTGTGTTTGAGTCAGTTACAGATTTCAAGTGATTTTAAATCAGAACTTCTGAAGGCTCATCAAGATAGTGAAGCGTTACGTAAGGTATTACCAGCAGTTGAACAGGGAAAACAGTGGAGAATGTCAGAAGGTCATGATGGTTTATGGAGGTTCAAGAACCGGATTATTGTGCCTGATGTTGGAGACCTACGACAAAGTATCTTGAAGGAAGCTCACAAGAGCGGGTTTTCAATTCACCCAGGGAGCACTAAAATGTATCAGGATCTGAAAGCGATGTTCTGGTGGTCAGGTATGAAGAATGATGTGGCATTGCATGTATCTAAATGTTTAACGTGTCAGAAGGTTAAGATTGAGCATCAGAGACCATCAGGGACCCTTCAGCCTTTAGAGATTCCACAATGGAAATGGGAGAGTATCGCAATGGATTTTGTGATAGGGTTGCCTAGAACCCGATCAGGTTATGACGCTATTTGGGTGGTTGTAGATCGACTAACAAAATCAGCTCACTTTCTTCCTATCCGAATAAGTTGCACAATGGAGGAATTGGCTCGAATGTATATCAAAGAGATTGTCAGGTTACATGGTGTGCCCTCTACTATTATATCTGATAGAGATCCCCATTTTACATCAAGGTTCTGGGGAGCTTTTCAGCGTGCATTTGGGACTCAGTTAAGCTTGAGTACTGCATATCACCCTCAGACAGATGGTCAGTCAGAAAGAACTATTCAGACCTTGGAGGATATGCTAAGGGCTTGTGTTTTGGACCAGCCGGTAAGCTGGGACCGGTATATGCCATTAGTAGAGTTTGCTTATAATAATAGCTATCATGCGAGCATCGGAATGGCTCCATATGAGGCTCTGTATGGCAGGAAATGTCAGTCTCCGTTGTGTTGGTATGAAACTGGAGAAAAGAGTTTATTAGGGCCTGAGATGATAGCTGAAACGACTGAGCAGATAAAGAAGATTCGTAATCGAATGCTTATAGCCCAGAGCCGCCAGAAAAGTTATGCTGATCAGAGGCGAAAGCCTTTGGAATTTGAGGAAGGAGAACATGTTTTTCTGAAAGTAACACCAACCACTGGAGTGGGAAGAGCTTTTAAGACTAAGCAACTGAATCCCCGTTATATTGGACCGTTTGAGATTTTGAAGAGAATTAGACCAGTGGCTTATAGAATTGCCTTACCGCCATACCTTTCGAATTTGCACGATGTATTTCATGTATCACAGCTTCGGAAGTATACTCCTGATGCAAGTCATGTTCTAGAACCAGAACCAATCCAAGTGAGAGAAGATCTAACACTCCCAGTAATTCCGGTGAGGATTGATGACACCAGTGTTAAACGATTACGAGGAAGGGAAGTATCATTGGTAAAAGTAGCTTGGAGACGAGCTGGTATCGAGGAACATACCTGGGAACTCGAATCAGATATGCGAAAGGACTATCCACATCTCTTTTCAGGTAACTATATTTGAATTTTGAGGGCAAAATTCTTTATTAGGTGGGTAGGATGTAAACCCCGGTTAAATTAGTAGATAATTAGTTAATAAATTATTTTTTAATAAGGAGGATTAGAAATGCGAATATTATATCAAAATAGGGTAGAGCTCATCAAAACGAGAATTTTGACACTAATTTCGAAGAAAACGGTCTAAAATTGGACCGAACGAGCCGAACCGGTTGAACCGGACCCGAACCGGGCTGTCGGTCCAACCGGACCCACACTTTTAATGAGCCCGAAAGCCCTTCTTCTCCATTTCACCAGCTGCAGCGTGAAAATGCCCAGGGAGAAGAAAAACACTCCCGAACCCTTACAGTAACCTTCCAACCCCCGTAACTCCTCCGTTCGAGCTCCGATCGTCGCACCGTTTGCGGCCACGCGTTCACCGCGTCGAGCTCTACATTTCTATCGGAACAATTTCATAGGTAACTTGTTTAATCACTCTCAGCTTCATCTTCCTCCAATTTTCGAATTTTAAGTGGGAATATTGAATTTCTTTGATTTCTGATGTTTTAAGATCCAATTAGCTTGAGAGAAACGTTCACTCTTGCTTATGTGAAGCTTGGGTAAGGTGAGGATACGATAATTCTATTTTAATTTCATTAAATTTGAGCTTTGAGTATTAAATTGGGTATATATGTATTATGAATGTGTATTAGGTTGAAAATAAATAATTGGAGCTTGAAATTGTGAATACTGGAACTTGGAGGAAGCGGATTAGTTGAGGTTTTGAGGGTTGTGTTCTTTTAGGAAAATTGTCTTGGAATAATTCTTGGGAATCGGCTAAGGTATGGTTTAGGTTTCTTGCATTTAATATATAATGTTCTGTGAAAACTTAGGCTAGATGACCATTGGATAAGTTGGAATGCAGGTGTATGTTTAATGTTTAGTAATTTATCGATGAATATATTTGGTTGAAGTTTATTGGATAATTAGTTTTTAATTTTGGATGGTGAATGTTGTTATGTTAATTTGGAGAGAATTATGGTTGAATGTTATTGTTGATTAACTAATGATTTGGTGAATTATTGATTTGAGGTATTTTGTGTTAAAAGCCTAGGATTTGTGAACTATGATCCTTAGTTGAATTTTGGTTGTTGGATTTGAATATTGTATGAGTTTAATTGTTGATTTGAGGTAGATTTATTGTGGTGGTTGTTATGATGATGAGAAAGGGTATGTTGAATTGAAAAGAATACAGGTTTGGACCCGAACAGGGTGGCAAAGTCCGAGTTTTAGAGGAGATGCTGCCGAAATTTTATAAAAATTAGAGATTTTGTTTATATGATTATTTAAAAAGATTTAGATTTAAAGGTTATATGGTTTGATTTTGAGTTATTAAGAAAATGAGCATGTTTTAAGTTTAGTTCATTTGGAAAAGAATGAATTATGTTTTGAATTGGAACTATTGATGGACGGAATGAGAGGTGTGATAATGAAGGATAATGATTGAATATGATTGACATATAATGATGAATGAGATGTGATTGAGAATGATGTGGATGTTGATGAATTTTAATTGAATTATTTATATGGCTTATGAATTTGAATAATCTGAGATACGAGATTCCCTGGATTAAGTGTCGTGGCTTGCCACCACGTGTACCAGGTTGAAAACTCGATACTCTGTTGACCCTACGACGTAAGTGTGACCGGGCACTATATAAATTCCCGGGAATGTTACCCCCATTGAGCAATATTGATTATTTGAGAAAAATCTATGCATAGACTCTTGGGGATGCACGTCGGGGGACAGTCTAAGGACAATTCAGACTTGTCGGGTTGGCTGGATAACCGACAGATGAGCCTCATCAGCCATAGGACAGGCATGCATCATATGCATATTACTTGAATTACTTGCTTGTGCTCTAATTGGGTGTGCCTATCTGTATTTGCCATGCTAAATGTGTATTTGTTACCTGCAGTAGTTGTAACTTTCTTGTGTTTGCCTTTATCTGTTTATTTGTCTGTGAAAATGCATGATGGAATTGGAGGTATGGAGGAATGGCAGTATATGACTTAGATTTAAGGTTAAGTTAAGTTAGGATTAAATATTTCTAGGAAACCACCTTTTATGGCTTCTGTTTAATACTTTAAGCTCTACAATCTGAGTGTCGGCGTTCTAGGATTGCCTCTGGCATTCCCAGGACCTTATATATTATGTGTGTGGCACCTTTACCATACTGAGAACCTCCGGTTCTCATTCCATACTATGTTGTTATTTTTCAGATGCAGGTCGGGAGCCATCTCGTTAGGCGTCTGGACTCTTAAAGCGGAGGGGTTACTGGATAGTGTTGTTGTATAGTTTTGTTGTACAGTGATGTATATATATGTACTTAGCTTTCTCTCCTTATAACTTGTCCTTTTTGATCCTCTTAGAGGTTTATGGAGAGGCAGGATTGTGTGTATGTACTTTTGGGTTTTGGATATGTATATGGGTTCTGCGTTGTGTCCGCATTAGTTCGAGGAAGAGAAGCATGTACTATTCTATTCTATGGTGTAATTAAGCGATTGGGCAGAAACGCTCAACTGTGGCACAATTAGTTCAAATTCTTTCAGAAGCGAATGCTATAGTTGAACTAATTGTGCCACAGTTGAGCGTTTCTGAAATATTCTCCGGCCAGTTTTGACTTCGCAGGCTGAGTTAGGAGCTTGTTATTTTGTATCTTTGGCACTCTATTCCTACTTCTGTTATCTTATGTTTGACAGTTACGGTTTTCTTAGCATGCAAGTTAACTCGTTCCTTGAGCGTTGCGCTTTTATCTCGCGATTTTTATTTCCCCTATCCTTCAAGGCTCCTAGTATATTATAACTCTTCTGCTATTATATGTACTTATTTTATTTTAGAGGTCGTAATACCACATCACCTCTGTTTTATGACTTAAGCGTAAAGCTTTGTGTGGTAGGGTGTTACAGTTATAACTAAAAAGAAAAAATAATTGTACATTATAATATAAGTTAACGAAAAGAGCATTTTATGTTTGTCAAATTTAAGCAGTTTAATAAATCTTTTATTTTGATAAAACTGAAAAGTACTTTATTAATTAAAGAATAAGCATGCGGCGAGGAATTAAGTTTTAAATTATAAAAATGATTTAGTACGTAGTCAACTGTAGTTCTAATGATGATGATGATGTGTATTATTTAATTAATCAGTTTAGGTATGTACTGAAATTAATTTTAAAATTAATTATTTATTTAGACTATATATAATAGAGTATATATTAAAAATTTAAAATATAAATACATATTAAAAATAAGTTAAATTATATATATTTATATACAAATATATATAATAGTTAATTTTAGTATATATAATATTTTTATTATTTAATTGTATTCAGTTACAAAATAATTATTCCGTACAAGAATGATGATATACTAATATGATGTTTATGTAAATTATTAAAATTCCTCACATAGCTAATTATATTATTCAGTTGTAATATTTTACAATATAAAGGATAAATCATATACTTTTTGTTCTCAAACTTTGTGTAAAAAGATTTATATATATCCTAGGCTTAATTTTCTTCATTGACAATCATCCATTTCATTCTCTCTTATCCACGGCGAAGAGTTGATGTCTCAATTAAAACTTAATTAATCCTCGTCTCTACGTACTTTAAATTTGGTTATCTAAGTATGGAGTAATACAAAATTTTTTCTTCTAATAATGTATCTAAGATAATATACGAGTGGTAAAGTGAGTAGTCTGTGTCTCGCTTATCTTATTAAGGTTGATATTGTTAAACAAAATAGACTCAAAATATTAGTCAGTTATATTTTATAATAGGCTGGTGAATTAATCCACTTAATTTAAAAAAAATAAAAGTAATTTAAATTAGTAAAAATAATAATTAAAAAATTATATACAAATAAAAATTAGCATAATTATAATATAATTTTTTTATTATTTTTTTCTAAATTTTTAATTTTAATAAAATTATTTAAAATAATATTCGTCAATAAAATCATCTTTATTTTAAAAAATAAGTCACATAATCTAAATAAAAGTTAATAACTAAAAAAATAAAAAAATAATTTAAAAATTATATAATTATTAATTTTTATACCATTAATTATTTTTTATTTAATAAAAAATAAAAAATAAAAAATATTTGGCTTGGCCGGTTGGCCCGGCCTTTCCGCAGTGAAATTTATTTTGTTTTGACAAATTTTAAATTCTAATCCGAACGATTTTGGTTCATTTTATCACTTAAAATCTAAAGCGATTGATCGATATGCTATATAATCTAATGAGATATTATTGTATGGATAATAAAATAATGTAAGAAGTTAAGTTATGTTGATTTAATGGTTAATTTACTAATGTGTTTAAATAAACATTGAAAATTCGAATTTATTAGCTAATGACAAATTTTTAAATGAAACTCCATGACAGATTAGTTTTTAATTAACCGGAACGAGAGATATTGTTAAAAAAAAATAATGTAGGAAATTCGAAGAGCGCCTAGCTACTAGGGTCGTTGAATCATAGTCTAGAAGAATATTATATCCGGAACATTGCAGAAAACTTTGAAATGTGGTAAGATTTGGACGAAAATGGAGTTAAAGAAAAGGTTTGCATTGTAAAATTTTGAATTACGTGTTACAATTTACAAACGGACCCTTTTTTTAATTTTTTGTTTTTCCTCCAAAATTTCAAATAGCAAAAGGCTTCTTAAAGGCAGCAAAATATATTCTTATACAATATTGATAGTGTACATAACAACACATCCAGTCATAAATAGCTCTCCATTCTTTATTATTTTTATTTTTATTTTCAGAATTATTTTATGAACATAATAAACTAGTTATTGTTGTATTATATTATACTATTCGATTATAAATTTGAATTAAATTTAATTATTTTATTTATAAAATTTGTTTATTTTTTTTATAAAATTTTATCATGAATGTCAATTTAATTTAATTATATTATTGAAGAAGTTTGATTACTAATTAATAAGTTACGAAAATATTTTATATTTTTTATACATATAATATATATCATAATCAGCTATCAAAATTAACTACCAATATAAAATATATATTAAAAATAAATTAAATTAAATCATATATATATATATTGACTGATTTTAGTTATTGATTTTGACGTACCAATTTTGTTTCTAATACCTATGTAAAAGTAAAACAAAAATGGAGATTAAGAAGTAAATGCAACACTGTCAAATTTGTATTTGTTTATTCAACAAAAATCACTTAAAAGTAAAACAACGATGTATGGAAACTTGCTATTTTTGATGCTGCGCATCAACTTGAAGGTTAGTGGAGCTTACTTTAAATGGGATAAATGATTCGACACTAAGTTTATTGTTGTGTTATGTTCATCAATAATCTATGAGATTGAGGGCAATTAATAAGAGATTATAATTATTGCCCCCATCCCTGGTGAGAGTGGAAATGGGATTGAATTAATTAATAATGGTCAAAGTTAGAATTGAGTTTCTTTGGTTAATGAGTGTGGTTATTGATAAGTTGGTGACAAGATTGGTGTGTGTGGGAAATGAATATGCTCTTGTCCACATACAATAATTATGCAATGGTCATGATCATGAATATTGGAATTAGAATATAAATTGTATTATGGTGTCCCCAATTATGCAATGCTCAATAGTCAATAGTAGCAGTGTGTGAAAGCATACCATTTGGGAATCTCATCAAATGGTAACTATTTTTAGTTTCTTAATTACTTTTGAGAATGAAAAAAAATGATTGAAGATTTTTCATGTCATTTAGGAAAATTTTTGTTGGTTAAGTTAGTTGTTCTAACTTCTTAATAATAAGATCCAAATGTCAATAATTGTATTCAAGTAAATAAAAAAAATTAAAATAAAAATGTATAAGAAATTAATTTTTAAATTAATCAACATCAATCAATTTTTTCGAAAAATTATATTTTAAACTCTCATCTTTTAGAAGATTTAGAATTTATAATATAAAAATTAGGGTTTAAAATAGAGTGACCAGTGACGACAATATCTAGAAGGTGACTGGTAGTGGGTGGTGGCGATAGCAACAATGTTGGACAACAGTAAAGAGTGAAGTTTTTTTTTTTGAACAAACGAGCTCAATACAATAAAGTGGAGCGATAGAAAAATAAAAATTCAAACAACAAAACATCGAAAAGTAGCATGAACTCTATTCCTAGTATTATCTTCGGCATTGCCATCAACAACAAAAGGGATCGACACTACTCCACTCTCTATAACTGGTCAAAGATTTGTGAAACACCTCTTGTACACCCGCTTCCTTGTTATTAAATATCCGCATGTTCCTCTTAAGCCAAACATTCTAAATAACTGCAAAAAAGCATACGAGCCACTTGTTGCGCTCCTCTTTCCTGCTAATGACATCTGTCCAACTCTCAAAATGTTCTTTCAGTGAACCCGGAACAGACCACAGGCCCCCAAATTCAGAAAGCCATTCACACCACACCTGCTAGGTAAACTCACAACCAAGAAACAAGTGGTGAATATGTTCAACATCTTTTTTACACAAAACATACATGTTATCACCGTGACCAATAATTCCCAGTCTATGCAATCTTTCTTTAGTATTTACTCTCCCTATCAAAGCAAAGTAAATAAATAACTCCACTCGTGGGAACCAAACCTTTCCATATGGTTCTGGTGAAGCTATAGCTGGTGATGTCCTCCGGGAGCGTTTCTGACTGCAACACTTGCACAAAAGAGTTAGTTGAAAAAATGTCTTTCTTATCAAACTTCCATACAATTCTATCTTGTGTATCACATGCTATCTTTACAGGCCTTAAAGTCTCATGCAATTGATCCACTAATTTCAAATCCTATTGGTATAATTCTCGTCTCCACTGGAAATTCCAAATCCACTCTAACCCATCCCAAAACTCACAATCCCCTATAACAGATCCTCTTTGGTTTGAAACAGAGAAGAGCCTCAGAAAGCTCATCTTTAGCGAACCACTTTGTAACCAAACATCTTTCCAAAATCGAGTTCTTCTTTCATCACCCACCTCCATAGACAACACAGCAATCATCTTATCTTTCACGTTACGATCCTTGAACTCCAGCTGACAAATATCCTTCCATGGACCTCCTCTACTAGGCAATGTCTGAGCTGATAATATTACATTGGGGTTCAAGTTATGACAAGAGCATACAACCTTCTTCTATAATGGACACTCCTCTTTTGAGAAACGCCACCACCACTTGAAAACGAGAGTTGTGTTCCTAACCACGGCATTACCCACCCCCAACCCACCCAACTTTTTAGGAGCCTAAACCACTACCTACTTAACCAGTGCCACACCATTCTTGCCTTCCTCCTTGCTCTATAGGAATTTTCTCTGCCACGAAATCAACTTTTCTGCCACTGCCTTCGACATCTTATACAGGCTCAAATAGTACACCGGCAAGCTATTCAATACAGATTTAATAAGGACTAACTTACCCACTTTATTAAGGACTTTTTCCTTCCACAAGCTAAGCTTCTCCTCGACTTTATCAATTATCGGTTTCCAAGTGCTGACCCGCCTTGGGTTCGCTCCTAAAGAAATGCCAAGATATCTGACTGGAAGGTTAGCCTCCTTACATCCCAATAAGTTGCACATATTGAAAGTCCATGGATGTTCACAATTGATTGTGATCAAACTGGATTTATCGAAGTTGATACTTAACCCTGCATCACCTCAAAACACCTTAGCAACCTGGCATAGTTTCTGATGGTCTCCTCCTCTGGTGGACAGAACAATATAGTGTCATCTGTAAATTGGATATGTGACAACTCTATATTGTCCTTGCCAACCAGCAAAGACGAAATACATCTATTTCTGACTGCCTCCCCTACCATCCTATGCAGAACATCAACAACAAGAACAAATAGAAATGGAGATAGTGGATCACCTTGTCTCAAATCGTTCTCCATCTTAAATGGTTCAGTTGGTGAGCCATTTATCAAAATCGACATAGAAGATATACCAACACACTCCTTTACCCATTCCCTCCACCTCCAACCATAGCCCATATTCTGTAATACAATATCCACGAAACTCCATTTTACCCGATCATATACCTTCTGAAAGTCTAATTTAATGATCGCTGCTTTCTTCTTCCTCATCTTTAACCATTGCATTGTTTCGCATGCAATAAGTGCCCCCATCATGTATTTTTCGACCCTTCACAAATGCACTCTGAGTCTCCCCTACTAGCCCTGACATCACTGATCTCATCCTTCTGACCATCACTTTAGGAATTACTTTATATACGCAACCTACCATGCTTATCGGCTGGAGGTCCTTAATCTCCGTGGCTCCAATGAACTTAGGTGCTAGGGCTACCCACGTAACATTCGAATCAGAAGGCAACCTTGATCATCGAAAAAAATCCAGCACAGTTGACGTGAACTCTGCACCAATATCACCCCAACACTTTTTAATGAAATTCTTGTTATACCCATCACTTCTTGGAGCCTTAGAAGATTCATTATCCCAAACCGCTTCTCTAACCTCCTCCATAGTTGGCATTCTCTCCAATGTTACAGACTCTTCTTCATCAATCCGATTTACCAAATCATCCCTAAACCCCACAACTGGCGATCTCTTCTAATGATACAAATTCTTATAAAACTCTCTGATATCAATCTTGATCTGAGCTTGATTTCTTATCAACCTTCCATTAATTACCAATGTATCAATTCTGTTATTCATCCTTCTTGCCAATGCCAAGTTATGGAAGTACCTAGTGATTTTATCCATATCCTTCGCATGCCTGGATCACGACATTTGCTTCTAGTGTATTTCTTTTCTCACATACCACCACTTGTAACAACTTACCAGAGCCTTCCTTATCGCCTCCAATGTACCATCATAAACTCCACTGCCAGTCATATCATCTATCTTCTTGATCTCCTCCTCAAAGCGTTGAATTCTCTTGTTCACATCACCAATATTGTCCTTATGACATCTCCTCAAAGGCAGCGTTAAAGCCTTCAACTTCTCTGTGAACTGCAGCTCGCCAAGATTCCTTCATTCCTCCCTGAGACCCTGACCATTCGTAAAAAAACCTTCATGTGTAAATCAAGAATCTAAACTTCGAAAAGGTCATGGTCCACCTTTGAATTCGGAATCCTCAACTATAATTGGGAATGATTTGACAAACTTCTCGGTCCACTTTTTAATCGAATCTCCGGAAACTCCTCAATCCATTTTACACTTAATAGAACTCTATCAATACAACTGCAAGAGCGGCATCTGAACCATGTAAATTTTCGATCATTCAACGGTAAGTCTATTAATTGCATATCTTGGACCCAAGCCTTAAAATCTTCTGCCGACGTTGTTAACCTGTCCTGACCTTTCCTTTCTTTAATCTGCATAACCTCATTAAAGTCTCCCATGTAACATATCGAAACTTGACATAACCCAGCTATAAAACTCTGTTCCTCCCACACAGCCAGTTTATCCACTCTAGTATGATCATCATATACTAAGCAAAAAGCACAATTGAACTCATTTTTTAATAGGACTCCTTCAACACATAACCATCTCTCCCCTTTGTAACAGTTATTTATTTTAAACAACATGTCATCCCACATTAACAACAGACCCAGACGTGCCTTCCAAACCTACAAACTCCCACTCCACAACATCACTCCTCCAAATGCGTACTATATCAAACTTAGTCACAACTTACATCTTAGTTTCAACCAGACCTAGCTTATTTAGTTTTTGCTTCTTTTTTAGTTCTTTCACCATACTCAATTTTCCAACACCCCTAACCCCCTAACATTTCAAGAGCTAAAAATCATTTTAAAATTTTATTACACACCTTTTTCAATTTTTTGGGTCTGCATCTTCGTGCCTTTTCTTTCTGCTTCGCCAATCTCCTCTTTTGAGCTAGTGCTTCATTCTGTTCTTGAAGAATTGTCATGATGTCATCTTCTTCATTGTACTGCACCGCTTCTGATTCCACAACTAATTTCCACGTCCTCCTATTTTCAAGCATCTGCTCCTCCCGTTCCAAAACCTTTACATTCCTGTTTTCCGTTTACCAATACCAATATCCACAGCAGCCCTGGTCTCAACACTGCCTCCATCAAGGGCTGCAACATCTAATGTCATACCAGTAAAGAACAAAGACAATTATTATAAAAAAAAAGGTAAAAAAGAACTTAATCTTACACCTCCAATTACAAAAAAGGAACAAAAACAATAATGCAACAATTTTAGAATACATCAAAATACTTTGTCAAAATTATACCCTTAAAAGTAGGGGTGTCAAAACAAGTAATCTGTTTTACTCTGTCCTGCCTCACCAAAGTTCACTCAAAAATGAGGTAGACTAGTCCAACCTATCAAAATAGAATAAGTTTAAAATACTAGTTTGTACTGTTTTATAATAGATTGACGAATCAACAGTCTAGTCTGCTTAACTTTTTTTTTAATAATAAAATTTATTAAAATTAATCTAATAAAAATTATAGGTAAAATTTTAATTATAATAAAAATACAAATAAAAAATATTTAAAATAAAATTTATGTTTTTATTTATTTTTTAAATTTTCAACGTCAATAAAATTACATATCATAATATTCGTATTTAAATTAATACAAATAATAAAAAATAGCATCTTCAACTTAATTTTTAAATAATAAATAATTTTAAGATAATAATATTTATAATATAATATAATACAAAAAAAAATATAAGTTTGTGATATATATATAAAAGTGTGTGTATGTATGTATATTTACTCACCACTTTTTGGCATGAATAATTGTTGTCATCGTTTTTCATTTCTCATATTTGTTTTAAAATTATTTAGGATTAGATTAAAGACTCTAGCGTAAAATTAAAGTATTCTTATGAGGTTGTTAACTTCTTATAAAAATATTTTATTTATTTATTGAGGATACATCAAAATATTGAATATAGACCATGAGTAAATAACTATTTTGACATCTAAAAAATTTAAATTTTGATAAAATAAATTTTAAAAAATAATAACAATAAAATAATCTTTAAAAGATATATTTTATTTGATAAAACGATCCAAATATTTGGTCAATAATTAATTTTATCTATCAGTAGCCAATTATTTACAAAATTATTAATGTATCCCAATATTCTCTCTCTTCACTGTGAGAACCTTCCACAACTCCATTTTCATTCTCTTGCCTCACCTATTGTTAATTTGTTATCACTCTTAGCTTGTCCCATCCTATTTTCATTCCCTGCCTCAACTCATCCCATTGCTATCAACCCACTCTGCCACTGCCCATCATCCTCATCATCATCAAATCGTCACAAAATTGAACTAAGCTCTACTAATATATTTAGTGTTGATTTTGATTAGTTTTTTTTTTAATAAAATATATTTAATCAATTTAAAATTTATTTAGATGTATCTTTTAAAAAAATAATGATCATTTTAAATTGACTTTTAAAAAAAATACTTACTTTTTTATTTTTAAAAAAATATTTTTTATTTTAAAAAACAGATAAAAATTATTTCACATTTAAATAGATTTTTTAAAAAGAATTTTAAATATTAAAAATTTTTTTTGTTTCTGTTTTTTTTAAAATAAGGTATTATTAACTTTAAAAAAACAAATAATTTATTTTTTTAGAAATTATTTTTTTGTTATTATTTTTAGAATTTATTTTGTTAAAATTTAAATTTTTCGAGTGTAAAAATAGTTATTTACTCTGTAGAGTGTAGACCGTATTGGAAGAATCTTATTAGGAATACAATTCAAATTATGAGTATGCATGAAAAAAAAAAAAAAAAGCTTAATTAGTTCCGATGTGAAAAGGAAATCTTAGAGTTAGAAGAAGGCACCCTTTTCATTCCATACCTTAACTAAAAAGTAAAAAATAAAAAAGAACAAACAAACAAACAAACTTCTTTAGCAATAAAGGAAAAATCGAAAAGCTACTAGATATTTGGTCCTATTAATTGTTGTTTAATTAATTATGTTTCACGTTCACGGAAGAGATTAAGAGAATACCTATTTAGGAAAAATAAAAGCAGTTAAAGTAAAGCTAATTATACATTCAAAAGTCAAAAAAAAGCAACGAGCTTCCAAAAGTTAATTATTGATTAATGATTGATCATTGGATCAATAGTCTCTTTAACGATTTTTCTAATTATACTAATGTGAACGGCCATTCTCTCTTAATACTCTGTAGTTTATTTTATTTTAATTATGTTCTTTCTTATACAAAAGAATCATTAATTTTTTTGTCTATTATTTTGATACTTGGTTCCCATGAGACATGGTAAATTACGTAAATGATTGCAGCTAGAATTTTTATTTTTATTTTTATTTAAAAAAAAAAAAAAAACCACTTGATTGAGTGGACCAGATACCCATTTCTAGTGTTGTGCTATTGTTGACATTTTGCGAAAATGATATGTGACGTTATCTCCTCTTCCCTAGTTGAGGCTTATATATACCACTTCTAATTGCTTATGGTGTCAAACTGATTTTTAATTTTATTATCCATTAGTTAATCTCGTAGATAATAAAAAGGTTTGATAAAAAATGCAACTAAGCAATTTTGGATTTTAATATTTTTAGCAAAATTACTAGAAGGTGTTTATAAGAGGAGGGAATTCGATGAGAGTTGAAATGAGATAACTTCCTTAAATAAAATATACAAAAGATGAAGGGAGGATAGAGTAAATAACATAAACAAACCAAATGGCTTTTAATATTATACTAATATTTTTAAAATAAAATAAGGAAAAGTTTAGGGACCAGCAACTTTGTTAAATTCTGGCCAGCATGTAACCAACAAAGAAAAGTGAGTCATTGAATGAAAACTCACATCAATCTCACACCATTAAAACTATCATTGATGACTATTTGATGGCTACAAATCACAAAAGTTGCTGGTCCTCTAACATTCCTCATAAAATAAATTACATGCATATCTTGAATTATTTTATAAAAATCGAATTTTTTTATAGTAAATCGAATTAATTATATTCGATTTAGTATGTCAGTAGTAAATTAAATCTAATTAATTCGATTTATTATTGAACAATACATATATAATAATTTGATTTATTACTTATACAGAGTATTGACATTTATTACTTTTAAGTTAATTGTATTAATTTTAAAATATAAATATAAAAAAAAATATCCTATTTAAATTTAAATAAAAAATAAAAACAAAAACAAATAAGAATAAGAATAAAAATCTAACTTTTGTGTTTTAGTTTAAATTCTAGAAAATCTATATTTTTATAAACTTATGAATTTAAAATGGAACAATAAACAAATTTCTAAAAATTCATTAAAAATCATCATTTGACTCATTAGCATCTAAAGAATCATTACCGGAACTTTTGATGTTGAAAAGGTTAAATAAAGTATAGCTCTCCAAGGTGACATAGAAGTTAAAACTTAAATTTTTTCAGAGTCAGACGTAATAGATAGTTATACTTTATATAAAATAACCAACTATATTTATACAATATGTAATTAAAAGGGTAATTCACATTAATAAACCAACATTCATCTAATTTTAGGCAAATCACCCAAAATGAAAAACGTAAGGTGAATCACCCCAATCACATCTCTATGCAAATCGAATGAACCAAATTAGATTTAGCTCTCTATATAAATCAAAACAGTCTGGTTCGATTTATTCATATTTACATGATGTCCTAATAAATCTAATAAAGCTGTTTCGATTTATGCATGTATGCTATTCTAGTAAATCTAAACAGAGTGATTAGATTTACTAGGACAGCATGCATGCATAAATCGAAATAGGGTGATTAGATTTATATAGAGAGTTAAATCTACTCTGCCTCATTCGATTTACGTAGAGAGATGATTGGGGAGATCCATGTAACGTTTTTTAATAACTATAATTTTTTATTCATTTGATAATTTAAATAAGGTTTAATTACTCTATTGATTCTTATAGTTTCGCAAAATTTTTAATTAGGTCCCTATATTTTTTTTCTTTTAATTGAGTCCTTGCACCAATTTTTTTTTAATTGAGTCCCTACATTTTTTTTTCTTTTATTTGAGTCCCTGCACCAATTTTTTTTTTAGTTGGGTTCCTATACAATTAAGCCAATTACTACCAAGAAGGAACTAATTGAAAAAAATTGGTACAGGAACCCAATTAAAAGAAAAAAAAAGTATAGGGACCTAATTAAAAATTTTACGAAAAAACTACAGAGACCAACAGAATAATTAAACCTTTAAATAATTATCAATAACTATACACTACTCATACACGGTTTCTACCTTCTTCGATTCTCTATATTTATGGTTGCACTAAATTCTCGTATTCAATTTGTTTTTCCGTTTTAGTTAAGTTTAAAATTTTAAACATTATTTTAGATTAATAGCGTACATGAATAAAAAATTATTAATTTTTAAAAAAATCGATGTGATTTAAAATTGTTCATTTGAAACTAACACATTATTTTCATAAAAATCAACATATTTAAATTAATATTAAAAAAAATTATTCATAAAAAAATAAAAAATTATAAAAAAATTAAAAATTTTGATAAATTTTATTTGAACATATATAATTAAAAATTCAAATTTGTTGGTTTATAGAAATATAATAAGCTGGTTTTAAATGAATAGTTTTAAATCACTATTTTTATGTAAATTCATCTGTTTTTTTTTTTTTTGTAAAACTAGTGATTTTTTATGTGTATGCTAATAATTTAAAACTAGCCATCTATCTCTATTGTCATTTGAAACCATCTATTTTAAATAGTTCAGTATAAATAAACATAAAAAAGTTATTAATTTAAAATTTAAAATACAGATGAGATATAATTTAATTAAAATCGATCTAAATAGTAACAAAATATATTAATTTTTATTTTTTAAATTGGTCTAAATTAAATTATTAATATTATTTTATTATTTTTAAAAACTATATTTTTATATTTATAACTTCATATATCTCGTTTACACTGTAAACAAAATAACTATTAACAATAAAATATACATATCTAACATTTTCAATATCTAACATCCATTAATCAAACAGAAAACCATGGAACATTAATAATAAAATAAACATACCTTACTTAAACGAAATCAATTAAACTCAGTTAGTGACAATTATACAGGTAATCTAAATCATGGAACAGAATAGAAAAATCAACTGTAACCTAAAACCTTAAAAATTTTCTAATAAAAAAATTTTATTTCATCAAATAACATCCACATGAACTTATACTTATACTAAATGTATGTTGTTAGTTGAATGACTCAAAATTTTAGATTTATAATTTTTTAAAATTTTATTGTGTTATTTATCGAAAATTTTTATGACATTTATAATTAAATTATGTTTTTTTTATCAGTTAACTGAGTATATGATATTGAATTTAGAAGATAATGATGATAATTATAAATTTATAATGATAATAATGATAATGACGAAAGAGGAGAAAAAAAATAAATAAAATAATAATATATATATGATTTGGGTTAGATTTAACTACGTAAGAAAAATTTAACCGTCCAATAATATTTTTGTTATTTTTAATAATGTTAGCCTGTATATGACTTTTAGTTTTTATTGTATTTTTATCGATGTGGTAAAAAAAAGTGTTATTATCACATTTTTTGTAATGTTGTTTTATATAGAGTTGTTTTCATTGTATTTTTCAGGAATAAGTTAAAAAAAAGTGTTATTGTCAAAACGAGAGTGGTAATACTTATTCCCAAAAGATTAATGGGTGTGTTTGTTTGAGGTGAAAATGGGAGAAAGAAAAAAGGAAGGAAAGAAATAGGAAGGAAAATAGTTATTTTTTTTTTGTTTGTTTGGTTGAGAAGAGAAATGAAAAAGGAAGGAAAATGGATAAAAAAATATTGGTGAGACCCACCAATTTTTTTTCCTCTAACAATGGAGCGAAAATGGAGAGAAAACTAAATCTTTCTCTCTACTTTCAATATTATTCCTTTATTTTTTTCTATATCATGTATAATATAAGAATAAAATTGTCTTTTTATAACATTTCTTTCCTTCTTATTTTCCTTTCATCCAAACACAAAGAAAATAAATATCCACTCAATTTCTTTCCTTTTCTTTCTTTTCTTTCTATTTTCTTCCTCTCTATTTCTTTTCTTCCAACCAAACATAGTGTAATTATTAGATTGTGTACTCAATTGCATTTTTTGTTTTCAATTTTACATACCGTTTTAATTGAATCTTTTACACCCTGATTTGAATCTTAATTTGTTTTCTAAACGTAAAAAATAAATAAATATTAGGTATATATAAAAATAAAATAACTATGCTAGGTTTACAAGTTATACTAAAGGAAGCGGTTCTCATATGTCAATGTACGGGATGGAATATGATATTTTATTTATCTCTACTCATTGAGATATAATATAAATAATGTGAATGGTCAAGATTTTGGTAGTTTGCTTTCAATGTACATGAAGACTAGGAGCTCACCGTGAGCTTTAGACCGGGTAAGTAGTTGGCAAGTATTTAAACTTATACATTGTCTTCTCTGTCCATATGCCCCGAAAGCTTGGCGAAGCCATTTTTCATGTTCAGCCTATCTGAAAATTTGTTAGCTTTCTACGGATATCTTTCTTAAAAATAGGCCTAGCCATATATTTTTTTTTTCAAATAATTGAAGAAAATAATTTTAATAAGATGAAAAATATTAAGAAGTCATCAGAATTTATTTTTAGTTATCATTTAGTCATTAATTCAATTTCTTTAGTTTAATAATTTAACAATATATTTAATTTCATACTTTTAAATATTGATGACTAACTGATAACTAAAAATAATAAATTTTGATAATTTTTTAATATTTCTCAATAAAAAAATCATGCTAATTGAAAAAAAAGATCATTGTCAAATGAATTTGTAATAGGATGATTTTTTATTAAAAAATAAAAAATATGCTATATTTCAAAAAACAAAATATAAGAATTGAATTATACAAAATACAGTTAAATTAATTTTTTTTAGAGAAAGAAAAATTAGGTGAGCCTATGTTAAATTGAATGGGTCTCGATGAATATGAAATTTGTATTTATTTATTTATTATACATTATGAATGTATGATTTTAACCGTATGCTATTCACTCTGAATATTATCTCTATCATATTATACTTTTCCTAACTTGAGCATTGGAGTACCTTTATAAATGTCCACTGGCACTGTTTTTAGAAAAACCGATGTACACTTCATCCCGTCCAAGAAAAAGCAAATTCAAGCACTGAGTATGACAAACTATACCTTGGAGCCGGCTACTCACGCAGGAACAAAAATAATAGAGTTATTAGGCAGAATATCATCAATGATCAAAAAGAAAATATCTCTTGTAACTCTAAGATACCATGTGTTCATATCCTGACCCAAAACATAAAGTCATGCCCAGTAAAAATAAAAGATTCACCCGAAAATGGTGGTCCCTACCACATACCCGACCTCTTTAAGGAGGTCGGAAACGGCATAAGGAACCAGTCTTACTTATCCAAATAAGTAACGGCCTCTCTGAATCTCTCCTACTATCTCTATCTCCATTAAAAGATAGATCCTAACATATCTCTCAAGAATGAAGGGAACAGTCATCCACCTAAAAATGTGGAACTATTCCAAAAAAGGTGATTATTGGCTCTACTATAAATATACTGATACTCTCAGATATATTTATGTTCTGACCTACTAAAAACTTGTAAAAAGTCCTTGCTAATTTAAGCATCGAAATTTCTTGTAGGTATCACCCCCACCTCCTCACGAGAAACACGGATGGCGGTGCTTCGCCATAAGAATAAGTCAGAGGCTACCTCACAAAGACATTAGACCTCACGTCCAGACCCAAATCAATATTTTAGGTAACTCTCAAAATATCATAGTTGTCCTTTAGTAAATTGATACGTTTATATGAAACTACATTTGATTGAGGTGATTTTGAAAATTGTATAAATAAAATTTGAAGAAATAGGCAATTGAGTAGAAGAAATTTTTTTTTGAAACCAAACACATGCTCAATTCATATTGAAAAGTCATATTTAAAATGAATATAAAAATTATTTTTTTTAAGTCTAATTCAATGATTTTAATTTAGACTATCAAATTTTATTCTTTTGACAGATATATTTTAAATAAATTTATATCTGATTCAAAATTAAAATTGAGATATTATTAAATTTCCCGTAACAAATAATAGTAGTAGATGGCAAAAAACTTCTTATTAGTTTTTCATGCATTTTACAAATTGTGAAAAGTTGTTATCACTAAAGATAAAAATTATACACCAATAGTCAATATGAATGCATTATTTTAAGTTTATTCTCCATATTTTATCTAGAAATTAATTTTTGGTCTTAGTAAGTACTAAAATTTGTATAAAGAACTAAAATATAAACCATTTTAATTAATTTTTTTATTTATACCTTTAAATCATTGTCCTATATTAAAGCTCAAATATAAGTAACAAAATGTTAAAAGGTATTTTACACACAATGTTTAGGTAATTTTTGTCCGTTCATAATTTTTTTTCAATCTTTTCAATTTTATTTGTGTATAAGATATAATGTAAAAAGTCAATAATAAAAAAACTGTACATACTTTATACAAAAATAATATTATAACCAAATAAAAACTTTGAAGTGAACAATTACGTATTTTTAAGTTTATTTTATTTTTTAAAATAATATATCAATCTACAGTTAAAATTTGTATGTTATTTTTGTATTGATGTCATTTTTTTTCTTTTTCTGTAATCACGACTTTTGGTTTAACATTCTGTTTATTTTAAATGAATATTTTGTATAAATAATAAATTATATTTCAAGACATAACTTCTAATTCGTTAAGATAAATTCTACTTATTATTAAGAGTAATATTAAGACAATAACGTAAAGTGATATTATTTAACTTAATATTTATAATTTTATATATGTAATATCTATAATTATATATATTTATTATATCTAAGATTATTTATTTATTTCAGTAATAATTAAAAAATAAAAAATACGACTCTTTATTTTTAAACTATTACTCTCAAATATTTTTAATTGTTAAATATGTTCTAAGTCATGTCAATCCACTTTCAAGGTTTTATTTATTAAAATCTAAATAAGTATAGTGGCTAAGTAAACAGCAGTTTAAAAAAAAAAAGAAGTAAACCACAGTTAAATAGTAGATGGCTTCAAAAGAAATTAAACGAATATATAGATAGTCGTCCTTGATTGCTGAGCCAAGTCTTTATTTTAAAGCTATCTATTTATGACATTTTACCTCTACCACTAAGGTTATTTTCGTCATTGCGACCCTCATTACATGACAAATAACAACTTGGCTAACTTCTGATACCATGAATATCGTATTCCACTTTTCTCAATTGACATACCTGATAATTTTCCTATACTAAAATCAACCACTAGTTCATCAGTATAAAATATATATAAAAATATAAAATATATACTAAAAATTAATTAAACTATAAATATATGTGAGAATAAAAGAAAGATTAAGAGCAAACTTAGGGAGTAAAATAAGGTTTGCAAGGAGTTTTAATAGAAAAGAACTTGTAGGAAGTTTTCATAGGAGGAAACTATTCTCATTCAACTTGTAGGGAGTTTTCATAGGAGGAAACTATTCTCATTCATTAAAATTATAGCATAGATAATACTATATATATTTCTGTAATAATCTAGTTGAAACATCATCAAATAAAAAAGAAAGTTAATTCACATCCTATTTTCTCATATTGGCTTTGTTATAGTTAGTGCATTATTGTGGGTAGTGTTCAATTTCATATTACTTTCTATCTATTAGAAGTCAAAATTCCGCTGCAAACTCAACAATTGGTATCAAGAGCCAACGTTATATTATTCATTATTTGAGTGATAAAATTTAATTTTGAATATAATGACTTCTACTAGTAGTAATGTCAAAGTAGGCAAATATGAAATAAAAAAGTTCAATAGGAAAAATGATTTTTCCTATTGGAGGATGCAGATGAAAAATCTGCTTATATCACAGAAGTTACACAAGGCACTAGCAGGAAAAGAGAAAAAGCCGAAAGGAATGAAAGATGAGGATTGGGAAGAATTAGATCTTGAGGCACGGGCTGCAATAATCTTATGCCTTGAGAGGGATGTTGCTTTCTTGGTGAATGAAGAAGCAACTGCAGCAGGCGTCTGGTTAAAGTTAGAGAGTAACTTCATGACAAAGACTCTAACTAACAGGATCTACTTAAAATCCAAATTGTATACATACAAGATGGAGGAAGGCACCTCAATCCGAGAATATATCAATAAGTTTGATAGGATTATATCAAACTTAAAGGATATAGATGTGAAGGTTGATGATGAAGACCAGTCATTCATATTGTTACTTTCATTACCGAAGTCCTATGAAAATCTGGTGCAGACATTGATGCTGGTGGGTGACACTCTGACCATGGATGAGACGAGGGCATCACTTTTAGCAGATGATCTACGTAAGATTGCTACAAGTGTAATGTCATCTTCAAATGGAAGAGAGTATAATGATCAAGCACAAGGATTGTTCGCGGCTAGAAGAAAGACTAATGAAAGAGGAAAAGGTAATAAGCGTGGAAAGTCTAGGCCAAAATCTAGACCTCACACGGAGAGAACATGCTTTAAATGTGGTGAGACTGGACATTTCAAAGCAAATTGTCCAAATAAGAAGATAACTTTCAAGAAACAGAACAACGACAACGACAACCCGAAAGAAAAGCAAAAAGCAAGCTACGTCTCAAATGATGAGGAGGATTGTTACTCTGTAACAGAACAATCTTATGAAATCTCCTGTAAGTGGATTCTTGATTCAGGAGCCTCTCACTATATGTGTCCAAATAGGAAGTGGTTTACTACCTATGAAAGCATAAATGGTGGCACAGTTTTAATGGGCAATGATCATGCTTGTAAAACTGTGGGGTTGGGTACTATAAGAATTAAGATGCATGATGGAATAGTAAGAACCTTAAAGGATGTGAGACATATTCCAGACTTGCGAAAAAATCTTATCTCCATAGGTTTGTTGGAGAAAAATGGTTGCAAAATAGTTACGGAAAATGGGGTACTAAAAGTTGTTCGTGGTTCTTTGGTAGTGATGAAGGGAGTTTGTCACGGTAATCTTTATTCTCTTTTAGGGACAACAGTCACAGGTGAGTTAGTAGTTGGAATCGGTGGAAGTAGAGATCAAACAAATTCCACAAGAATATGGCACATGCGGCTTGGACATATGTCAGAGAAAGGTCTATCATTGCTTTATGGACAAGGTTTGCTGAAAAATATGAAGAAACCACGAATGAAATTTTGTGAGCATTGTGTGTATGGAAAGGCACATAGGGTGAAGTTTTCTACAAGCAAGCATAAAAGCAGAGAGTTGTTAGACTACGTGCATACTGATGTTTGGGGCCCGGCTAAAGTTACTTCCAAGGGTGGTTCCAGGTATTTTGTTACTTTTGTTGATGATTATTCCAGGTATGTTTGGATTTACTTCCTCAAACATAAGAATGAGGTATTCGATACTTTTAAATGGTGGAGAGCGATGGTTGAAAATCGAATAGGTAGGAAGCTAAAAACTCTACGATCTGATAATGGCACAAAGTACACGGATGGGGCTTTCAAGGAGTTCTGTGACCGAGAAGGCATTACAAGACACTGGACAGTTAGAGAAACACCACAACAGAATGGAGTCACCGAACGACTGAATCGTACACTACTTGAGAAGGCAAGGTGTATGCGCTCTAATTCCGGATTAGGCAGAGAATGGTGGGCAGAATCAATTGCTACAGCTTGCTACATAGTGAATCGATCCCCACATTCTTCTCTAGATGGAAACACACCTTATAAGGTGTGGTCAGGGGAACATGCAGATTACGAGAAACTCAAAGTCTTTGGATGCACAGCCTATTATCATGTTAAAGATAATAAGCTTGATGATAGAGCAAAGAAGGCAATCTTTTTGGGGTATCCAAGAGGGGTTCAAGGCTATCGCCTTTGGAGTGTAAATGATTCTAAGTTTATAATTAGCAGGGATGTTACCTTTGATGAACGATCTATGGTAGCTTTGTCTAAAGATATGGTGCCAGATGATGGTGATGTTGGAAAAAATTCAAATACTCAAGTGGTGGAGATAGAGTCTAAATACCAACAAATAGACTCTAGTAATGTTCAGGTGGAGCATCCTAATGCTACTCGAGATGACGCAGAGGATGAACTTGATCATGAGGAAATTCAGCGAGAAAATGCACATGCATTACAACAGCAAAAGCAGGATTCTTTAGCATCTACTAGGCCAAAGAGGAATTATAAATTTGTTTAGAAGTTTGGGTCAGACAAGCTTTTGAGACATTATGGGCAGGTAAACTTGGTAGATTATGCACTCTCAGTGGAGGATGATGAGCCGGTCACCTTCAAACATGTTATAAAAGACAAAGATAGAGAGAGTTGGTTTGTCGCTATGGAGGAAGAGATGCAATCTCTTCATAAGAACAAGACATGGAATGTGGTCCCATTACCCGTGGGAAAGACTGCAATTGGTTATAAGTGGGTGTATAAAAGAAAAGAAGATCCTACTAAGTCAGATGGTACAAGATTCAAAGCTAGGTTAGTAGCAAAGGGATTTGCACAGAAAGAAGGTGTTGATTACAATGAGATATTTTCTCCTGTGGTGAAACATACTTCCATACGGTTGCTTTTAAGTCTTGTCGCTCATGGTGATCTTGAGTTGGAACAACTAGACGTGAAGACTGCATTCTTGCACGGTGACTTAGAGGAAGAAATCTACATGTATCAACCTGAGGGTTTCAAGGTTGAGGGTAAAGAAAGTCAGGTATGTCGCTTGAGGAAATCGCTATATGGATTGAAACAATCTCCTCGGCAATGGTATAAGCGATTTGACTCCTTTATGTTAAAACAAGGTTTTTCCAGAAGTAATTATGATTGTTATGTATACATTCGTAAGCTTCCTAGAGGTGATTATATCTATCTTCTATTGTATGTGGATGACATGCTTATTGCCTCTAAGAGTAAAGTAGAGATAGATATGTTAAAGGTTCAACTTGGTAAAGAATTTGAAACAAAAGACTTGGGTGCTGCAAGAAAAATATTAGGCATGGAAATTAAAAGAGAGAGATCAAGGCAAAAATTGTTCTTAAGCCAAAGAGGATATATTGAGCGCGTCATTGAAAGGTTTGAAATGAAAAATGCTAAATCGGTGGTAACGTCGTTGGCTCCACATTTTAGGCTCTCTGGTAAACAATCTCCCACAACAGCAGAGGATAAGGCTTACATGGAAAATGTACCTTATGCTAGTTCAGTCGGTAGCCTAATGTATGCTATGGTGTGTACACGCCCAGATATTTCACAGGCAGTCAGTGTTGTTAGCTGGTTCATGGCAAACCCGGGTAAGGCACACTGGGAAGCAGTCAAATGGATATTAAGATACTTGAAGGGTACCATTGACACAGGTTTATGCTTTAGTGGAAAATCATGTCAAATCAGCGGCTTTGTTGATTCTGATTATGCTGGTGATCTAGATAGAAGACGTTCTACGACTGGTTATGTATATAAAATACAAGGTGCTCCAGTTAGTTGGCGATTGATGTTACAAGCTACAGTGGCACTATCTACTATAGAAGCTGAGTACATGGCAGTAGCAGAAGGGGTGAAAGAAGCATTGTGGCTAAGGGGTCTTCTAGATGATTTGGGGTTGAAGCAAGATTGCGTGAATCTGAGTTGTGATAGTCAAAGTGCAATTCATTTGGCTAAAAATCAAGTTCATCATGCTCGTACCAAGCATATTGATGTAAGATATCACTTCGTGCGTGATGTTATAGAGAAAGGTAACATTTCTCTTATAAAAGTACACACAGATGAAAATTCTGCTGATATGTTGACTAAAGTAGTATCGGAAAACAAGTTCCAACACTATTTGGAATTGCTCAATATTACTTTATGTTAGGCATTACATGGAGAAATAGAGGAACTACGATTGGTTTGATCCTGAACAAGGGTACGTAGGCAATCATTGTAAAAAATGATGCAACCAGATATGAATAACACACTTTGATCGTCCAAAATTTGAGTAGATTTCAAATTGTGAACGAGGTGGAGAATTGTGAGAATAAAAGAAAGGTTAAGAGCAAACTTCGGGAGTAAAATAAGGTTTGTAAGGAGTTTTAATAGAAAAGAACTTGTAGGGAGTTTTCATAGGAGGAAACTATTCTCATTCAACTTGTAGGGAGTTTTCATAGGAGGAAACTATTCTCATTCATTAAAATTATAGCATAGATGATACTATATATATTTTTGTAATAATCTAGTTGAAACATCATCAAATAAAAAAGAAAGTTAATTCACATCCTATTTTCTCATATTGGCTTTGTTATAGTTAGTGCATTATTGTGGGTAGTGTTCAATTTCATATTACTTTCTATCTATTAGAAGTCAAAATTCCGCTGCAGACTCAACAATATATTTATATACAAATAATAATTAATTTTAGTTGTTGATTTTAGTATGTAAATAATAGGGGTAAGTATTGTTTTAGTCTCTAACATTGGGAATGAGAATCAAAACCGTCCCCAACGTAATTTTTTATTTAGAATCATCTTTAACGTTTTTTTTTGTATTAAAATTGTCATTTTTAATAAAAAATTTTATTTTATTACTAAATTACCCCTATCTTAATAAAAAATATAAAAAAAAGGACCCGAGGGGGAGGGGAGAAAGAAAAGAGAAAAGGACGCGCGTGGAGGGGGGAAGAAAAAGGGGAAACGGAGGGGGAAGGGGAAAGGGGGAGCCCCGACGGCCTTCAACGTGAATCCCAGTGTCGTCGCTGCCACCTTTGGGTCCTTCTTTGCCACCGAGCACGAGTCCGCGAGAGAGGAGATCCGAGAAAGAGAGAGCGCCGGTGGAGGGGAGGAGGCCGCTGCCATAGCCGCCCCACCATCGCGGCACCTGCATCGTCGCTGGTCCACCCACGAGCCGCTGCCAGAACCGCAAACAGAGGAAGACGTCGCCGCCGTTCATGCATGCTTCTGCCGCCGTGGAGTGCATCGCCGGGAAGGGCCCAAATAGAGGAGGGCGGCGCGCGAAGGAGAGAGAGAGGGATCTGAGGCTGAGCTGGTTCCTACCATCGCCGATCTGCCCAACCGCTGTCGCTCCGACGCCCACGAGCTGCCGGTGGTTCTGCTTCAGCTTCTGCATCTGCTTCTTCTTCTGCTTTGGCTTCTGCATCTGCTTCTTCTTCTGCATCTGCATTTTATTTTGCTTCTGCATTTGTTTTTGCTTTGTTTCTATTTCTGATTCTACTTCTGATTCTGATTTTGTTGTTGTTGATTTTGAATTTGATGTTGTTGAATTGGGTACTCGTTGAATTTGATGTTGTTTCTACTTCTGAATTTGATTCTGATTCTGATTCTGATTATTAGTATTTGATGGGAGTAAGGGAGGTGGTGGTGGAGTAAGGGAGGTGCTGGTGGTGGTAAAGGTGTTGGTAGTGGTAAAGGGTATTTTTGTCTGTAAAAAGTTAAAAGGACGATTTTAATACAAAAAAAAAAAAAAACGTTAAGGATGATTCTAAATAAAAAATTATGTTGAAGACGATTTCGATTCTGACCCTCAACGTTAAGGATCAAAACAATACTTATCCCTAAATAATATTTTATTTAAAAAAATAGTGACTGATAATCTTAATTCATCTTCTAACATTTAAATAAGTAAAAATTTAAATACATATTATTTTGAAAACATAAAACAAGTAAGAAAAAATTAATTTTTTATTTATAAAAATTAAGAAAATGGGTAACAATTCCTAATATTTTTAATGATATATTTTTTTAATACATATAAGATAATATATAACTAAAAGGAGCACAGAAAATTAAAAAAATGTTTAAATAAACTTTAATTTTACATTAGAAAAATTCCTTTTCCATTTTTTAAAGAAATTTTCTACTTTGCACTATAAATTGTTTCAAAACACGTTTTGATTATGGGACAATTAATTTGAAATAAAACATGAGAAGAAGTTATTCAGTATAATAAGTAGTGGAAACTGGAAATTATCTTCCGGACGTAATTGTTGATCTATATTCTTTATTCCTTTTAATTTATAAGATTCTTAATTTCTTATCATTTTCATTTCCACATCTCAGTTTTACCGCATGTCTATAGGCTTTGATTATTCTCTGTCCCAATAATAAAATATTCTATTGCCTTATATTCTAGTCCACGAAAACTCAACTATATATATCGTTAACCCTCGTTGAGTAATTATTATATGGAGAACAGATCCTCTAAATTACGTAATCTATATGATAGTTTTATACTTTTATATATATTTGTTGTGTTGCATGAGAACATAATATTTTATTTAGATTATTTTCGCATATATAATATAAATAACGCTAATGTTAGAAAGATAATAATTTAAAATTATTTTATTTAATTTAATATATATAATTACACACTTATAAAAATATAATATTATTTAATTATTTTAGAAGTAATTAAAAAATATAAAATAAGATCATTTTAAAATGTTTTTAATTAATTTTCTTTAATAATATAATACTTTCTATATTTTAAAGTACACAGAATATATATTATATTATATTGAAAAGTAAATTATTATTTTGTACTAATGAATAATGATAGATTGGAATACCGACGAATCTTAGTAAACTAATCTTGTACATATAAAAAATAATCTTTGTGATAAAAATATCTAATATCTAATTTTATTCATTAATAAATCTGTCAACATTCTAAGAAATAGTAGTTTATTTTTCTTTCGTATTAGAAAATTAGTTTTATACATAAGTAAACTTTTCATAATTTTAAATTTATGACTAAAAAATAGTTCACTGTACGTTGAATAAACAAACATAAACAGTGTATTGTCAACAGTGTAGCGTGTAACATTCTCTTGTTTTCGTTCATGACAACTTGCTCCTAACTTTAAATTAAAAAAAAATGTTATTTGTATATAAATATATATATTATTATTTAATTTATTTTTAATATATATTTTATTTTAATAATTAATTTTAATATACATCAAACATAATAAAAAATTAAATATTGACTTTAGGGAAAGAAAACTCAACGGTTTTTTTATTTAAATATATATAAAAAATTATTATTTTTTAAAATGTGCATGAATAAAAAATTAAAACAAAATATGCATGGTCATTTTAAGTATAATACACACGAAATGAAATTACACTCCATTTTAAGAATGGCGCATGCAAAATAGAGCTCGCAACTCACTTGCATCACCCAAAAATAAGGCATAGTCTGACACCTTCTATTTTGCATCTGTTTTGGCTGCAATGATAGCTCTATTTTTTTGGGTGATACAAGTAAGTTGAAAGTTCCATTTTATGTGCACCATCTTTAAAATGGAATATAATTTCATTTTGTATGTGCTGCTCCTAAGATGGTCGTGCACAATTTGTTTCAATTTTTTATCCATGCACGCGATGAAAATTAATCATTTTTTTATCCATATTTAAATAAAAAAAGACCAAAACTCAACTATATATAGTTAACCCTCAGTAAGTAATTATTATATGGAGAACGGATCCTCTGAATGAAGTAATCTATATGATAGTTTTATATTGTTATGTCGTACTATTTTATAAGATTGATTTTGCATATATAATATAAAAAAAATATTATATGCGTAAAAAAATTTATAATTAAATTAATTATTATATATTATGTATAAATATATATTGTTTAATTTATTTTTAATATATAAATTATATTTTAATAAATATTTTATACCAATAAATCAGCGACTAATTTATTTTATATATGTAATATGGCGATAATATAATGCAATATAATATTTTTTATATTGTCGTATTATACACAAAATATATCTAATATTATATTATATTATACTGAAAAATAAATTATCATTTTTATTCATAAAAATTTGAAATATAGATAAATCTAATTAAATTAATTTTGTATAATAAATTGGATTAACCACCAAAATTGCCTTCAAATTATTCAAACGCTGACAAAAATACGCTCGAATTTTATTATCGACAAAAATGTCTTTAAATAATTTAAAAATACAACAACAATACCCAATAATAAATATATATTTTCAAAAAATGCCTTAGAGATTGAATTTTGATGTAATTTTTTACAAGTATAATTAAAAAAATTAAATATTATTATTCTTAAAATTTGGTAATTTTTTCTAAGTATATATTTTTTGTGATTTTTTAAAAGTATTATTAGTTATTAAAAAAAATTACAAAAAAAATATATACTCAACTAAAAATCACCAAATTTTAAGGATAATAATATCTTATTTTTTTAATCATGCTTGCAAAAAATTACATCAAAATTCAATCTCTAATATATTTTTTGAGAAATACATATTTAATGTAAGATAATCTTGTAAAAAAACTAACATTAAATATGCATTTCTCAAAAAATACATTAGAGATTGAATTTTGATGTAATTTTTTGCAAGCATGATTATAAAAATAAGATATTATTATTCTTAAAATTTGGTGATTTTTTGTTATGTATATATTGTTTTGTGATTTTTTAAAAATATTATTAGTTGTTAACAAAAGAAATTATAAAAAAATATATACTTAACGAAAAATCACCAATTTTTATGTATAATAATATCTTATTTTTATAATTATGCTTGCAAAAAATTATATCAAAATTCAATCTCTAAGGTATTTTTTGAAAATATATATTTACTGTTGGGTATTGTTGTTATGTTTTTAAATTATTTGAAGGCATTTTTGTCGATAATAAAATTCGAGTACATTTTTGTCAGCGTTTGAATAATTCGGGAGCGTTTTTGGTGGTTAACCCTAATAAATTTGTTGACACAGTAAATTTTTATAAATGGAATGGTAATTTATTTTCTTTTAGTAAGTTAGACAAATATAGATAAATACTATAGAATGGACCTAGTTTTATACCATCATAAGTAAATTTTCTTAGAATTTTAACTTTTTGTGTCTGAAAAGTAAGTAGTTTACTCTGCCTTGAATAAATAAACATAATGAGTGTATTTGTCAACAGTGTAGCGTGTGGCATTGTCTTTGTTTTCATCGATCACAACTTGCTCCTAACTCCAAAACAGACATTGACTTTACGGAACTAACCGCCACCTCATATCACACCGCTATAAATCACAAACAAAATTCCCATTTCTCGTTCATTACATTCATCTTCTCTACTACTCTTTCCATCCACCTCATAGATTCTTGTTTTGTCTTACACACTTCTTAATTATTAGCGTTGAGTTGAGTCCTAAGAGTTTCAATTTCAAACCAAACATCTTCAAATATGTCACAACAAGAACATAATAATAATGACCACCAGTCTTCAACAATTCCAATCTCACTAGACCCTGAAGCAGGTCAAGTAGTAGCATCTGCAACCACTAGAACAGATTACTCAGCAAAAGGGGTGGTTGAGAAAGTGAAAACCAACTTGGTTTTCCGTTCAAAATGGGCTGAAATCAATGGCGCCATGGGTGATCTTGGAACATACATACCCATAGTTCTTGCCTTGACCCTTGCAAGGGACCTCAACCTTGGCACCACATTGATCTTCACTGGTGTCTATAACATCATCACTGGGGCCATCTATGGTGTTCCCATGCCAGTCCAGCCCATGAAGTCCATCGCCGCCGAAGCCTTGTCTGATACAGGCTTCGGCGTCCCGGAGATCATGGCCGCCGGGATACTTACCGGAGGCACAGTATTCGTCCTCGGCGTGACAGGACTTATGCAACTTGTGTACCGGTTGATTCCCCTCTGCGTCGTAAGGGGAATCCAACTGGCACAAGGATTATCTTTTGCATTAACAGCTGTCAAATATGTTAAAAAAATTCAAGATTTGCCAAAATCAAAGTCTCTAGGCCAACGACATTGGGTTGGCCTAGATGGCTTGATTTTGGCAATTGTTTGTCTTGTATTCATTGTGATTGTAAACGGCGCCGGCGAAAAAAATCGTTGTTGTGGCGACCCAGGCGACGACGAAGATTTAGGCCGGGACAGAAACCGAGGATCAACTATAAAAAAGAACAAGACAGATAGAATAAGAAGGATTGTTTTCTCTCTTCCTTCAGCTTTCTTGGTGTTTATATTGGGTGTTGTTTTAGCATTCTTAAGAAGGCATCACGTGGTGCATGAGATAAAGTTTGGACCTTCTTCAATAGATGTGGTGAAATTCTCAAAGCATGCATGGAAAAAAGGTTTCATCAAAGGTACAATCCCTCAACTTCCTTTGACTCTTTTGAATTCTGTTGTGGCGGTTGTGAAGTTATCATCAGATCTTTTCCCGGGAAGAGAGTTCACTGCCACGTCACTTTCAGTAACGGTTGGATTGATGAACCTCGTTGGTTGTTGGTTTGGTGCCATGCCAATGTGCCACGGGGCCGGCGGGCTAGCCGGGCAGTACAAATTTGGAGGGAGGAGTGGCGGGTGCGTGGCGCTTCTCGGCGCCGCGAAATTGGTGTTGGGTTTGGTGTTGGGGACTTCTTTGGCACATGTATTGAACCAGTTTCCGGTTGGAATCTTGGGAGTGTTGTTGCTGTTTGCTGGGATTGAATTGGCTATGTGTTCTAGGGACATGAACACAAAAGAAGATTCTTTTGTGATGCTTATGTGCACTGCAGTGTCTTTGGTTGGATCTAGTGCTGCACTTGGATTCTTGGTTGGGATGATTGTTTATGTTATTCTTAGGCTAAGGAATTGGACTAAGGATAAACCACTTTCTACCATTTGGATGCAAAAACATGATGACCAACTCTGAAGTAGTACTGGAATGTTATTTGCACACTAAAATAAATCGTTTGACAATTTAGACAATAATTTACGGTCGTTTGAGTGTGCACGTAACATTTTTTGAAGAAAAGAATAAAAAAAGTGTGACGAGATTTGATTGCTTGATGTTGCTTATCCGGTGCTATTATTTAGATGTAAATACTACTTGGTGTGTTTAATTTGTATGGATTTCAGTTCAAGAATGATGTTTTCTGTTTTGTTCTTTTCTTTGTATCAAGATTCTAAGAATGTAAGCATAGTGGTAGTTCCAATCCTAGCATACATCATAGTGTATGCGTGGTTATTGTACAATCAATATAAGAGAATAAAGATGCTTGATTAATGTATGATATTCTTTAAATAGCCAAATCATAGTATTTCATATCAAGATTCATCCTAGAACAAGATATTTTAAACCGTGTAATCAACACTTATATAAAAGGTACAAAATATGATGATTCACACGCACAATTTTCTGTACTTTACATGCAAATTATGTGTAACGTGAGTATAAATCATACTAAATTCGTATATGTATGTGTATGTATAAAAAAATTTCTTTATTTGATTTCACAAAATTATGTAAGAGTACAGTTATAACAATTAAAAATCTAGTATAAACTTACGTATAGTTTTTTTTTTTTTTTGTGAGGTTGATAGTTAAAAATTATTAGATAATTTAATAAATTTGATTAAATTGTTTTTAAATGATTCTCAACTATCAACTTCATATGAAGACGACTACATATAAGGTGTCACTTAAAAATTTGTCTCTTTTCTTTTGTGTCATATGAACTTATTTGTGTCTATGTTCAATGGGTTCCCCATGTTTAATTATGTGCATGTTGTCTAAGGGTAGATTTTCGCCATGATAGGATCAAAGAAGAACAAATAGTCAAAAAAGCAAACAGTTCCTCTCTGAGCTAATCTGATAAGACTTTTTCCACTAAAAATTGAAGATTTAAAAGCCTGATTAAAGGGTGTATTTTATTTTTTGGTTACATAATTGAGTGTAGTTTGACAAAGGCTTTCCAGAAGAGTAATCTGTTTGATAATGTGCATAGCTTTATCCAACATTAAATTGTGGTGTGACTCCATTCCAACATTTATAATATGCCCAACAACCGGGAAAGAACTTGTCATCCCATTGTTAGCACTTAGCAGAGTTAATTTCTTTGTCCTTTTCATTATTTTTCTTTCTGCTATTATCAAGGTGTCTCCATGAATTTGTTTTATAAGAGAAAAAGAGAAATACAAAGTCTTTCAAAATTTAACCTTATTTATGTTTTTTGTTATTTGGAAGGTTTTGGAAGAACTTTTTCAACCCTTCAGAATTCTTCTAAGCATACATTTTCTAGTTTCTAAAATTGGTGGTATTTTAATAAGATTCACAAAATTAGTACAATTCTATTTTTGTCAAATTATGATAATTTCACACCATCTAATAAAACATAAAATATAAAAAAATATAGCAAAAACCAAAAAGCATTTGTTTCCTTTTTCCTCTTGTCTATTTTATTGCCAATTAGAAAAAGTTCTAATAAATATAAAGTCTGAACTTCTTGTTCACTTTCTTTTTCTCTAAAGCTCTCACTTTCCTAATTAATTCCCTCAAACTCACAAAATACATTACTAGAGAAAGACTTTAGAAAATAGATTTTAAGCACTTTGTTAAAATTGTGCATAGCAGAAAAAACAATTACTAGTTGCAAAATTGCAACTTAATAGTTAGAATAAAAATGTGATTTTAAAACCCTCAATTATCGGTGTTAATTATTAACTAATCTCTTTGAAATTTTAATAATCAACTAACATAACTAACATAAATAAAACGACTATGCTACTTACACACCAAAAATAAACCATAAAATCGGTCATTCGTATAAAATATATGTTTAAAATATATGTTTGAAAATGAGTTAAACAATACATATGTTTATATACACAATGTACCTGATTTGATGGTTGATTTTTTTTGTATAGAAATAGCATTTTTGATATAAAGAAAAGGGGGCCAAATAATAGTATCCATAGTGAAATACCTACCAAAATATCTCCCAAGACACATAATGAAACTCGCAGAAATTTCACTTAATATATTTCTGAGACTGATCCATTTACATGAAATGATGTGTTTTTTTACTTCTAATTGGCAGCACCACGCATCATATGGCCAGTGATGAGCATCCCTTGAACAATCAACTCAGAAGACTACGAATGCGATGAGATGTATCAACCAACTTACAGTTCTAACAAGACGGGAAAAAAATATAAAAAAAAAGGATACATCAATGAGGATGAAGTCAGAATCAAACATCCCTCAAAGTAAGTAGTAAGAAAAAAAAAGAAAGAAACTGATGATGCTGAAGCATACAAGAAGCTTTACAAAAATGAAAGTGTGAATATGTATACATATATAAGGGACTCGAATGCTCGAATTCTTTCAGTGCCCTTGAAAGCTTGTATTATGAGAGAAAAACACAATTTATTGGGGAGGGACCTACCATTACCTTTGCAGGGTCCACCAATTTTATAGATATGCATCTTTTGTCTCCCTTTTCCAAACTCATTAGGGAAGAGATTATCCAGTTCAAAAGGAAAATGAGAGACCCAAAATTGAATACAAGTAGATTAATCTCCGACATTTGAATCGGTTTTAGACATTTGAATCGGTTTTAAACCCTGAGCTCGCTCTATTGGCTGGCACCTTCTGCAGCGCCCGATCCGGTTAAGTTCTCACCAACCTCACTCTTGCAAAGAGGGCACAATGCATTTATCTTTAACCACTTGTCTACACAGTCTTTGTGAAAAAGATGAGAACAAGGCAATTCTCGCAGCTCATCATTATTTTCATACTTTGCCAGGCAGATGCAGCAAACCTGCAGACATCAACAGAGCCGGTAAGGTGCAGCAGATCAATAAGGGATTAGGCAGGATAACATGAAGAAGAATTCAACAATAGCATCAAACCAAACCAAGTGTAGATTACCTGATTTCATGAACGCTAAAACATTTATACCATAAAAAAATAAATAAATAAGACAAGATTTATAAATGGGAAGAGGTGTAGAAGCTAAGGTATGATAATTGTGAATTGTAACATATATATATAATTTTCAAGCTCATTATTTTTTAACAATATCAAGCTTATTATTTATATTTATAAAACTAAAAAATTACACCATGAACTCTCTTAGATAAATTTTGCCAAATTATAGTATATGTAAATTACTATCATGGACATTGCATCGAATTTAAGAAATAAAGGTTGCAAGAATCTTTTTGTCCAATAAAAGAGTGAACCTTGATAAACTTTACCCCAAGGAAAAGGTTAGCCTTCCCCCCATATATATATACACACACAGATCTGTTAAAGAATAAAATCTTCGCGGATAGAGGGACATGGTGTAACTAGACAAAAAGAGCTAGCATGCCAGAATTTTCATGAAGTACTCCCAAATAATTAAAGATTAGATAGTAGTATAGTACTTACTGCATCATCTCCAGATATCACTCGCTCCTTTTCAGTTCCTGCAGCTACAACTCCCCCATCAACAACAGCTGAGTTACTGTCGCCACTTCTTTTATTTTTCTTCATCTTGAACTTGTAAGTTGGCAGGGCATTTATGGATTCAGAAGTTGCCCCTCTGTTTTGTGACATATCCTCTCTAACGCCAAGGATGGAGATAATACAAGGGAGACAACAGCAGATTGTTGAACAGAGAATGAAGGGCATAGCATAACCAATACAGCTAAAGGCGAGAAACACTATACATAACCTGCAACAAAAGGAAGCAGACATTAGTTGAGAAATCCTTGAAAAATCAGATGAAATCAAGAGCTAATGGAAGGTTATACGCCTAACCTATACAAGTTAGGAGCTTCATCAGCAGACGAACGTCCTCCAAAGATCCATACATTTCCAACAACAAACCATATAGCAAAAAAGCAATCTAAAGATATTTTGAAGTATTCCACTAGTGTCTTCATTCTGCAGAACAAGTATTAATACAGGTTTAGGAGTTTCATAAACTACTTACAAGTTACACGGTTAAGTTACAAGCATAGAAAAATAGGGTAGGAGTAAACAATGACAAGCATGATAGAGGAAAACAACTGCTTAAATTTAAGAAAGATTGTCAAATTGATCCATCAGGTTGCCAACATTCAGAAACTCTTAAATCTTAATGAAACAAAACGTCAAGATTTATTCAAAACACGGAACCATAAGTAGATTAACCTGTTAAGTTGGAGACTTGTTGGAAAGCTATACTACCTTACCATTACTGAACAAAATATTCCTTTGTTTTAACTGCATTTAGTTATGTCCTACTTTCTCCATGTGATACCCATTGAGGTTATACAATTTGAATAATTAGGTAGAAAGAATTACCAGGTGCAAGACATTTCTAAATTGGTTTTTGGACACAAATGAGGCTATGTGACCCTCACATAGACAATGCACTTTAGGATACTGCATAATGATTGGAATGGAGGCAACTGAGTTTATTTGGAAGAGAAACAATTTCAAGAACCAGTGCAAAAGTAGCGTACTGGGTCATGGCAATGGTGAGTAACACGTGAACTTAAACTACAGAAACGTTTCCCCCTAAAATTGAGATCGAGGCACTGAGAAGTTAAGAAAATGCAAGTGCTTTGACATAATAGGAAAACCTTGCACATTGTTAGAGACTTGGGTAATATGGGGTGCCCAATGTCCCATATCGTGTAATATGGGATGCTTGATGTTGCATTTAAGAAGAATGGTTCTTTCTGCTTAATATCTAGCTTTTAAGGTGTGGCTTCCTACTTTTCCTAGATACCTAACAATGGCATAGAGGCTAGGTTGTTGGTAGCACGAACGACTACCTATAGGCTAGATTAAGGTGAATACTAAATATTAGTAGTCAATAGCAAGTGGCTACCGCTGGTCAAAGTCGAAAGAGTGAAACCTCCATGGACGTCAACTCTCAGCTAGTGTATTGTTAGGGACTTGGGTAATATGAGGTGCCCCAAGTCCCCCATCAAGTAATATGGATACTTGATGTTTTATTTAAAGAGAGTAGTTCTTCCCCCTTAATAGCTAGCTTTTAAGGTGTGGTTTCCACTTTAGGTACTTAAAACACATTGCCTAAAGTCTGGTGTTTAATATGTAGAATAATAATAAATAACAGAATTCTCACTTCAATATTTCATCAGAGAAGACTTTGCCTGAATATCTGGTTACTACATGTGTCAACTGCAATCATTATATAGCATATGCATTCACTAAGTCCCTAACAGGACATCAGATTAGCTACATTTGGAAAGGGGTTAAAGGGGATGTATGGAGATGTGGGTAAAGATATTATTTACAAATTCCCTCCCTCCTTTGTTTAAACATCCATTTTTACTATCATAACTAGAATATTGCAGGACCATTTATTTTGCTGATTCATTTCTGAGTTAGTGATTTTTCTATGATTATATGAAATAACGTTATCATAAACGATGAGCAACGATAACTAACTCACTACCTTCTGTTTGTCAATGGTGAAGCTTGATTGCTTCTGGACAGTGAAGCAGCAGCTTGACCATCTGCTCCTCCATTACTTCTGGAACTGGAATGAAATGTCCCCGAAGGATCATTAACCCGAGGAGATGTTTGACGGGTTTGGGGTGAATCTTGATCTCGACTTTGGTTATGATGATAATACCGCCAATAAAGCAGAGGTAGGGTAGCAAGACATCCACTTGCATAACCCACAATCCACGCAAACAATGGGGAACGTGGATGCTCGTGCCTTGACAAAGACAATACAACAATTGATGCAACGATTTGACTTACTAAGAGTGCTAGTTCTACAGATATCCACAACCCCGAATGCACTGGACTCCTACTCCGGCGTGAATCTCCACGTCTGATGAACGAAGAATTCCTGGAGTTTGATCCATTGGATCCATTGTTGGATAAAACCGAAGGCTGGGAAACAGGTACTCTCACACTGCCCGCTCTCTCTACATGCTGTGATGTATCCACACCATTAGAATGTCTATCATGAGCTGAGCCTGAAGTGGAAGCATCACCGTTTCCAGCTATGTTAATGTCTATGATATGCTGATTGTCATTCAACCTCTCCGGCTGCACGATCATATGCTGATTGCTGTTCAAGCTACCCAGCCGCTCCATCAACAACGGAGATGTGTCAGGTGGACCTTCAATATGCACTTCTGGTGCGAGAACATGCATCTAACTCCAGCACCAACACAAGAAGCCGCCAATGAAGCATGAAACTTCAAAAACCAGGAAACAAAGTACAGAACCTTTCAAATACAAATCTCTGAGCTGTGTGGAAACAAATGGTGAACCGTTCTGATTAGCACAACTCTGAGACTTCCATCTGTTAAGCAAATATTAAATTGTCAATTTCCAAAGCCATAGTTGCCTTCTGTTATCACAACACATAACATATACACTAACAATATTAACATCTGTCCACATAAAAAAGATATTTAAATTAAAACAGTATAAGATAACAACATAAAGCATCTAATGGTTGCTTACAAAAGGAGAAAGGCACATTCCCGAATTAATGTTTCCCAGTTATATATAAATATCATAAAGTTCATAAATATCTTATAACAAAGATGATACTAAACCCTCTCTGCATCTCAAAAACCTAAAAAATTAAATTAAATTAAATTAACAAAATTGGACACAGGAATTTCTTTCAACAAAATACCACCGCTAATTTTCATCATCGTCGACGTGTCTTTCATCTTGTTGAAGAATTAAGCAAAATTCAGTAACAAAAATTAAAAATTAAAAGGCGATACCTGAAGAAGAAGTGAAGGAAGCGGTGAATCCGGTGCTTGAATTTTTTTACTTATGAATCGGTGAAACTCGAGAGAGAAGAGTGAGATGGAAGAGAGGGATAGAAGCGGCGTTGACTAGGAGCGAATTAGAGAGCAAAACGACTGCGTATAATGAGATGGGAAAAGCGCGTCGGAGAGGAGTAGAGGACCAAGAAATGGAGATTGGAAACGACAGAGAGAAAAGGGCTAAACGGCGCCGTATAAAGTAAGGGGTGGTGACGGAAGAAAAGAGGGGAAGGTGTCGTAATCAAAAGGGTGCCAAGCGCACCTCCACTGCTTCCCTTCCAGGTCATGCCTCACCGTATCTTCTTCTCCCTACATTATTAGTGCTCATTAGGCAAAAACTATCTTATTGTTGTATTAAGTTGATTGATGAAAATTGTTAAATATAATATAATTAAATATATTAAATTATTTAATAATTTTTAATTATAAATTTTATATAAAAATAATTATATGTGAATCTTTATATGTTTATTATTATTTTTTTTAGTAAAAAAAATAAATAATGTATTGAAAAAATAGAGAATCTAATATTTTTTGTATAATATAGTAATTTTTTTTAAAAAGATATAAGTATAAAAAATTAATTTTTAATTAGTTAATATAAACTTATTTTTTATTTATTGTAAATTGTTTTAACCCTATTTTTTGGAGAGTTTAAGATTAAGATTTAGAATTTAAAATTTAAAATTTAAAAATTTATTAGAGTTTTAACTTTATAATAAAATAATAATTTCAAAAAATTAGTTGATACTTGATAATAGTCAAGAAAAATTGACTTTCTAATTAAAGGATTTTTTATATTATATTCTAAATTAAATATTTAAGTTCTAATATATGATATAGTATATATATAAAAATATATTTTTTGTCTTTAAATTTTTTTAAAAAATTTTTAAAATATTTATAATATTTAATTTGATTAAATTTTATCTTTAATATTTTTAAATAAATTTTAATTTTATCTTTGTCAATTGTAAGTAGTCAACTATCTTTTTGTTTTTGTCCTTAATCTCATCTCATTATCATCATCATTTGTCTCCTAATACACTTTTCCACCACTATAAGAAAAACGGTTAATACTGTCGAATTTAGCGTCAGATATTAGTGACGGATTTATGATAAATCTCAATTTTAGAATTTATTTTGTGTTGAATTTAGTGGGTTTCATCAATTCTTTTCACACTTATTCATATAAGTGGCATACTTTTATGATTTCTTCCTAATTATGCTTTATAGTTGAAAACATGCTTTCAACACCTTAAAAATACTAAATTTTAATTCTCTCCTATTACCATTCGATGCCGTAATATGTTTGTTAAGTGATTTCAGGATCTATAGGGAAAGAATGACTTAGAGGATGGAAATGAAGCATGCAAAAGTGGAAGGAATATGAAGAATATAAGTTTTGAGAAGCTGGTTCTTGCGCATACACGTCACTTTCGCGTATGCGTGACATTTGCAAAGTTTAACTGATGCGTACACGTACGCGTGACATGCAGTGTGTGATCTCATCAGAATTGCACGTGCTAGCGATTTCTGGACCTTTCTTGGGTTCAAATCAACTCAATTATGAATGGAGAAAGGCCAAAAATTGAAGGGGAGAAGGGAGTCAATAAAGCATACACACAATTAGACTTAATTTAGCTAGTTTTTGTTCTTTATTTTCTAGAGAAAGAAACTCCCACTTCTCTCTAGGTTTAGTGCCTTTTGATTATCTTTTGTTTGAATTTTTGAATTAGAACTTGTTAATTCTAATTTTATTGTCTTAATTTTAGTTTCTCTAGTTCTAATTTTACTTAATTCCTTTGTTAGTATTGTGTTCTTCTCCTTAGTTATCTCTTATTTCTCATTTTGTGGACCTTGTTAATTTTGAATTCTCGTTAATGCATTGAGGTTTTTATGTGTTATAGTTTTAGTTGAGTTGTTATTGTTGATAATTGTTAGTTGGTAGCTTTAATTTCTATTTAATTTTGCAATTTAGTTATGTCTTAGACTATTACACATCAAGTGTTTGATAAATTGTTTTCACTAGTTATGGAGTAGTTTCATATAGTCTTGGCTTAAGCTAAGGGAATTGAGTAATTTTGAGTAACTGGGTCTAATTGGATTGATGATTTGGGAACTCTTGTTGGTCAATTTGATATCCATTAACACTAGTCTACTACTAAGTGTGTGTTTGGATTACAGTTTGCAAAACAGAGTTTACATAAAATTGATTTTGTAAAATTGATTTTGATGATAAGTTAGTTTGGGTTAACGTGATTTATGTTTGGTAATCTTTATATCAAAATTGATTATAATAAAATAAATGTTGTTTGGATTATACTACTCAAAATCACTTTTAGATGAAAAATTACTAAAATAGACATCAATTTTATATACCTGCAAAATCAGAATACTATAAAAAATAATATAAAAAATATTTATCATATAAATAAAATAAATACAATAAAAAATAAAAATATAAAAGAGAGTACTATAAATTTTATAATGTCACACAAAAAGAAAATATTCTATAATTTTTTTTAGTATTGTCAGTGCTCTTTAATTTAGTATTATTTTAGACTATAAATTTTTATTATTTATGACTCTATTATTACTTATAATTAATTTTTTATTTATTTTGTCCTTTTTTTATAGGATCATAATTTATATTTTTCAAAATTTTGATAATAAACGTAGTATATAATAATTACAATTACAAATTTTACAAATTCAGAATAAAAAATAAAAAAATTAATACAAAACAAAAATAGAGTACATCAAAGAATAGAAAAAAAATTATACAGATAAGAAATAATAAAAATTCCATAAAACCAACAACATATATCATATGAACAAAAAAATACCATAAAACGTAAATAAAATTCATATGAATAAAATCAAATAAAAATAAAAAAATTTCAATTTGTCAGTGATTGAAATAAATATGAACGATTTTGATGAAAAAAAAAATGGAATTAAAAAATTATAAAGAAGTAGGAAGAACTACAAAGAATGACTGTGAAGATAATAGTTACTAGTATCATTCTTATAGAAGAAAATGAAGGGTAGGATTGGTAAAAAAGAAATATTTTAGCTTCTCCTAAACGTGAAACGTGAAACGTGAAACGCAGAAGCTACAAATTTGAGCTTCTCCTAAACGTGGGTTCAGAGGCAGAATCAATTCTGCATTCACAAAGATAAAAATTGCCAAACATCAAAGTGAAACTTTCAAGAAGCTCAAACGAGCTTCTCTCCTCCCCAACGTGTTTGCCAAACACACCCTAAGTTAATTAGTAGCTAGGTTGAGATTTATGGATTGATGTTGATCAAGCCTATTTGACATATTTCAAGCATAGAAGTAGACTTGATGGAATTGGTCCCTCATAATTGTCAATATATGATTATTAGACAAGGATAGTGATCTCAATTCATATGCCTTAGCTAAGAGTTCTTTTGCAATTCATATTCGAAAATCCAATTTCTAATTACTCGGTTCTTACTTTAGTTAATTTTAGTTGTTTAATTAGTTCTACAATAGAATTAGATTTATATATTATCTTGTTAGATTGCCATTTACTTAGATATTTCTTTAATTGTCTTGATTTAATTTCTTGGGATTTTAGTTTCCTATGTTAAGCTTTGCTAGTTTAAATCCATGCTTATGTCTTTCAATCCTGGATTTCTAACCAACTTTTATACACACTATTGTCCATTCTCTTGAGGACGACCCAAGAGTAATACTCTCGGTTAAATTTTATTAGGTTGAATTTGTGACAACCAAATTAAACTTTGATTGAGAACTAGTTGTCGGTTTAGAACTATACTTCGACGTGATTCTTATTGACAAATTCTAGACCGACGATCGCCCTCCATCAATTTACCGACGGATTTGCCAATAAATTTGTCGGGTAAAAAATTACCGTTATATTTAGTTTTTTAATGGTAAATAGTTGGTAATAATTGGAGGAAAAAATTTGGCGCGATCATTACCGACGGATAAATCCGCCAATAATTTGAATTAGTGCAATGCTGTGTTTTAGTCATTCACAAAGTGTTACCGCCAGATTTATCCGCTGGTAAATCTGACAGTAATCTTACCCTAAATTCGAATCGCGAACCATCTCCTCCCTCATTTTTGAACTTCTCTCTCTCTCTCTCTCTCTCCCTCCCTCCCTCCCTCCCTCCCCCTCTCTCTCTCTCTAAATCACCTCTGGCAGCCTCTCCACCAGCGTCAGCCACCACCAACAGCGTTAAAAGACTACGTGAACTCCTTTGCATTGCATTGGTCACTCTATCGCATGTGCTTTTGTCGCTCCCGTCACTGTTGTCGTTGCTACTCCTTATGTTGTAGGAGTTGCCTTCTTCCTCTCTCCAAGTATGTTGTCCTCTTTCTTTTTCTATTTTTTTCAATTTATTTAAAAAAAAAATTCTACTGCAGCCGTGCTGATTGGTTACCTTTGTCGTCTGTATTGCCACCACGCTAAAAGAGTCTTCTACACTGCCACTCCAAATAACTCACTAATTAATTTTGAGTAGTTAAATCTAAATCCTAATTTATCTAATTTTAATTTGTTGTGTATTAAAAAATTTATAATTAAAATGTTTATATTAGAAATTTAACTATGTTTCAGATTTAGTTCATCTATGTTTTTTAAATTGTTTAGCTAGTAAGCACTTATGAATACTCCCAGAATTAGATCATGGGGCAATCATGGTACAGAAATATCCATCATTAGCAAAGGTAACATTTTACTTAATTTATGGTAGTGAAAAATTTCAAGTAATAAAATTTTGATTATTAGGTTGCAACTCTAACTGGTCACGGTATGAGAGTGCTTTACCTTGTAATGTCTCCTTAATCCTGATGGTCAGATACCCTACATAATGTAATACTAATCCTTGAACTTTCAGGTCCCGATTAAAGATACAGATCTTTGATTGATTATGCCTATTTTACTTTAGTTCTTTCCTCTTTTACTTTCTTTTTATTTTTTGCTTATTTTTTGTTCATTTTTTTAGTTGTTTATGCCTATAAAATTAATGTTCATATCTTATTTTCAAAAAAAAAAAAAAAAAAAATCAAAGTCACATACAATGATACCAGACATTGACACAGTGAACATTGTCTCTAAATTTTATATTCCATTTTCGGTTCTTTTGGAATCTTAATGGGTTATTTTTTATTGAATATTTTCTATAAATTTTTAGTCATAATACCGTGGTCATTTGTTAGTGTTAGTGTGTTACTACAGGAATTATCTTAATTTCTCAAGGGTGTTATTGAAAAATGGTTATGAAACTTAATTTTATCTTAATGTCGTGGTCATTTGTTTGTAGATTATGGGGTTACTGTTGTATAGTGCAGTTGGTTATTATATTTTTTTTGTACTTTAATTTTATCTTTTTTACTTATTTATCTGGTTGGTATGAATTATTCTTTTGTTCTCTTCTACTTTAGAAAAAAGATGATGTGTGTAAATTTATAAAAAAAAAAAATTAAAATTTAAGTTTACGGCAAATTTACTGTAGGTTAAATCTGCCTGTAGTTATTAATTTAATTATTAGTAAATATTATATTACCGTCAGAAAAAATTCGACGGTAAAAATTATCGAAAAAAAAAATTCACTAGTAAATAATTACCGACAAAATTTATACCATCAGATTTATTCTGACAATAAATAAGTTATCGACAAAATTTTTAGATAAATTCACCAATAAATTCGATGATATCCAGTAAATTTTTGGTAGTGCATTCTCATCTTTAATATAATCTAATTTGACCAGAATTAATGCGAATTATAATTATAAATTTTAGTGTCCAATTTGAATTTATTGGAATTTCGAAGTTCAAATTGAGTTTAATATTAAATTTCAAGAACCAGATTGCATTGTGGAGCCTGAATTTCAAACAATTCTTCTAATTAAGTTTCATGTATTTTTGTTTTTAAGAGTTTCATTTTTTTTTTCTCTTATATTAATGGTTAGTTGTATAATGTTGGTTTCCAAAATTTTCTACTCTCCAAAAATATTGGGACTAGAAGTTTGGTGATCTCCATAAACACATTTATTTTTTCGAATGATTTTATCTTTAATATTCTTAAAGATTTTTAAATATACTCTCTAGCCCTCTCCTATCTAGATTTGTCCCTTGTTGCCTCTTAATCTAGTAAATCTACAATGGTGAGTTCCTCTTTCACTTTTTTCTCACATATAGGAATTCTAACCATTGGAGAAGAGAAGGAATGAGTTCCCGCACGGGTCTCAAGGTGAGGGAGTCCCTTTAAACAGGGACTCAAGTTAACCAATAATAACTTGCCATTTGGCAAATTATTTTAAAAAAAATAATAATATAAAATTTGAAATAATTAAATAATTATATTAAATAATAAAATAATAATTAAATTAGTAATAATTATAATAAAAATTATATTAAATAATTATATTTTTATTTAATTAATAATTTATATTAATTATTAAAAATAATTAATTAGATTAAATAATTACATTTTTATTTAATTAATGATTTATATTAATTATTTATATCATAATTAATATTAAATATTATTTATATTATTATATTAAATTATAATTAATTAAATTTACTTACATTAAAAAATAAATTTAATTTTTACACCTTACAAAATAATTCTTAGTTGAGTTAGTTATTTTTATTTTTAAAATTTAAAATGCTAACGATATTATTAAAATTAGCAATTGTAAACACAAAACTATAAGTTAGTGTAATCTCGAATTATATATTGTGTATTATTATTATATATGAATTTATTTAATATTAATATCTTTTAATAGTGAATTATTTTTAAATTTATAAATTTAAATAATATTATTAAAAAAATCAATTACATTAATTTTAAGTATTTTAATTAATTAATTAAATGGGACCACAGCAGGGACTAAAGTTAGTTCCTCCTAATAGAGAAGAGATAGATGCTTTAAGTTCCTATTTACTGTTTATGACGCAAAAGCTGATGTGGAATTATTTTTTATGACAGGTGGGCCATAAATAGAAACTAGATGAGTTCCCTACTGAAGATGGTCTTAGTCAGTTTATCTCTCTCGCATTGCCTTCCAAAATCACCATCCTCATCATCTTCATTTTTATCTCACCTCCCTCACTTCATCCCTCTTTCTTTCATCATACTTACAGATATATTATTTGTTGACTCTCTAAAACAATTTCTAAAAACATTTTTAGTCAAAAAATTTAATCCTCAATAAATTTTAATCATCAGATTAATTTTTAAACTTTTATTTTATTAGACAATTCAATCTTTAAGTCAAATTTTGATAAAAAAAAATAAACAAATCAGTCTATGTCATTATATATATATATATATATAAGAATTTTTAAAATTTTTAGTTTTGTTTTACATAGATGAATAATATAATGTGTGGATTGATTTATCTAACGAAATAAAAGTTTGATAACTGATTTGGCGATCAAAATTTATTACAAACTAAAGTGTCCGATTAAAAATGTTTTAAAGACTGATTTGGAATATTAAAATAATTGGTATTTTTAAAATATTATAGTATATACTGTTTTATTGTGTTTATATATAATTATATCAAACCAGATAAACGAATTTGTCTTATTTTATATTTATGTATCAAAGTCTTATGCCATAAATAAACCAACTTAGCTATAATCACTTTTTAGTGACAATTGGTATGGTATTCAAACTCGTGCACTTTTATAAGAGCGGCGAGCGCATTTTAACCATTTTAACAAAGGTGACGATATAAAACATTTTATTATTTAATATTATCAAAAAATAATATTCACTCTTCATTAAAAAACAATCCTCACTGTAATATAATAATCCTATCGTATCACTAGTAGTAGTGTTATTTGTGATGCTAGTCCCTTGTTTCCCTCATTCACTACTTTCATTTTTCTTTTTTTGTCCCGCGGATATATATTGGATTGATTTGATTCATCTGTTATTAGAAAGAAGTTGAAAAATAAAAGAAACCACATTAGAAAAAAAAAGAGTTCCTATAAAAAAGGATATCTATCTTACTATATTTGCGGTGGGCGTCGTAGAATCCCATTTTGAAAAAATTTACGAACAACTAAGGGTAAAATATTATTTTGATTTCTAACATTTTAAAAATTTTATTTTAGTCTAAAATTTTAAACATCTTAAATCAATCCAAAAAAAATTAAATAAGTTCAATATGGTTTTATCATTAAATTTGACACAAGCAGTTTATATATTGAAGAGTCAATAGCATTTAATTTTAATATGTAAGTAAAATCGATCTACCAATAATCATTAATATAAAAGTTTTTTCTTTAATTCTGAAATGTTGATGATTGATGTTAAGATTTAAAATTTTGTACAAAAAATAAAATTGAGAAGAAGAAGTGTTACAAAAAGGTTTTGGTTTTATTTTTCTAACACATGAAAGAAGATATAATTAACTAATAACGTTATTAATGTAGACGTCACTCATTTGATTAACTATTAATGTCAAATTTAACGATAGGACCATATTGAACCTATTTAAAATATTTTGGGACAGAAATAAAACTTTTAAAACTTTAGGGACCAAATTAAAATTTGACTCAAACGTTGAGGACCAAAATAGCACTTTACCCTACAACTAAATATCATACACAAATTTGATATAATGAAACGTATTTTTTTTAACAAAAATGTTATATATATACAAAAAATTAATTATCAAATCAATTATTATATATTTGGAGTAAATTTTTAAAGTCGTTTCTTGGATTCACAACTTTCACCATTTTAATCCTTCATATCCAAAATTTACTATACTGGATCAATCCCAAGATTTAGGTCTAGTACCATATTAGTTTTTGGATTTTTTTAGCACTGAGTCAACGAATGAAGTACTGAATTAGCTTTGACTTGTCGCGCTAGACACAAAATGATGTCATTTTGTTTTGGTGCTTAAACAAGACAAAAATAAGAAGATGAAGATCGAAGAATTTATACGATATATATGTACAAACCATTTTACCTCCTCTCATTCTCTAAAACGATCTTGTTTTGTCTTGTTTAAGCGCATAAATGAAACGACGTCATTTAACCATATGTCTAGCATGACAAATTAGAGTTAACTCAATATTTCATCATTTGTTGACTCAACGTTGAAAAGAATTCAGAGACTTAATACTTAGAGCTAAATCTCGAAGATCAGTATAGTAAATTTTAAATATGAAAGACTAAAATAATGAAAGTCATAAATTTAAAAACCACCATAAAAAATTAGTCATGTATTTATGTATATTTATACAAATCGATTTATAATTTTTTTAGTTAAATAATCAACTACTAAAATAATTAAAATCTAACATAATCAAACTTATCATAATAGAATAATTAAATTTATTTACAGTAGTATAATATTTTTCATGAAAAAGGAGCATCTAAACTAATAAACAACAATAAAAATATTAAAAAAAAAACTAAAATCGGAACTTGCATTGTGAATAAATTTTAATTATTAATTTTGCAAGACAAAGGAAATGGATAAGTAAATTAACAGCTTTTATTTGCTGCAGATAGAAAGAAAAACAGAAAACCCATTATACTTTTTGTTTTGCTTTTTTCTTTTTTTGTGTTATTTTAACGTTTTCAGTTTTATAGAGAGAGAGTTGATATGAATTATCATTAACAAAAAAGTACAAATAATAATAAGTTCGTTCCTTAGTTAAGCATCAGAATCATCACCAATGTCTAGATCTTATTTGTTCGCCAACAATCTTCCTTTTCCAAATTTGAAAACGGTTTGTCTTTTCCTTTTTGTCATATTATTAGTTCTGAGAAAAAAAAAAAGCGAAGTTGAATTCATATGTAGAAAAGTTATTATCATTACTTTCAATTCTTCTTCTTGAGTTATTTTGTAAAAAACATAACCATTATTTTCAATCATTTCCGTTTATTTTCTTCTAAATAAGACTTTCCGTTCCTCTTTTTGTTCATCGTTTGGTTTTCTTTTCCCTCAATGCATGCCTCAAAATCATATATTTCCTCCTACCCGTCTCAAAATGTGCACCTTAATTTCACGCATTGCTAATTTGTAATTTCTAACCTCTTTTTTTTTAGGGTTCGACCTTATTCATTAATTTTCTTTGTTCATCATGGCTCATATCTAAAAGCTTTGGATTCTACAAATTTTATGTTCTAGGTTAACAATGCTCAAGCAATTTCTTAGCAAGAAGTCTCAAAAATCGCTAAAATATGATTCGGACAAGTCGAGTCGAAGCGACTCTTCACCTTCCACCATTGATTCGTCACGCGCCCTTATTAGAACGGGCTGTTGGTCGCACATTGATGAAGATTCTTCCTTAGCACAAGCTAGCACCACAAAAGAATCTTCAGTTCCATTATTTCTTTTGATGAATATGACAGTTGGGATTACTCAACCTTCCATGCCATTCAAGGATGTTCCCAATAATGATGAAAAGTTGAATCTATTCATGAGTAAGTTGAGCCTTTGCTGTGTCACATTTGATTTTACAAACCCTAATTGCAACAAAGACATAATGATGCAAAGAGATCTAAAGAGGAGAATTTTGATTGAACTTGTTGATTTTGTGGCCTCTTGGTATGATGGTAATAACAAGTTTAATGAAACTACCATCCTTGCCATGCGTGGGATGTTTACCATAAACCTATTTAGGGTTTTTCCACCGAATTATAGTGATGATGGCGAACCTAGATTCGACTCGGCCTGGCCTCATCTTCAATTTGTTTACGAGTTATTGCTTAAATTCATCACTTCACCGGGTCTAGATGTAAAAATTGCGAAGAAATACATCGATTATTCATTTATATTGAAGTTGCTCGATTTATTCGAATCCGGGGATCCAAGAGAAAGAGATTGCTTGAAGACAATTCTACATAGGCTCTATGGGAAATTCACAATGCATAGATCATATATTCGAAAATCAGTTAACAACATATTCTACAGTTTTGTGTATGAGAATGAGAAACACCGTGGGTTTGGTGAGTTGTTAGAGTTTTATGGAAGTGTGATTAGTGGGTTCACTTTGCCATTAAAGGAGGAACACAAGATATTTTTGTGGAGAGTTTTGATCCCATTGCATAAGCCAAAATCTTTGGGAGTGTATTTTCAGCAATTATCATATTGTATAATGCTATTTATAGAGAAAGAGCAAAAGTTATCAAGCATTGTGATAAGGGGTTTGTTAAAATATTGGCCAATAACAAATAGCCAAAAGGAGGTGTTGTTCTTGGGTGAAATTGAAGAAATTTTGGAATCAATTCATATGGTAGAGTTCCAAAGGATCATGGTCCCATTGTTTTGGCGAATTGGGTGTTGCATTAATAGCTCACACTCTCAGGTAAATCTTTTATACTTTATTTATCCATAGTTGAATAAATTTAATGTTGATATATTAGCAGTATAAAATAGTTTTATACGTATATTTAATTACATAACATCATGTTAGTAAAAATAATTATTTTTTATATTGACTGTATGAATAGTTGTAAAAAAAACAAATATAATTAGATGAATGTGTAAAGACGTTCTACAGTATTAACGCATCTATCAAAATTAAACTCTTATTCCATAAATATAATAGAAACTAAATATTTGCATAACATTTTTGGAAAAAAATGCCTTTATGGTCATGTTGTATAACTTATAACATGGTGCTCTACATATGTCATTATTGTCATGCTTTGCCAATTTGATTTTCAAAAATATTTCGTATATAAAAAACTAGTTGTCGCATATTTATGCATGTTTTATAGATATTATTTGAATTTAGTTTTAACGTACTACTAGTATAAAATAATTTAATTTTATACATATATTTAATCATATAATATTATATCAAAAAAAAAAATTTATATTAATTGTGTAAATAGTCATCCAAAAGAATAAATATAATTAAATATATATATAAAACGTTTTACATTATCAATGTATCAAAATTAAACTTATATTATTTTACATATTTGAAATGAGGTAAAATGGAGTTTGATTCTTGAAATTCTCAGTTTTGGTTCACTTTTAAAAATGACCAAATTGATTCTTAAATTTACAAATCATGAATATCGTTTTTTTCCTAATTCATCTGTCGCTAAATATGACGCTAATATGAATCGTTAAAATGCTAATGTGGCACCTGCAACACTAAGGTGACATAGTTAAAACTTCAGTATGATTAAATAAGTGTCTTAGATTGGTAAATTAAACTATTTTAGTTAATTGATTTTATATTGATATAGACATTAAAATGAGCTCAATTAACTAATTTAAAATACTTATTTGATTATACTGAAATCTTAGCCAAATTATCTTACTGTTAGGATGCTACACTGACACTATAACGCTTCAACAGTAGTTGAATTAGGGACAAACAAAAATTTATAATTTGTAAATTTATGGATCAGTTTGGTTATTTTCAAAAGTTAATGACTATTTATTAACGAGAGCTGCCCATATATCCATTGTTCATATTGTTTAATATTTTCATTCTTTATCTATACTTTTTCGATTATTAAACATTGATGGATTATTTCAGGTAGCTGAAAAGAGTCTTTTGTTATGGAACAATGAGCGCATTGCGAATTTAATTGCTCAAAACTGCCAAACAATCCTACCTATCATATTTCCAGCTTTAGAGAGAAATATTAAAAGCCACTGGAACTCAGAAGTTGTGACTTTAACTCATAACATTAGAAAGACTTTCTTGGACATGGATAAGAAGTTGTTCCTTTCTTGTCATTCTCGACTCAAGGAGCAAAAGGTCATTTTGAACTTAGAAGCTGAGAAGCGAAAGGAAGCTTGGAAACGACTAGACCATGTAGCTAGTCTCAAGCATCCTCTCATTGGAAATAATAATCATAATAATTCTACTATTTCTTCATTTTCTCCTTCTAAGACCTCATGATCATGGATTTCCCTCCATTTATATGGTGTAAAAAGCATTTACAAATATGAATGGTTGTTATATTGAGATTGGCTTTTGTTTTTCTCATCTTGTGTTTTTTTTTTTATGATGTTTCCAAGCTTAAGCAAGTCAATATGTTAGAAATTCGGAATGTTAATAGATTGGATAGAGTAAGGTTTAAGTTTTATTTTAATTTTATTTGCAGGTGTAAAATATTTTTTAAGTTCGGAGTTATTTTATCCGGGAATTTAAAACTCCTTCACTCGTCAAATTCTATTCGCATTAATCATTTTCGATTCGATCCAATTCTTGTAATCTGTCTAACTCTTAAGAAAAAAGTAAATTTATTATTCTAAAGCAAACGAACATTTAGTTCTTTAAAATTTTATATATAAATATAATAGTAATTAAATATTATTTTTATATATTTAATAACATACATGTTTAGTTGCCAATAAGGTATAGCTCAAATAGTATAGTCTTCTCGTACTCACCTAAAGGTTGCGGACTGACCAACGACAAACCAAACACACATATATTACAGAATTTTAAAGTTTCTTTGCTTTGTATTTATATTTTTTGTATACAATCCTAAAAGTAAAAGTCACTAGAATACTGAAACAATGAAATCCTTTTCTGTCTTTTTGGTTAAATACTTTCATTAGGTAGAAACATGATATAAAAATTGTTGATTTTAGCAACAAATCTAATATATATATATTTGCAGATCTCATTGATTTTCAATAATTATGTTATGAAGTTTGAACAATGTTAAATAATAATATCCAGCAGTTACATATGTGGACTTCTTTCAAAGCTTGCATCATGCTGCTTTCTCTATTATTTCTTCCACTGAGGAATCCTTTGAACAACAACCTGAAACCCATCACATTATCATCATCGTCATCCGTTTTTTTTATGACCATTTACGCAGTCAAGGTAAAAAATAGTTATTTTTATCGATATGTCATTGTGTAATTAGAAATTTATGTAAAACTATTTTGCAGTGACAGTGGATCAAAATTAAATTCATATATATATATATATACCTTCCCAGAGTTTTCCTTGTTTCCAACAATAGTTTGACAAGCTAGCCTCCAAGATTCAGGTTTCTGTAAAGAAACACCAAAAATCAAATGATTAGCACGTAATTTCAGGTTTTATAAATAGTGAAAAATAATCAAACAAAAATTAGTTTAGCTGGATTGAACTGTGTGTAAATCATTCAACAACAAGTCTCTGATTGATCATATCATCTATTGGATAGAAGTAAACTTATTAAAATAAAAATAAGGAAATATATATTTTTTAAATTCATTTGATTTGAAATGGATTGAGATGAATTATTGTGTATGTAATAACTTATATAAAATAAAAATAGGAAAGTATGAGGAGCAAATGGAATATTTGTAAAATGTGTACAATAGAAGTTTAGGGAGTATTAGAGATATAATTATTAGTGTTACCTTTTTGCACATTATCTCAGTAAGTGATTATGTACCATTAGTGTTACTTTTTGAGAAGATGTTTATTATTCCTAGTACTCGGATGGTTATTCTAGATAGTATGGGGATGTTCATTTTGTAACTCAATAACTCATTGTACACATTGTACAAATAGTCTATTGTCTTTCTAGCGAGATCAAAAAAAAATTGATTTGATTGATTTACTTATATAATAATTTGATTTTATATTTTTATTTTTTATTTATTACACAATCTTTTACCACTACCAATAACTGCTGTCACTGGAGACTAGACTATTGTTGTTGGTGGCAGCTGGCAGGACCACCACCTCTTCCATCTCCAAACTTTTTTTTTCTTTTATATTAATACTTATAGAGTAAAAAAATGATTTTTTTTATATTTTTAACACACTAAATTATTTTAATTTTAACAAAAATTTATAAAAAAATTGATAAGATTTGAGATAAGTAATAAAGTAAATTAACAAGATTAACAAATCAATTTAATTCTTCTAAGTAAAAAAATTTTGATTTATAAAATAAATCAATTACAATTTTATTGCATTCCATACACACCTTAATTAAGGGATAGAATACATGCCTTCTTAAGATATCGAAGCTCAGTATTTGTTCTCTCATTTAAAAGATCCTTTCCTTCAAGTATCTGCAACACACCAATAAACAAATAAATAATTGCAATTAAAGAATGAATAAATGTGGAGAGAAAAGTTTAATGCTGGCCTCCCATGTACTTTTTCATCCCTTTCTCTCTGTTTTCTCTTGTAAACTAAATATCACTTCTTTTTCTATCCATTTTTCATTTTTTAGTTTCATCTTTCATTATGCTTCCATATTCTCTCCAACCAAACAATAGTCCTAAAAGTAAAAAAAGAAATCTCGTAGTAGGTCATTTATGGAGGATTTTTTTTTCAAGATATTCTTCATTTATTGAGGAACTAAAATATTTTTACTGATATTTCTAATTCCGAATGTATATAAGCTTCAAACATTGTTATGCATAGTGGAAAGAATTTCATATATTTGTTCATATTTGGGTTAGAGATGAGCTATTTGTCATAGTATATAGTCTGTTTAGCTTGGAATTATGGATTTAAAGAGATTATTTGTGAGACGAATTGCATTGATAAACTATTTAGATGTTCATCTTGATTTCACGGTCAAGATTCAAGAACTGTGTAACAGGTCTTAGACTGTGAATTTGGCTCTAATCCAAATAACTGCGAATGCGGCGGTGGATTACATGGCAAAAACTGCCGGTGTGTTGCAATATTTTTTTATGAAGAGTAGTTGTTGTCCTAGTAGAATTTGATTGAGTTTTTAGCAGAGAATATGTCTCTTTCCTCTTAATTTGTTTTTTTTTTTTTTGTGTTTCTTTTATTCTTAGTCACAAAAAAATATATTTGGGTTAGGACCGACCCAATTTAAATTTAATTTGATCAAGTAGTCACTCCTCAGATTGAGCTGTTGCTCTACAAATTGGTCTAACATTGGTGAGTCCATAATTTCCGGCTTCATTTATACAGGTCGAACCGACTAGAATATAGGATCTATTACCTCTATCTGACTCAATTTGAGAAGCAAGTTAGATGTTTTTCACAATTTTAATTTTTTTTTTTATCAAAGATAGAGAGATTAGAACCCGCAATCTCTAAATGAGTATGAAGAGACTATGCTATTTAATTATTACCTAATTACTTTAATATGAATATAATTGTGTAACTTTTCACTTTGTAAAAGAAAATCAAATAACCACTTATGATTATTTAAAGTCATCTCTAAAAAATGATTCAGTGTAAATATAATACCCACAACTTAATTGGCCCTAGAATCACTCACTCATATAAAAGACACTATCATATTTTTATCTCTCAAACTCACTAACACATAAAGCAAATGAGAGAATTTCAAAACATACTCATTTCATTATGGAACACACAAAATACACAAGACATATGTGCCTTTATATAGGCAATGCTTCCTACTAAATAATAATTTATGAATCACAAATCAATTTTGTAATGACCACTATTTTATGAGTTGGCTTCAATGAATCTTCTTTCAACTTGCATTCATGTTGTTTCCATAATCTTCTAATTTCAATTCAAATTGATTTTGGATTTCTTCAATGTTGTAGAATGTTGTAGTTGTGCTATTTTCTTGAATGTTCTTAGAAAATCTTCAAGCTTCCAATATTAGCTTCTAGCAATATCTAGCCAATTGATGATTATTATATTCAACTCAAACTTTACTTCTTCAATTCTTTAACCATGCTTCATGAAAATTCTAATCCATGCAAGTTGATAGATAGCACAAGAAGTTTGTAGAATCTTGGTGATGAACCATGAACTTGTAACCACTTTGAATTCAAATTGAATTTTGCCTTTGACTTTTCTAAACTTTTGTTACTTGCATACCTCTTGATTTAATTTTCTAACATTGCCTCCCTTAAATCAAGCTTGTAGAATTAATCATTCCAAGCATCTTCTTCAACTTGTAAAATAACTCAGTCTTCAATGGCTTTGTAAATATATCTGCAACTTGTTCTTCAGTTGGACAGTACTCGATCACAACTTCTTTTTCATTCACCAACTCTCTGATTTTGTGAATCCGAATATCAATATGCTTCGATGTTCCATGAAATACTGAATTTTTGCAAAGTGCAATAGCTGACTTGTTATCACAAAATATTGTTGTTGGAGTATTTTGTTTCTCGTTCAATTCCTCAAGAATTCTTCTTAGCCAAACTGCTTGTGTTGCACAACTTGCTACTGCTATATATTCTGCTTCTGCTGTAGATAGTGCTACTACTGGTTGTTTTTTTTACGACCATAAAATTGCACCAGAACCAAGATGAAATACAAACCCTGAAGTACTTTTTCTTGTTTCTATATCTCCGGCCCAATCACTATCAGTGTAGCCAATAAGGTTTACTTCATTAGTATTTTCATAATAAATTCCATCATTTAAAGTACCTTTGATATATCGAAGAATTCTCTTTGCCGCTTGCAAATGGTTGGTACAAGGCTCCTCCATAAATCTGCTAAGCAAACCAACTCCAAACACAATATCTGGTCTAGTCGCAGTTAAGTACCTCAGACTTCCAATCAAGCTTTTGTAGTATGTGGGATTTACTGCTCCTCCTTTATCTTCTCTCAACAATTTGAACTTCTCTTCGACTGGAGTAGAAACTGGTTTTGAGTGCTCCATCTGAAATTTCTTCAAAATATCATTTGCATATTTCTTCTGAGAAATGAAAATACCATCATCTCTTTGAACCACTTCAATGCCAAGAAAATAAGACATCAAGCCCATATCCGTCATTTCAAAGTGCTTTATCATAGCCTCCCTGAATTCTGTAATTATCTTCAAATTGTTGCCAGTAAAGATCAAATCGTCAACATAAAGACACACGATCAAGATATCTCCAGGTTCAATGAACTTGATATAAAGAGTATGTTCAAATGGACATCTTTTGAAACCATTTTGAGTGAAATAAGAATCAATCTTCTTGTACCACGCTCTTAGTGCTTGTTTTAACCCGTACAAAGCTTTCTTTAACTTGTAAACTTTATCTTCTTTTCCAAGAACTTCATATCCTGCAGGTTGCTCAACATACACTTCTTTTTCTAAAGTGCCATTTAGAAATGCAGACTTAACATCCATTTGATGTATCTTCCATTTATTTTGAGCCGAGAGTGAAATAATCATACGAATAGTGTCTAATCTAGCAACAGGAGCAAATACTTCAAAGTAGTCGATACCTGATTTTTGTTTGTATCCTTTTGCAACTAATCTTGCTTTGAAACGATCAACTTCACCACTGGGTTTGTACTTAGTCTTGTAAACCCACTTTACTCCAATTGGCTTCTTATCTGCTGGTAAATCTGTCAGCTCCCATGTGTCATTTTTCTCAATGGCATGAATTTCTTCATCCATTGCTTTCTTCCAATTATTGTTTTTAGAGGCTTTTTCAAAGTTCAATGGTTCACAATCTGAAAATAGAGCAAAATTTATGATTTCTTCATCGGACGGATCGTTGTCATTGCCAACTTCATAATCTGCTAATCTAGCAGGTAGTCTCCGTTCTCTTTGCGATCTTCTAGATGATTCTGGTTGTTCAGTTGTGTCAGGTTGTCTTTCTTCTACTTCGTCACATGTATTTGGAATTATAGTCAGCTGCTTTTCTGTCTTTGTGTTCCAGTTCCACATGTCTTTCTCGTCGAACGTCACGTCTCTGCTGATGATTACTTTCTTTGTTTCTGGATTGTACAACTTGTATGCTTTTGAGTCTGTGCTATAGCCAATAAAGATACACTTCTCGCCTTTGTCATCTAACTTCTTCCTTAATTGATCTGGTACATGGGCATAAGCGATACACCCAAATACTCTGAAATGATGGATGGAAGGCCGCTTTCCACTCCAAGCTTCCTCTGGAGTTTTATCACGAACACTCTTTGTTGGACACCTGTTTAAAATATGAACTGCTGTTGCAACTGCTTCTGCCCAAAACTCTTTAGGCATTTGTTTTGACTTGAGCATGCATCTGACCATATCCATGATGGTTCTGTTCTTTCTTTCAGCAACTCCATTTTGTTGAGGAGTGTATATAGTTGTTAGTTGATGCTGAATCCCGTGTTGCTTAAAGTATTCTGAACATGCAAGATATTCTGTTCCTCTGTCTGTTCTGAGAATTTTGATTTTATAGCCACTTTGTTTTTCGACAAACGCCTTGAATGTCTTAAAGACATCACATGCTTTTGATTTCTGCTTCAGAAAGTATACCCATGTATATCTACTAAAGTCATCAATAAAAGTGATAAAGTATCTGCTACCACCATTACTTGGAATTTCTACAGAACAGAGATCTGAATGCACAATTTCAAGTAATCTTCTAGCTCTCCAAGACTTTCCTGTAGGGAATGGATCTCTGTGCTTCTTTTTCAGTTGACAAATCTCACAAATATAATTGGGAATATGAATCCGTGGTAGACCAGAAACAAGTCCTTTTCTTGACAAGTAGTTTAGGCCAGAAAAATGAAAATGCCCAAACCGCATATGCCACAACCAATTATCATCAAGTATCATAGAATTCATGCAAGAGGGATTAACATGTTGAATTTTTAATGAAAATATTCTGTTTGAAGTCATCTTTACTTTATCTATGAACCTTCCGTTGTTGTCAAACACAGTGCAATAACCATGATAAGTTATCATCTTATATCCCTTCTCAGTTAATTGCCCCATACTCAGTAAATTGTAATCAAGTTCAAGAGCATAAAAAACATCAGAAATATAACTCAGAGAACCATCCTTCAATCTAATTGGTATGTGCCCTTTTCCTTCAATAGGGATCTTTGTACTATTACCAAACTTCAATAATAGTTTAACTGAATCATCTAGAGAAGAAAATAACTCCTTTCTACCAGACATATGATTACTGCAAGCATTATCCAAGTACCATATATTTTCATCTTCAGCACATGAATTACTTGTAAAAAATAAAGTTTGAGTACCCGGATTATCATCAGTATTTTGATGCTGATTTTCTGCAACGTGTGCTTGATTGTTATTCACCATTTTGAATCTGCAATCTGCTGCTTTGTGTCCATACTTTCCACAATGAAAGCAGTTGAAATTGGTTCTTTCTTGATAAAAATTGCCTCGACTTCTTCCTCGGTTGACAGGCCTAAAATTCGTTCCACCTCTTCCTTGATTAGGTGGTGTAAAGTTATTGTAACTTCCTTGGTTGTAATTGCCACGACCTCTACCTCTGAAACTTCCTCTGCCTCTACTTTGAAAATTAAAACCACGACCTCGTCCTTCTTGTGTACGGCTTGATTCTGCAACGTTGTTGAAATTCACTCGGCTTTTCAGGGCTTTCTCGGTTGATTTTTCTGACTTCTCCAGTATTCTACTGATGTGGCTTTCCATGGTTCCTTGCAATTCTGCAATCGTCATAGTATTCATATCGTGGGACTCTAGTATCGTAGTCACCACATGGTCATACTTCATTGGCATGGTGCGAAGAATTTTCTCCACTACTTTGCTATCGGGCATATCTTCTCCATAGACTCTCATCTTATTGACAAGATCTGTAATACGAGTAAAATATTGCTCAACAGTTTCTGAGCTCGACATCTCATACCTTTTATATTCTCTTCTCAAAGACTGTAGCTTTGCTTTTTGAGCTTTATCTACGCCTTTGTATGACAGCTTCAACGTGTTCCATGCTTCCTTTGCACTTTTGGCATTTGCTATTTTGCCAAACACCGTATAATCCACTCCTTGATGAATTTGAGATATCGCCAATTGATCTCTCCTTTGTTGGGTAGCATCTGCTCCTTCTTGCAAACCCGGTTCAATGAAATTCCACAGGTTCTGGGCCTTCAAATGGGTAGACATCAAAGTCTCTCAATAACTATAATCAAGTTTCCCATCTAACTTGGGACCGGACCACACAATATTGAAAGTGTTTGCCATACCGACTCTATGAATAAACAACTATGTGAGAACTCTCTCAAACCTTACAAACTCTCAAACACCAGGCGCTGAATTAACCAGCTTTGATACCAAATGTAAATATAATACCCACAACTTAATTGGCCCTAGAATCACTCACTTATATAAAAGACACTATCATTCAGTCTTATTATACACTTTATAAATATTTTTTTTCAATTCAACTCACATTTAATCTACTAAAATTCTTATTAACTTAAATATTAGAATTTTTGTAGATATTTTCAGTGTTTAGGTAAAAACGTCGACAACACTTATAAGGTATTTAAACCTTACCTCTAGACCCAAAACCACCCTCCAGATAACATAATTGTTACTTAATAGAAGAATACTTTTGGGGCAAAACATTATATATGTATGTGTGTGAGGGAGAGAATTTCAAAGTCTCAAATTATAGTTTTAAAAGTTTAGTAAATAACTGACATATGAACCAATGATGGAAGGTAAATTGTTTTTTACCCAAATTTTATTTGAGAAATGTGTGAGCTTCCATGGAAGTTAAATGTTGAGTAAATTATCATTTGGGCCTTGAAAAATTCATGCTTTGAGTTCTTGAGTCTTGACCCTCTCAACAATTATCTTAATCTAACAAAACATACCAAATATGAAGAGATATGCTCTAACAAGGTTTTTTAGAAATTATTAGATTTTGATGTGGTATATTTTAAATATATTTTTATATTCTAAACTGATAATTTTATGACAACTAAATTCTGTTTTATCATTTCTTTATATACAAATGACAAACAAATTTTAAAAAAAAATATATGAAAAGGGTGTTTTGCCTTAGTTTTTTAAAATGACTTTTAAATAATTATACAAATATTTTCACAAAAATTAACTCGTTTTCTATTATTTATAAAAACAAAATGAGCAAATGGTATATTCTATCAAGTTGATCATCATTGAAAGACAAAAATGGTATTTCTTTCTTTTAAAACTCATTTAGAAAAAAAATGATCTTTTTAAAACCCAATAAAATAGTACTTTATATAGTCTATAAAGCTGCATTTATTGACACGAAACATTAAGACAGAAATACAAAGACACTAAATCATATTTAATAGATAAGATATGAATAAAGATATTAACAAAAAACATAATTTATTATTTTTTATTATTTTTATTAATTTTTTATAATATATTCTTTTATTATTAATCTTTTTATTATAAAAATAAAAATAAATTAAATTTTTATAATCTATTATAATTTATTATTAAACAAAATATAAAAATATTAAATTTTATATCTCATTTTTTATGTATTCTTTTAAATATTTTATATTATTTTATTTCAAAACTAAACGCAATCTAAATGTCTTAATTACCTCTACTATGCAAGTTCCACAGCTGCCACCTCCTCCGCAATTCATCACCTTGCCCTGTTGAAACGGTGCTCAAAAGTCAAAAGTCAAAATCATATTGCATTGTAAACATTAATAATAGACATGAACTCATTTACAGTATTACTTTTATGTAAAATTAATAATTAAATTTATATAAATTTTTATCATAAAAATAATATTAATAAGGCGGTATTATTTTAGCAGGTGCATGTGGTTAATTTTAGAAAGCGTATATGTATATATGTATGCGGTCTAAAATAATCGAAATTCATAGAAGAAGAAGGGTAAATTATGAAAGGAAGGAAACGTTACACGTACATAGGTGGCATAAAGCTCAATCTTATTATCCAACATTATGTTCCTCAACAGCTTCTCTCCACTTATTTCTTTTGCTTTATCCACAGGGTACGATCCATCACTTGAAGCCTTCGGCTGATGAATAATACATTAACAATAATTCCAATCATATTATTTTTATTTCTTCTACTTTAAATTATCTTATAAATATTCACAATTCATACACTACTACATAATTGTTCAATTAACAAACTTTTCATCACCTTATTTTTATCCAAAATAAATGTATAGATATATGGCACTAATAATAAAAACAACATACCCCAATGAATTCAAGCTCTATTTCAGGCTTTGCGGGAGGAGATTCCGGCGGGTTCACGGCAGCAAAAGGGGCTGAGATGGGTTGTCGCCGGCGGGAGAAGTAGCTGTTGGAGGGGAGTGAAATGGGAGTGAATATATTCATGGAAGCCATTAATTATTGTCTCTCCCACAACCCTTTTTATTCACTTAGCTTGTTGAATCTTTTGTGATGATAATAATAATAATAATAATAGCTAGACATGTACGTGTATTTTAATTAGAACATAGTCTCTTATCCCGTTTTTTATTTGCAACTCTGGAATACTCACTCGTGAGTCGTGACTACTAGAAGAGATTAAGAAAATATATTAGATCATCCAATTTTATTTATTTATTTTTGGAATAATTTATTATTAAGATTAACCACCAAAACTGTCTCTGAATTATTTTTTTTGGTTGGCCACGGTATTCTCCAACTCGACAAGTTAATGACTAATTCGTCGCGGATCGAAGCTCCAGGTCTGTCGCTGGCCAATGAGTTATTTACTATCAACATTGACTAAAATATACTCAAATTTTACTATCAACAAAAATGTTTTCAAATAATTTAAAAACACAATAAAAATATCCAACAATAAATATATATTTTCAAAAAATACCTTAAAAATTAAATTTTGATGCAATTTTTTAAAAACATGATTATAAAAATAAGATATTATTATATTTAAAATTTGGTAAATTTTTATTAAGTATATATATTTTTTTGTTAACAACCAATAATACTTTAAAAAAATCACAAAACAATATATACTTTACAAAAAATTACTAAATTTTAAGAATAATAATATTTCTTTTTTTAATCCTGCTTACAAAAAATCGCATCAAAATTCAATCTCTAATGCATTTTTTGAGAAATACATATTTAATGTTAGTTTTTTTGCAAGATTATCTAACATTAAATATGTATTTCTCAAAAAATACATTAGAAATTGAATTTTGATATAATTTTTTTCAAGCATGATTAAAAAAATGAGATATTATTATCCTTAAAATTTGGTAATTTTTCGTTAAATATATATTTTTTGTAATTTTTTTTTGTTAACAACTAATAATACTTTTAAAAAATCACAAACAAATATATACTTAAAAAAAATCACCAAATTATAAAAATAATAATTTTTTATTTTTTTAATTATGCTTGTAAAAAATCACATCAAAATTCAATTTATAAGACATTTTTTGAAAATATATATTTACTGTTGGATATTTTTATTACGTTTTTAAATTATTTAAAAATATTTTTATCAATAATAAAATTCAGATGCATTTTTATCAACATTTAAATAATTTGAAGACGTTTTTTGGTGGTTAACTCTTATTTTTTTGTTAAATTTGATAGTTTTAACTTAATCACCATCAAATATCGTTCAGTAAAATTTCAAGGAATTAACAAACTGTGTTTTGTGTTTATAATAGTGAGTAGTTGCTCATCGATGTTAAAGTTTCGACATAAATAAAATGGTAAATTCTATCATATTTTTTTATAAAGTAATATGTAATTTATTTTATGTGATGTATTATTTTTTAATTGGTTATTGAGTAGTTAACCATGGATAAACTATTTTATAATTAAATTAGTTTTTAAAATGGATAATTATGCAATTTTTTAAAGTATTAAAAATTAAAATTTGGCTTTTTTTTCTCAAATCATTTTCAGAAGATGTATCCTAACCCTCTTTAATGGCTTTCGGTCTTTCACTCTTCCCCCATTCCTTCATCTTCGTCGTGCCTCCCAAGTAGTACCACCTCGTTGATTGTAATCAAATTATAAGTCAACTGAATAACTAAAAAAATTGATAAGGAATTTAAAGAATGCAGAGAAGAGAGAAAATCAACCTATCCAAGCACGGCGAAGCATACTCTGGTCAGGAGTGACAAGAGCGATAGACGAGGACGCGACGATGAGAGACACACCGGAACAAAGAGATGCAATGACGCAGAGCAGGAGAGCCACAGACGCGACGGCACAGTGTTAGAGACGCACCGGAGCTAACGAGACGAATCAGGGGAGCTGGCAATTGTGACTTCTGGACTTCAGAAGAGGCTGACTGGTGAGGAAGAGTTGCTGAATGACATTGAGAGAAAACAAAAAAGAAGAAAATTTGAAAAATTAAAAAAAAAATAGTTTCTAATTTTTTTAATAAATTATACATTTACCCTTTTTAAAAATTTAATTACAATATAATCTATGATTAAGATAATAACTCAAATTAAAAATAAATATTCAAGTAAGATGTGACATATCATAAAAAATATTTTACATAATATTTTAAGAATGATGGGTAAAATTCACCAAATAAAATACAACTGATCATAAAATTTTTAGTATTATATTATGAAAAACAAATTTTAACATAAAAAATTATTACAGAAAAATTATTGGTGTCAACACTTTTTCACCAATAAAATAGTTAATAATTGATAATTAAAAAAATAAACTAAAATTAAAAATAATAAAAACATAAAAAAATCAACTAAAAAAATATTTGAAAACAAAAAAAGTGAAACTAACTTAAAATATAAAATTTATAATTTAAAATTTAGGGTTACCGACAATGGAAATTGAGAGTGGTAGTACGTTGTTACCGGTGGTGAATAAAGTTGTAATGTTGAGAGAAAAAATAAAACATAATTTTAATAAAAATATGGCTTTTATTTTTGTTTTATTACTTTTTTTTTTTTGGTCAATTCATTAGGCTGCATTTTGAAGGGAGACAAAGACCAAGATTAAATTAAATTTTTATAATATATTTAGGATAAAGTGTATAAGATTACGATATATCCTAATATCCTATTTAGTTTAAGATAATATGAAAATGAAATAAAAATATTTACTAAAATATTTTTAAGATCTTAATTATTAAAAAAATATTATTAAATTTTTAATTTCTATTTTAAAAATTTTTAGTTTCTTATATTCTCATTTTTTAAAAATATTAAAATAATTGAAATTTTGTGTTTCAAAATTACCATTTTTGTTCTCTAACTACTAATCGCTAAAAATAAATACTACTTTCTTCTCCGAAATTAAATTATTGGTTGAATAAGGGTGGTTCTCTAATATTATTGTATTTTTTTTTTGTGAAATGCAAACTTTTGTCCATATGAATATATCCACCCACTTATTGACTTGGTTCTTTTCCTCCTTTAATTATGTAGTATTATAAAATTAATATTTTTTAGTCAAATATAAACAATAATACTTTCTATTTTACAATTAATGATGAGCTTAATTAATTTTATACGTATTTTAACCGTAAAAATTAACATCTAATTGTCATTTTACTTAGAACAAAGCTTTTTTTTTGTATTATCTATGGTATTTTTTAATTTGATCAACTAAAGACTATTAATAAAAAATGAATCATTTTAATTTTTTAATTAAAAATATAAAATATAATTTTTTATTTTTTAATATATTTTTATTTTATTTATAAAATATATGATAAAATATTACATTTTATTCTTTTAAATGAGAAAAAAATTAAGAGGATCTAATACTTTATTTACGGCACATTATTATCATTATCGTTATCATTATTTACTGCACAATATTTATCCGCCAATGGAGAAGCTAGCTTACACCTTAATAGTGGCAAAGAGTGGCGGTAGCAGTGGTGGCTAGTGCGAAATTTATAACCCACAAACTAACCGGCAATTGTATCGGGTCGTACCAAGTAGTACCTCAAGTGAATGAGAGTCGATCATACAAGAATTGATGGACTAAACAACAATGATGGAGTGATTTACTTAGTTAGGCAAGCAGAAAGGGTGTTTGGGCCTCAATTGCATTATACCGTAGATTCAGAAAATCAGAAAGCAAGCAGTAAATGAGTTGTGAAATATATGAGTAAAACAGTTAAGGTTTTAGATATGTTTATTTTTCGGATTAACTTTTCTTATCAACTACTTTAATCATGCAAAATTCAATTCATGACAAACTATATGTGACTAAACCCTAATTTTTTGGACCTTTTTAGTCTCCTCTAACCTTCATCAACTTCCAATTCCTTGGTCACTTGATTCCGATTAGAGGGTTAAGTTCAAAACTAGTTTATGTGCCACAGAAACCCTAATTATCCAAATATAAGAGGATTATATGTCGCGTATCCCGTTAAGTCTAGATAATTAGTGATTTAGGATAATTTGTTTTTAAGTTGTTGTTCAAGTGAGACTCTCTAGAGAACTACAATCGAGCCTGTTGTTCAAGCGAGACAATCCTCTAGAGATAACTCTCCCGAGATTCACAAGAACTCAAATAGAATAAGGGTCATACTTTCATTCCACCCAAATTCATAAGATGAAGAACGAAAACAAATTCTTGAAATTGAAATCAAAACAGTAATTAAAATAGAAGGGTAATAGTATTAATCCATACAATAAACAGAGCTCCTAACCTTAACAGTGGATGTTTAGTTGCTTATGGTTCAGAGAGAAAACAAGGATTCTAAAAAATTGTAAAGTGCGGAATGAGGTAAGAGAGAAGAAAAGTTGGGGAGAAGAAGAAAAACCCTAGGTCAATATCTCTTCTCCTTTTATATCTAATCCTAATTAATGTAAAATATATTTTCTAAAACTAAATAATATCTTTTCCTATTTGTAATTAAAATAAAGTTTTAATCAAAATTAAATAATATCTTCGTTGCTTGCTTTAGTTGGCGTGGGGACCATTGGTTGAGCTTAAACGGGCGCCTAACTTGAAAAATTTTAAGTTAGGTGCCACTATGGCAACGTGGCTTGGAGGCGTCCCTTTTGTCTTGGCGCCTAACTTCAGAATTCTGAAGTTAGGTGCCACCCTGGCAGCAAGTAGTTGAAGCTTTGTTCTTTCGGCGCCTAACTTGGGGAAAGCCAAGTTAGGCGCCAGTATGGCCGAGTATGCTGGAGAAGAAGTGTATACTATTATATATTATTGGAAAACTCTAGAAGTTAGCTTTCCAATGCCACTGAAATCATGTCAATTGTACCTTTGTAGCTCAAGTTATGTCTGTTGGAGTGCAAGGAGGTTAGGGTTGACAGCATCGTTCACTTTCTTCTCTTCTTCTACAAAAATTCTGTCAAATCCATCCGAATGCTACCTAAAATAAACAGAATTTGCACACAACTCAAAGTAGCATTCATAGTGACTAAAAAGTATTTAAATCTTAATTGAACTTAACAATTAAAATGCAAATTCACTAGGAAAAGATAGGAAAGATACTCACGCATTAGAGTGGTAGAGGGAGGAGTGACAGGAGAAAAAGGGAGTGGCAGAAGAAGATAGAGGAGGAAAGAGGGAAGAGGGAGGGAGAGAGAGGAAGAAACATTATTAGGGTTTAGGGTTAAAATTGAAATTTAAAAATTATTCAAGGATTAAAAAGAAAAAAAATTAGTGTCTTGTGTTTATGTCTTAGTGTCTCAATTTAAAGGTGGTACACAAATTTTATGTATTTATGTCCATCTATGTCCTACCGTGTCCATTAAATTTGTGTCTCATTCAACAAAACAGAGGACGTGTATCACCGTGTCCATGTCTTAGAAAGATATAGATAGCAACCAAACGCTGTCTATATCGCAGACACAGATACACATGAATACTTGTAGTCCGTTTAATTGTTAAGACACTAATAAAGAAACAAAAATACTATTTGTATGCCAAAATTAGCCACTAAAATCAGCCACCAATATATTTGTGTATAAATACATGTGTGATTTAATTTATTTTCAATGTGTATTTATATTCCAACATATATTTTATACTGATAGCTGATTTTGGTGTACATGTAGCATAACTCATAAAGAAAAGGGTAACTGGAGTAGATCTGGTAGTGGTGGGTAGTGGAGACAACTAAAACGAAGCATATCCAAGCGTGACACAAATGCCATGAAACCCGTGAGACAAAGACGGATTCTAGTAGAGGAGGGAAAGTTGGTAGAGGGAATAAGGAAGAGAGTGACTAGAGTAGGAAAAAAAAATGCAGTGGAACATGAAGACAAAGGCGACGGGGAGGACAAGTAACATGACTTGGAAGAAAAATTATTAACTTAGATTTGTTTATATTAATTTTAGTTTAGATTTATTGGTTCAAAATTTTTTTTTAGTTGTTACTGTGATCTGGGGAGAGAGAGTGGACATTCAAAAAGTTTAAAAATAAAAAAAATCATATCAGGTCTAACATTATTTTTAATAACTAATTAACATAAATATAATTAGCCTATTTAATCAATACATCATTTATATGTTACATAAGATAAAATATATTACATTTCACCTGCAACATGTCAAATTGTGTCTTTTTAACTACTCTCTTTTTAAATACTTGTCAATTATCATTATATCCTTTTGACAACACAAATATACACATATAGAAAAATCTTTTTTTTTATTTCATAGAATTCACCATATATGATACATGATATATGTATATTTTAATTTCAATTTTAATATTTTAATTTTAATTTTAATACAATTAAAAAATGTTATGTTATACATTTTAATTGTCAAATTAGTAATTAGTCATTGATATTGATAATGATATATAAAATAGATAGAGCGGTTGAAGGAATGAAAGAAATAGAGAAAGGAAGAGGGAGGAGGGGAGAACTCTTTAATTTTGGAGGGAAATATTTGATTTCAATTACAGCGAGAGAGTGACATGTGACACATTTTGGTTGTAAAATTAGTAAGAAAGAGAGAAAATTTTCTTAATTTTGGAGAAAAAATTTTAATTCTAATTATAATAAAAAAAAAGTGATATGTAGCATATTTTAGTTATAAAATTAGAGATATATAATATAATAGATAGATAATAGATATTATCATTATTATTATTATTATTTGTTCATGTTTTAACAATACGTGAAAAAAAAAAAAATCAAAACCAATAAATATGTAATTGGGTCGAATTGACTTTGGGATTGTTAGAATCAGAGTAACTCATAACTCTCTTACATTCATCTCAAGTTACTAGCGGTTGTGTTTTATCAAAATTTTTGTGATAAATTATTTTTTGGGTTAGTTTATTATTAACCTATACTACTAGGTTTGGACTTAGTCATGGGTCATAGCCTAATAATTCTAAAAGAATTTCTACATTATAATAAAAAAAAAAATATTACTCTTTTGTTTTTGTTCAGCTTTGGATTAAATCCTAAATTTTTAGAAAAAAAATATAACTCTATAAAAAAATGAGTCAAATACTCAAATGTGAAGGTATAAACTGCAGATAAACAATATAAACATATTTTGGTTGATATATTATCCTTATAAAATCTTTATTAAAAAAATTTAATCTACATTCCAAATATATATATATATGAATAAACGTTATTATCCTAAAATACACATAACCAAGTTAAATTTTCTTTAAATATATCTTTTGATATTCATTTCAAATAAAAAAGTATATTAGTATATTTTAGATATGATTTTTTTTATGATTTTACTATTATTTTAATTGTTTGCTCTCATTATTAGCCTTCAATATAATTTATTCAATTTATTTACTGATTTAACATTTCAGAATTTTTTAATATTGATTTTTATTGCTGTTGTTTTTTCTTCCTCAATCAATCATATATCATCATAACTAATGATTCTTGAGTGATATTTCTCAATTTTAATATTACAAAATTTGTATAAGATTACATTTATTTATATCTCATCCTCATTGTTTTTATGTATGTATATTATATTTTTTAAGAATATCTTCAAATAAGGAAAGTGAATCAAATACTAAAAAATTAAATATAACACTTGTTTTAAACCATACAAATTCTTCTATATATACCTACTATACTATAATAGTTGTTCAATACATTCTTATTATTTATTTTACTATTTTATTCTACATATTTTTCTTACTTGAATATTGAATATTGTTCATCATGTCTGATCAAGAGAAGAAATACGAGTGTGATCAATGTGATAAAAAGTTTTCAACTTCAAAAAATTTGCGCGCCCATAAGAGCAAGTCTCACAATCCAGTTACTTATAATCCAAGTAATTGTAGTATATGCAACAAATACTTCGAAATTCCATCATTGCTACAAGTTCATATGAAGGAAGAACATGCGTATTATACATTCTTGTGAATGTTAAGGTATTTGAAATAAGTCTATGAATTATATTGAATTTTAGAATAAGAATCAATATTTATGGTATTTTATTTATTACTTTACTAATAATTTTTTTAAAGAATTTAAATTAAAAATTGTTATCCTATTAATTAGGATTTTAGGGTTATAGTTTATCTTATATGAGTCTTGTTATGTACGTACGTATTTTTTTTTTATTTGTTAAGTTTGCATAATTATATTTGATTAATAAAAAAAATTAGAGTTTAAGGTCTAATCTATAAAAGTATTTTTTATTTCTTGTTAATATATGCTCAATATAAATTTTCACGGGTAATGTCTTTAATTTTATTTATCGTGATATGGCAATTCTTTGTAATTATTTTTATTAACAAAGTAAAATATTAATTAAAACTTTATGAATTTAAATAGTATACGTTTATCAAGTTTAAGGCTTATATATTGATTCACACTGTTAAATAATTAACCTTGTATGTAATATATGTTTATAAAAATGTTAAGTATATATAAAAAAATTAATCAGTAACTAATATATATTTGTATATATATTTTTTTATTTATTGTGATTTACATATTTAATATATATTTTATACAAATAATTAATTTTTAATAATTTTAACAATCTAACAGCTATTAAATTATGTTATATATTTTTTTAATTAAATAAAAAAATAATATCAACAAAACGGTGTCGGATTCTCCCACCAAGATCAACTACACTAATTAAATATTCCAAATATTATTTTAAAACATCAATAGATATATAATTTAATAAACTAAAATTATTTATATTTTTAAAACGTATATATATTACAACTTTTTCATGCGTATCTACGTCTCTGCGAATTAACTTATTACAAACAAAGGGATTGAGCTATAAAAATAGTTCTTTTGTCACATTCTTTTAATAATAATAGCTTAGCCTTAGAAAGAAAAATAAATAAACTACCAAAATATTTTCAAAACTTTAGTTGCTAAGAAAATTAATTTCAAAAGGTGAAAACGACAAAAAACACTCTTGGAAAAAAAATGTGACAAAATGACCAAATGTGAAATAAATACATCTATGTTAGCAGAAACAACTAGATAGCAAACATCAATGCTTAGAGCGGCAACTGCGAAGTTGACATGATCTTAAAACTTTCCACTTGTTTCCATTTCTTTTTCCTTCGGGATTATTTTTGTCTCCCGCCTAAATTTTTGCATTTTTGGGTGATTTCCTTATATATATATAACTTCCTCTCGCTGTTGTAAAAATATTGACAACTTTTAGTGTTGGGATGACAAAATGGTCCAACTTTCTTCATCGAAGCACCCTGCCTAAGATTGAATATTCCCACCATTCAGAACAAAATCATTGAAGACATGATCCTCTTTGGGCTAGTTTTGGTCACCATTTTGTTCTTCCTTATTGATATTCCTGCAATTCACTTGCTCCATATATTCTGCAGCCATGCGCTCTGCATCAGAACACCAAGGCTTTACACATAATTATATGAATTTGGATCCTCTCATTTTAAAAATGACCAAGACAAGTATCTTCACCATTTATTGTTTCTCATTTTAATTTCATTTTTCTGGAGCAATCGAATGAAAGGTAAAAATGCAAAGATGACAAGGTCACATTAGAATATCCAAATCCTAATTATATAGACATCTCTAAATCAGTTTACTTAACCACTTACTGCTGACTAATGCAGAGCAGATATTTTGCGTTTTGTTCTGGATATGTCCCTCATTATGTAATGTGGTTCAGTGCTCAGATGCGAACTGATTCTCATTCGCACAGTCAGTTTGGTTTTGCTCCCGGTTGATGACGAGATCAGATCACAGAAGATGTGCGTTTGGCACTTATCTTTCTCTCAATATCCTCTATCAAACCGTTCGCACTTGAGACATCATTTTCAGAAGAACATTTATACTTTTCGAGTTCTCGAGGGTCGTTACAGTTTTTCAACATATCAGAAAATGCTTGGGCCTTCTGAATTATAGAATTCCTTCTTGCACGCGCATCATTGTTGTCTTCGCTGTAAGTATTTGGGAAGCTGGTAGAATGGGGAATGGAAGACATCAAATTGCGAAGCTTTTGTGCCACTTCATTCATACCCTGTTTCTTTAACTCCGCATTCAGTCTCTGGAAAGTAAGGTACTGAGGAACTATACCCCTTCGTATCATGTCCTCGAATTCAGCAAAAGCCTCTTCCAACCTACGCATTTTGCATAGCAAATGAACTAACATGGTACTTGTAGCCAAGTCCATGTCCAATCCTTTATGTCTCATTTCCTTGCTAACTCGAACTGCCAAGTCTAACCTTTCCTCTTCACATAACATCTTCACCAAAAGATGGTATGTTAGCCGATCAGGCGTATAACCGGACTGGATGATCTTGGTATACAAGTTCATCCCTTCCTCAATCTTCCCGCATCTTGAGAAGTATCTAAAGAAGTAATTATAGGTGGTGGAGCTTGGAAGGAAACCCCTACTTATCATCATTTTAAGAATCTTACTAGCACCTACAAGATCTCCTGCCTTACAAAACCCCTTCACCAGAGAATTATATGTCGATTCGGTAGGGCCAATTTCTAAAACATGAAATCGTTCCATCATCCCCAAGGCCTCTTTAAATCTCCCAGCTTCTGCCAATGCATCAATTATCGGATTATACACTATTGCATTTGGTGCAATTCCTTCTTTGATCATGTCGCCAACCATCTCTAGCGCCTTTTCAACTCGACGCATTCTACAATACCCTTCGATAAGGGTACCATATGTCACAACAGTTGGTCTTACATTCTCCTTCTTCATCTCCTCCCAAAGTCTCTCACCGTGTTTGAGTTTCCTTGACCGAAACCATCCATTTAACATTATGTTATAAGCCCGAATCGAAGGAACCCAACCCTGGTTCATCTTCTTTCTTAGACATAAATACTCGTGAGCTGCCCTAACAGACCCTTCTTTGCAAAGTGAATCCAACAATATGTCAAATAAACTCAATTCTGACTCAGAATCTATAATTGAATTGTGCTTTCTTGCAAACTCAAATGTACGAATTGCAGGTTGCACCATACCTGAAAATTTTCATTCTTTTAAGTTAAAATTAAACCATTTCTCTATACTTTCCTAAGAGTTAAAATTCTCACTCGCAAACTATCAACATTATTATCTTATTCTTTCATAGATTCAGATTGAAACGTACGAAAACATAAACGGAAAATATTCGGGTTTTTTTTAACCTGCACGTGCATAGCGTCGAATCATGATACTGAAGGTGGCAACGGAAACCAAAGCTTCTCCCTCGTCGTTTCCATCATCGATGTGATGAAGAATCAGCGTCCAAGCGGAGTCAAACTCCCTGGACTTAGCGAGAGCGTTGACCACAGCGTCGAACAGCTTCGAATTAGGTCTGAACCCGGGTTGCTTCTCGGCCCACAGGAACAGCGAGTGAAGCAGCTTGGGCGACGAACCGAAACGGTCAAACATGGCGAGCAGTAGCTCTGAACCCGGTTCAATCCCGGAGCGATCCAGTTCCGCATGGAGGAGCGGTCCGGGAGAGATTGAAGAGTCGGCGAATATATCGACAATTGCGGAGAAATCGCGCGTTGAGAAATTGGAGTGGGGTTGGGGTTCGGAGGATTGGGGTTTGGGATTGGGAGGGTGTTGAGGGATTGGGAGGGTTGGCCATTTAATGAGGGGGTTTCCGCGAAGGGAGAGCCAGGAAGAAGAGAAGCGGTGGTGGTGATGAAGAAGGGAGAATGAGAATGTAGGAGTGGGTTTTTGTTTGAGTGTGAAAAGTAAGGGAGATAGTGAGTGACGAAGAGGGTTGTGGAAGAGCATTTGGTTTGGAATGTTGGGAGCGGCTGGAAAGGAATTGAAACAGGGGAAGAGGGAAAGTGGCAATGGAGCTGGCGGACGAGTGACGGAGGCGGCTCAAGTCAAATTCTCAAAGGAACGAACGGTTTCATTTCTTCCGTTCATAGAGAGTGCTTGAGATAGAAGCAAAAGCTCTTTCAAGGATTCATATTGTTTATCTGGCTTCTATATTTGATTTAGGTTGGTATTGTGTAGATTTATTATTCTTCTTCTTTTAATTTACGAACGGTAGACTATTTTCAATCAAATTTTCTTTATTGAAAAAATATTATAATGCAAAAAAAAAAAAAAATCACTTAGTGAAAATGCAGAGATGGGAGTTTTTAAAATGCCATTATTTATTCATATTTATGACACACCGAATTTTCTCTTCCAAAATTGTGTCTAGAATACTTAACTTTCTACCCAAGAGATGCAATTTCGTTATGAACGAGACTTTTTTTTATATAATTTGCCTAAAGGATTTGACTTTTTCTTCTCTGTATAATTTGGTCCATAACAAAATTCAGTAGGTGTAATCTTAGTACTTCAGTATTTTTGTGTGTGTGTTTTTGTTTGTTTTTTGTTTTTTGGCATTAGAACTGTGAAATTCATCGATGGACAATGAAGTATGAACATTAGCAGGAACAGGTGGAAATAAAATAGAGAAGAAATTTTTATGCCCGAGAATTGGAAGGGAGGCAGTGACCGACACGAGCACTGAATTAAGTTTTATATTATATTTAATGTAAAAGTTATAAAATTAAATTAAGATTTATTTATTATATTAAGATTATAAAATAAATTTTTTTTATTAAATATATAAAAAATTTAAGTTTTAAACGTATTTATTTTATATTTATTAAATAAAAATATTTAAATTTTTTACTAATAATAAATTTATTATGTATTTTTAGGGTAGATGTTAGTTAAATTCATATTATATATATATATATATATATATATATATATATATATATGACATGTGAAATGATTAAAAAACATATATGAAAAATCAACTAATAAGGACAATTAAGTAAATTTATGAATTTTGAAAATTAGTGGGGACGGGGTGGATCTCCGCTTAGGTTCTCACGCTTGCTTCAGAAGGATTTGGTCTCCCGTCTCTATCTTTGTAAGAAAAAATTTTCACAGTCAGATTTTTATTCGGAACAGTCTCCGCAAGATTCCCCACGTCTCAGAAAGTTTTGGCATTCCTACTTAGTAGCTTTCTTTTTCTATTCTCTTTTGGCAATTTCTCTTTCTCTTCTAGCAGTTTTTGTTCTTTCTTTCTTAGCAGTTTTTCTTTTTTCACATTGTGTTGTTCTATTGTGTCGCACGCTCTTTTCCTTTCTCACACGCTCTCTTTGTCGCGCTCTCTCCACGCTGTATCGCCTTGTTCGAATGCTGTCATGCCGTGCTTTCTCTAGTTCTCTCGAGCTACAATTTTGTGGCGTGTTGTGCTACTTCTGTTGGACTGTGCCGTCGCGTTTGGATCCGCCGTGTTGCTTCTGTTTTCTGCTGTGCTCGTCGCGTCGTCTTAGTTCCAGTTTTGCGCCGCCTCAATCTCTCCCGCTATTCTTCTCTTTTTTTATTCTAATGTTAAAATCTCTTTGTTATGAGTTGGTGATTTTGATTTTGATATATATTGATAAATTTGATTTTGATATATGTTGACAAGATTGTTGTTGTTTTTGGAATTATTATTGTTGTTGTGGTAAAATTTGGTGATGACAAAGATGTGGTGATTATGCTTCAATGATGATAGAGGTGTGATGGTGGGGTGAGAGATGTGATAGAGTTGGGAGTGAAGGGTAGACTTAGAATATGAAATTTTGAATGAGGATATTTTAGGAATAAAATATTATTTAAATTTCAGTCCCCATCTCTTGTGTCCTTATATTTTAGAAGTACTGAAAGAACTGAAATTTTAAGGATAGAGACTAAAATTTTAGTTCCAGCCACCAAAGAAAATACTGAATTCTTCTAGTACCTCTTACCAAATGCTACCAAATTGGTACCCAAAAGATTCTGGCGCTGAAAAAATGGTACTTGACTTTTGTTATTGACAAAATAGTTCTCGAAAGATTTTAAAATTTGACAAAATCACCCCTAACATGAAAAGATGACGTCACAGTGAACGAAAAATACTAACGTGGCCGTTGGAAGAGAGCTCCGACGGTGGCAGAGAGCTCCGGCGACGTTAAAAAGCACCACCAACCCCTCCTCCTCCTCCTCCTTCCCACCACCAACCCATTATTCTTCTTCTTCTTCAGTGCCAGCAAAAGAGGACGCATGCGAAGAAAAGGTTGAAGAGCTGGTCGAGCCGGCACCTTCTTAACCGCGATGCTGGAGAGTGTGGGGTGCGAGGTAGCAGAGGCGGGAGGCTTCGAGGTCATCATAGATTCCAGTAACGCCACACTCTTCACGTGGTTTTTGTCGTAATCGGAAAAGGAGAAGAGAGACAAGTGTTGGTGCTGTTGTGGCTTAGGGATTGGAGAGTTGTAGTTGTGGAAGAGAGGGAAAGAAGAGGGTTTGGAGATATAGTTGGTGGTGGTGGAAGTGGCGCGCAGCAGTTGATGCGAGAGGAGAACAGAGATTCGAAAGTGAAGAACGGCCATGAGAAAACGTGTCACCCTCCTCCATTACGCCACAGTGGGTCGTACTCTCTTGCGTCGCCGTCGCATGCGTCCTGCCTCCCTCGCCAGTGTCGGAGAAGAAGAAGAAGAAGAAGAAGAAGAAGAAGAAGAAGAAGAAGAAGAAGAAGAATGGGATGGTGGTGGGAAGGAAGAGTAGGAGGAGGAGGAGGAGGAGGAGGGGGAGGAGGGATTAGTGGTGGTTTTAACGTCGCCGGAGCTCTCTACCACCGTCAAAGCTCTCTTCCGACAGCCACGTTAGTATTTTCCGTTCAAGGTGACGTCATCTTTTCATGTTAGGGGTGATTTTGTCAAATTTTAAAAGCTTTTGGGGATTATTTTGTCAATAACAAAAGTCAGATACTATTTTGTTAGTGCCAAAATCTTTCTGGTATCGATTTGATATTTACCTCGTTAATTTTAATTAGGTGTATTTAAAATTTTTATACCTATATTTAATCGTTGGGTAACATGTTAGGATAAATAATTATTTTTTATATTAACGACAATAAAAATACGAATAAATTTTAAGTATTTGATTTTGATTTAACATTAGATCCATTTTTGAAATGATACTCGTACTTTAATTTAGTCAACAAAATTTTAATTTATTCAATTTAATTTTTAGTTTAGTATTTTAATTTATAATTGATTTTTGACCTTATTTTTATTATAAAATTGTTAATCACATGCTGAGATGGATCGACAATAATTTCTCTAAAATTTTTAATGATTATATAAAATAAGGGTTAATATTTAAATTAGTTCTAAAAAGATAATACCTTTTTAAATTTATCTCTAAAATTCTTTTTAATCAAATTGATCCATTAAAGATTAAAATTTAATCATATTTATTCTTGAACTCACATTTTTCATCAAGTATTAATGATGTAAAATGTTAAGTGTTGTGGTCCAGCCCAACTGGCCTCGTGGCCAACCCGGTTCAGCATGCGCCCTCACCCGACCCGGATGGCCGGTCTATGGGCATCACACGCCCGGACCTTGACCCGGGTACCTCTCATCCAGGGAGCCAGCTATCTGACAGCTGGAGCAAGGAAGGATCCAGAAATGTGGGTCTGCCCTCTTGGGACCCACCCCACTGACAAGATATAAAGGGGGAGGACCCTACCCTCCCCCAAGGTACGCTACCATCATTTTTACTATTCTCATAGTCGCCTGCAAACTCTCTGACTTAGACGTCGGAGTGTCTTTGCAGGTGGCACCCCTCACTTCTCGAAGAGTTCAGAAGGTCACCGGTCCGTGTGCAGACTCAAACCCAAGCTGGTTCCCCCCACTTCACCCGAAGCACCACTCCAATCTGTCCGGAATTCCGAGCAACCGAACATTAACTGATAGTATATATGACCCTTAACACGTCTAATTGGACATTGGTCAAATATGTTTTTAAAAATTTATCAATTTAATCGCTAAATCATATCCAGAATAGAGTTTATGTAATTGGAAAAAATGACTAAATTAATAAATTTTTATAAACATATTTAATCAATGTCTAATTAGACATGGTAGATAATACATATGTTTTTTTTCCAAAGTTACAAGTGAAACTCGAACTGGAGAGATGATGTCATTTGAGTTATAGTTCGTTGACTAGATAATAATATATATGTTGTCGAGCAACGTTTAACAACATTAATTTTTAAAGAAAATTATTAAGAAAGTGACTGAACGACAAATATGATTAAATTTTAATTTTTAAATGACTAATTTAATTAAAAAATATTTTAAAAACGAATTAAAAAAATATTTTAGTAATTATAATTATAATTGAATCACGAATTATAAATTAGAATCGTATTGAATAAATTGAAAATTTTAAAATTAGGCAAATTAAGTATTAAAATGTTTGATTAAAAAAATGTTACGCTACGCATACCAGATTAGAAAATTATCAAGAAAATCACCTGACACCTCTGTGCCACAAGCCCACAACCCATTTCCGATTCACTTACCAGTCTTCCAAATCCCTAATCTTCCCTAACACCGAACGGCAGCCCACTTCTTTGTCCAGAATCACTCCCACCTCTTCACTGAGGCTGCTGCTATGTCTTCTCTCTTCACCGTTGCTGCAGCTATGTAATGTCTCTCCAGCGAGGCTGCAACCTGTGACCTCATCGCCGATCTGCTCCCCTCCGGTATTATGCGCCTCTCTCCGTCGCTGTTGTGCTCTCTGCTCACCCAGTCTCGGTCACTTCCTCTGTACTCTCTCTCGCCGCCGGTCAGATCTCTTCGCCGATCTCCTCTCTTCTAGTTTGAACTTTTCATTCTTGCTTGGTGATCAATTTTTGGTTGTTGAGGAAGCTTAGAAAAATAGAAATATGGAATGTTTGCATTTGCTGTGATGTGTGAACTTCGAATTTGATCTCTGTCTTCTTTGCATTTGTAAAATATAAGTGACTAATTGACTTTGGCCTTGAGTTACATTTTGGCAATTCATGTGATTTCAGTTCACACTGCAATTGCTGTCCTATGCCGTTGTGTCAGTGATATTGCCTAAGGCAGTCCACAATTGGAAGCATTCTATATGAAGTCTGGACCCTTTTTTTTTTTAAATCTGTACTTTGGAATTTTCGCGTTGTGTATTTTTGGTGAACAGAGTAAGGAAAGTATCTCGTCTCTGTTTGCTGCATTGGGAAGGTGATGTTGTGGTGTTGCTAACTGTGATACTGAATATTTTATCGTGTAACCTACTTGTAATAGAATCCGTCCTAGATTCAAATGTTTCAACTACACATATGACCCTTACGGCTTGACTTGGTCTCTCCCTTCACCGGTTGCAATTTTCCTATAATTTGAGAATTCTTCTGTAGGTTATGTTTACACAATTTGAGTAGATTAGGGTATCACAAGACTTACACGTTGTTGCTTTAACTGAACATAGTTGACAAAAACAATTAAGTGTTATTCCAGTGGGTGGTGCGGGTTACATGGATTAGGCAATGCTATAGCATTCTATTAAAATAGAACATAGTTGAATGGCACAAAAGTTTGTGCTGGACGTTTTGTTCTTTGGTCAACTTTATATTGTGTTAAAGTTTTTGAGTTTAGCTGTGTAAGTTTTGAAGTCTATTGAAGAATTGGACCCTGGTGACAGAGTGTTTTACTTTACAGGGTAGTGAGCTGGTCATTCATGGCTCTCCCCTCCAAACTTCCTCGTCAGTTCATCCTTGTTAGGACTTTTGTGAATGCAAAGGTCAAATGGGTTCGGGACTTGTATCTTGATAATGCAATCCTTAAAGAGAAAGATCTTAAACAGGTCGTTTCCTTCAAGAATGAAATAGTTTCATCTACTTCCAAATCCCTCTCCTTATACAATGCTTCTCTGTTGAAAGATCCCCTTAACCTTTCCATGACAACCACCAAATTTATAGACAAGTATCATTGTATTTTCATGCAATTCCAACCAGATCGTGGCTTCCCTCCACATGTTAAGCTCACACCTCATGCTTTATGCCTACACAAAGAAGAAATGGATATCTACAATTGTCCCATTAACCGTGTAGACTTTGTTCATAGGATTGCAAGGCTTCTGATGCTTGCTGGTATGGGAAAATTGCCACTTTATGTAATTGATAAGCTAAAATGGGATCTGGGTCTTCCTCATGATTATGTTAAGACTCTTTTGGCCGATTACCCTGATTATTTTGATGTTTGTAGCATCGAAGATCCATCATCCGGAAAAGAAATGCTTGCTTTAGAGCTTGTTTCTTGGAGAAAAGAGCTCTCTGTCTCTGACTTGGAGAAGAGGGCAATGAGCTTGGACTATTGTGGAGACAAAAGAAGACATGATATTTCATTTCCCATGTTTTATCCAAAAGGTTTTGATCTTGAAAAGAGAGTGAAGAGTTGGGTTGAGAATTGGCAAAAATTACCTTATATTTCCCCATATGAAGATGCATTTCATCTTGATCTAAGTAGTGACCTGGCAGAGAAGTGGATAGTGGCAATTTTGCATGAGTTGCTCTGTCTTCTAGTGTCAAAGAAGACAGAGCGAGGGAACTTACTTTGTTATGGAGAGTGTTTGGGGTTGGACTCAAGATTTAAGAAGGCTTTGGTTCATCACCCTGGCATATTTTACATTTCCAATAAGATTAGGACTCAGACAGTTGTGCTTAGGGAAGCTTATAGAAAGGATGTCTTGATTAGGAAGCATCCATTAATGGGTATGAGATTTAGGTACATTCACCTCATGACTAAGACTCAGAAACATCATAGACAAGTTGAGTTGAAGGATAATTCACAGATTGAAGCTTAGCTATTGAATCTAAAGTAGTCATTGATTGCAATTTGCAAATTTGCACTTCACTTGGCTGTGATTGTAGCAGGAAAGTTAAATGTAGTTGGTGTAAGGATTGGCTGCTTTTGTATCCTATGATTATTGCAATTAAGTTTCTTGGCAATTTAAGGCCTTCCTTTCAACACCCCATCAAGTACGAATATAAAAGATGTGTTCCTATGAAAGATGTTGCTTTCAACTTTGAGTTCAGTTGTATAAACTTTATGTTCTTAATATTTATACATTTTTCTAAATATGTAAATCTTGCAATTTTGCATTAGTTGACACTAATTCTACACCAGTCACAAACTTGTAATGAAGAGCAAGTTGGGTAGGGTATCAAATGCTCATGGAACATATGGTAACTTTCTTTGCAGTTTCAGGTTGGTTTTAAATTTCAACCATTCAAAATGCCTTGTTAAGATTTGTTCTTTTGAAAGACATTGATTTCCAGTTCAGGATCAACTTGCATGGATTTGACTTCTATAATATTTATGCAACTTTAGTTGACACTAATACTACAATAAACAAGTGTTACTTTGAACACCCCATCAAATGTTTGGAACTTAGGAGACCTGATTTTAAGTTTCTTTGCAATTTCAGTGTTGCTACCAACACCCAATCAAATGTTCAATAGTAATTTCTTGTTCTTTTTGGTTATCACATGAAGACAGCGTAGTCATTTTAAACTAGCAAAAGGCTTTTGCTATTCTGGTGGAGCTAACTGAAGTAATTCACTTGTTATTTGCCCATGATATTTTTCAAAATTTGTTAAATCACACATTTTTCATATGCATTTTTCTTTCAGCGAAACCCTTCCTTGGACTCCCACATACCAGGACCCTTATAGCACCAAACTGCCCTCTATTATTTTTCTCTTTTATTTGGGTGGTTGAACTGCATGCCTTTTTAATGAAAAAAATTGATTTACTTCTTTTTCCCCTCCATCTACATTTTGTTTTCGTGTCAAGCGTGATCCTGAATTCTTTTTTATCATTTATGCAGCTGAGACGCAAGTGGTTGCGGGACCTATCTTAGTTTCTTCCTTGTTCCTGTTTCCGTTAAAATTGTATTCTACATCTATCGGGCATGAAAAGGATGAGGGGATGGCACCGTTTTCTTTTTGGTCTTCCTCTAATTTTATTGCTTACTCATCTATTTTCTGGTGGGTAATACCTTCTTTCCTTTTTATTAGTCTTTCTGCTTTCAAGTGTGCTTTATAAGTAAACTTCATGCTTTTTTCAGTGAAGGAGTTGCAGCAGAGTTCACAAACGATGGAACCTCCCGAGAAACTTAATAAAAAATTTGATCATCTGGTTCTTGGTCCTGCGGCTGGACAAGGCTTATCTAATCGATTGCAATGCCAAGGTATCTACGTTTATTTGTCTCATTTCCTTATATGCTTTGATTCAAAAACATGTAACTCCATATATGTCTGTCTTGGAACTTATATTATCTAGAATAGGGCTACTTGTAAAATCTACTTGTGAATTGGGTATTGAAATGCAAAATTGTATGTATACTTCACATGGTACTTGGATTTTAGACCATTGGCCAAATGATTTTTTTAAATAGCAGTTTATCAGGTAGTAGCCAATTTGTAATTATATTGTTTTGGATAGATCCATGTCTGTCATGAAATCTCTCCCCAAGGTTGACTTTTCCATCAGAGACAAATGAATCACTTTTACGGTTTAATGATATATGTAATGATATCTGGATAATTACAATTTCCTTTTGCTGATTTTTTTATGTTTACAAGTCAAGATTATATTCACTACTTTCATATCATTTATTAACTTGGTTACATTACTTCAGATGTTCATAATTCTAGTGTTGTCTTTTACATGTTAACAATTTACAGGAACAAAGGCTCTTAACAGAACACATGGTTCTAACGGAAGATCATCTTTGGAGGATAGTGTTGCATTTGTCACTGTTTTTACAATTTATAATTCCTCAGTCAATACTGCAGATGATAAAGCAATAAAAACAGAAGTTGGCAGTGCTTCATATAATAAGGTTGAGAGGTCAATGGCCGTGCTGAATGCCTTCATTAACTTCATTAAGGTAATTATTGAATAAAACTTTACTTCACTGTATCAAAAGAAATTTATTGTTTTTGCTTATTGTGGCCTGTACATTATCTGTTACCTAGCAGATTGATGAAGTCCTTCATCTTTTTCTATAATTTTATACTTTTGGAGTTCATTAAATGGAACTAATACTAGGAGTGAGCTTGGAAGATGAATCATAATGTAACTTTGTAGCTTGAAAGATTAAATAGTGCCTAGACAATCCTATAATTCTTTGATCTAGCCTTTCTGACTTTTTATGTCTGATTTGTTCTAACCATCAAGCAAAAGTCATGCTATGTTGCATACTTTTTTCTTCGATCTACTTATATCAAAGGTTGATCAAAATATTTGGGCGTCTAACTTATTGAAGTGTATTGTTATTGTCATTTTCCTTTAAGCATATATTGCGATACAACTATATTAGGAATAATTTCTTCAACGTTTGGTATGGATGACATCTGCAGGTGGCAATGCCCCGGAGCAATGTGATTATTCTCACGGATCCGAAGTCTGACTTCTCAGTACAGAGAAGCCAAGTTACCCTTTATCCTATACAAGGTGAATATTCACGAGACAAATTGATGCTCCAAAGGATCAGGTCTTATATTGTAAGATCACGTTGCTGTATAGAAAATATTTTGAATAAAACTAGTTGATCATCTGTATGAGTTTATTTTGAACATTTCTCCTTATGTGTCTTTGTAATCTAATTAAAATTATTACTTTATAAATTTGCCAGTGGCTGCAATCTCATGCACAAAAATAGACCAATGGTTCTGTTATCTTTGTCATTCTTTCTGTTTGATATTCCAATTATATAGTCACATCATACTGTTCTTTTGTCATTTAACATAATAAGAATTTATGATGTAGCTCTTAAGGGTAAGATATTGTCTTTTCCTTCTTTACAGGCCTTTTTGGATTCACGGCATAAGATGCTTTCTCAGAGGCCAGGGAATATCACTCACTACATCTTCACCGATTCTGATATGGCAGTGGTTGATGATTTAGGGCAGATTTTTCATGACCATCCGAATTTTGACTTGGCTCTAACATTTAGGAACAACAAGGGACAACCGATAAATTCGGGATTCATTGCAGTCAGGGGTACTCCTGATGCAATTTTAAGGTAAACAAATTGGACTGTATGTGATTTTCATTTAACTACATTTACTTCATATATAACCTCCATGCTTTATTCCACATAACGGGGTTGCTTGTATGGATCAAATGATACCCTTTTAGTTCTTTTATTAAAAATCAAATATTTAATAAATCATGACCAATCTTGTCTCTATAGTTTCACTTTAATTGCAAAAATAAAGAATTTCCAGTAGATCGTTTGTCTGTTGAACTCACAATACATGTCCTGTAACACATCTCTTGGTAGTTTCAGGTTTTCTCAAACATGAAAAACACTGGTATTGTTTTTGTTTTGGACATGGTTTCCATAAACTGTTGGTGTAATTAGGTTCACACTAAATAAATCATATAGCGCCTCTTGTTTATGATGATTTATTTTCTCTTTGACTACATTAGACTTGTTAAGGAGAAACTCCTATAAAAGCTTAAGCGGTTAGATGAACGTTTAAAGATCTGACTCAATTCTGCTAAAACATTTGTTCGGAGATTGCTTATGAATGATTCCTATGAAGAATTAATCAAACTTAAACTCTACCATTTATGCTAGCATTCTGCTGTTTTCATTAATGCTACCGAAGTCATTTTAAAAGATGGAAAATAGTGAGGACTGAGGAGTTTTGATATTACATGTAAAAGTTTATACCAGCAAATACTTTTGATATGCTTCTTTCCCCCCTTGCAAGTTAATTAATAGTACCATCAATTTCATGATATGCTTTGATATTACATGTAAAAGTTTATACCAGCAAATACTTTTGATATGCTTCTTACCCCCCTTGCAAGTTAATTAATACTTTTGATATGCTTCTTTCCCCCCTTGCAAGTTAATTAATAGTACCATCAATTTCATGATCTTCTATTTTCTCATTGTTTTGCTGATCATTTTTCTTCCATTTGCATGTTTGAAAATCAGTAGCTCTTCCATTTTCCTAATTCCTCCCTCTAATTTCATAATATATGAAGGGCAAAGCTTTTTCTACAAGATGTTTTGAGAGTTTACCGCATGGAATACATGAAAGCTTCACGGATGCTTGGAGATCAGTTGGCGCTTGCTTCGGTTGTGAAGTCCAAACCTCAATTTGATGCCAACAGGTTTTCCAAAACTGTTGCTTTCACCGAAGACATTCGCGGTACTAAAGTATTGTTCTTACCTTGTGCCATGTACAATTGGACTCCGCCAGAGGGTGCTGGACAGTTTCGTGGCATGCCATTGGACGTCAAGGTATATTTCAGACTTAAATGTGCTTTGTATATTTCGAGTTCGAAACAGCTTATAATCAATGTTTCTTGAGACGGCCATTGAAAAGAGTTAAGCACCACTTTGAGCCCCAAAAGATTAAAATGCCATTATTTTAGAGACTCAGAAAGATGTTATATTCTCATGTGTTATCAGAATGGTTAATATAGTAATTAGTCCTTAAAATGTCTTTTCATTAATACTTTTTAAAAAAAAATAACAAGTCTTTTGGGGGTTGATTTGTAGATCCTTTAAGGATCAAGCTGGTGGTTCACCCCGCCCCCGTCTCTTTTTTTTCCCAGAATAAATCACCATTTTAATCCTTGTATGATTCGGTATCCTTAAAAATTGATAATTATCACTAGGTACGCAAAAGATTATGTTAACAGTTAAATTAGCCCTCAGAATTTTAGTTTGCTAACAAATCGGTTCTCACTTTGGTCGATTTGTCAAGTTAAATCGATCTTTCGAGTTTCGAGTACCATGAGAGAGTAGTGAACTAATATTTTGTGAGTCAAAATGGTAATTTACTGGGGAAAAGGAAAGATATTTTTTATCTACCATTTCGGTGATGTATCTGAATGCACTTCATTTGGTGTTTTAGAAAAATATCTACATTGTCTTGTGAGATTTTAACCCTAATTTATCCCTGTGTTTATGATTCGCAGGTTGTTCATTTTAAAGGATCAAGAAAACGATTAATGCTCGAGTCTTGGAATTTTTATTCCTCTTCTCTTGATATCCCAGATATGTTGTGCCTCATTTTAGCAAGCGGAAGAACAAAATACGATTTTTGAAAAGTGTTTACTTGTAAAATGTTCTTGGGAGTGCAAATACCCAATTGAAAAATATTTTTGTTCATATAAATCAGACGATTTGTTATGAATCATGTCAGATTGTCAGTATTCAATCCATTTATGTTTCTATCACTTTTCATCAACTTATTTAGAGTCTTTTTATATGTCTCTGCTCTTAACTATCATATTATCATTTCATTTTATTTATCTTCTTGATGTTGTCCTAATCTTTTTCAATATGGTCAAATAACCTAAGGTGAGATTTTACTATCTTTTTAATAATAGACATCACTTTAACTTTTTTTTTTTATATCCACTAAATATTTTGTGGAAAAACAATTATTCGTACTCATAAATTTTACGAACATTAATAAAAATACTCATCAAACAAGGAAATTAATGTTATACCCATGAAAATAGGTTGTGTGACAAAAGCATTCAAATTTTAATTTTTTGTTGATTTATGGATAATTTGAAAATTTTATTAAAAAGACATCAAAATGTTAGGTTTTTATATTTTTGTCACATAAAATCTATCTTTTATAAGTATAACGTTAATTTTTTGTTTAATGGATATTTTTGTCAGCGTTCGTAAAGTTTATAGGTACAAATAGTTATTTTTTTCTTATTTTTATCTCTTCAAGTATTAGTATTTATCTTTTGAAGCACCCACTAAATTTATGTTTTTATGTTCATTTTCATACCTAATATTTTGTCCCATACAAGATATTTGTCCCATACAAGATAATTGATCCAATAGTAGAGCGAAAAAATTTAACCTTGATTTTTAAAAGTAGTCATCTTTAAAGTAGTTATTGACACTATTTTTTTTTGTCTAACATTACTTACTGTTAAATGAGTATTTTTTTTTGTTGGTGACTTTTAAAAGTTGTTTGGTGACTAAATGAGTATTTGTTTAGTTATATTAAAAAACCACTTCCTTTTATTTTAGAGAAAATTTTACTCCTTTTTTAAAGAGATACTAAAATGACACTTTTATTTTTTTCTCTCTATTTATAAAAAGTATATTTTTTTTCGTATAATTTGTAAAAACCTCTTCTTTAATTCATTTGAAATTTTTTGTATTAACTATAGTCAACTTTATTTATTTTTTAAGAAAAATAAATTATTTTTTTACAAAAATACCCTTTATCAAAAATTTAATTTTTTATAATTAAATTTTGTTTACCAAAATATCTTTTAACAAATTATTTTTCTAGTGGCTAAATTACATTTTTACGAAAATATTCTTCAAAATATTTTTTAATGATTAAATTATTTTTTACTAAGATACCTTTTAATAATTTTTTAGTTACTAAATTATAATTTAACCAAAAATTTTTTAACAACAATTTTTTTGCATGTTTTACTGTTAATATCATGATATCAATGCATATTATTAAACATGGTTTTGCAAGTTTGGTTTAATATTTTTTTTTCTATTAGTCTCAGGAAGAATTTTTTAATTTAATGTAAAATTAATATGCATTGACATCATAATTTAATCATTACAAAATATTTTGAAGGATATTTTAATAAAAATATAATTTAATCATTAGAAAAATAATTTGTTAAATGATATTTTGGTATACAAAATTTAATCACAAAAAATAAAATTTTTGTTACAAGATATTTTTGTAAAATATAATTTATTTTTTAAAAAAAATAGATAAAGTTGACATTAGTTAACACAAAATTTTAAATAAGTTAAAGAGGAGATTTTTTAAAAAAATTATAAGAAAAAAAATATATTTTATAAATAGAAAAAATTTGAGTGTCATTTTAGCATCTCTTAGAAAAAGGGAGTGAAATTTTTTCTTTATTTTATGATACATACTAATAATAGTAGTTGTAGTAGTTTGTTTATTATTTTTTCATGGTATCTCTCTCGACAAGCCAAAGGATAATTCGTTTTATCGAAGACCAATTAAATATTGTATATATAAAGTGAAATTTAAACTCTGGATATTTGATTAAGGAGACAAGTGAGCTAATCATTCCATCAACAACTTAGTTAATAGATTACGTTATTATTAGACATTAAGTTGAAAATGTATATAAAGTTTTATTTTAAAAAAGAAGAAGATATGAGCCCATCTACCAAAACCACGATACAAATCAATATAGTTGGCCCATTCTTTATTGGCCAGCCAGGTAGTACGCCCACAGTGAGTTTCAGTGTCATTTGTTAACAAACAAAATTTTACTTGAGATGATAAGAATAATAATTAATGGGATAAGTACGATTTTGGTCCTAACGTTGAGGGCCAGAATCAAAATCGTCCTTCTTGTAATTTTCGACTTAAAATCGTCATTAAAGTTTTTTTTTGTATTAAAATCGTCCTTTTTAATAAATTTTTTTGTTTTATTCCTAAACTACCCCTATTCCTATTTTAATAATAAAAATTATAAAATTAAAAAAAAAAAAAACGCGTAAAAACGCGTTGGGGGGTGGAAGAAGAAAAGGGTATACGAAGGGGGAGGGGAGGGGAAGGGAAGAGGGGAAGGGGGAATGGGGACGGCGCCGGGGAGGGTCCGTGGTCGCCGCCGTGATCTCGTCGTCGCTGCCGCCTCCTCCAGAACTCTGATGATGATGACGATGAAGGGGGAAGGGAAGCCGCCGTCCCGCCGCCGCAGTCTCGCCGTCCCGCCGCTGCCTCTCTTTTGTCCAGATCTCTTCTTTGTGCTTTGAATTTCTGATTTGGCTTTGTGTTTCTCTGTTTTGAGTTTGTTAATTTGTTACTTGAGTTTCTGTTTCTCCGTTTCTGTTTCTGTTTGGGGGTGGGGGGAAGGGGAGGCGGGGATGGGGGGAGGGGGTGGGAGTGGGGTGCTGGGAAGGGAAGACGGGGAGGGGGGTGACGCGGGGTGGGAGTGGGGGGGTGCTGGGAAGGGAAGACAGGGGATGGGGGTGACGCGGGGTGGGGGTAGGGGTGCTGGGAAGGGGAGACAGAGAGGGGGGGTGACGCAGGGTGGGGGTGGGGGTGCTGGGAAGGGAAGACGGGAAGGGGGACGGCGGCAGCGTTGGTGGTGGTATTGGTGGTAGTATTGGTGGTGCTGGTGGTGGTGTATGTTGGTGTTGGTGGAGGTTGTGGTGTTGGTGGTGGTGGTTTAGGAGGAAGTAATTATGTTAGTAGTGGTGAGGGTATTTTTGTCCAAAAAAAATAAAAAGGACGATTTTAATATGAAAAAAAAACTTTAATGACGATTTTAAGTCGAAAATTACAAGAGGGACGATTTCGATTCTGGCCCTCAACGTTAGGGACCAAAATCGTACTTATCCCATAATTAATTAAACCAAAGCACCACAAGTTTATGCGAAAGTAAAAAAAAAAGTCATGCAGACCGTCGATTTCAAAACGACATCCATTGAAGAAGTTGACTAACTTCATCGGAGCAAGAAAAAGCTCAGGAATGACAAATGGGGATACGGAGGAGAGACTCCTAGAGTAGGGAGAGAGGAGGACTGAATGATTGACAAAACAAGGTTCACTAGAGCCAACGGAAAAGGCAGATCCTATGCTGATCTCGTGATGAGGGGTAGCGCTGAGCTAGAGTAAGATTAAGAGGAATCAAGTGACGGGAATGACTCCTCAGAAGAAGACTCAGATACAGAGAACCTATAGGATCTTATGGAGGTGATTGAAATGAGCCAAGTTCAAAGGGAAGTTCGTAGGAGAGAAAGACGTGAAGAAAAAGCTATCCAGCCATCTTACTAAGAGATTGGAAAATGGAATGATAACCATTGATGTCAATAGAGCTGAGAAGGCTGGAGCAGTCCTGAAAACATGCACTCATAGTCAAATTCCAGGGCAAAAGTGTCTCATATGGAGAGGATTACTCGCACATATGGAGGGAGGCTCGTGGTTGCTATTAGATCACTATCTGACGACCAGATACCGGACTCCAAATTTCAACCTCTTTGGGACGAAAATTAACAAGATTGCAGCCTGGATACGACTACCTGACCTCCCCATTGAATACTACGATAAGAAATTTCTTGGATTGTAGGGAATCAGGTAGAAAAGACGCTTAAAGTAGATATGAATATAGCGAATTAGTCTAGGGACAAGTTTGCGAGGTTATGTGTAGAGCTTGATTTGAACAAATCCCTGAATGCCAGATATTTAGTAAATGAATGTAGCTATTACATTGAGTATGAGAGGCTCCACATGATATCTTTTGCATGTGAAAGATTCGGCCATGCAAACGAAAGCTGGACAAAGAAGAGGCAAGAAGTGCACCAAAAAGAAGATGACACAGCGCATAGAGACCACCCGCCGTCAACAGGTGCTAGTGGGAGAGGGATGCAAACATCGGTGGAACGCATTTTGAAGGAAGGAAGTGGAAAAGACAAGGATAAAAGCATAATGTCAGATAGTCAGGCATTTAGGAAATGGATGATTGTCCAGAAATAGAAAAGGACAAGGAGACAAATGGCTACCAAGGACAATAGTGGAAGGAAGAATAAGGGGGACAAGGTTGAAAGAGAGATAGTGGGGGATAATCTCAGTACGATGTACTGGCAAATCATGATAATGACGAGCTTATTAGTCGGAATCATCATGCCAGCGATAGACAAATATAGGAGCCTAAAAGAGAGCCAGAAAAGAGCCTAAAAGCTTTCCTTACAAGCATCCAAATGAAAAAAGTAAGAGCAAATGAACTAGGACAAAATCCGTACTCCACTAAGATGGCCGATAACGTCATAACTCATACCCCAAAAGGAACATTTTTACTCATAAAAGAACACTCTTTGAATATCTTTCCGCCAATAATAAGATAATCAACAAGCCCAATTTAGATAAGACATTCCTTCATACAACTAGCCCAATTGTCAGTCCAATGAAAATTATGGTAGATAATAACCCAAAAGAAACCTTGTTGGGAGAAATATCAATGGATCAATTGGACATAGCAATGGGCCCTGAACCACTTGACCCATGAGGCCCAACTTCTCAGGGTCAGATTTGTATGAAATTATGGGATAAGGAACGGAGGTGGTCATAGCCTAGGAAAATGACGAAGCCTACATGGCCCAGGTTCATGAGGAAGCCCACATTGCCCAGATGGCCTAGATCTGTTTCAGCACCCTAAGAGCTGAGTTCCTGGACTTTTTTTATAGGAATTCTATTACTCTTTTTGGTTAAGATGATAATTCTATCCTGAAATTCGAGAGGGGCTATGAGCCCAAAATTCACTAAGGCTCTAAGAGAATAGTATAGTTAATATAAACCTGACATAGTAGTAATTCAAGAAACTTGTTACAGGGGACAAATAGCTCAGAACTCTATCAAAAATACAGGATTCTCTTTCAATACTACTATAGATGCTAATGGATTCTCGGGAGGGATTTGGCTCCTTTAGAACAACACGAATATGAGAATTCAAGATATTACTAGGCACAGCCAAGTTCTTCACGTCCTAGTTTATGATAGAATTGAGAAATGGTGCCTCACAATAATATATGCACATCCACAGGAGAGTAAAAGAAGAAAGAGCTGGCAGTTTATTTGAAATATGGCCACTCTCCCATAGGTGGTATGTGGAGACTTCAACAACATTGCGGAAGCTGGTGAGAAGAAAGGAGGGGCAGTCCTTGATTTGGCTCAGATTCGCAGATTTAGAGACTGAATGGAAGAATACAACTTTATAAATTTGGGTTTTGTTGGAACTAGATTCACTTGAAGGGGGCCGAGATGGCAGAACGAAGATTGCATCTTTAAAAGGCTCGATAGGACATTTTATAATCAGAGTTGAAGACTTCTCTTTCATGATGTTGTGGTGGAAATCCTTCCCCGTAATAAACCTGGCCACTACCCCATTATGATCAAATGCAGGGCAACCAACCAAAATCCAAATCCAGGATGTTTAAGTTTGAGTTTATGTGGATGCAACATGTGATTTTAATTGTTTTCTATCACAGAATTGGTTAGCAAATCTTCTACTAAATCTCTCTACTAACTCTTTTGGGGAAAAGATAAAGGAGTGGAACAAGAACACCTTCGGGTACCTTTCAAGCATAAGAAAACACTTTTGAATAGGTTGAAAGGAATACAACAATCTCCAAGATATGGTTGGAGTGACTACCTAGACAATCTAGAGAAGGAGCTAAGTGAGGAACTTGAAAAAATTCTAGACAGAAAGCAAATATTTTGGCTTTAAAAGTCTAGAGAAAATTGGATACTTCAAGAGGATCAGAATACCCGCTACTACCATACTAAGATGATTATTAGAAGAAGGCGCAACAGAATTATGAAACTTAAAAGAGAAGATGGGAGCTAGATTGAGGATGTAAATGTACTAAAGTCTCAAGTCTGTAATTATTTTATCAACCTGTTTAGAGAAACAGAAGTGAATAGGTGTTGTGTGAGAAACGCTAGCAACTTTTACCCGGAGGTACAACATGAAGATATCTTAAGACTGGAAGCTCCTGTGACCAGCATGAAGTGGAGAGAGCTATATTCTTGATGGGCTCACTTAAAGCCCTAGGGGATGATGGATTTTCAGCTGGCTTCTATAAGATGAATCGGGAATTTGTGGGTGAGATTTTGATCAGGTTTGTAAAGGAGGTGTAGGAATGTACAGATCAAGTTAGTGCGGTCAATAATACCTTAATTACCCTTGTTCCAAAACGTTGATCATTCGGAATTTATATCCCAATTTCTCCCTATTACCTTGTGTAATGTTACTTATAAGGTGATTATGAAGATTGTTGCGAATAGGATAAAGCCAATCTTAAACGATAGAATCTCTCCCAATTAGTCTAACTTTGTGCCTGGTAGGAGGATTCACGAAAATATTATTATTGTGCAAGAAAGTGTTCATACGATAAAAAGGTCTCAGAATAAAAGAGGCTTCATGGCCATTAAGATAGACCTTGAGAAAGCATATGACCATCTCAATTGGAACTTTATAGAGTGGTGCCTCATTGATTTTCTAGTCCCTCAAGAGTTGGTTAGGCTCATCATGCATTGTGTAAGAACTTCTAGCTTCCAGGTTCTTTGGAATGAAAAAGTGACGAATAGATTCTATCCCTTGTCCGGTATTAGGCAGGGAGACCTATTATCCCCTTATCTATTTGTTATTTGCTTGGATATAATTTCATATATGATTGAAGATTTGGTTGATGAGGAAGAGTGGAAGCCGTTTATGTTCAATAGAAATGGGATCAAGATTTTTCATTTGATGTTTGCGAACGACTTGATGCTATTTGCAGAGGCAACCCAAAGTCAGATGCGAGTGATAAGAAAGTATCTGTAGGATTTTTTGCAAGACCTTGGGACAGATTGTCAATGCTAAGAAGACACAAATTTACTTCTCTCGTAGAGCTCCAGATAGGTATAGGAGAGATATAATGGCAGTCGTTGATTTTAAAGAAACTAAGGAGTTGAGCCGTTATCTGGGACCTTTTTTGTTGGAAGGAAGGTGGAAGATCAAGAGATACAAATATATCATGGAGAAAGTCAAAAACAAATTGAAGGGGTGAAAACAAAAGAGCCTCTCCATGGCATAGAGAATTATCCTGGTCCAATCTGTCATTTCTCCCATGGCAAACCATGCCATGCAACACAGCAAAGTGCCTAAATTTGTGTGTAACAATGTGAAACTAGCGTAACGGAAATTTATTTGAGGTACAAATGAGACATTCAGGAAGGCACATTTAATCAACTGGAGGACCCTTTGTCTCCCCAAAGATGCTGGAAGCTAGGATTAAAGAATTTGGAGGATATGAATAAAGCTTTTCTGACAAAAATTTGTTGGGAGATGATAACGAAGCCTAACACGCTATGGGCAAAGGTATTATGAAAAAAATATGGCAATGAAACCCCGAACAATCTTAGGGAAGTTAAAATTGGGAGCTCTGGTTTATGGTGATCCTTATACTACTTATGGCACTTTGTGGACAACAGTAAGATGCACAGAATAGAAAACAGGAAAAGCACCAAATTTTGGACGGACTAATGGTTAAGTCTAGAGAGCTCACTGTTAAATTTAGCCTAATCCAATAGGTTGATTCATGATATCAATACTAATGTGCAATGTTATGTTACAGAAGAAGGAAAGTGGAGATGAGGAGAGTTGAAGGAGATTCTCCTGCAACAAGTGCTAGACAAACTAGCAACTACTCCCATCCCGAAGTTTAATGATCCCCTGATGCTTTGGCTTAGAAGCATTCTCAGGATGGCGAATTCTCGGTGAAATCCACCTATTATGCTCTCAGTGCTCTCCCCTTGGAGTAGAAAGGTGTGGAAGCTGATCTGAAAAATTAAATGCCCTAAGAAAATCAAGACCTTCCTCTGGCAAGCAACTCACATCAAGCTCTTGACAAGCGATAAAAAGCATAAATGGTATGGAACCTTTTCTCTGTGTCATAATAGTTGCAATGGTATAGAAAACATCTTACATGTCTTACGGGACTGTAAAAAGGCTAAAGAGGTCTGGAGAAAGCTGATTAACTCTTAAAGGATGGTAGAATTCTTTAGCTAGAACCTCATGGACTGGGTGAAAAACAGTTATGCTGATAATTAGGGTTGTTCTGTCAGAGTTGATTGGAACTTTGTTTTTCCAGTAATGTGCTAGAGACTCTGGAAATGAAAAAATTTAAAAATATTTCAGAGAAATTTTAGAAAGCCATGGAATCCTCATATTCATATTTTAGATTTGGCCTACAACATACAACAAGCCATTGAGAAGAAAGGGGAGTCTCCTTTGCCAATCCCCAGAAAAAAGATTCAAGTCAAGTAGCAGCCTCAGCTTGAGAATTGAGTTAAAATAAACTAAGATGGGGCGGCTAATAGAGAACCAGGCAATGCGGGTTGTAGTGGCTTAATTCGCAACAATGAAGAGAAATGGATTATCGGATATACAAAAAATCTTGGATCATACTCGGCCTTCATCGCTAAACTATGGGGTTTTTATATTGGTTTGGAAATGGCCTGGACTCTGGGATTCAGGAAATTTGGGTGGAAAGCAATTCTCGAGCTATTATAGATAGTCGCTCAACCTCGAAAATAAATTACAAGGAAGGAATTGTGCTCTATTATCGGATCAAAGAGCTTCTGAACAAAAATTAGAAGATCCATATATCCCATACTTACAGAGAAACGAAGAGTTGTACCAATTAGTTAGCAAACTAGAGCTTGAAGAATGGTATAGAGACAGAGTACTAAAATGAAAGAGTCTCTCAGTTATTGATGAATGATGCCATGGGGATTGTTATTCCCCGGATGGTTTTCTTGATTATTTAGTTTTGTTTTGGGCCTTTACTCTCTCTTGTAAACCAAGAAAATTTTTTTTACTTGAAATTGGTTTCTAGAGTGAACATGGTTGAAACAAAATATTTGACACATCAAAAATCATATAACAAAATTCAGTTATGAGTAGTGTAATTTAGTTGGACTTAAGGTCTGTTTGAAAACTTTTAAAAATTATTTTTTTTGAACTTTTACTTATAAAAAGTAGTAGAATTAATATCTGGTATAATTTTTAAAATTAAATTGTAGCTTTCTAAGAAGCTATTTAAGTGCTTATAGAGAAGTTAAAAAAATTATTTTTCTCATAATAAAATTTTTTTTATCACATTTCTTTTAAAATAAATATTTTTAGAACTAAAAAATCAAATACAAAATAACTTATTTATAAGTTATTTTTAATATAAACATTTATTATTTAAGTTATTTTTTAAAAAAATTTAATTAAATTGTTTATCCAAATTAAATCTCAATTTATAAAAAAAGTTAAATATGTAATATTGTTCATAATGAAATTCCTTTACGATAAATAGAGTGTTTATTGGGACTAAAATTATAAAATAGATTAAATCATAATTAACCTCCCCCCAAACTTTGGAAAATTTAAAAATAGAGGTTCTGGAAGTTTAATGATATCTTTCTTCATTTATTATTAATTTTACTATATCTTTCATCATTAAATGTCTGCTATATTGCTCTTTCTTCATTTATTATTAATTTAACGATATTCATCATTAAGATTGCGTTTGGTTCGGGGGAGTAATACTAAAATTAAAAGACTGAAATTTAATATTATGTTTAGTAGTTAGAGATTGAAATTAAAATTTTAGTTTTTATATCTAAAAATTTAGTCTTTTTAATATTTTTAAAAAGTAAAGATACAGAAAATTGAAATTTTAAAAATAGAGACTGAAATTTTAATAATATATTTTTTAAAAATATTTTAATTTAATTTTTCAAATTTTAAATTTATTTTTCAATCTCTATATTTATTTTAAATTGAAAATAATACTGAGTCATAACTCAATCTAATATATTTTATACCAAATATAATACAAAGACTTAACTCAATTTTAGTCTCTCAATTTTTATTTTCCAATCTCAATCTTTCAGTCTCAATTTTCTTTCTAAATGTAGCCTAAATGTATACTATATTACTATTTCTTCATTACATTTTTTTTTAAAATATGTTGTATTATTCTAAAAGAGTAAAATATTGACTAACAAATAAGCAAACTCCTGTTATATAAGAGTAATGTTAGGAAGATAAAAAAATTAATATAAACAATTTAAATTTATTTTATTTAATATTTATTTATTATATAATGTATTAAATAAAATTAAAAATAATAAATTTTGATAATTTTTATTAATATTTTTTTTATCATCAAATATATCTGATTATGTAAATTGTGTAAAATACTTTTACATTATTGTCATTAAATTTAATTGCAAGACTAAACAAGATATGAACGATGAATTTATAATGCTAACAGTTATTATATAAATCTTCAACAACGATTATAATAGAGAGTCAAGAAGAAATATACTTAAAAAAGAGACCACTTTAATAAAGATACTAAAAAACATTTTTTTTAAAGACGTTCACACATATTATATTATTATTAGATATTTTTATTAAATCGGTTAATAATTTATTTTTTATTATAAATCAGAACAAAATCTGTTTATTATAGTAATAATATAAATTCAATTGTCTGCATTATAATTATTAGACCCGATTTGATCCGATCGAATTATACCATCTAAACCGAATATCTTTAAATTGTTTGATAAAAAGACAATCATATCCCTTACTTTTTGTTTTTCGAACATTTAAATCCTTAAAATTTTAAAATGGATTTATTATTATTGTTATAAAAAAAATCAATTTTATTCTAATTTATTAAGAAATTCAAAAATAACTGGTTTATTAATACGTCTAATAATAATACGACACGTAAATGTCTTTATAAAAAGACGTCTTGCGCATCTTTATAGGAGCATCTCCCATATTAAATACATTGAAAATTTTAAATTTACAATTAAAATAAAATAATTTTCCATTCTGTATTCCATAATGCGGAAATTGTTAGAGAAATCGCTCATTCACTGTTTTCTTTGCATTATTTCTTTGTTCATTAAATAAATATTTAAACTAGTCTTTAATAAATTTTAGATTGAAACAGTTTAATTTCTAAAAAATTTTATTATTTAATAAGTAGTATTGTGAATTACTTTTGTCACACAAATTAATTCTCTTTAAAAAATTATTATAAAATAAATTTATCTCTTTATAAAGAGTCTATTTTGTTTCGAAAAGTTCTAAAATTTATTTTATTGAGATTAATTTGAATGTTTACTCTAATATTAATAGTTAACATCTATTGCAATATATGATTTAATTATTTTTTAATATTGTTAGTTATGAACTTATGATATCTATTGGATATCATATACTAGCGAACAATTTTATTATTATTATTATTATTATTATTATTATTATTATTATTATTATTATTATTATTATTATTATCAATTTTCTTACTAATCATTAAGTAGTTTCGAAAAATGTGTTTTGATTCATGCATGAACAATTATCAATTATATTTCTTACCAAATTACAATTATCCATGATTAAATTTAATTTGTTTTTCAATCCTTAATTACGTATTATTACCAAATTTGTTAATTTTTTTTTCAATTCCGTGCCAAAATACGTATTACCAATGAATATATTTGCATCAAATATTATTGTTTGTGTGTATATAATTATTTTGTTTTTTCATCCTTCGCTGTGGCTGACAACTATTATATTGAATCTTTTTTTTATAGTATTTTTTATTATGATAAATCTACAAAGTAGGGAGATTTTGTTGAATTATCGTGTCCGTGTATTTGGATATATTTTGGACACGACATTCACCAACAATCGTCCGACACACGTATTTACTGTGTCTAACCGTATCTTAATAAAAAATAAAAATTCTTCTCTGGACGCACTTGAAGATACACCTAAATACCATCACGTGTCAGCGTATTCAGTCTTATTCTTAACATATATTTTTGAAATAAATTTAGATATAGTATATATTATTATTTATTAAAACAAAAAATATTTTTAATATTTAATATAATTAAAATAAGATATTAAAAAATAATTAAAAAATTAATTTATATTCTAGTATCAATAAAATATCAAAATATCATTATAATTTATCTAAAAAATACTTTATATTTCATATGTATGTTCCCGTGTCTTATAAAATTTTAAAATTCGCGTGTCGTCGTATCATGTTCCGTGTTTGTATCAGTATTCGTACATCATAGTGATAGACTAAAAATTAATGCATCATAAATTTAAAATTTATTTAAAAATTATTGCATGCACAAACTAAAATTCAAATCTTAATATTTATTTAAACAAATAAATAAATTAATTATTTGACCAACTCAAATGGATTATTATGATATTGGATCTTATCCATACACTTGATAATAATCCATTTTGATTATATATTTCCATAATTTAGTTAATGGTATTAATAATTAATATTTTCTAAAAATTGTTTTCTTATTCACGCATGAATCTTATATATTTGAGATATTTCTAACCATATCTATTGTCATTATCCACCGTTAACCTATAATTATTAATTATTAATTATAAATTAATGTATATTGATTTTTAACTATTAATTCAAAACTATTTATTTTTTCATTGAATTTGAAATATGCATCTAAAAATATTATAAATATATTTAACTTATTTAACATATTTTTTATTTATGTGATTATATATATACTTAATAAATTATTTTGTAAAATTTTTTTCGAATGTGAATCTCAATTTAAGTCCACTTCTATAATACATTAAGACAAATTTAAAAACAACTTCTTAAATCAAATTTAAAAATATTTTATAATTATTTTAGTTTGCCACAACTCATCTAACACACAATAAAAATATCGCACTGTTAAATTTATTATAAATTTTTTTTCAGTTAAAAGTTCTATCATATCTATAAATTAAAAGCACAAAATTTTACCTCTAAAAAATTCATCAAAAAATATTAAAACCAACTAATTTAAATATAAATTGTATAACTCATATTTATCAAGTATGGATCATCTCTTTTTTTAGGAGTATTTTTTTTTGTTTGGTTTAAAATAAAACAAAATTTATCATAATTAGAGAGTCTTTAAAAGAGTACAAAATAGTATTTTTTTCTGAACTAAATTCTATGTCTTTAAGTAAATACAAAATAATATTCTTTGTGAAATAAATTCTTTATTTATGGCTAGTTGGTTTGAACTTAATCTTATTTTAACTGATAATAAGACTGATTATATCATAAATTCTTTTTTATGATATATTTTTTTCTCAAATAATAGAGATATATTTAAATTTTTAATTGTGCACTATATAAGTGGTGCATTGTAAATAATTACGGTAAAAGACAATCATTAGATGAAAAAAAAGTTTTTGTAAGAATAGATTTCAAATTATTAAAAGAATAAGAGAATGATTGTGTCAATAAAAAGATCATAAAAAAAATTATAACTTATTTCTTAAAATGATTAATTTCGATGAAAAATAAAGGATACATTTATATTTTATGAAGTAGTCAAAGAAAAATAAAATATTTAAAAATTAAACAAAATACTTTGACTCTAAAATTTAGACTCGTGAAGGATAAAAAAACATTATATATAATCTTTAGTCGCACAAAAATAATTATGAGAATATTCAATCAATATATTTTTTATTAATACATACGTACATAACAAAGTTATAAATGCGTGTAAATATCATATAAATACCAATAATATATGATTAACAATTATATTAGACTGATTGATAATAAAAATAAGGGTAAAGTATACTTTTTGTCTCTGAAGTTTGACGAAAGTTTTAAAAATATCCCTAAGTTTTATTTTATTTTAATTTTGTCCCAAAAGTTTTCGATTTGCATCAAATATACCCTTGACGGCTAAATTTTCAAAAAATTTAAGACCAATTCAACAATAATTTTATAATAACAACCCCTCAACACAAGTAAATCAAACATAATTTTCATGCATTATTGTTAGATTGGTCTTAAATTTTTTGAAAATTTAGCCGTCGAGAGTATATTTGATGCAAATCGAAAATTTCTGGGATAAAATTGAAACAAAATAAAACTTAGGAGTATTTTTGAAACTTTTGCCAAACTTTAAGAACAAAAAATATAGTTTACCCTAAAAATAATTAATAATTAGAATTAGAATTATTTATAATTAAAATGATTGATAATTAATAAATTGTGAGAGGAGATATGCTAATTTTTATATAATTATAAAAAAGATATATTCTTAAAATAAATTAAAAAAAAGAGATATATATTAGTACCAAAATATGTTACGTCAATATTTTTTGCGCTAAAATATAATCTGTTATAGAATAATATAAATTCTCAAATTTAATTTGGTATATTTCAATAATGGTTCCATACCCTTATAAATATCCCTTATAATATATCATTAACTCATCAATTAAGTTCTAATCTATTAAGCATATTGCAAAAGATCTCCATAACCTTCCTATAGAAAATGGCGACAATCGAGTCTTCTGGTGTTGAAACCAAAACCCTCCCAATCCAACTTCCCCTTGACTTTTCTTCAATTCAATCCGTGCCTGAATCTCATGCATGGGCTGAATCAAATGAAGATAAAGTTGAAAACAATGGAGATGGGTCAATAGTGTTACCCATCATTGACCTGAATGATCCAAATGCCATGGAAATGATAGGGTATGCATGTGAGAATTGGGGTGCTTTCCAATTGAAGAACCATGGCATATCGAAGAGTGTTATTGAAGAGCTTGAAGTTGAGACAAAGAGGCTCTTTGATCTTCCAAAAGAGCAAAAGTTGAAGGCTCTTAGATCTCGTGATTATCCAACAGGATATGGAACTTTTTGGATTACACCTTTCTTCCAACAACGTATGTGGCAAGAAGGATTCACCATCATTGGTTCTGCTGTTCAAGATGCCAAAAAGATTTGGCCTAATGACTATCAACCCTTTTGGTAACTACAATTATTCTTACACTATCTAATCATTTTTTTTTAGAGAAAAGGACAAATAGGTCCGGACCTTTTGCTCCGACGACATTTTCGTCTCTTACCATTGAAAAATACTTTTAAGTCTCTGACCTTCACAAAACTTGGACGGATCAGTCCCTGACGGAGGCATTTGGACGGAGGAACTGATCCGTCCAAATTTTGTGAAGGTCAGGGACTTAAAAGTATTTTTCAATGGTCAAGGACAAAAATGTTTGTAGGACAAAAGATCAGGGACATATTTATCATTTTCTCTTTAGTTATTTTAAATTTTAGATTAAAAATCTCAAATTTTTTATTCTGAATCTAAAATTATAAATCTAAATTTTAGAGTTGAGTAATATTGACTAATAAAAAATTAATTTTTTATACTTTTTCTTATTATTATTTAAAAAAATAAGGAACCAACTTTAGTCAATTGTTTTTTAGGATTTATAATTTAGAATTTAAAGAATTAAAGATTTAAAATTTAGAATCTAAAATTTAAAAAATTTAACTGATGTTATCTAAAAAATATTAATTTTCTAACATTACTTAATTATTAACTAAAATATATTAGAGAGCCAACAAAAAATCTGCCAATTTAGTTAATAATCAATTATTGAGTCTTAGCTAAACAAATTCACTCATTTTTTTGAAATTATTATTTTACTCTTCTGACTTCTTTTTCTTTTTTTTCAATATACAAAATAATTTTACTCACCATTAAAAGTAAAAATAGATCTAACTTATTATGTAGTTAATTAGTCTAAATTTGACATATAATCTATTATTAATTTTTTTAGTACTAAATTTGACTAATTATTGAGTCTTATCTAATTCGATGTCTGTTAAAAATCTGATAAGTTTTTTTATAAAACTAAAAAAATTAAAAATATTATTTATAAAAACTATTTTTAATAAAAAAAGTACTTATATGTAATATGTAAAATTTAATGTTTACAAAATTTTTTAAATTTTTAAAGTATTTAAAATATAAAAACTATTTATAATAAAATATAATAAATTTAAAATATCTAATAATTTTGTTAATAATAAAAATTATTTACATATTTATTTATATTTAATGACAGAATAAGTCTGAATTTAATATGTTAATATATTAAAATTTTTATAATAATATGAGCCTCGACTTATTAAAATAGGTGAAAATTTAGGCACAGTTAAACTTCACGTAAAATTGATAGTTAAAAATCGTTAAATAATTTGACTGATTTGATTAAATTTTTATCTTACTAAAAATTGATAGATGAAAGCCGTTAAATTAATTGCTATATTGATCGAAAAAATTCCTGTGTGGTAGTGATGCGATGAAGAAGTTCGAAGACGAATCAAGGGTGTTAATAGAGAAATTGATACACCTAAGCTTCAAATTCTTGGGAATTTCTGAAGAAGAAGAAAAGAATTGGGTTGGCCCCAAGAATCATGCTGGTGCAATTCAATTGAATTCATACCCTATTTGTCCCAAACCTGAAAACGCCATGGGCATAGCTCCACACACAGACACTTCAATCTTCACACTCCTTCACCAAAGCCAAAGCAGTGGCCTTCACATCTTCAAGGATGGTTCAGGTTGGTTCACTGTGCCACTTGTACCTGACACCATTATCATCAACACCGGCGATGTTCTTCACATGTTATCCAACGCAAGATTCAAATCAGCACTTCACAAAGTTTCAGTGAACAACGTTAAGCATAGGTACTCTATGGTCTATTTTTATCGGCCCACCATGGATCAAGTAGTTTCTCCTTTGGTTCCGAATAATAACTCTGATGAGGAACCTCGTTTTCGTGCGTTGACTTTCAAGGAGTATGTTGGAATTAAGGACAAGTATCTTGACAAAGCCTTGTCAATTGTTAGCGTCAAAGAAGATTAAAGAGCGGGTGAAAATAACTCCATATGAATTTTCATTTTACTAGAGTTAATGCTATTACCTTGTTTTATTTTCCTCTAATTTTTTTTTTTATGTTAATGTGGTTTGTGTTTGGATGAGATGAAATAAAGATATGCTCTTATCGTGTCCCTAAAATAATAAATTTGAAATTATGTATCTAATCTTATTTGTGTTTATTTATTTATTTTTGAACGTATTGGCAACTTCTAAGAAATTAAAAAAAATGACAATACTATCTTTTAACAATTTATTTTCGAAAATAAATCTTAATATTAAAACAAACAGATTAAAATTGTAAAACATCAACTTTTTCTAAAATATTTTAGTACAATTTTTTTTAGAAACTTATAAATTTATTGTAAACTTTTTTAAGAATTTACTTAGTATTTTATTATTTTGAAGACTTATAAATCTATTACAAATTTTTTCATAATTTTATTACCCTTTATTTATTTATTTATTTATTTTGAACAGATGGTACTGCACAGAACACTCCAATTCGTGTGACGTATTTTTTTAACACATTTTTCAAAACATCACATATTTATTATAACCTACCCGAAAAAAATTTATTTGTGTATTTTCTTGAAAAACAATAAAAATCAATTTAAATCGACCAAAAATTACTTTTTTTATGTTCAATAAGTATCATTTAAATAAATTAATAATAATAAATATATAATTATTATAAATATTATATATAAAATTATAAATATTAAATAAAATAAAATAAAATTATTTTAAATTATTGTCGGTAGAATTTCTGCCACGCAACTATGCAAGCCATTTGCATCAGTAGGTTCTTTTATCCTTTATCAATAATTAATTACTTAAGTTGACTATAATCCTATATAAGTTAAATACAATAAATGTCTCATTAATTTTTCCGATTCTCATCCTTCAATTACGATCATATCAAAGACAAAGAGATAAAAAAAAATCCGTTCAAATATTTAAAATTAATACCAACGCAAGTTGGCACAGATGGATGATGGTCTGTGTCCCTTAACCATCTCTCCCGAATTCGATACTCATTGGAGGATAGGAATGGAATTTGTTTGCTTGGGAGGGTCGTCCACTTTACCTCTGCAGTACTCGAGGGATTAGTCGTTAGGCTTCCGGCCTGATAGATACCCTAGTGCAAATAAAAAAAAATATTTAAAATTAATAATTTTTTACTAATATAATTTTAAACATTCTTAATTTTTCATTATTTCTTTTGGTTGGCAATTACTACTATACTTTGCGTGTAGTAAATTGAGGCATTCATAATGTGAAAAAGAACAAAATAATTTATGAAAGAATTCAATTAGTCTTGTATAATATATACTATTATATTAGAGAGAGAAAAAAAAATTATTTTTCATATTCAAACGATTTTAACATCTAAATTTATCTAAGTGATTTAGAGTCACGCACTTCTTTTTTTTTGCTTTCTCTTATTTTCTCCTTCTTCTTCTTTTAAATACACGCATGCGCTCTTCTTTTTCTTCACTCCTAATATTACGTCTTCTTCTTTTTCTCCTTTTTTTTTTTTTATTATTTTTCACTTTCATTATCATCATCACCATCACCACCACCTCCTCCTCCTCTTCCTCTTTTTTCTTCTTTTCTCATTGAAAGTTCTTCTCCTCCTTTCTTTTCATTCTACTCCTCCATCATCATCATCATCATCATCATCATCATCATCATTGTCGTCTTCTTCTTATACATATTGTCGTTATCGTTATCGTTATCGTCATTATTGTTATTGTTGAATTTTTGCTATGTCGATGATGTTGTTTGATCTAAAATTGATTTTGAATGTATTTTTGTTCACGATTCAGTCTTGTTTGTGTGCTTATTTTAGAATTGAGTTTATGTGTCGCAATCACTATGTAATTTCGGTTCATTTCTAAATTAATTATGTCACAATTGTTATGTAATTTCGGTTCATTTTTGAGTTAATTGTATCGCAATCTATTATGTAATTTTGGTTCATTTTTGAATTAATTGTGTCGCAATCATTATATAATTAATTTCGGTTCATTTCTGAATTAAGCTACATTTGGACTCGTTGTCCTGCACAATTCAAAACTCGTTCTCCTCTTCCTCGTCATATCTACTGCTTCTTCTTTTTCATCTTTTTCTTCTTCATCATCATCTTCTCCTTCTTTTTTCATTTTCTTATAGTTCTTCTTGTTTCACTCTTAAGAGGAATAAAACCAAGAAAAAGAGAATAAAATATCAAACAAAAAAAGAAAAAAAATATATTAATGACGTTATCTGATCTAAAATTAATTTTGGATGTGTTTTTGTTCATGATTCAGTCTTGTTTGTGCATGTGCTTATTTTCGAAGTGAGTTTATGTGTCACAATCATTACGTAATTTCGGTTCGTTTCTGAGTTAATTGTGTCACAATTATTATGTAATTTTGATTCATTTCTGAGTTAGTTGTGTCACAATCCATTATGTAATTTCGGTTCATTTCTGAGTGAATTAAGGTCCATTTGGACTCGTTGTCCTGCACAATTCAAAACTCTTTCTCCTCATTTTTTCTTTTTCATCTTTTTCTTCTCCATCTTCACCTTCTTATTTCATTTTCTCAAAAAAGATTTTATTTACTCTCTTGAGAGGAATAAAACAAAAAAAAAAAAGAGAAAAAATATCAAACAAAAAAAAGAAAAAATATATTAATGACGTTGTCTAATCCAAAATTAATTTTAAATGTGTTTTTGTTCATGATTCAGTCTTGTTTGTGTGCTTGTTTTTGAACTGAGTTTATGTGTCGCAATCATTATGGTAAATTTTGATTCATTTCTGAGTTAATTGTGCCGCAATTATTATGTTATTTCGGTTCATTTCTGAGTTAATTATGTCGTAGTCCATTATGTAATTATTTCAGTTCATTTTTTAGAGAATTAAGGTGCATTTGGAATCGTTATCCTGCACAATTCAAAACGCTCATCTTCCTCCTCATTTTCTACTGCTGCTTCTTTTTTTCATCTTTTTTTCTTCATCTTCTCCTTCTTATTTCATTTTCTCAAATTTTTTTTATTTACTCAAATTTAACATCATTTTTGAATTTATGTGTTAAATTTGAGTTTAGATCTTGCACAAGACTTTAGAAAATCAATAAAATTAAATTAAAAAAAAAACAAGAAATAATGGATACAATGAATATTTTTCAAGTATTCTACAAAGGCAGAGAAAAAAATATTTCATCGACCTTCACAATCCCAGAAAATGAAATCTCTCGAATAGTTCTGATATGAATTATAAATTTAATATAAGATACCATGAATATACTCCTTTTCTCTAAAAGGCCTTTTTTATAATCTTTTTCTATGTTGTAGCTAATAAATTCTCCTCAGTTAAACTTGGAATTCCCATACAAAAATCTCTAAGTTAATGTTGAAAATCTTTTATTATTAACATCCATTGCTTCAACCTACAGATTCTTTATCATTGTTCTCTACTTCTCTTTCTTCTGAGTTAATTGTGTTGCAATCATTATGTAATTTTGGTTCATTTCTAAGTTAATTGTGTCGCAATCATTATATAATTTTGATTCATTTCTGAGTGAATTAAGGTGCATTTGGACTCGTTGTCCTGCATAATTTAAAACTCTTTCTCCTCACCTTTTACTGCAATAACAACAACAACAACAAAAAATGACGATGAAGAAAAAACACGCGAAGAAACAACAACAACAAAAGAATGATGATGAGAAAAAAATACACGAAGAAGGAGAAGGAGAAGGAGAAAGAGAAGGAGAAGGAGAAGGAGAAGGAGGAGAAGGAGGAGGAGGAGGAACGTGAAGAAGAAGACAACGGCGACAATAATGTAAAGCCCCGCGCGTGAACGTAAATGACTTGGTTGGAAGAATGATATGTGTGCGTGTAATCACGCTCTTTTTAATAAGAGTAGTTTTTGTTGGTGTTGGGTCTACTTGGTTGGACTTAGATAATAATATTGCTTGGATGTGTAGCAAATCTCCAAAAAAAAAATAACTAGAACTTATCTTATTTAGTATTTATTAATTATTATAACAATTAATGCATGTTAAATAAAGTAAGTTCTAACTGATTTTGACTAAATTTTCTTTTGTTATCAAATATTTAATGCTAAAAAAAAGTCAAAACTTGTCTTATTTAATAATTATTAATTATTATAATTAAATAAGATAAATTCTAACTATTTTTTATTAATATTTTTTAGAGGTAATGACCAAATCAGTACCCGAAAGATTCAAACGCTGACATTTTGGTACCTCACTATTGTTATTGACAAAATGGTCCTTAATAGATTTTAAAATTTGAAAAGCGTACCCATGAGTTCACCGGAGCACATTTCCGGCAAGCACAGTGCTGACATGGCCACTGCGTTTTGATGACATGGCAAATGCCCTTCCCCACCCTAATTCTTCTCCTTCTCCTTCCCCCTCCCCAACGCACTCCCCCCTTCCCCTTCCTGAATGCATTCTCCCCCCTCTCCAACCCTAATCCTTTCCTCCCCCTCCGTAATCCTAATCCCCCATCTCCAACGCACTTCCCCCCTCCTCAATCCAAAATCCCCCTTTCTGAACCCTAATCCCCTTCCCTTACCCCTTTTAATAAATTCATCAATTTTCGCTAACCTTTCAAAATGATTTGCAGATTCCATTTAGCATTTTAGATTAAAACCATATATATTGAATAATTTTGTGATTTGGCATTTCACATTCCAAAATCAAACACTTTTTTCTCATGCAATTCTCAACGATGTTAACAATTCAATCAAGGAGAAAATCACACGATTTAGCAGAAGGAAGAAGAAGGAATGGTGAATGCAAGATGATTTTAACAATTTTTTTTTAAAAAAGAACAAAACCAGCAAATTCGCGAGAAGGAGAGAAGAGAATCTGAAGCAGGACGGCGAATGAAGCGGTTCCGAATGGCAAGGGAGGAGGCAGTGTAAAGAGTGACGGGAACCACGGGAGGGAGCTACTTGCGAGAGAGGAAGCAGTGCCAGAAGTGAGACCTCGTCTTCGATACACGGAAGAATGGGAAAGGGGACGGGGGCTAGCAGCAAGCACATACAAGTAGTGAAGGCGACAGCAGTGAAGACGAAAGAGAGAGAGAGTTGAGAGTGTGAGACACTGTGTTGGGAAGGGGATTAGAATTCAAAGGGGTAAAGGAAGGGGATTAAGGTTCAGAAAGGGAGATTTTGGATTGAGGAGGGAGAAAGTACGTTGGAGATAGGAGATTAGGATTAGGGAGGGGAGGGAAGGATTAGGGTTGGGGAGGGGGGAGAATGCATTCAGGAAGGGAAATGGGGGAGTGCGTTGGGGAGGGGGAAGGAGAAGGAGAAGAATTAGGGTGGGGAAGGGTATTTGCCATGTCATCAAAACGCAGTGGCCATGTCAGCACTGTGCTTGCCGGAAATGTGCTCCGGTGAACTCGTGGGTACACTTGTCAAATTTTAAAATCTTTTAAGAACCATTTTGTCAATAACAATAGTGAGGTACCAAAATGTCAGTGTTTGAATCTTTCGAGTACTGATTTGGTCATTACCTCTATTTTTTATTACTAAATATTTTCGTTCCGTAATATAAGATGTGCTCTATTTAACAAAACTTTTGATAATTAAATTTAATCAAACCGTTCAAATTTATTTTATTTAATATTTATTTATTATAAAATATATTAAATAAAATTAAAAATAATAAAATTTTTAAATACTTTTTTAATAATTATCAAATATTTTTGTTTAACTAAATTGATTTAATAATTTATTAATCTAACCAAAATTATTCACACAATATATACATAAATCACAAAAAAAATATTTATTTTTTATTTGATTTTTTTTTTCTTTTTTTCGATAATTTGTTGAGTAGCTCGACCCATAAAGGAGAGAAATATCAAGACATACAAGAGTTGCTTACACAATATATCGCACTCACAACATGAGCATCACTCACATCTAGACACACAATACAAAAACTTAAGAAGAGTGCCGACCAAAAAATAAACTTGCATGGTTCACAAAAATAATGAACGTGTGTCCGATCCGTTCGACATGGCCAATAAGACGGGAAATTATTAATATACCCTATAGTCACATCTCAACAATCATATACGCCAAGTTATCCTATTCATGACACTTTCATGTTTCGCCTCTCTTCGATAGACAATAGAAAATTTGAATAACTTCAAGAAGGAACTAAAAATTTGGTCCAATAAAATTAGAAAAAAAAAACATTCTACTTAAATTATCTAACTAAAAAATTTTATTTAGTAATTCAAAAATTAATATTTTTATCCGTAATATTATTACGAGAATATAAATTTTTTAAAATAATAGTTTTTGTTTTGACAATATAGATTATGCATAGTATAAAAGAGTTATAAAATCAAACTATTTTTATAAAAAAAAATAGTAGGTTAACAAAAGTCTCTGACTAAGAAGACCAAGGTATCTATACATAAAAAATTAAATAATAAAATTTTTAGTTATTATTTTTATATGAAAAGTATAATTTTTTATTAATAATTAATTTTAATATTCTTATCTAATATTTAAAATAATTTAACATGTATACTTCTACATTTAATTAGGTGTTGTTAACTGTTAAGTCTGTTATACAAATAGAAATAATTAATTTTTATACTTGCTATTTAAAAATAATATTTTTTCTCTATGTATATAAAAATATAATTTGATATTAGTATAAAAAATTATATTGCTATTTATAAAATTAACTCAAAATTAATTTTTTTAAAATAATTAAATCTTGATTCTAACTTTTAATTATAACATTAGTCTTTTTTTCAAATTATATGTAATAAATATTTGAAAGAAGAGAAATGAAAATATAGATTAGAAATATAAGCGGTGAAAATTTAAAACTAAATAAAAAACTAAAAAATTATGTATATAATAACATTAATAATATTATTTTTTATTTAAATTATATTATTTTGTTAATTTTGTTTTCTATAGAATAGAAAGATAGAAAAAAATAGAGAATAAGAGAAAAGAGAGTGAAAGATAAATTTATGGAAGAATGAGAGTGAAAGTTTGTTAATTTTAGAAGAAATTTTTTTATTTTAATTGTAAAAAAATATCGGATGCGATGACAAAAATAGTAGAGAGAAATAGAAAAATTGAGAGAGGTAGATAAGAGAAATTAAGAAGCGAGTTTATTAATTTTGAAGAAAATATTTTCTTTCAATTTTAATAAGAGAGTGTCATGTGACACATTTAATTATTAAATTAGATAGTAATATATGATACATAATATAGGTATATTTTAATTTTAATTTTAATGCAATTAAAAAATGTCATGTTGCACATTTTGATGGTCAAATTAGTAATTAGTCATTAATATTGATAATGATATATAAAATAGATAGAGTAGTTGAAGGAATGACAGAAATAGAGAAAGGAAGAGGGAGAATGGGAGAACTCTTTAATTTTGGAGGGAAAGATTTGATTTCAATTGCAATGAGGGAGTGACATATGACACATTTTGGTTATAAAATTAGTAAAGAGGAGGAAAGAATTCTTTAATTTTAGAGAAAAAGATTTAATTTCAATTACAATGAGAGAGTGATATGTGTGTGGCACATTTTGATTGTGAAATTAATAAGGAGGAAAGGAGAATTTCTTAATTTTGGAGGAAAAGATTTGATTACAATTGCAATAAAAAAATGACATGTGACACATTTTAGTTGTAAAATTAGAGATATAATATAAGTGAGTTCTACTATGTAGATAGTTGTTGACTTCTATAGGTGTTGAATTGTAATGGCAAATATAGATGAAGACATCTGTCCCAAGAGAAGACAGAATCTGAATTTTGGCAGGAAACTTGCAGAAGAGATTTAGTGGTATTCATGTGAGGAGTAGAGGAGATTAATGCTTTGATTTGATAATTATATTTTATTATGATTAGGAAAAGTCTAAGGGACCAGCAACTTTGTTAAATTCTGGCCAGCATGTAACCAGCAAAGAAAAGTGAGCCATTGGATGAAATCTCACACCAATCTCACACCATTAAAACCATTATTGATGGCTATTTGATAGCTACAAATCACAAAAATTGCTACCCCTAACATTCCTCTTATGATTATTAAGTTAAAGTTGATTACCGTAGTCATGTATCTTGGGCTTTTCACGTTTTTAGAAGGATGTTTTCATATTTAAGTCTGAAAATATTACTCTTATTTAGTACCCAAAAACAAAAATATCACTACTACTATTCAATACCAAAAAAAAAAATACCCTGACTACTACTATGTATCCCATTTTCTTATTCATACATTACCCTCGTAGTCATCCATATGCAAAAAAATTAATATTAAAATAATAATAATAATAATACGAATAATTAGAAATAATTTTGAACACCATTTAATTAAATCTGCATGTGTTATATAAAACAATTTATAGTTAATTTCAGTTATATTAATTTAATAAATTATTTTAAATAAGAATTTTATAATAGTAAATCAAATAATAAAGTTTGATTTCTTTTATATTTATTTGAATTTAAAAAAAAATACTCAAGTATACAAGAATAGTAAAAAAATTAATTCTTCTCTTATAGAATTGCAAATTTTTTATATTATTAAATATTATTTGAACACATTATTATAAACAAATATAAGTAAAAGAAACAAAAATAAAAAATATATAATTGTGAATAAATACTAAAATATATATGCTTAAAATATTATTTTAATGAAATTATTTATATGATTTAAATCATAAATATTAATTATTTTTTTATAAAGTTATAATTTATAAATAAGTTATTAAAAATATTAATATACTATACTCAACAAAAAATTTAAAGACCAAAAAGTTATTAAAAATTTGTTATAAAAAAAATAATATTTGTTGGTATGAACATAAACAAAAAAAAATTCTAATGATAAATTGATAATTGTAGTATATATGTTTTCACCCTAAAAATGTTGTTATAGAATACGTTTGGATAAAAAAAATTGGATATAAAAGAATAAAAAATTCTTTTTAGCATATCTCAAATTAAAAGACATTTATATAAATATTCATCGTATATTTAATAACAAAAAAATATATAATATTAGAATTTATGGCCTTACATTTTGAAAAACTACTTAAAAAAAACAAAGAACTGAGACTAAGAGCATGCCTTAAACAAAAGAGGAAAAAAAAATCAAAAACTTGTAATTACTTCACATATACTTTTTTGTAAACTAAGGCTTTTTTTATTGTTAAAAAGAGACAAAAATTATGTTAATCCAATAGCTATAGGTCCACTATTAAGCATTTATTAATTTATTGTATTAAAATTAATTATTAACACAATAATTTCTCATCACATGGATGAATAGTATAAAGTAAATTGTCTATTCTGTAGCCATGCTTTAAAATATTCAAAAAATATCTCCTTCTGTGACACTTGTCATAACCACAAGTTACCACTACAATTCTATACCTATAGAAGTCAACAGCCATCTACATAGTAAAATTTACCATATATATAATTTTGAAGCAAAAAATTGTCACATAACATCTCTTTAATGTATCTAAATTATAAATGTTTTTTGCCTTTTTACTGCAACTGCAAATATCTTTCAGCTTTTTTATTCCAATTGTAAATTTCCAATTGTAAATCTATCATATATCATTTATCATTTATCTATCATATATTATAGGTGAATTCTACTATGCATCTAAACAGTAGAACTCACTTATATATATATATATAATGGATTTTAACCATTCATTATATTCTAATTTATCAAAGTACTAACTTCTTCCTCAAATTCTCTGCCATCGCTGTTTGACTTGTCACACACCGTCATCAGAGTCGTTCACCCCCAATAAAAATAACCATCCACTTAAGAATAAAAATAATCACCTATATACCTAATAAATTGAACATCTAGTATAATTTAATTATATATAATTAAACCTGATCCAATCAAATAATCATCCACATAAAAATTAAAATAAACATTCGCTTAAAAAAAAAGCAATTTGCTTGACTTCATGTTTGGTGGTATCCCAATCCATATAGTATGATACAAGAGAATGTGAGATTTCGAGTGCAAAGAGTAACATCTATGTTCCAGCAAACAAATACACACGATGTCCCAAAAATTCCATAAACCCAGTCAAGATCAATCATAGAATATAGCATTCTTACTAAAACATGCTTTAGCTTGCTTGTATTTTCTTGGTCGCAGATCCGTCCAATAGAATTTTCATCGGATCGAAAACTACTTCCAAAACTTGTTGTTGTGAAACGACACAACGACTAACACTGTTATTACTCCTTCAACGGTTCGATAACTATCGGCGACGGCCACCAATGAAGATGGTGGTAGGCAATTCCTTTTCGTGGTGGTGAAAGATCGGTGCACCTCGGCGGTCACGTGCCTCTTGAGCCATTGAAGGGGTGCAGCGGCAAGGGAGATGCACGGGTGTGGGTGCGGATGTGGAGGGATCTGCATTTGCTACGGAAGGACAGTGACACCAAATGAGACTTCGGCGGTGTCGGCGGGAGGCTGCTGCAACGTCGGTACGGCCGGCAGGAGATGCAACTGCGCGAGGTGAAGATCAGAGAACGATGACGGCAAGTTTTGGACGTATATAAAAGGTTATTGTGAGATTAGGAATAACCGTAGATATTGTAAATGTATTTAAATGCTAATCCTAATTTTTTTAAATTTTAAAATCTAAAGTTAAATAATTAATTAATAATCTAATTTTTAATTTTAATTTTTTCTTTTTTTTATCCATTATTCTCACTGTTCACGGTTATCATTATTGTCCTATACTTTCTCTTTTTGTTTTGATCACAAGTCCTCTATTGGTCCCAATGACTCTTCCAATATGAATTGCACAACGGCACAACCATTTCTAAGTTCATCCAAAAGGAAACCACCTGCCGCCATTGATTGCTTCTCATGGATATATTGTTGATTGCTGCCTTGTTAGACTATTTGTTGAAATTGCTTCTATCTATATTTGATGTATTTTTCTTTCTGCTCTTTTTTTTTTTTAAAGAGAAAACAAAAGAAAATAAATAATTGAATAAAAATGAGAAAAAGAAGAGAGTGGAGGGGAAAAAAATAGAATTTATGGTTTTTGTTTTAAGTTTATGTGTTCATCATCAAAGAAGAAAATAAGAAAATGTTGAATTATTTAGATATTTTCATCCACAAAATTCTGTGTTTTCTTATAAAAATTTTTATTTTTTTCTAAACGTTATTACAAAGGTGAAGAGAAGGAGGAAAAACAAAAAAACAATAGAATTTGTGTTTTTGTTTACAAATTTTTATACCTTTTTTAAAAAAATTATATATTTATCATTAAAGCAGAAAAAAAAAAGATGTAAAATTTTATATTTTTATTTACAAATTTATTTTTCAAAAAATTTGTGTATTTTTTAATATTTGTTAAAAACATTTTTACTAAAATTAAAAATAAAAAATTTAAAAATTTATGAAATTGAATATAGAAATTTATGAAAATGAACATAAAATAATTACATACACAAAATATGAACTACATAACTTTACTTAGAATTACACCCATATATTCACATCGCTATAAGAGTTGGCTTACAATGAATTCGTTCATAATCAATAAATTTAGAACACTTTATTATCAGACACACATACATACTTTATTGATAAAATAAAATCATAATTAACTATAAATCATATACACACACAAATGCCATAATATAATAGCATGCATCATAAACAAACAAACAAATAAGAATGAAATTAAAGAGCAGCAAATTCATCAAGTGCATTCTCATTGAGATTGGAAACAAAGAATTTGATGTAGTCTCCATAAGTGAATGGATGATAACGTAAAGGATGAGTGTTGGCATCAACCAACTCAGGTGGCACCTCAATCTTGGCTTCATCCTTAGGCATTGTAAACACTCCAAATGAGTATCTTTCTTTGTCTCCTTTCATTGTCACTCTATGTCTAACCGCATGTAATCTACCATTGCTCCATGCCTATACACACAAAATTAAATAAGAATCATTATCATTGATATAAAGTGAAAACTCAGGTGCAGTCGACTTCACGTGAAGTTGATAGCTGAGAGCCGTTAGATGAAAATTTAGTCAAATTAGTCAAATCATCTAACGACTCTCAACTATCAACTTTATGTGAAGTCGACTGCACCTGAGTTTTCACCTTGATATAATCATTCTATTTAGTTACTATAAACATAGAGCATGAGCATAATTATTGGACCAAAATTAGTTGTTAGTGCTAATTAAAAGATTGTTCCATTATTATTATTCTTTGCAAGATAATGGCACCCACAATTTAAAAACCATGATTAAAAGACAGCATAATAATACCCTAAAAATTTTAATATATGTTTAAGGTTAAATTACTGAAATTAATTATATGTAGTTTATATGTACTCTAAATTCTCAAAATATGTAATGTGACCCATGAGAAATATCAAATGATACAAATAAGATATTTTCTTAACTTCATTTTCCCAAAACTATTCTTCTACTATTAAAAAATTATCTATACAAAAAACACATGCATCATCATGTATATGCAAAAGAATAGTTTTGGAATAGAAAATTAACGGAATTTTTTTCATCATTTAACGAACTTAGGGCATCAAATCAACTCATTTTAAAAATATATAGCAATGCTACATGCATGGGCGAAGCCTCTTATGCAGGGACGGATCCAGAAATATTATTCTGGAGGGACCAATAACATATATAATATTAAAAATTATATAAAAAATTATATAATGTAAAATGTATTACAAAAATATATCGATAGAGAATATATTTTAAAGTACAAAAAATATGTATGTACTTTTTATTAACGAAGTGGTTGATTCTTCTTCATATCATAAAATTTATCGATAATAGAATTTGTGTCAAAATTTTCAACAATTTTCTTTTTAATATAATTAAAAGACATTAGCAAGAAACTAACCTTTCCTTTTGTTTATGAGTTATTCTTCATAATATTCATCGCGGAAAAAGATCTTTCAGTTGTAATAGTTGAAACAAAGAGAATTAATACCAAATGAATCAAGAAAGACGCTCACAAGAAGAAAAAAAATCCACTTTATGGGATTTAAAAAAATTTTATTTAATTAAAAAATATTAGTAATAATATATTTTTAGATTTTTTTAATATTGTTACTTATTTTTTTAGATATTAGAAATCATTAATATTTAGGTTAGACTGGACTTTTATTTATATTAGACTAAATACTAAATAAATTTTAAAAAAAATTAAATCATACTTAATAACTTATTACTATTAATCTTTTTTTAGAAAAGTTGGGGGTCGAGGCCTCCACTCGCCCCAGTATATCCGTCCCTGCTCTTATACGAGTCTCAAGGGGGGTAATACTCCCCTAAACTTCAACTTTTTCTTATAAACTGTATATAAATTTAGTTTTGTATGTCTTCATTAAAATTTTTATTTTAATTTTTTTATATTCAAAAATTACACTTTGGCTCCATTCCAAACTTTATGCTAGCTCCATTGTCACTTACATGACGGACAAATATTATTATTTTAGGTCAGTTTAGTCAACAATAATTTATATTTATATTTATAAAAATTTATACACAAAAATACATAATTTACATTTATATTTATTAGAATTTATAAATATAAATTATGAATTAATACAATTTGTATTTATATTTACAAAAAAATGTACATATAATAAAATAATAAATTTTATTTGTTAAAAACAATTTGATATATCAAATACTGATTAAAATTATTGGAAATGGCTGATACCCAAAAAAGTCTATTTTAAAAATTTAAGATAAAACATGCACATAAGATGAAGTTCAAAGCCATTATTTACATTTTTCATTGTTTTTATATAATTGATAAAATTATTATCTCATAAAATCATTTACCTCTAAAGTTTAATTCGTTAAATAGATTACATAAGTAATTACATCTTTAACATATTTTTTTGCCTAATTGCCTCTTATAATTTAGGCTTTAATTATGAAATTTGTCTACGCATTTACCTTTTTTTTAGTTTTGTCTTATATTAAAATACCTTTTTTGAGATAACAAGGATCAAATTTTAGAACGACCATTGATAAAAAAAAAAAAAAAAAAAAAAAAAAAAACATTTTTTTTTCATATCATAAAATTATTTATTCTAAAAATTTAATTTAAATTGTCAGAAAAAGACATATATTTATATCTCTATCAAATTAATTAACATGCTATATATAAGTAGATAGAGGTATATATACCTTCAATATGTCACCAACAACGACCACATAGGCATTTTGGGGTATCTCCAATTGAATCCATTTTCCAGTTTTGGTTTGCACCTCAAGACCTTGCACATCATTTTGGCAAAGAATAGTTAATGTGTTTTTGTCAGTGTGAGTCACCAATCCAATTTCACCTTCTTTCTTGTTTTCTTTGCTTGGAGTTTTGTACTTCATTAGACGCAAATAAACGGTACCCTTCATTAGCATGTCTTCAATGTCAATGTAGTGCTTTGGAAGCTCATAACCCTCTTCAATCATCTTCAAGATCATGTAATTCAGTTCCAGCAACTTTGAACTTATGGAATTCATTGTCTCACTACAACATCGAATCAAAACAATTTATGTATATAACATAGATATTTTCTTTAATAAGTTGCACACATAATTGTAGGACTTTCAAAGTAAGGTTTTTTTTTTTTTTAAAAAGATAAAGTATTGTTTTATTCTTTAACATTTAAGTTAAGTACTAATTTTATTCTTAATATTTAAAATATTTTATTTTTATTATAAATTTTTTTTTTGTTTTATTTTAACTTCTGGTTAAAATTAATTTTTTTTAAATATTATTTTTTTTAGGTAACAACAAAAATTATAATAATTATAGTGTTGATTTTAGTAATTTGATAATAAAAATAGATAAAAAAATAAAAAAATAAAAGAAAAATAGTATTGGGGGGGATTATTTTAGAGAAAAAATAGAATGAAATATAACTTGTGGAAAAAAATAAGACATTTTAAATATTAAATAAAAAATAAAATTTAACCGAACTATAAAAACTAAAATATAATATTTTACCCTTTCTTTTATATGGCTTGTATATTTTTTAAAAGAGTACATGTTTGACAAAATCAATTTCATTAGTATTAATTTTGTAAAAAAAGATATATAGAACGAACCATATATTTATTATTTTTAAAATATTAAAAAAATGGTTTTTTCTTTCGAAACATTTTGTTTACTTTATTAAAATATCATTAAATGAGCTATATATGCTAGCTAGGAGAAGCTCGGAGCTCTATGCATGGGAGAGAAGCACCAAGGTAACAATTCATGAAATTAAGGAAAATTTTGGATGATCTTGATTGCTGAACATTGGTTTTATATATATATATATATATATATATATATATATATATATATATATATATATATATATATATATATATATATATATCTTTTTCCATGTTAAACTGAAAATGAAATTATTGCTTCGTTCTTATAAAAGGTTTTGTGTTTTGATGCTGACTATTCAAAATTCCAACTTTGAAGAACTCTAGAAATAATGAACAAATAAAAATAATAAGAGAGCCATAAAACATCTTTTCTTAAAGACTTTATTTTTTAATAATTAAAATTTAATATATATAATCGATTAAATTATATTATTTTCTTAAATTGAGTCAGACAAATTAATTTAATAGAAAAAATAGTGAATCAAATCTTGAATCGATCTAAATTAATATTATTTTTTATAGAAAATAACTGCAATACTCTTATTATAGAAAATGATTAAAATACTCTTATTATATATATATATTTTAAAAATTCTAAATCCTAACCCGTGGCAGAAAAGTAAAGGACTAGAATTTAAGATTTTTAAAATTAATATGTATAATAGATTATTTTAGTTATTTTTTATAATAAGGGTATTATAGTCATACATTTTTTATAAAAAATAATATTAATTTAGACCAGTTTAAGATTTGATTCACCATTTTTTTGGTCAACTTAATTTGTCTAGCCTAATTTTAACAAAAATAACACGAATTAATCGATTATATGTGTTAAATTTTAATTACTAAAAAATATTTATAAAAAAAAACGTTTAGACGTTTTCATCTAAATGACTCATAAATAATAATGGATTTAAATGAAGGGTTAGCTACACATGGCATGTCAACTTGTAAGGTTATCCAAGATACATAATTTCAATTTCTTTTCTGATATTTTTTATTTTGTGTCTTTATTTTTGGTATTTTTTTTTCAAATTTTATATTTAAAAAAAAGAATAAATAATAGAACTTTGATTTCGATTTTCTTTTAGCATTTTTTTTTCTCTTAACAAAATATTAAAAATTCAAACAAACGTACGTGCCATAGATTTTTTATTCCATAGAACACAAACATGCCCATCATGCAACCACTAATAGATTTATTTAGATTAAAGCTTTGTCACATGGTGAGAGAAATTTTATATTAATCAGCGTTTACTTTGCACTCTTATGTCTTTTCAGCCACCCCTCTCTTCCTAATCCAACTAATAAGCGATATATAATAAACTCATATTCATATATACGACTAAAGCCTAAATATAAAAGACTTTGTTTTTAATTAGGGGTGGGAATTCGCAAATGAGGCACAAATCAAGCAGCAAAATTAGGTTAGTTCAAACATAATTAAATTAATTAGTACGGTACAAATATTATTTACGAAAAATCATATCACTAGTAGTTTGATATGAAAGAACAAAAAATTTTCTGATATATTTAAAATGTTTGAGGGCAAAGTACTTAATCAACATCATACCTCAAACTAATGATCATAATAATATAGCAACTCTGTCAATAAGAACGAGAGGTGCTCTCTCATATATTTAAAATGTTTGATTTATTTGACAAATTTATACCCCAGAAAAACTAGTAGTTAGTTTGTCAACGTGATTTTTATGGGTATAGAACTTTTTGAAGAGTTTAGATTTTTAGTTTAATTTTGATATTCTAACCATTACAATCGTTCAATTACATCTATATTTTTAGATAATCATTTATCCAATCAATATAAAATATAGTTATTTTACTAATGTAATATTACGTAATTAGATACATATATATAAAAATATTTTATATTACAATACATCAACATTAAATTCTTAATTTACTCTATATAAATAATTCAAAAACTAATCACTAAATCATTCTATATATACAAGTTTTTAGTCAGACATTTTATCTTTTTTTATATATAAAAGGCTTGTTTTTTATATGATTATAAAGCACAAAATTAAGCAATGTCTAGTAATTAAGGGTTGTGTATAAACAAATTACGTACATAGTCTTAAAATACCAAATTTTAATTCCCCATTATCATTTTGGTTAGTCACAAAAGCCAAGGATTATTTTAGAAATTATTTGCAATAAGTTTGGGTTTAAAAAAAATAATGAAAAAAATACTTTTAATTAGTGTTAAATTTTAAACTTTTTTACACTATAAATCCTTTTTCTCTCTCTTTCAAAATTCTAACCTAATTAGATTAGTAGAAACGGATAAATCTAACATAACATCGAATAAAATATGAATGACGAAGACTCATATACAGTTGTCTTAGTGTGAAATTGACAATAAAAAAATGGTTAAATAATAATTTAATTAAATTTATCAAATTATCTAACTATTTTTGATTATCAACTTCATGATTACTGTAGGTGAGTTTTCTTCAACATGAATGGACACAGCATTGAACATGCAAAAAAGAACATGAAGTCATACCAGAAAGATGGGTTGCCATGAGGCCACATGAGATTGGTGAATTGTTGAGAAACATGGAAGACATGGCTATCACAAACACCAAAGGTTTGATTGAGAGGAATAACAGGGCAATCACTAGTGTAGCTACTATATGGCTTTGTTGTGCTTTGGTGCTTCATTTTTGTTTCTTCAGGTAAATCAAACAATTCCTTTAACCCCATCACCATCTTTTCTCTTAAAACCTTTGGAACTATTTCATCATCATCATCATCACACACTAACACAAAGTAACCATGCTTTTCACATGCTTCTCTCACTTTCTTGCTCATCATTTTCTTCCACTCCTCTAATGATCCCAACCCATTATTATTTTTGTTATTGAAGGAAAAATCCAAACATGGAATCATCATCCCAACCTCATCATCATCACTCTTCTTCTCACCATTGGATGGACCCTCTTCTCTCATTTTCTTTCTTTAAATTCTTTGTTGCTCTTTGGGGTTGTTCTTGAAATGTTACACACAATTTTATTTATAGCAAAATTAGCACACAAAAGCGTGTCTGCTGAACCCAAAAGCAAGGCTCTTATTATTAGGGAAAGGGACAATATATTCAGACGAGAGACCATAGCTGCCGTCATCTATATATATAAAACTAAATGTCAACTTTATTATATATAAATTTAATTTTCACATTTTATTGTATTTTATATATGTATCTAATTATATAATATCACATTAATAAAAATAATTATTTTTTACATTGGTTGTATGTCATTCGAATAAATATAATTAAATAACTGTTTATCAGTATATCAAAATTAAATTTATATATATATATATATATATATATATATATATATTATTCAATGTAAGAGTAACACTCGATATACATTTTCTTCCATAATTAAGTGTATTTTTTTACTTTTTACTTTTTTCTTTTGAAATTGATGTACCTACACACTCTCTTTTACCTAAATATATTGACTTGAGTGTCCAAATACAATAATTTTTAAATAATTCCCCAAAACCTAGTGTAAGGTCGAGTAACTTGATTGCCTAAACTCATAAATTCGAATGAACACCAGTTTGACAACCATACAAAAAGAAAAAGATCAATTAATTTAAGGTTTTTTTTTTAAAAAACGTTAAGCTTATATTTTTTGTTTCATTATATTTGTCATTCTCATTTTCTAAAAATTGTTTATTATCTATAACCTATTATGTAATCTATAAATGAATATATTTTTGCTATTTCAAAATTTTGAACCCATACATCTTGATTATTAGAATATAAGATAATTGTCATATTAACTAATTTTATATTTGTTATATTATACAATTTATATTTATTATTTATGCATAAGTACTATTATTTATAGTTACTCGTAATCCCTACAAAAAAGAAGGTAGACCCAAAAAACAAAGAAGGCGCACAACCTTTAACATATTATTTTATTACTCAATTTTTTAATTAAAAATAAAATTAAGCACTAAAAAATATAATTTAAACATTAAGAAAACTCAACCTATGAAGAATTATCATAAATTAAATAAAATTAAACACAAAAAAAAATATAATTTAAACATTAAAAAAACTCAATCTATGAAGAGTTATCATAAATTAACTTATATAAGATAAAAATAACAAAATTTATAAAAAAATATAAAAACTTAAATAAATAGAAACAAAATAAACGAAATAAAAAAGATAGAGTACAATAATAAATAATAATGCATCATAGTAGAAAAAAATAAGACTTTTTTTTATCATATATGACTTCTTAGATGAATAAATTATAAAATATAAAAATAGAAAAAACAATAAAAAATTGTATTTTTTTAATAAATTAAAAAATAGTCACGATCATATAATTAACGGTGGACAAACATCGATTTAACAATACATTTTTAAGAAAATATTAATAGAAATATTAGATTGATATTAAAGTAAAAAAATATAAACAATGAATAAAAATCTAAAATTTAAAATCAAAATATTTAAAATTAAAGAATGAAATAAAGAAGAATTTTCGGTAAACAACGATTCAAATATTAATGTGACAATAAATTAAATCAAATAACATATATTTGAATTAATTAAATTAAATAATTAATATAATAAATTAATTATTATTTTTTGTCTCAATAAAATAATTTTAATAAATAAAAAATATCTTATAAATATACAAGGTAAAAATTATAATACTTTTAAAAAATATTAAGCAAAATACATAATATAAAAAAATTAATTTAAATTAATTAATTTATTATTTATTCCAATCAAATTAAATAATTAATATAATTGATTAGTTATAGTAAATATGATAAAAAATCTTAAATAATTTGATATTTATCTTAAATAAATAAAATAAATGATTAATTATTATACTATTAAAAATTGTTAATCAAAATACATAAAAAAATTAATTAATATAATTGATTAGTTATACTTAATATAATAAAAAATCTTAAATAATTTGATATTTATTTTAATCAAATAAAGTAAATAATTAATTATGATACTGCTAGAAACCGTTAATCAAAATATATAAAAAAATTAATATAAATTAAATTAAAATTAATTTATTTAATCTAATAAAATTATATAATTAATATAATTAATTAATTATAATTAATATAATCAAATAAAATATTAAATAATTTGATATTTATCTTAATTAAATAAAATAAATGATTAATTGTGACACTATTAAAAATTATTAATCAAAATACATAAAATAAAAAAATTAATATAAATTAAAATAAAATTAATTTATTTTTAAATTAAATTAAATAATCAATATAATTGATCAGTTATAATTAATATGATAAAAAATATTAAATAATTTAATATTTATTTTAATTAAATTAAATAAATGATTAATTAATTAATACATTTAAATGAATCAAATAAAATAAATCAAGAAGTATTTTTAAAATAGAATATGTCACGTCACTTATGCTATTAATTAAAAAAAATTAATTTTAATAATATATAATAGATAAATATAAATAAATATAGAAAAATAACTTTTTATTGATCAACATTAGTAAACTTTTTTTATTATTAAATTATATTTTAATAATTACTTTTAAAGAGTTTACAATTTAATATTAAAATTCAAGATTTAAAATTTATGACTTAAAATTTAACTAAAAAAATAATTTTAAAAGAATTAACTGATAATTATCAATACACCACATATCTAAGCTTAGAAGATTGCAGCGACCATTTAACAACAGTTATGTAAAACCATCACTAAATAGAAGAATTGTGATAGTTTTGTCAACGGTTTTTAAGTGTGCAGCAGAATCTAATAAATTAACAGCAATTTTATGAATAACTGTTAGTTAAACACACAATTTTAATTTGGGAAGTTAACCCAATCCATCTCTCCCTCCCTAATTGAAACATGCAAAATCGTACCTCTCTCATCATCTAGCAGGTTTATGGGTTCGTCATTTTAGTCAAGTATATATATTTTAATAAGAGCAATGTTAGGGGTCAGCAATTTTTGTAATTGTTAGCCATCAACTAGCCATCAATGATAATTTGATGGTGTGAGATTGATGTGAGATTTTATCCAATGGCTCACCTTCTTTTGCTGGTTACATGCTGACCAAAATTCAATAAAACTGCTGGCTCCTAAACTTTTCCTTTTAATAAATCAAAATAATTCTCTCATAGATTAAAAAAATTGAGTCAATTTAGTTCCACGGATAGGTTCCGTAACATTAAACTATAAAGTAATTACTTGGGAGGTCTCAAATTTAGGTCTTTGCTGGTGTCACATGCATGCCTCTAAAGGAATATACTTAGCTTCCTCCAATATAATTTATGTGTTCAGTTTTAAAATTTTATTTTCACAAATAATTGTTTCTACAAAATATGGACTTAATTTTGAAGTACCGTCAATCTAATTACTAAACGTTGTATTAACAAAAACAACTTTTATATATACTAATAGCATGAATGATGATTTAAAAGATTTTAAATATGATTATATGAATGTGTACAATATTTTACACCACAAGAGATTAATAAGAGTATCAAAATTAAAATATAAAAATATTTAAATAATATTTATAAATTTAATTTTGATGTACTATCAATATAAAATAGTTTGATATATGTATCTAATTATGTAAAATCATATAAAAAAAACTAACTATTTTTATATTAATCAAATAAATAATTATCTAAAAGATCAGTATATCAAAATTAAATTTAATATTTATTTTTTTTACCAAGTACCCTTATTTTTAATGTAAATTATTTTAATTCTAATAGTAGTACTACATGATCAACACAATTTATTATTTTTTATCTATAATTAGCCTATAATATTTAAAAGTATTGATTAAGAAGATAGTATTAAGTTGTTGGACTAAAAATATTAAATTGCTGGCTAAAAATATATTAAACTATAAACTAAAATTGTTAATCCTTAAGTCTTTCTTCAACTACTACTCATGCTAAGGAAAATTTTATAATTATTATTTTAATTTTTTTTTGTAATTTCAATATCTTTTAATTTTTTATTTTATTTAAAATTAGATATCCGATTAATAGCTACGTAGTTGGTATGAGCCAGAGTAGATAGCATGTTTAAGTTTTCTAATAAGTGGTAAGAATTTTTCTAATGAAGAATGAGTTACCATGACAGAATTATGTCATTCTACAGAGAAGTTCCGTTTTCTTTAATACATTTAATACTTATTTTAAAACTATTTATAATTTATTCATTCTCAATATTCATATAATTTTTAATAAAACTAAAAAAAAAAGTAATCATAAACATCGAACATTTATATATATGCCTGCAATTCGCTTTTAATATGCAAAAAAATATTTGTCTATTCCAACTAAGGCTGAATATGTTGGTGCTGTCGTGCATGCAAGCCATTTGTATTAGCTTCATCATGTAAATACAATAAATGCATGTTAATAAATAATAATGAACATTTGCCAGGGTGTTTAGTAGAAGTAAAGTAAACTAATAAGGTTTTTATTTATTTTTTTTCCAGTCTGGATCATATTCATGGGTTTCAGGAGTTTAATTTGATCCAATACCAAAAAAAAAAAACAAAAAAAAATTGAAATGCTTTATGTTACTAAAAAGATAAATAATTTGATCCAGTATATTTATTTATTTATTTATTATTATTATTATTATTATTATTATTATTATTATTATTATTATTATTATTATTTGTTTTTTATTTTTGAGTAACAAGTATTTTATTGATAACGCTTAAATTATAATTTTTGTCACTAATATCTATATTTAGTTATTATTTTACTCTTAATATTTTATTTGTTACAATTAAATACAGTATGTATTAAAATCATTTCAATTATATTATTAATTAGATAGTAATTAACTAATAAAAAAATATGAGGAGCCAATACAATATTTAATATATAGCGTTAATGGAGTTGACGTTTTGATATAATAGTGACTCATAATTCTTTAATTTTCTCTCCATGATTCCTTAACTTTATTTAAACTATTAGCTACAAATTGATTAATTACAAGTCAATGTTGTTACAATTGAAAGAAATTTAATCACTAAAAAATCAACAACATAAACAATTACAACAAAAACTTTCTCTTCAAGTAAGATTTAACAAAACCTCTCTATATAATTAAATATATGTATAAAATATGTAGTGTTGTTCTTTAAAATATGTTTAATGTATACTAATAATGAGTACTAATACAAAATATATATTATTGTAAGAAAAATACTAAAAAATTAATAAAACTTATTATTTTTAGTCAATAATATTTAAAAAATATAAACTCTTTCGTATTTCGTAGGAAAATGGGAGAAATTAAACTTTTTGGCGCTTTTGAAATTAAGGTTTAAAATGTTAATTTTATGTACAATAGTTTTTAATCGTTAAAAATTTTTTAATCTCAGTTTGGTATACGTAAAATGATAACATAGAAATCAGCCTTTCATATAAGAATATAAAATATTTTTATATTTATATATATTTATAATAAAATTAATTTACATTTATATTTATAATTAAATTATATAAATAACATAATCAAATAATATTGATATTTATGATCATAATATAAGTAACATTACAAAAACACATACAATAATGACTGATGTGACTGATTTTTAGGGTTCATAAAATATTTGGGTATAGAATATTTAATTATTTTTGTGATTGATTATTCTATTTAAAAATAGGTGAAAATACATATAAATATATAAAAACATGATTTAGTAGTTATTTTTAATATTTATAGAGTAACTTTTATTATAAAGATATATATAAACTAAAATAAAATCATAAAAAAACATAAAAATTAAACGGAAGAAATATATATTTTAAAAATAAAACTCCTGGTCCTGGCATATGTATGTTATTTTCACAACCTTTGTAGTGATATCAGAAATATTTCATAAACTAAATTATTGTCATATTTACCTTTTAGCGACTTAATTCCTAGTTTAGTCCAGATTTTATTACTAGTCAGGAAAGAAATGTTAATATTTTATGCTTAAATTCACTTCAGCAGACACGCAACTGCGCAAGTATGCAAATAAATTTTAATGTTCGTTACACGCCTCCATTAATGATTTAAAAATATTAGGTAAGAGTCTCGCTAGAAAGACAATGATTTATTTGTATAATATGTATAATGGGTTATATGAGTCATAAAATGAACATTTTTTATACTATCTAGAATAACCATAACCTTTTGGATTTAGAACTCTAATACCATGTCATGATATCATTCATTCCAAAAATTTCAGCTAATAAAAAAAAAATAACACTAATAATTATATCTCTAATACTTTCTAAACTTTTATTGTACACATTGTATAAATATTCTATTAACTCTTTATACTTTTCTTATTATTATTCTTAATTAGTAGTTAGTATTAGTATTATTTTATGCAATAATGTTTATAGAAACCAAACAAAAGATCAGTTTAAACGGTTTAAAATTATTTTATTTAATATTTATTAATTATTATTAAAATAATTATATAATTATAAATTTTATATGTAAAAAATTATAAATATTATGTTATATATAAAATAACATTAGATATTATATATCTTCTTAGCGTTATCATATTTTATGGAACGATGACTCCACTCCAGCACTAGCATTATAGTAGTGCATGTTGCATTTATATTATTGCAAAATTACTAGCTGAGGATAATTAATTAACTTACCTTGTCATCGTATTGTTTCAACTTTATAAACAAATTAAATAAACATGTGCATCAATATTATTGGACTTGATTGTTTTAATTCAAACTTGAAAGCTAACTGTCAAGTATTAGAATTGAAATTGAATATGTTATAAATATGATTATTTATATGTATTTTTTTATTTTGAGAGCAGTAATTTTATAATATGATATTAGAATTTTTAGATTAAAAAATTTATAATTTGATCTTTATTAAACCAAAAAGAAATTAGCATAAAAAAATTTATTAAAAAATTTTAAATAAATTTAAAGAGACTCTTAATTGCACAAAAATATTAAAAATATATTATTTATGTATTTCTTTTTATCCGTTCGACCTTTTAAAAGAAATGATTTTATGATAAAATGAATCTAACTCAACTCAAAAAGATAGTTATAAATAAAGAATATGTTACATTTATAAACTCTTAGAGACCGTGATGAAACTTGTAATATACCTCTTTGTACCCAAGATGATCATCTGTAGTATAAACATTTGTATATAGTAAATCTAACGAACTTAACTCTAAAAACTAGTTCATATAACAACAAATTCTGTTAGTAAAATAATGGTTATGTAACAGAAAGTTAGTTATGGATAGTTAGCTTTGTTTCTATTTTTAGTATATATTAGCGCTCTTTAATAGAAAAATGACAGAGAATTATTAAAATTTATTATTTTTAACTATTATTTTTAGTTATTAATTCAATTTTTTTAATTTAGTCATTTAACAACATAAATTCTGATGATTCTCTAATATTTCTCTTTCTTCATGTATATATATGATAGTGTAACTAGCATAGCTAGTGTAAGCTAGCTATGATTGAATACTATATTCCCTCATCATTTTCCCTTTTCCCAATATGGTTTGGAAGGAAAATTTGTTATCTAGTTAAGTTATCCGAACTAGAACATAGTAAGTTACAAGAAAAGGAAGAGATAAAAGTTAGAGTGAATGAATGAATGTATCTGATTGCAAAAGGATAAAATAACACATGCATTTTCTAGGGTGGTCCAAATTAATTATTAACAGCAACCAAAATGATTATATATAATAAGCTTGTGTCTCTTCTCCCATTCAGTAGTCGCTTTTTTTGTGCAGTTTGATAAGTATATACAAGGTGCAAAAGATAGTAGTTCCAGTAGCAACTTGTTCAAATGTCATAATTAATAATCTTTATACTTTATGTGGGACCATAAATAAATATTGTTGTTGTACATATCTTTTTTTTTTTAAATTTTCTTCCCTTGTTTCCTATTTAAGATCTTAGCTTCCTAATTTCTCATAACATCAATGCATGACATGTTTTAATTTTCGGTAGAAAGGTTAAAAAAGGAAAGACTTGCATAATCATGTATGTGTACTAATAAAAGATTATTAATACATGTTAATGATATATGATATGATCTCAAGTAGTTCATGACTTCATGGTACAATTTTTATCATCCATTAATTTAAATAGTATTATTCCTCTACGTAGATAGATGATAGATCAATCTCTCATCTCTCATAATATTATAAGATGAGGAAGATGAAAATAGAAAATATAACTTCTAATTCAATTGAGATGTATAAGAGGTTTTTTTGGTGACTAAACAAAAAGAAACAAAGAAAAAAAAGAGATTATCCTAAATCAACAAGCATAAGATGTTGAAGCTCATCACAAGGTTCCGACTAAATAACATGAGTTGGATTGGTCTTGACCGCATATCTCGTCAGCCAATCTGCCACAGCGTTAGCATCACAGGTAATCCATTCAAAATCCACAACTCAAGGTCTTGATAGAAGCTCCTGTATCTTCTGAAGAATATCAACTACATCACAATTTAACCCATTTGCTGGATTTTTTAAAATGTGCAAAATGTCAAGAGAATCTGTTTCGCACACAATATCTCTCAAGCCATAATCCCAAGCTAAAATCAAACCCCTCCAAACAGCAAAAAGCTCACATCTGACGATAGGCCCTGGAGGATAGCTACTAGAACAACCCGAAATCCAACGCCCATTAGAATCTCTAATAACACAACCAATTCCTGCTAGGTTCCAATCAGAAAATAGACTCGCATCACAATTAACTTTAAAAGTGTCACCTGTTGGAGGTTTCCACCTCCTTCGATCCTTGAAAGTTATACACTTGGTACTGGCAGACTTTCTTAAATCATTAGCAGTAATTCGAGCCATAGCAACAACCTTATAGTTTGACAACTGATCTCCATTATTGAAAATATCATTGCAACGATGCCTCCACACCCACCAAAGACCCGCCCCTACAATTGCCTCATTGCCCGACATGACCTTCCGAATCCAAAATTCCAAGGGAGTACCTTCAATTGAATCAATAAGCAAAGGATCCAACATTTGCCAAATGCATCTTGATTTCTAACAATCCCTAAGACAATGCTCCATTGTTTCCAGATCTGCATTGCATCTCGAACATCTGTCCGAATCAGTTAAATGACACTTGAACCGGAAGGCATTTGTCGGAAGCGCATTTTGTAGACCCAACCACATCAGCATCTTTATCTTCTCTGGCAAATTAAGGCGCCAAATCCACCCACAGTTGCTATTTTCGATCAAATTCACTTTCTTTGTCAGGAGTCAACGATAACCTTCTCGAGAGCTATAGGCTTTTAGTGATGCGGGCCACCAAATCCATCCGGACTCCGATTCTGACATTAAAGGAGGCCCAAGACTGTGAAGAAAATTATTTGACCTCATGAGAAATTGGCGTTACAAGCTTATCCCCCTCCCAAGTACCATTGCTCCGGAAATCAGCAAGAGAAAATTTTGTTTCAGATATGTGAACATAAGACGTAAGCTCACAAAATTTGTCAAGAGGACTCCACTCATCATACCAAATCGATTGTTGCATATTTCCCACATTCCATCGAAATCCTTCTTTTAAGATATCATAAGCCTTTAGAATATTCCTCCAAGTAGTTGAGGCATTGTGACAATGACTGCTGCCCAAGTCCTTGGAGTTCTGGAGGTATTTGTGAGTTAGAACTTGCACCCACAACTTGTTCTTATTATTCAGACAATACCAAACCAACTTGCCAAGTAGAGCCATGTTCGCACAGAGAGTATCTCTAACACCCAAGCCACCTGCCTTCTTAGAAGTTATAGCAATGTCCCACTTGACCAACGGCAACCCTCTCCTATTCGCTTGACCTTTCCATAAGAACTGACGCATCAAAGAATCAATCTTGTCGCACGCATACTTCGGAAGAAGGGAAACTTGCATATTGTAAACCGGAATAGAAGCCATCACCGCATTCACAAGATAAAGTCTGCCTACCTTGTTAAGCAAGCACCCTTTCCAACTAGCAAGTTTTCTCTGTATCTTGTCAATGACCTCCTGCGCCATCTTCCTAGAAGCTCTATCATGACCAATATTAACTCCCAAATATCTTCCCAGATCTTGACAAAATCAGATACTAGAGATCCCTGAAAGCACCTCTTTTCTTCTCGCTGAAACATTCTTGGAACATTGAGCCTTAGATTTATGGATATTCACCTTCAATCCCGACGCTTGAGTAAACATATCCAGTGTCTTTATAACCTCTGTCACCTGAGTTTTTGTTGCTTTACAGAATAGTAAGAGATCATAAGTAAATATCAAGTGAGAGATGTATAAGAGATTTAACCACTAATATAAAAGGTTGTGGAGGAAAGAATTTCTATTTATAATTACTAATTAATATATAAATAGGTATTAACGTGTCAATTAATTTATTATTTTATTTTTTAAATGTGACTAATATATAATAACAAAAATTATATCACTTAAAATAATAAGTGCATACTTTATACCAACAAGCTATAAATTTAAATGATATAGTTTTTCCATACTCACTTAGTCAAAAATCATAAATTTAAATATCATTCTTAATTTTGAACAAAAAAAATAAATACGTACCTTACATATATTCTAAATAAGAGATCGTGAACTTCTCGTAAAATTGTCTATTCTAAAAATTTAAATTATTAAATAGAGGTATATGAATAATAATTACATATTTAATATTTTTATGTAAATATTATTTTTATATTATAAAAATTATATATTATATCATAAATCCATATCCTTATTCAAAAACTTAATTTGTTATATATATATATATATATATATATATACACGTGTGTGAATTATTACACATCTAATAAAAATTTTGGATTCAAATATTAAAAATAGTAATTTTTGTATAAATTATATAAGATGAAAAGTATCTATTTAAAAAAAATTGACACCAAAATTTTTTTATATCTTCTTTGTATATAATAAAAGTAAAGGAGTCATAATATTTATGAATTATATATATATATATATATATATATATATATATATATATATATATATATATTAATGATCTCTATCCTTTTTGTATGTCATGCATGGCCCTAATAAGATTATCAAATCTTAAGTTGAATATTGGTACGACAAAGGTTTACTATTCATGATTACTTGAAAGTGACTGCGCCAAAATATATATTGTTGC